>NC_058085.1:277499191-278699191 GCF_014858855.1 Bufo gargarizans | reverse complement strand
TACAAATTCTAACAGTCTATTCAGTAGGACTATCAGCTGTGTATCCACCTGACTTCCCCACAACGTAACTGATGGTCCCAACCCCATTTATAAGGCAAGAAATCCCACTTATTAAACCTGACAGGGCACACCTGTGAAGTGAAAACCATTTCAGGTGACTACCTCTTGAAGCTCATCAAGAGAATGCCAAGAGTGTGCAAAGCAGTAATCAAAGCAAAAGGTGGCTACTTTGAAGAACCTAGAATATGACCTATTTTCAGTTGTTTCACACTTTTTTTGTTATGTATATAATTCCACATGTGTTAATTCATAGTTTTGATGCCTTCAGTGTGAATCTACAATTTTCATAGTCATGACAATAAAGAAAACTCTTTGAATGAGAAGGTGTGTCCAAACTTTTGGTTTGTACTGTATATCCAAGAAAGATGTACTGCTAAGGCACTGTACCTAAGTCTGTCGTATGTTATTTTATGCATTTATTTGGGGGAGGGGGGACACATATTTCCTGTAAGAATAAAAGGATCCAGCAAGTTGAAGTCCCACATGGCCTACCCTTCATTACCGCACCATCTGTCATTGGGTAGTCAGGACTCCCCAGTACATGTACCTTTAATCATCTAATTCTGCAGTACTGATTACAGTATTACATAGGTGAAATCATTGGCAGTATCTACATACGCAGTCTTAAGACCACTTGTGACAATGTGACACACCACAAAAGAGCCCAGTTGCCCTGGTCCTATGTCACCCATGTAAATGGAGCAGCAGTTGTACATGAGCACAGCCACATGAATGGGAATGACGACAATAGCTGAGTACAGTGCTTGGCTATCTTTGTCAGTTCCATAGACTTTGAATAGAGCAGTGCATGATTACTGAACCATTCAAATGGGGAACACGAGACCCCCATTCTCAAATTCTGGAGGGTTCCCACTGGTGGAACCCCCAGAAATCAGACACTTACTAACTATTCTTTGATAAGCTTTGATGGGGGAACTTTCAACTCTATGTTTTTTGTAGCTGTTTCTCAAAATACTATTTCAGATTACAATGAAACTTGTAACCAAATCAAATTTGAGATTACTTCAGCCGCAAGGCGTATATATTTCAATAGCAGATGAAGGACGGAATCAAGGGTAGAATCCAAAGTTAAAATATGACATGTATTTATAGACTCTTGATGACAGTTAACTGAATACAAATTCAGCTTAAAGAGGTTGTTTCACTTCAGCACATGGTATTTGTTATGTAGAGAAAGTTAACACAAGGCACTTACTAATGTGTTGTTACTGTCCATATTGGCTCCTTTGCTGGCTGGATTCATTTTTCCATCACATTATACACTACTAATTTCCATGGTTACGACCACCCTGCAATCGATCAGTGGTGGCCATGGTTGCACACTGTGGGAAAAAGCACAGGCCTATGTTCACACCCATGGTCCCGGCCACCAGATAGGCCAACACTTGTTCCTATAGTGTGCAAGCATCTACACCACTGATGGATTGTAGAGTGGTCGTAACCATGGAATTGAGTAGTGTATAATGTGATTGAAAAATGAATCCAGCCAGCAAAAGGGGCAATATGGACAATCACAATACATTAGTAAGTGTAAGTATTATGTTTCTCTACATAACAAATGCCATGTGCTGAAGTGAAACAACCTTGTTAAGCTGAATTTGTATTCAGTAAACTTTCTTTCTCCTAACATCTAATTTTGACACTGTCTCCATTTTTTGAAGATAATAGACAGAAGAAAATGAAAATCGTTTTGGCACAGAGTGCTGACCAAAATGTCGATACAATCAAACACAAGGTTTTTGAATACTTTATGCACCCTGATGATATGGTATAACACTACTTTACTGAAATGATCTACCACTACCAAGATTACAGTGTGTAGATCAATGTAAAGGTCTACAGATATGTGAGTCTAAAGCCTTTTGAGAGACAGGGAGGGACTGTAGCAAACTCAAAGGCCTTGACTAGGGGTTGTCTAGAACAGGCTCAGCAAAAATATAAGCTTTAGTATCTTGTAAGTAGGAAGGCCACCAAAAAGAACACAATATCAACTTAATGGTACATGACATTCCAGGATGGCCAGCTAAGACTGAGTTATGCATTTGCTAAAATGCTAACAACCCAAGATGAGGAACAAACAATTTTCCCACAGGGACACATTACAGAGCTCCTGATTTCTCAAACTAAGTCGACTGAGGCAACTGAGATGACCGTTTCCTCTGCAAAAGGGCACAGCATAGCCTATTATGGATCTGGCTGGATCAAAACCAGGATCAAGAATCAAGAGGGAATACCCGTGCACCTAAGTGAGATTTCCCGGACTCACCTACAGTAGGTGCAGCAGTCTTTAAAAGAGTTTTCTGGTTTGCATCAACATCTTTTAAAATATCTCCCGGTTTGGGCTGTGGTCACATGACTATGTCAATGCATTTCCTGTAATATGTCCATGGGCGTGTCAAAGCAGCCACAGGGGCAGTGATAGGGGAGTGTCTATATAACTAGCTGGGTGGGATATGCTATAAATTAGCCAGGAGTTGTTATGGGTGGTGCTGAAGCTGTGGAAGAGAAAAAAGATGTGCATCATGGGTTTGGTTGGGTACAGCATTGTGTATATGGTGAAAACGGTTCAGGAGAGTCCAAATTGAAAAAAAGCATAGGGAAAATGTACATGATATAAGCAACTAAATGAGCATATTTGTTAAAAACTATAGAAATCCCAGACTGCCCATTTGAGAGCAGAAACTTGATCTGATGACCTGCACCACCAAAATAGAAACAAAGATAAAGAGAAGACTCCTACTATATGTCTTTTCTTTCGTCAAGCGCAAATTGAGTCACTCCAAACTGCATGGGTTCCTCAGAGGATGATTTAGTTAATTCCACCTTGGGAATGAGGGCTGGAGCAAAGAACTTTTCATGCAGTCTCTGATCCCTGCCAAATAGATAAGATCTTAATTTCTGCCACAGCCACCCAGTTTTAATCGTCATACAAGAGGCTGAATGCAGCAAAAAGGGCATCCACAGAAGACAAGTCAGTAGTCCAGACTTTACGAAAGTGCCCACAACTGTGGATCCCTATGTAGTAGGGAGATCAAAAGACTCATAAAACAATAAATTCCTTGAGAATTCCAGGCTAATTCATTTTAGATTCAGGAACACAAGGCGTGCAGCAGTGGCCGGAGCTTCAGATTCTTCCTGAACATGAAGACATTCTGCAAGGTCCTGAATGAGTTGAGCCAAACCTTGTATTTGAAGAGTCATCATCTAAATCTGATACATAATAAATAAATGTATGGGAAGAAGAAATGTGTGAATCAATTTGTACAAATCAAATTAATTCATCAAACAGATTTTTTAAGCAACAAGGGGTTGGTGTGCTGCTCAAGAGGTTACTCCTCCCCATGATTGATAGGGATGGACATCTCACCTTTTTAATCTTTTATCTGACCCCTTGCCCCGAGTAGTGGTGCAAGCGCAGAGGCTACCAGAGAATCACAGATGCCAAGTGTGCATGTGCCACTACACTTCCGGCTCACCTGCAGTGACAGTAGTTGCCACAGACAGCTTGATACTGGCAGCTTGACTGAGTAGTGGAATCTAAGGAACCCCTAGGTATTCACTTTGTATTCCCCTCTTTAAGGATTTGGACATTGCTACTGGAGTTCCCCGGGTCAAGTCTCCAGAATGTCCACATTGGTGGAAGGATTGGCAAAGAAGTGGCACAGAAGTAAAAAATAAACAGAGCAAAAAGTAACCATGTCACTCCGGAGATAACATCAGACTAGGGGATGAGCCACAAGCCTAGTTAACAGGCCATGGATTATGCAAAGAATCTGTATGACAAGTCCAAAGAAAATAAAAAGGGGTCATTTTGTGTTTGTAAGCAAATACAATAAACATACGGATAAACTTAAAAAAATAAAAATCCTAGAGAGATATTGGGGGAATTTTGCAAAGTGATAAAAAAAAAATTATTTAGGGAGAAATTACCGGTAAACATAGCACATAAAAAAGGAGGAACAATAGGCAATCAATTGGTGAGAGTGGATGTGAATGTGAATAAGGGCTTATTCACTATACAATTAAGATTGAGAACTGAAAAAAGGGTATTTATCCTTGGTTAACCCCTTCCCGATTTCCGTCGTAAAGTATGGTGGAAGTCAGGTCTTTAAAGATGGTGCTCGGGAGCTGGCGCCATCGCCGCCGGATTTCTGATGTTTTATACAGCATACACCTGGGGCTACTGTCTGCGATCAGCGATAATGCCGATCACAGGCATTTAATCCTTAGATGCTGTTATCAAATGTGACCACAGCATCTAACATAGTAACATAGTACATAAGGCCGAAAAAAGACATTTGTCCATCCAGTTCGGCCTGTCATCCTGCAAGTTGATCCAGAGGAAGGCAAAACAATCCCTGTGAAGTAAAAGCCAATTTTCCCCACTTTAGGGGAATAAAAAATTCCTTCCTGACTCCAATCAGGCAATCAGAATAACTCCGTGGATCAACGACCCCGCTCTAGTAGCTATAACCTATAATATTATTACACTCCAGAAATACATCCAGGCTCCTCTTGAATTCCTTTATTGTGCTCACCATCACCACCTCCTCAGGCAGAGAGTTCCATAGTCTCACTGCTCTTACCGTAAAGAATCCTCTTCTATGTTTGTGTACAAACCTTCTTTCCTCCAGACGCAGAGGATGTCCCCTCGTCACAGCCACAGTCCTGGGGATAAATAGATGATGGGATAGATCTCTGTACTGACCCCTGATATATTTATATATAGTAATTAGATCTCGCCTCAGTTGTCTATTTTCTAAAGTGAATAACCCTAATTTTGATAATCTTTCAGGGTACTGTAGTTCCCCCCATTCCAGTTATTACTTTAGTTGCCCTCCTCTGGACCCTCTCCAGCTCTGCTATGTCTGCCTTGTTCACTGGAGCCCAGAACTGTACACAGTACTCCATGTGTGGTCTGACTAGTGATTTGTAAAGTGGTAGGACTATGTTCTTATCACGGGCATGTATGCCCCTTTTGATGCAACCCATTATATTATTGGCCTTGGCAGCAGCTGGCTGACACTGGTTTTTGCAGCTTAGTTTGAAAGTGCAAAACCACTGCCAGGCCTGGAATGACTACCTCACGTGGCAATTGGGGGAGCCGTTCATTGCCTGTGAAAGGTCAGGGCTTTCTCAGGCCCCTATGCTTTTAACATCAATATTCCAATGTCGGCTGGCAGGTCGCAACACTACATTGCAATACACTGAATCTAAATTGTCATTAGATGTATTCAAGTGGCAATCTAAGAATTGCATGATGTTAGGTAATTGGGGGCCTAATAGAAAGTAGAAATAAGTTACAAAAATGTTTTAAATGTAAAAGCAAAATGTAAAAAAATATAAAAATTCACCCCCTTTTTCTAGAATAAAAATAACAATAAATAATGAATGCAAAATTAAACATCATGAGCATTGCCATATGCGAAAATGCCTGCACTAATAAAATGTAAAAATATTATATAAATATATAATAAAACACCCCAAAATGGAATCAATAAAAACGGCATATTGTCACACAAAACATTTTCAACATTTTTTTATTAAGTATTAAAGCACAAGAAAAACTGCCGTACCAAAATGAGAAGGGGCTTGAACACTAGCTGACTCTGCTGCTGATCTGACCATCTAAAACATTAGGGACGAGGGCCTCCTGCTGATCTGACCATCTAAAACATTATGGGTGAGTGCCTGCTGCTGATGTGACCATCTAAAACATTAGGGGTGAGGGTCTGCTGCTGAGCTGACCCTCTAAAACATTAGGGGTGAGTGCCTGCTGCTGATCTGAACATCTAAAACATTAGGGGAGAGGGCCTGCTGGTGGCCCTCAAAAACATTATGGGCGAGGGCCTGCTGGTGACTCTCAAAAACATTATAGGCGAGGGCCTGCTGGTGACCCTCTAAAACATTATTGGTGAGGGACTGCTGGTGACCCTCTAAAGCATTAGGAGCGAGTGCAGCCTAATAAGCATGTTGATATGATGGAGGAGGAGGACAAGAAAAGGGAGATTAAACCATATACCCTTTTTTGTGGTAGAAGGGGTGCATGGAAATACAGTGTAATCAATACACTATAAAAGCCACATTTAGAGTGCCTTTATGTTCAGCCGCTTTCCTCTGGTGGAGTAAAGAAGTCAGGGGCAATCCAGGCCTTGTTCATTTTTATAACAGTCAACCCGTCAGCATTTTCAGTTACAGTTGGATGCGCTTATTATGCCCCTAGCAGCATTAAATACACATTCTGACAAAACACTGGTGGTGGGGCATGCCAGCACCTCCAAGGCATAGAGCCCCAGTTCATGCCACGTGTCCAATAGTTGTAAGGCACAGAGGGATCACTGAGGATGCTGACACGGTCTACTACGTACTCCTTCGCCATCTTCCAAAACTTTTCCCTCCTTGTGACACTAGGCTGCGCATCAGGTTGAGGGTGCTGGCGGAGTGTCATAAAACTGTCCCAGGCCATGGAGAGTGTTGTCCTGCCTCTGTTGGAACTGCTGTGTGTTCCCCTCGTATCCCTTCCTTGGTTGGCCAAGGAACTACGTACTGTGCAGCCAGCATTGTCAGCTGGAAATTGTGGGAGCAATTTTTCCACAAGGACATTCTGGTATTGCACCATTGTGCTTGTCATCTCCACCACAGGAATAAGAGATGAGAAGTTCTCTTTGTAGCGGGGGTCGAGAAGGGGGAACAACCAGTAATCGGTGTTGGCCAAAATGCGTACAACGCGAGGGTCAGTCTGACATAAAGTCAGCCATGTGTACCAGAGTCCCAACAGACAAGACTTCACTGTTCTCATGAGGAGGATGACTCTCAATCTCCTCATCCTCTTCCTCCTCTTCTACCCATCCATGCTGAACAGATAGAATTGGCCAGCACGTAACACAGGGGAAGAGGAGGCAGTGGTGTGACCCGCAGACACTGATTGCGGACTCAGGTGTTTGGCCCACCTATTAGGGTGCTTTGATGCCATGTGGCAGATCATGCTGGTGGTGGTGAGGTTGCTAGTGTTCAAGCCCCTGCTCATTTTGGTACGGCACAGGTTGCACAGGTTGCAAATGACAATTCTTTTATCGTCCGCACTTTCCTCAAAAAAGCATCAGACTGCGGAACACCTACCCCTTGGCAAGGGAGGTTGCCGCAAGGGGGTGCTCCGGGGAAGATTTGCGGGCCTGTTTGGTGTGGCCCGCCTTCTCCCTTTTGCCACGCCACTGCCTCTTCCAGCCTGTTGGGGTGCTGCGGATCCCTTCCCCTCTGTACTGCTGTCCTCGCTCGGCTTGCCACCTTCCCAGGTTGGGTTAGTGACTTCATCATCCACCACCTCCTCTTCCACTTCCTCACTCTGGTTATCCTCCTGACTTGTTGACCTAACAACAACCTCAGTTATTGACAACTGTGTCTCATCCTCATCATCATCCTCTTGAGACAATAATTGCAGTTGTCTTATTGGCAACTGCGTCTCATCATCATCATCCACTTCGTGAAACACTAATTGCCATTCCCCACATCATCTTCTTGTAACTGTGGATGCTCAAGAGTTTGGTAATCAGGGCACAAGGTCTCCTCATGTCCCTCTTCAAGCGGCCTTGGCGAGAAGACCAAATCAAGGAATGGCGCTAAAAAGAGCTCCTCGGAATATCCGAGTGTGGGATCACTTGCTTGCCAAGACTCTCCATGGTGGGAGGAAGGAGAATCAGGGTGAGGATTCTGTTGACCAGATTCTTGGCTGCTGAGACTGGACTTTGTGGATGACAGGGTGGTGCTTAACCGACTGGAAGCATTATCTGCTGCAATCCAACTGACCACCTGGTCGCACTGGTTTAACTTCGAGATGGCGTCTTGTGCCGCTGTACAAACTGGGACATGAAGCTAGGTATTGTGGATGAGTGTGTTTCTTGTGCTCTGGCAGCAGGCAGAGTTTCATCACGCCCAGGGCCACAGCCTCTGCGTGCACCATTAGCAGCACGGCCACTTCCCCTTCCCTTGCTGCTCGCCTTGCGCATATTAAATGGTATATATGCTTGCAAGTACAGTTGCAAGAAAAAGTATGTGAACCCTTTGGAATTCTATGGATTTCTGCACAAATTGGTCATAAAATGTGATATGATCTTCCACAACAATAGACAATCAAAGTCTGATTAAACTAATAACACACAAAGAATTAAATGTTACCATGTTTTTATTGAACATACCATGTAAACATTCACAGTGCAGGTGGAAAAAGTATGTGAACCCCTAGACTAATGACATCTCCAAGAGCTAATTGGAGTGAGGTGTCAGAGTCCAATCAATGATATGAGATTGGAGGTGTTGTTTACAGCTGCCCTGCCCTATAAAAAACACACACCAGTTTGCTTTTTACAAGAAACATTGCCTGATGTGAATGATGCCTCGCACAAAAGAGCTCTCAGAAGACCTACGATTAAGAATTGTTGACTTGCATAAAGCTGGAAAGGGTTATAAAAGTATCTCCAAAAGCCTTGCTGTTCATCAGTCCACGGTAAGACAAATTGTCTATAAATGGAGAAAGTTCAGCACTGCTGCTACTCTCCCTAGGAGTGGCCATCCTGTAGAGATGACTGCAAGAGCACAGCAAAGAGATGACTGCAAGAGCACTTACAAAAGTCTCTGGCATATGCTAACATCCCTGTTAGCGAATCTACAATACGTAAAACTGTTATGGCCTATGGTGTACGCTGTGAGACTGTTGCCACACTTGCGCTTGCCCGCGGCAACGTGTTGCTGTTAGAGCATGCGGTGGCAGTGTCTCAGCCTTCTGGGTGATTGCCGGGACATGCTATTGCCGGTGGTAACGTGTGGTTTAGTATGCTTGTGTGTGCACTTCCCCTTTAAGTTGTAGCCTCCCTCTGTCTGGTGCTGTAAGGGTTAACTCCCTGACTGGGTGTGGTCACTTGGCTTTTATCTTCTGTGGTTTTCTGGCTGGAGTCAGTTGTACTTCAGCTGTCATTGGTGCTGGAGCTCTGCTCCAGTCCAGGGTGTTCCATCTGTCCTGTGAGGGCCACCCTTGTGGTCATTGACGTTATAACAGTGTCTCTTTCCCTTCCTATCTTTTGGTTTGTGTGGGTTATGTTCAGGGTGTTATATATCTTGTGTGGTGTTACATGGCTGGTGATGTTTGGTGTCCAGCATGTTTGCTAGACATTCCCCTGTCTCACGTTTATTGCAGCTATGGGTGTCCTGGGTTCCTGTGTGGTTGTAGTAAGTGCTGTACCCTTTAATGTTGGTGTGTACGGCAGCACTTGTGCACGGGTTCCAGTCGTGTGGCTGTGGCAGGTAAGCGTGTTATGGGTTTCGCTTACCTGCCAACTCCATTTGCTGTATGTGTTCCCCACTCCTTGCAGCTTGGCCTCAGATAGAGACTCCTGTTGCTCCATGACTAGGATGAACAGGTTGTCTCTTCCCTGCTCCTTGGTGAGGGATTATCAGGGCGACTCAGAGTCTCTACGAAATCCAGAGTATAAGCCGTCCTACCATCGGGGTCCGCTCATATGGTGAGGAGTCAGGGAGAGGATTAGGGACGTTGTAGGAGGTGACCTGCTCCCTTATTACTCCTTTTGGCCAGGCTGATCCCCTTTCACCCTTTGACACCGCATGGTTGGCGGTTTCCCCCACTCCCCACCGTGACAAAAACACTAAACAAGAATGGATTTCATGGGCGGATACCACAGAGGAAGCCACTGCTGTCCCAAAAAAATCATTGCTGCACGTTTACAGTTTGCACAAGAGCACCTGGATGTTCCACATTAGTACTGGCAAAATATTCTGTGGACAGATGAAACCAAAGTTGAGTTGTTTGGAAGAAACACACAACACTATGTGTGGAGAAAAAGAGGCACAGCACACCAATATCAAAACCTCATTCCAACTGTGAAGTATAGTGGCGGGGGCATCATGGTTTGGGGCTGCTTTGCTGCGTCAGGGCCTGGACGGATTGCTATCATCGAAGGAAAAATCAATTCCCAAGTTTATCAAGACATTTTGCAGTAGAACTTAAGGCCATCTGTCCATCAGCTGAAGCTCAACAGAAGATGAGTGTTGAAACAGGACATGGACCCAAAGAATAGAAGTAAATCAACAACAGAATGGCTTAAACAGAAGAAAATACGCCTTCTGGAGTGGCCCAGTCAGAGTCCTGACCTTAACCCGATTAAGATGCTGTGGCATGACCTCAAGAAAGTGATTAACACCAGACATCCCAAGAATATTGCTGAACTGAAACAGTTCTGTAAAGAGGAATGGTCAAGAATTACTCCTGACCGTTATGCATGTCTGATCTGCAACTACAGGAAACGTTTGGTTGAAGTTATTGCTGCCAAAGGAGGTTCAACCAGTTATTAAATCCAAGGGTTCACATACTTTTTCCACCTGCACTGTGAATGTTTACATGGTGTGTTCAATAAAAACATGGTAACATTTAATTATTTGTGTGTTATTAGTTTAAGCAGATTGTGATTGTCTATTGTTGTGTCTGCAGCGGCCAAACAATTACAATCTATTTAGCGCAGGTTGCACTAAAAATATATATTGCTGCCAGATACAACTATAGTCCTTAAAAGAACTGTTGGATCTCTAACAATTACACGCAATTTAGCACAGGTTGCGCTAAAAATTATATTATTAGCGCAAAAGTCCTTAAAAAGACTTTTGGGTCTCTCTAGCAATTCCACGCAATTTAGCACAGGTTGCCCTAATAATTATATTGTTGCTAGATACAACAATAGTCCTTAAAAGGACTTGGGTCTCTAACAAGTTTTTTCAATAAAAATATTAGTATTTCACCCCCTACACTATCTGTCCCTTCTTCAGCACAGCTCTCCCTGACTAAGACTGAGCCGAACACGTGTCATCGGGTGCTCTATATATATATATATACAGTGGCGTAGGGCTCGCCATAGCAACCATAGCAGTGGCTATGGGGCCCTACGCCACTGGGGGCCCGTCCGGGCCGCCTTCTGTTGATTTTTATATTTTTTTATATTTACACACACACTACACACAGGCAGCCAGGCCCGAGCCGCGGACCGCCCGCCCTCTACACTAGTGGGCGGTCTGCGGCTCGGGCTTGGCTGGGGACAAGGAGTCAGGACTGGAGCAGGGCGCACGCAGGGCTGGGCCGACACAGAGGCTGGGGAGGCTCCAGCCAGGCCACTGAGTAACTAAGAAGATCCATCTGATCATATTCTAACCCCCATGCGTTCCCATGGTGACAGGGACGCTTGCCTGGGGGTTAGAATATACAGGGCCACGCCGCTCACAGGAGCACATTTATAAACTAATCAGTAACTTTAACTTGAATGATCATTGACATTGCTGATCTCTTTACTTGGATTGGATTTGGATACCTTACTCTTAGCTCCGGTAACGGTAACAGCAGGCAGTGCAGGCGGGCGGCGCTCACTCACTGACGTCATGCGCCTGCTCCTCCCACTAGGCAGCGCAGGCGTGACGTCAGTGAGTGAGCGCCGCCCGCCCACACTGCCTGCTGTTACCGTTACCGGAGCTAAGAGTAAGGTATCCAAATCCAATCCAAGTAAAGAGATCAGCAATGTCAATGATTAAAGTTAAAGTTACTGATTAGTTTATAAATGTACTCCTGTGAGCGACGGGGAGGGGGATCTGTGGATGTTACTGTTTAGGGGAGGGGGATCTGTGGATGGCACTATTTAGGGGAGGGGGATCTGTGGATGGCACTGTTTAGGGGAGGGGGATCTGTGGATGGCACTATTTAGGGGAGGGGGATCTGTGGATGGCACTATTTAGGGGAGGGGGATCTGTGGATGGCACTATTTAGGGGAGGGGGATCTGTGGATGGCACTATTTAGGGGAGGGAGATCTGTGGATGGCACTGTTTAGGGGAGGGGGATCTGTGGATGGCACTATTTAGGGGAGGGGGATCTGTGGATGGCACTATTTAGGGGAGGGGGATCTGTGGATGGCACTGTTTAGGGGAGGGGATCTGTGGATGGCACTGTTTAGGGGAGGGGATCTGTGGATGGCACTATTTAGGGGAAGGGGATCTGTGGATGGCACTATTTAGGGGAGGGGGATCTGTGGATGGCACTATTTAGGGGAGGGGATCTGTGGATGGCACTATTTAGGGGAGGGGGATCTGTGGATGGCACTATTTAGGGGAGGGGGATCTGTGGATCGCACTATTTAGAGGAGGGGGATCTGTGGATGGCACTATTTAGGGGAGGGGGATCTGTGGATGGCACTATTTAGGGGAGGGGGATCTGTGGATGGCACTATTTAGGGGAGGGGGATCTGTGGATGGCACTATTTAGGGGAGGGAGATCTGTGGATGGCACTGTTTAGGGGAGGGGGATCAGTGATGGCACTGTTTAGGGGAGAGGGATCTGTGGATGGCACTATTTAGGGGAGGGGGATCTGTGGATGGCACTATTTAGGGGAGGGGGATCTGTGGATGGCACTATTTAGGGGACGGAGATCTGTGGATGGCACTGTTTAGGGGAGGGGGATCTGTGGATGGCACTGTTTAGGGGAGAGGGATCTGTGGATGGCACTATTTAGGGGAGGGGGATCTGTGGATGGCACTATTTAGGGGAGGGGGATCTGTGGATGGCACTATTTAGAGGAGGGGGATCTGTGGATGGCACTATTTAGGGGAGGGGGATCTGTGGATGGCACTATTTAGGGAGGGGGATCTGTGCATGGCACTGTTTAGGGGAGGGGGATCTGTTACTGGCACTGTTTAGGGGAGGGGGATCTGTGGATGGCACTGTTTAGGGGAGGGGGATCTGTGGATGGCCCTGTTTAGGTGAGGGGGATCTGTGAATGGCACTGTTTAGGAGAGGGGGTTCTGTGGATGGCACTGGGGGGGTGGGGCATAAAATTATTTTTGCTATGGGGCCCATGCATTTCTAGCTACGCCCCTGCATATATATATATATATATATATATATATATAAAACGCGTTCCGGCCAGCCAATCACTGTAATGCCAGTAGCCAACATGGCTACGGCATTACAGTGAATGGCAGTACCTACCTGCATGTTTATTGGCTGCGTAGCAGCCAACAAACGTGCGGGGAGGAGACTCGAGCATCGACTACCGCTATGTGCTGAGCATAGTGATGCTCGAGCCAAACTGGTGTTAAACTGTTTTGACTGGGAATTATAGGGATTTGATGTTTTTATTTTATTTAAACATTGTATTTCCCTTTTTGCAGTCTCGACAGTGGACTTGGACAATGTGTTGTATACTGACAGGCAATTTATTAGTAGTTTACTGATAGGTAGCTTATTAGACCCTGCTACTGGCATATGTACATGACAAAATACTCCAAAGTGAAGAGCACTTCAAGTAGAAAGTTGATAGGTGCCCATCTCCTGGGGTGTAGGTTCAATGCCCCATAAGCAGGATAATCCAAATAAAATACATAGATAGAGACAGCGCATCCCTCGTCTTGACTTCATTCCAGAGGCAACGTTTCGGCTAAAAAGCCCTTTATCAAGTATCATGCTTGACAAATGCTTTTTAGCCAAAACTTCTGGAATAAAATCAACACAAGGGAGGTGCTGTCCCCGTCTATTTATTTCATATGTACATGACAGAACTGAGAGCCATTGTTAGATCCACTAGTTGCCTTAGCAACCATCAACACACAGCAATCACATAATAAGGGTCAATGGTATGACAGAGAGATTCCTGCTTCCTCTTCATTACAGTATGTGTTGTCTCTTCTGTAGCAGTGACATGGTATAATTACAAGTACTCATTCCATATTAGTAATTACACTGCACTCCCAAGACAACAGGAAGTGTAATGAAGAGGAAGCAAAGCTCACATGGAGCACCTCTTCTTCTTCAAACAGCTGATCAGTTGTGGAAAAGTCATCAACAGTACAAACAGGCTGCATAATACCTTTAAACTGCCAGGATTGGATACAACCAGGGGTCGAGTGGAGGGGGAACGCATGGGAACGGCGTTCCTGCACTTTTTTCATGGCAGGAACGCCGTTCCCTTTCAGCCTCAAGCCAGGAGAACACAGCTGAATCAGATTCACAGGGGGAGACGGAGCGTACTGTGCAGGGCAGGTTAAGGGAGGAAGCTGAGAGGAAGCTGTCTGTGCGGTGCCGCTGCCTGCGACTCCTCTCATGGCGCCCCGCCCCCTAATGACATCATCTCCTTCACTACGAGATCATTTAGAATGTCTTTTAGAAAAGTTTGTCCTGGGATTCGAACTCACAACCTCTACACATCAGAGGAAGGCATTTACCCTCACAGCCATGAAAGCTGTCTAGGTAGTTGCTTTAAAAAAAAAAAAAAAAAAAAAAAAAAAAAATATATATATATATATATTAGACTTCTACTTATACCTAGTGTACTGATACCTAGTGTACAACCATACACATGACAGCTGTCCACTGTGTATGGATGTAGCAGAGCTGGGTGTGTTGGGGTAGCTGTCATGTGTATGGTTGTACACTAGGTATCAGTACACTAGGTATAAGTAGAAGTCTTTTTTTTTTTTTTTTTTTAAGTAGCTACCTAGACAGCTTTTATGGCTATGAGGGTAAATGCCTTGCCTCTGATGTGTAGAGGTCATGAGTTCAAATCCCAGGACAAACTTTTCTAAAAGTGTTTTTTTTTTTTTTATAAGACTTCTACTGATACCTAGTTTACTGATACCTAGTGTACAACCATACCCATGACAGCTGCCCACTGTGTATGGATGTAGCAGAGCTGGGTGTGTTGGGGCAGCTGTCATGTGTATGGTTGTACACTAGGTATCAGTACACTAGGTATAAGTAGAAGTCTTAGTTTGTTTTTTTTAAGCAACTACCTCAACAGCTTTTATGGCTGTGAGGTTAAATGCCTTGCCTGTAATGTGTAGAGGTCATGAGTTTGAATCCCAGGACAAACTTTTCTAAAAGTGTTTTTTTTTTTTTTTTTCTGATACTTCTACTGATACCTAGTGTACTGATACCTAGTGTACAACCATACACATGACAGCTGCCCCAACACACCCAGCTCTGCTACATCCATACACAGTGGGCAAAGTTACCTACAGTAGAAGTCTTATATTATTTTTTTTTTTAAGTAACAAGCTAGACAGCTTTCATAGCTGTGAGGGCATATGCCTTGCGTCTGCTATGTAGAGATCATGAGATCGAATCCCAGGACAAACTTTTCTAAAAGTGTTATTTTTTTTATTTTATTTTTAGTCCGCAGCGACACAAATTACAGCATGCTAGGGGGGGGGGGTTGCAGTGGATCTCGGGTGAGTTCCCACACTTTTTTTCCCAGGACTTGACCCCTGGATACAACCCCAATCCTGCCGCTAATCTCATGGGTGCACTCACAGCACCCGCAAGATCTGCTTGATGAAAAATGAAATCACAGGGCAGGAACTAGCACGCAACTATCATGTACATTTTTGTCATAGGACAGGAAGGGGTACCTTTTGCTTTAGTGACATCATTGGTTGCCCATCAATGGTTGTCATGTGGCTCATGTCCTTCTCAATTCTGTTTCCATGAGGTTCAAGTTTCCTTTCTTTAAAGTCATCACTTGACAAAGAAGCATAAACTGAACATGACTTTTCCTTTTGCTCTGCTGGAAGGGGCAGACATCTGTTCAGCCAGCACCATGTAGACTTAGGTTCCGTGTTCATTGTTGAAAAAGTGACCTGTGTGACCTTGATGCTATAGATACCTGATGATGAAGAGGTGCATGTTGTGGAGAATGATGAGTTTTCCTGGTTTAGAAATCCAGTTATATTAAGTGGTTTCCAAATATTTCCTCCAGGCTGAATTATATCTAAAAGCAATGGATCGTGAGGCAGTTTTTTAACCTCACTGGTTGACATGGTGTCAGTGCTTATTAATGACATAGAAGACTTTAAATCAATGTGTTTAGATATTAGGTCTTTCACCGCTCTATGGTCCTCAAAAGTGTTATGTCTCTCTAGATATGTGTTATTTAACCTGACTTTTTGATACTGACTTCCCTGAGTGTCTAAGCTTTTGTTCTGTGCTAGATTTTGGGAAATCTTAGAGGAACAACATATAGGAACACACTCTTCAATAAGATTTATCTTCCCAAAAGGGGCTATTACAGAGTCCTGTGTCAGTTTTGGCTGGTTTTCAATAAAGATTTGATGACATCCTTTGGTTGGAGCATGAAGAGAGTTTGAATTGGTATCTTCTGTAACATTGATCAAATCACTTGAGAAACTAGCACAAACTGTAGGCTGGTTTGACTGTAAAACAGATTTGTCCACAGAAGTTTCAGCGTAATTAAATTTAATTAAGTATCTTGGAGAAAATAACATTCCTTTCAATGTTGATGACGATTCAGTTGTTAGAATAACATGCTGACCTTTTTTTGAGTGTGCTGGTATTTGTCCAGAATCTTCTTGGGAAAGAAAAATATTTTTATTAATGATGGTGGAAAGTGAATGACAAGATACGACTGTGCTAGCTCCACTACCACTTAATGTTCTCATAGTATTTCCACTATCTGTTATGCAGTCGATATTCTTATTCTTAAGGTCAATGGTATCTTCTGGAATGTCCAAGGAAACACTGTATAATATCTCCCCTTTCAACCCGGCCACCTTAATTTTTTTTCTATCCGATGGGGATCTTTCATGGATTTTAAAATTATCAGCTTCTAAATGGTCGTGTCCTTTCAGCTGATTTTCCATTACTACAATATTTGAGTTATCGCAGACACCAGTAGAAGGAGTTGGAACATTTTTTTGAACAGTTTGTTTAACTTTTATATCACCTTTGGACATATTTATACCACTGCTAAATTTAGCTTCTGACACCTTTCCTTGAACATTATTCTCAATATCTAGAGTTATATGGCCATTTCCAATAGATAAAGGAGTATCTATTTCTTTGCTAGCTGAAGTGTTCGCAGAAGAGCAAGTAAACTGCAAACTTGAAGTTGGAGGTGCAACCACTGGTATAGAGCTGAGTTTTTTAGATGGCTTTCCCAGTTCACAAGCTGGTTGTAAGGAAATTTCATTGACGATTATACCTTTAGATTCTGAAGTGTCTTGTTTTGTTTTCTTAACCAGTTCACTCTTTTTAATTTTCTGATAAAACTTCTTAAATGTTTCATCCCCATATATTTGCCACTTTTCATGAGAGAACATGTTTAGTTTTCTTTGTCCACCTTTTTTATTAGCTATTTTCGACTTTGAAGAAAGTTGATCTCCTGTAGCCTTATTCTTTTCCTTTATTTCTTCACAGATGGTGGGGTCAGAACCATTGCAAATTTGCATCTCATCTACAGCTGCTTGTCTAACAAGTCCCCGAGGGTGGCTGCTGGAAAAGTCCACTGTGCAGGCTGTGGCAGTGTTGGAGAGCAATAAATTACCATAGCTGGCATTTAAAGGTTGTTTTCCTGAGCCATGCGATAAAATGTTATGAACATTCAGTCTATCTTTCAGTCTACCACTCTCCACAAATGGCAATGAGTTGCTTCGAGTCAATATTATGTTCTCTATAGTCGTAGAGATCTGAGTTGGCACAGAGTGAAAAAATAAAGGTTTGTTCTTCTCCGATGGAGTAAAAGTAGATTTAGCAGAGCAACTGGACACCTTTTTTCTGTTGGCATCTAGGGACTTAATGTCAAAGTGGAAGGAGTCTTTGAAAGTATATGGCATTGGCAGGTCAATGCTACCTTGCTTTGACAGAGCAGTTTTTCGCGGACGAACATTATCCAAGTGCGTGTTATCCACCACTGCTTTATTCTGAGAGATTAGCATGGAGATACGTTCCTCCAAGTTCTTCTTGTTTGAGGATGCAGCCTTATCCTCACCGTACCCAGAGCCAATACCAAGCATGTTCTCTGATTCAATACTGCACTCGCTAAGGCTATGAAGAGGGCTTCCAGAAAACATTTGAAGATCTGCACTGTCCGAGTGGGATAAGTACCCAGAATCTGTGCTTTCGCATTTTTTTAGTTTCCTTTCAGATGGGGAAGAGTCCCATTGCTTATCTACACAGGCTTCATGTTGCCTCTGTAATTGACCGTGTCTACTTGAACCTGTAGACTTTGGATCTATCACTGTTCTTTGTAGGTTTGGCATACCTGGTGAGAAAATGGTCTGAGATAAATAATCAGAATCTCCATGTGACTTGTCATAGATCTTTGCAGATGACAGTATACATGCATCTCCTTTGCTTCCTTCTAAACAATCATTCTCTAGGACACCACAGAGATTTTTGTTCTGGATGAAGTGACTGTTATCCATACAAGCATCTCTTGTTCCACTGCTGAGGTCAAGACATGTATTGTGTACAACATGGAGCTTATCATCATGGTAACTACCACAATCAGAATCAAAGCTCTGCTTGGCATTGTTGACATGAGTCTGTGTCCTTCTATGTTTGTAAAGGTTGCTTTGGGTTTTAAATGAGATGCCACATATGTTGCAGGGAAAGGGTCGTTCTCCAGTATGTGAGCGAATGTGCTTCTCTAGGACACTTGGCTTCAAGCAATCCCGGCCACAATGGGCACATATGTGCTTTCCAATACTCTTTGATTTTCCTGGGCTTGCACCAATGAGGCTGGCTGGGGAATTCGGATTCAGAATAGGTAAATTGTTCATAATGTTCAGTGTGATAGTCTGTGATGGAGGGTTTTGGAGTACAGTTTGAGGCTGAGGGGTAAATATGACAGACAGGTTGGCATTTTCAATGGCAAAGCTTGTACCACCTGATGCCAGTTGAAAGGGTGCCTGCTGACCTTCCTGTTGGGCAATTTGAACCACGGGCAGACTTATTCCATTTAGAACCACAGCTTGTGGAGATCTTCTTTCATCTACCTTGGAGGATTGGTTGTTATGGATGCTTGACAGCGCATCAGATGTGCGTGAAGGCCATGCAAAGCTTGAGGACAAAACTGACACGTTTGATGCATCCATTTCTAAAGGCTCCTCTGCTGTATCTGCAGGTAAAATGGAAAAATATGACTTTAAACAAGGAGTTGGAATGTTATTACATCTACAAGATGGAGATTTTGGTTATCATATGGAAAACATAAAATAGGAGTGCAAAATACTACAATGCAAAGGTTCACCATAAAAGAACACATACAGTTACAAATCTAATGAAGAAGAAACTGTTATATGTGTATAGCATGCCAATATAGTGATATTTCTACCTTAAAAAAAACCTCAATGCCCATTGTTTGGTCGTAACAGTGGTGTCAGAATAAGGGGTGTAGCCTTTACAGTCACACTCTGGCCTTAATGCCTGAAGGGGCTCGACAGCTTCTCAGCCACGTCAGTGGAAACCAGTACACAGGACCCATGCAGTCATTTTAAATTCACTACAATGGAATTCTAAGTTATTATATTGGCACTGACTCAACACATCTGTGCGTTACAAGGACACACATTGATTTAAGTGGGAACTGTGAGATGCTGTACGAAAGTGATCACTTCCTGCTAGGTTCCCCTAAATATTATTGCTGAGTGTCCCAGCACTGGGGTATCCTTCTAACAAAAAGGCGAACAACCCCTTTAAATACATTGCATACCAGTATATCTATAACATATCATACAGCATTAGGTTTAAATAGACATGTATTGCCAATGTAATTTCGAACAGTATTATTCTAACAGTATTATTCTAACCCATTTAATTAAGTAATATCTATTCACTGTAGGTAATATAGTTATAATCACATACTCATTCTGTGCAATGGGGTCTGTGTTTTGACCTTACATTTGGTTAATACTGGCTGATAAACTGTTCTGCTTGGCTTAGCTATGCATATAATGCCAAATATATGAATTATAGTAACTGACAGTCCCATGGCTTGGATCCAGAGAGTCTTCCTTCTATCTGAACCTAATACCCTCGCCAGCAGCACAGTAAGCAGCCAATCGATAACATCTGCTCACAGCTAATAGTATGTAGAGACCATGCTGAGCGAATTACTAGAATAACATATTTATTCATCGCCCTTCCTTAAACATAAGGCGTTTTAAAACACTTACTGACCAAAGCTTCCCATAGATTTACTAGTTTGAACCTTCTTGACTTGACTCCAACCTGAATGTTATGCCTGACAGATTATTGGCGCTGTGACTTAAAGGAACACTCCCAAAATTGAAACGCAGTGGGATGACAAGTGCAGGGCCTATTATTATTATTATTATTATTGCCACCTCCAGAACCTGCAAAAGGCAAAACACAGGGTTTACGTTTTGTCTTTAGTGTTGCACAGCTGCCACTTGACTGCACTATGACATGATGTACACAGTCAGGACAGTGCAGCGTGGGCCTGGAGAAGATCAGGGCGCGCGACTGCAGGTGAGACCAATGAACCTGGAGAATAGTGGCGGAGCAGGGGAGGTAATGTGAGGTCTGATACGGTCTGACATGGTCTAAAAGGGTTTTAATCTGAAGTCTGATATGGGGATCTAACATCTAACATGGTTTGATGGAGGTCAGATCTGAGGTTTGATATGGCGGTCTGGTTTGAGGATCTGATAAGGGGGTCTGAGGATCTGATATGGGGATCTGATGTAAGGGTGTGATATGGAATTCTGATTTGAGATCTGATACTAGGTTTTGATTTGAGGTCTGATATGGGGGTCTGATCTGATTTGGGGGTCTGATATGGGGTCTTATTTGAGGATTGATATGGGGGTCTGATCTGAGGTGTGATATGGGGATCTGATCTGAGGATCTGATATGGGGGTCTCATCTGAAAGGCAAGGGGATATGAAGTGGGTATTTTTGTACTGGAACACATTATAAGAGGGTATTTTTGTATTGGCGCAAATTATAAGAGGGTATTTTTGTACTGGCACACATTATAAGGAGAATTATTACTACTTGGGGAATATGGGGAACATGATTACTAGTATGGGCACAGTGGGGGCATTATTATAATTGGAGGCACTGTTAACACTATGCACTCTGGCTGATAATTATTTCTATTGGTGGGACTTTGGGAAGCACTAATACCGTGGGGGAACCCTTGCACAGTATCAGCTTAGCATAATTATTTTTAGGGACACTATTAATGTCAGGGACACTATTTACTGGGCGCAGTTATTTTTGGGGCACTGTGTATCAATAATTATTGAAGGGGGGCAATGTCTGTGTAATACTAATATTTTCAGGGGGGGCTGTTTCCTCAGTATAGTACTGGAGAATACAGTGGTCCCTGTATTGGGGGTGGCAAGATGGAGTGTTGGAAAGGTGGTAAGAAGATGGAAAAGTAGGAAACTAAGATGTCTGTTTGTCAAACCCTGCACAGACAAGTAATGGCTGAAAGAAATAATCATGGCATTTTGGTCTTAATGGAGAACATGAGGAAAGAGAATACCTAAATCAGAGGAGATGTAACTGGATGTAAGAGGTATGTGGCGCTGTATTACCCTGTATGCTTTATAGCACAGTATGTAATGTTTTCCAAGTATATCTTTAACAGTAGGGCTGGAGTGAAGGGGTTAGGTTGAGAATTTGGCATGGGGGGGTGCAGTTTTTAAATTTTTTGCCTCAGGCAGCAGAAAGGCTAGGTGCACCTCTGCCCCTTGCCACAAAGCACTGAGGGAAGGGGGGCTCAAACTCAACTCTTGCAACAGGGCCCATGAGCCTTTAGCTACGCCCCTGCTGGTAGATCTTTTCTGGCTGCTGAAAAGCTGCAAGGTAATGGAACTATTGCACCATGCTGAATATGGGCTCATGCTGATATGAGTACAGCACAACAGACCAGTGGTCACTATGATGCAGTGAGTTCAGGTGAGAGGAGCCACCGTCGGTCCATGAGATACAGGCAACACACGGGCTGAATTTTGCAGACCGAGCACAGTCATGTGCATGAGCCCCAAGTATGTGACCTGTACACACTGGAGGCAGCCATTGTGTTGGATGGCCTAATGTTCATGTGTATCAGTGCTGTATTGATCCGCGGCATACAATCATCAGTAATTGCTATAGTCCTGCTTATTGTACATACCAAGTAGCAGTAACTGGTGACGTGTGCGTTTTAGATGCCAGTCGTAATAAGGCCCTGCGCTGGTGGTGGATCGCCGAAGTTATGTAGGGGAGCTGGCCTCTACATAACTTCGGCGTAGCCACCACCGATTCCAAGTGTAAGCTAAAGGCTATCTTGCTGTCTTACATTTAGACCATTTTGTACGCCTAAGGCCTCTTTCACACTGCCGGTTTTTTTTTCCGTTTTGCGGTCCGTTTTTTTGCGTTCCGTATACGGAACCATTTATTTCAATGGTTCCGCAAAAAAAACTGAATGTGTTCCGTATGCATTCCGTTTCCGTATTTCCGTTTTTCCGTTCCGTTGAAAGATAGAACATGTCCTATATTTGGCCGCAAATCACGGTCCGTGGCTCCATTCAAGTCAATGGGTCCGCAAAAAAAACGGAACACATACGGAAATGCATCCGTATGTCTTCCGTTTCCGTTCCGTTTTTTCTGAACCATCTATTGAAAATGTTATGCCCAGCCAAATTTTTTCTATGTAATTACTGTATACTGTATATGCCATACGGAAAAACGGAACGGAACAACGGAACGGAAACGGAACCACAATGGAAGCAAAAAAACGGAACAACGGATCCGTGAAAAACGGACCGCAAAACACTGAAATGGACATACTGTAGTGTGAAAGAGGCCTAAACCAGACGTAGAAAATTATGAATGAGACAGGACTGCTGGCCACCCCCCCCCCCCTCCCCTTTTTTAGACCTACAGTGAGCAAGGAAGAAGTCACAGATTCTGCTGCAACATGGCGTGCAACAGAATCTGTGTCAGATATACACCACAAAAGTGGCATATATCTGTTCGGAAATGACCCCCTATATGCTTATTATAGTAGTGGTGTGTAGTAGTAGCAGATACCTGGCAGATTTATCTCTTATGTTCAGCCAGGATGTGACACCCAGATATGTTTACTGAGCTGTACCCTACTCAATATACCTGTAATGGATGAGTTTTGGGGTGTACTAGAGTAAAGGTTTCCTATAACTTACCTCTCGACAGGCGCAATGAATCTACAGAGATGTCCTTGTTGCACATTGATAGTATAAACGGTGACGCTCTCACTCAACGAGGGCATATCGTTCTGCTGGGCCAGCTGCAAAAAGAGGAAGCTGAGAAATTCAATTTCAGTTTTTACAACCTTGTCACTTGGAAACAGAAACCGCTGACACCTTTAACCCTAACGTTACCAAGCAGAAACTCCAGTTATGCTACCCATATATAACAGCTTACAATATAAGTATGTCATATAAGATATATTAGGCCAATATTTACAGTATAAGCTATATTGTCTAACCAGTATAGATAAAGGGGGGCCACATAGAAAACATCAAAATAAGTCTCCCATTATGAATATTTCTATCAATGACAGAAGGCCTTTGATTCTGCTTCGCACTCCAGCCCCTCTCCATGATCCTGGGACAAGTTGCCCAGTTGTTTGACAACAATGCAGTTCCCTTGGGGAGGGAAGTTCTGCAAAACGTATTGCCACCACCTAGTATCAAATGAGATAGGTCTAAAAATGTCAATGAGTCAGTAGAGGATCCTCAAGTTCAAAGAAACAATACATGGCCCTAAAAGGCAGTGCATGACACATGGACAAAGAACACCAAATACAGAGTCCCCATGTAGACGGGGATGACCTTCATAGCCTTCCCTTAGGATAGGCCATCTATATATCATCAGCCAAAGCCCAAGCTCACCAATCAACAGAATTAAGCACTGTTGTATCTTAAATGTGGGACCAGGCACAGTGTGTATCAATGTGGGACCAGGCACAGATAAGTATCACTGTGCCTGGTACTGCAGCACAGCCTCGTTACTTGAATGTTGTGTGCCGCTACCAGACACGGCTACATTCGTGTGGATGTCACTATGCTAGGTACTGCAATGAAAGGGCCACCTAGGTTCAGCAACTGTAGCTGTTTCTTTCTTCATTCCATTAATCTATGAGGGCCATGGGATTGAAATCCCCATTAGTCCTAAGCAGCCCAAATAAACATTGTGTTTGATCCTCAACATTCCTAAATAGGTCCTCAACCTGGCAATGAGTCTTCTGCCCCTTCTTCTGTCACTTAAACACTCTTATCCTTATTGGATCTCCTCTAGGAAAGTCCCCTCCCTTAGTATGTTATTAAAAGCCATCCACCCCAATAGAGCATCCCCCAATGTAGTGCCACCTCTCAGTATCAGTCTGACCTCTGTTCATGCTGGTCTGTGGAGGGGTGTGGGAGTTGTCCACTCCACCCGATTGCCCTTCTCTCTCCCCATCGTATGTCGTATGTTGCCTCTTCTGTTCATGTTTCTTTTTTTTTTTTTTTTTTTTTTCGTGTAGATCACAGCAGTGAGTCAGAAACCCCAAACGTGAGCCTGTGACAAGCACTGAGGGGCGGGCAGCTCTTGTTATGACTCACAATAATGAAATAGCTGAAAATTGGATTGAAATTTATCTAGAAAACAACAAAGACATGAGTCATGATAGATAAATCATGTGCAGAACATTAACCAATACTGTCCACTACAAATGGTTACATATTCACCTAGCATCAGCATCATGTATTATATTGTGACATATGTTGTGTGTATTAGTGTGGACTTCTATAGAGAGGTTTTGTGGAGAAATAGGAGTTGTATGGGACGTTGCCTCTTATATGAACTTGTATAATGTTGGAGGTACAGGAGCAATTATAAAAAGGCACTACTAGTTGCAGATGTGGCCACCTTGTAGACCACGAAATGATGTGGGGTCTAAGAGAACAAGAAGCCCTCCTGCTGCCCCTTGTCAGTGGTACCTACAGTATTACAACTGTATCTGTGTCCTCAGTTCCCTGCTCCACCATTCACATTGTGACTGGTGGTGGCAGGCCGATGAATTGACATAATAGAGCCTATAGCGCCTGGACAGACTGGAGTAGATCTGCAGTGAGAGATCTTCTTCATTTGTCACGGGGAAGGGGCTGGGTGAGTATTCAACCACTAAAGAGGCACCATATTGTATTGGGGAACATAAGGGAGCATTATTTAGTGTTGGGGTGCAAAGGGGATTCATAGTGTGTGAGGGGCACATAAACAGCATTATACTGTATTGTGTTAGAGGCACATAAGGGGGTATTATTCATTGTTGGGATGCATAAGGGGGTATCATATCGTGTGTGGGGCCCATAAGGGGCATCAAATTGTTTTGGGGGAACATAAGGGGGCAATATTCTGTATTGGGGGGCATAAGAGGGGCATCATCATGGTGTGGCACATAAGTGGTGAGGGGCACATAAGGGGGCTTTATATTGTGGCGGAGACTCATAAGATCTCATCATGTTAACAGTGTTATGGAGCAGAAATGCCAAATCTGCCCCTAAATATGCTAATTCGGTTCTCATTGTCCACATTAAGGTGCTATGCTGCCTAAAAGGACAATTAAAAATTTGCTCTTTAGTAATTATTGCTAAAAACATAAACTTCAGTGGTCATCTGACCCTTTCTGGCTAGAATAGAAAGATGGTAGGGCAAAGGAGAGGCCCACAGGTAGAGAGGATCACTCGCCTAGTCTCTATTATTGCTGTCCACACTACCTAACTTCCTAGCTCGAAAGTACTATCCTACAGTTGAATGTATGAGACGCTTGCCACTTATCTGACACACAGGGTTGCCAATTGTCCAGAAATATCTGGACAGTCTGTAAAAATAGGTAACTTTTTTCCTGTGTCCATGAAAAAAAAAAAATAGATGTATCCATGATTTTTTTGAGGTTGGTGGTACTTGACTAGATTATTTTGGTGGTAATAATCATTATTTTGCAGCTTACAGTAAATGCTGCTAATGAGTTCCTATCAGTATATTCAGGGCTGGCGTTCGGGGGGACAAACAGGGCAAGTAGATATGCTGTTAGATACTTAAGTAGGCTGAGTGAGTGTGGGAGTCTTTTTTTATTTTTTTATTCCTTTATTGTTCTCCTGCACATGCTCCCCAGTGTCTCTCTACCATGCTGCTGTGGTCCCTGTAAGAACTGTCACCGCTGCTGCCCCCCCCCCCCCCCCACTGCCCTCAACTACTGATGGTCACTGACCTGTCAGCTCTGTGTTTCCCCTGTGCCCCCCCTGTGTGCTGTGCCCCCTCCTGTGTGCTCCCTGTGCCCCCTCCTGTCGGCTCCATGTTCCCCCTCCTGTGTGCTCCATGTTCCCCGTCCTTTATGCTCCCTGTGCCCCCTCCTGTGTGCTCCCTGTGCCCCATCCTGTGTGCTCCCTGTGCCTCCTCCTGTGTGCTCCCTGTGCCCCCTCCTGTGTGCTCCCTAAACAGCACAACTAAAGGGCACAACTAAACAGCATGCTCGTGTGGTGCTTGTGACGTGGCCATGCTACATTCAATTACCGCATGGCTGTCTGGGCCATAGAGGGCTCTAGTTAAACTAATGAAGACTTTATTGTTTAGGTGGTCTGCATTGTTATTGGGGGGGGGGGGGGGCCGCGTTGGAGTATTTTTTTTTTCAGGACTTGGGGGGGGGAGCAGACCAGATCCCCCATAACAGTGTGTCCTCCACAGATCCCCAATAACAGTGTGTCATCCACAGATCCCCCATAACAGTGTCATCTACAGGTCCCCCATAAGTGTGTCACCCACAGATCCCTCATAACAGTGTCATCCACAGATACCACATAACAGTGTCATCCATAGACCCCCCATAACAGTGTGTTAACCACAGATCTCCCATAACAGTGTGTCATACATAGACCCCCATAACAGTGTGTCATCCACAGGTCCCCCATAAAAGTGTCATTCACAGGTCCCCCATAACAGTGTGTCATTCACAGGTCCCCCATAACAGTGTGTCATTCACAGGTCCCCCATAACAGTGTGTCATCCACAGGTCCCCCATAACAGTGTGTCATCCATAGACCCCCATAACAGTGTGTCATCCACAGGTCCCCCATAACAGTGTGTCATCCACAGGTCCCCCATAACAGTGTGTCATCCACAGGTCCCCCATAACAGTGTGTGATCTACAGGTCCCCCATAACAGTGTGTCGTCCACAGGTCCCGCATAACAGTGTGTCATCCGTAGACCCCCATAACAGTGTGTCATCCACAGATCCCCCATAACAGTGTGTCATCCACAGGTCCCCCATAACAGTGTGTCATCCACAGGTCCCCCATAACAGTGTGTCATCCACAGGTCCCCCATAACAGTGTGTCATCCACAGGTCCCCCATAGCAGTGTGTCATCCACAGGTCCCCCATAGCAGTGTGTCATCCACAGGTCCCCCATAGCAGTGTGTCATCCACAGGTCCCCCATAGCAGTGTGTCATCCACAGGTCCCCCATAGCAGTGTGTCATCCACAGGTCCCCCATAACAGTGTGGCATCCACAGGTCCCCCATAACAGTGTGGCATCCACAGGTCCCCCATAACAGTGTGGCATCCACAGGTCCCCCACAGCAGTGTGTCATCCACAGGTCCCCCATAACAGTGTGTCATCCACAGGTCCCCCATAACAGTGTGTCATCTACACGTTCTCCATAATAGTGTGCATTATCTCCATTCACTGCTATGACATTTCAAAAAATAGCAGAGCCAGTGATCATCTATTATCAGAACACTCATAGCATAATGGAGGATGACCATGCATGCACTTTGTGCTCTCCCTTCACTTCAGGGGCCCAGATGGGACAGCCCCTTTTTTTTCAGCTTGCAGTTTTATAAACAGAAGTGCCCTGGACATTCATAACGCGGGGTCCATGTGGGAAGGAATAAAAATCCACACCAAAAAGTGTTTTCTAAAATGCATCAGAAAAAAACACATAAAAAGAAAAAGGATGCGGAATCTGCATTAGGTTTTTTTAAGCACAGAAAATACTCTGTGTGAACATACCCAAAGAGGCTGCAGGATCAGCAGTTTACAGTGGAAAGGCTAAAGAGAAATGACGTCTACAATCAGCTGCTGTGGATGCAACTGCTGTCCGTGCCTACAAAGTTCTGTCAAACTGCTAGTCCAATATTTCAGGATTTGGGGCCCCACTTAAAATTTTGCCCACGGTCACACTTTGTCTAAAACAAGCATATTGAGCTAGAGACATGTACAGTATTACTTATCATCTTTATCGTTCATTATGGTTTTCAAACTGTGATCTTGGGATAAATTGTCCAGAAAAAAGAAAAATTCTGCCTACACATCTTGGGGGAGATTTATAAAAACTGGTGCAAAGGAATACTGGCTTAGTTGCCCATAGCAACCAATCAGCTTCCATCTTTCATTTTCTAAAGGAGCTCTGAAAAATGAAAGGTGGAATCTGATTGGTTGCTATGGGCAACTAAACCAGTATTCCTTTGCACCAGTTTTGATAAATCTCCACCCTCGTGTCTCTTTTTTGACTAACCCATAATCGTAGGTAGCAATAATAGGGACAAGTCGCGTGATGACATTTTTTACTGCCTGGCCCTGTCAATGAAAGCGTAGAGGGCGCAGCAGTTACGGAGAGAGCTGAGCCTCTAGGTGTAACGGGGGCGTTACCATTTCACCTAGAGGCTCTGCTCTCTCTGTAACTGCTGCGCCCTCTACACTTTGATTGACAGTACTAGGTATGATCAAGTTTTCACTGCCTGGCCCTGTCAATCACAGTGTAGAGGGTGTAGCAGTTGCAGAGAGAGCAGAGAATATAGGTGTAACGGCAACGCCCCCATTGCTCCTAGAGGCTCATTTGCATACATAAAATATCATTTTTCTCAGCCATGCAGGCACATATATACATTGGACCATCACAGATGTCTTCAGCTGCCAAGTGCACATGTAACAGGTCAGCCAGTTTGATAGATGCAGAGGATAAACTGTGAAACAGTTTTATTGAAGATCAATTGGAAGAATGCTTTTTAGATCAAAATAAATAAAATTCCCTTTAAACAAAGAAAATGCTCCTAAGGTGTCCATAGCCTTTAAGAACCAAGCCTCCTCTTGTACCTATCCAAAGCACGATCAATGTCACTAAACCCGTCTGTACTTTCAAAGTCCCCTCACCCTCTTCACTCCGACCCTGCATCTTCATGAGTGTAAGGCCTCATGCACACGACAGTATTTTTTCACTGTCCGCAAAACGGGGTTCCGTTGGTCCGTGATCCGTGACCGTTTTTTCGTCCGTGGGTCTTCCTTGTTTTTTGGAGGATCCACGGACATGAAAAATGAAAAAAAAATCTAAGTCAAGTTTGCCATTGAAATTATAGGAAAAAACGGACACGGATCACGGACACGGATCACGGACGCGGATGACAATCTTGTGTGCATCCGTGATTTTCACGGACCCATTGACTTGAATGGGTCCGTGAACCGTTGGCCGTGAAAAAAATAGGACAGGTCCTATTTTTTTCACGGCCAGGAAAAACGGATCACGGATGCGGCTGCCAAACGGTGCAGTTTCCGATTTTTCCACGGACCCATTGAAAGTCAATGGGTCCGCAAAAAAAAATGGTAAACGGCACAACGGCCACGGATGTACACAACGGTCGTGTGCATGAGGCCTAAGGCCTCATGCACACGACCGGTTTTTTTTAAGGTCCGCAAAAACGGGGTCCGTAGGTCCGTGATCCGTGACCGTTTTTTCGTCCGTGGGTCTTCCTTGATTTTTGGAGGATCCACGGACATGAAAAATGAAAAAAAAATCTAAGTCAAGTTTGCCATTGAAATTATAGGAAAAAACGGACACGGATCACGGACACGGATCACGGACGCGGATGACAATCTTGTGTGCATCCGTGATTTTCACGGACCCATTGACTTGAATGGGTCCGTGAACCGTTGGCCGTGAAAAAAATAGGACAGGTCCTATTTTTTTCACGGCCAGGAAACACGGATCACGGATGCGGCTGCCAAACGGTGCATTTTCAGATTTTTCCACGGACCCTATGAAAGTCAATGGGTCCGCGAAAAAAAACGGAAGACGGCACAACGGCCACGGATGCACACAACGGTCGTGTGCATGAGGCCTAAATGTAAGAATCAGGGCAGAAAGTGAATGCATATATCTTCTATAGAGCATGCAAAACATGCATCCAATGTGCTTATTTCTTAAAGGGGTATTCTGGTTTCAGCAAATAAGGCTTATACATTATAGGATGATAAGTTATAAAATTTTCTAAACTAATACTTTGAGTATCAATTCCTTACTACAGTATTTTCAAGATCTCTTTTTGTGGTTGCTGAATGGGAACCTTCCTGAGGATGAAAATCTGTGATGGTCCCACAGCTGCTATGTGTTCTAACAGGCCATACACCCTTACGATAGTCACATGACAAGGGCAGGTTTTCATTATCAATTTCCCATTCATTGACTAGAAGCAGAGATCTTGAAAATAGGACGCAACTGATACAAGGACTATATTAGAAAATTGCTGGTTTTGATTATATTGGACATTGACTACACTTGCTTACGGAAACTGGAATACGCCTTTAAATTTGTATGAGAACATCTAAAAAGCTACCGTTTCTCCTCCTACACTGACATACATAGGATGCATACACGATCAGAACATTTTTTTGCAAAACACGAAGCATCAATACATGCACAACACAGACACTTTACTTTGAGCAGGTTGACTTCATGGCCGACATAAGGATATGCTCTGAGGTTTGCACAATGTAGGCTCAGTTTGGGAAGGTTTCTTCCCTCTGTACACCCCCATCTTCTCAGTACTTTCTGCCTGTGTGTTAAGGACCTGGATGGCATGGCGTGGGTAGAGCATTAATGACCGTAATATGGTTTTCCTGCTTATAATGTCTGTGCTACTGCAGCTCTGTGTGGGCGTACAAAATGACACAACTGTGTTTTAACCTCTTCTAGACACAATCCAAAAATGACTTGTCTGCCTTGAGATGACGAGATCCAGGAGTAGAAGACATGATTCTCTTTAGCAGAGCTACATGCAGAGTGAAGCTGGCCATGCACATTAAATGTATGGTATCTCGGCCACCTTCTAATGTGTAGGACATCCACCTGACTCTCCCCCTGAATGCTGATTTGGGGGGAGATAATGATCAGGCATGCTCAGCTGCCCAGTCCTTTTGCTCGCAGGAAGATAAGACAAGGCCGGAGATGTCTGGCAGCAGCCTTCTCCCCATTCATGTCATAAGCATGCTCAACCGAGCTGAGCATGCATATGTGTGGGAGGATTGGGAGAGATAGCCGTTGGAGGACCGCTTGTTCATCTACAGTTATCTCATGTGAAATGCCAACTTTAATAAGAGCCAAACCTTAATGTATTCAAAATGCCATCAATAATTGTTCCTCAGTGGCATACATAAAAAAGAGGAGGGGCTCCTAGCAAAGATGGACCATTCATTATGGTGTCATCAGAAGGTTCTAGAGTTAGCTTTCTTCTCCATGCTGTCTCCATTACTCTTTGGCTTATTCCTATGCCACATACCAGAAGATAAGCCATACCACACAAGAGGATCTCAGTATAAGAAAGGGTTCTTTAGAGTAAGAGAACTCAAACTCTGGAATGTTCTATCAGAAGCGGTAGAAATAGTAAAAATAAAATAAGGACAACATATTTATCATAATAGCATTGGTATCAAGCGGTTTTCTGATTTCAAAAAACAATAAATAACACCAGCATTCAACCATACTGCATTATATGTAAGTCAGTTGATGAAGTTCTGACTGCATTATGACTGCTCCAGTGTAATTGCGATCTGTGACCCGCACCCTGTGTTTACATCCCAAGACTCACATGGAGTGTCTGTAGCCTAAGGTCTCTGCCTTTTCTTCACCTCCCAGCTCGAACGTCACAGTTCCCAGCCTGCATGAAGCCCCATTGGAAAAACCCCACCCTAAGACATTGCATCATTACTGACATTACATCTACACAGCAGAGTCCAGGAATGAGCGGAACACCGCCCTCAGAAGCCAGGTCATGGATGATGTTGTGTCTACAGGGCAGAGCCACACCTAAGATGTAGTCGTGATGTTATCGGGACACGGAACCAACACAGCCGAAAATGTCACGTGACTGCGATGCAGTGCAGTAAAATGGCCATTACAGATAAACAATCACTATAAGTAGGTGATAACGGGTTTTTTCCTGACAGTTGTTGCTGAAAACGTCAAAACTGGAATATCCCCTATGAATGAAAATCGCAAATAATTGTTGCAACTTTCTTTAGTGCAAAAAGCTAGGTCTAACAAAAGGTTGAAGTTGATGAGCATGTGTCTGTTTTACCTATGTAACTATAGGTTTCAAGAAAATATGGAAATATGTAAATGGCCCTTGCAGGGTAATGGCATTAAAGGGCATCTATCAGCATATTTGTAACTATGAAACTGGCTGACCTGTTGCATGTGCGCTTGGCAGCTGAAGAAATCTGTGTTGGCCCCATGTTCATATGTGCCCGCATTGCTGAGAAAACTGATGTTTTAATATACAGTCAGGTCCATAAATATTGGGACATTGACACAATTCTAACATGTTTGGCTCTATACACCACCACAATGGATTTGAAATTAAACAAACAAGATGTGCTTTAACTGCAGACTTTCAGATTTAATGTGAGGGTATTTACATCCAGTTTGGAATTTCAACAGTTTGCATAAGGAACCAAAAGTAATGGGATAGAATAATAATCATAAATCAAACTTTTACTTTTTAATACTTGGTTGCAAATCCTTTGCAGTCAATTACAGCCTGAAGTCTGGAACGCATAGACATCACCAGACACTGGGTTTCATCCCTGGTGATGTTCTGCCAGGCCTCTACTGCAACTGTCTTCAGTTCCTGCTTGTTCTTGGGGCATTTTCCCTTCAGTTTTGTCTTCAGCAAGTGAAATGCATGCTCAATCAGATTCAGGTCAGGTGATTGACTTGGCCAATGCATAACATTCCACTTCTTTCCCTTAAAAAACTCTTTGGTTGCTTTTGCAGTATGCTTTGGGTCATTGTCCATCTTCACTGTGAATTGCCGTCCAATGAGTTCTGAAGCATTTGGCTGAATATGAGCAGATATTATTGCCCGAAACACTTCAGAATTCATCCTGCTGCTTTTGTCAGCAGTCACATCATCAATAAATACAAGAGAACCAGTTCCATTGGCAGCCATACATGCCCACGCCATGACACTACCACCACCATGCTTCACTGATGAGGTGGTATGCTTAGGATCTTGAGCAGTTCCTTTCCTTCTCCATACTCTTCTCTTCCCATCACTCTGGAACAAGTTGATCTTGGTCTCATCTGTCCATAGGATGTTGTTCCAGAACTGTGAAGGCTTTTTTAGATGTTGTTTGGCAAACTCTAATCTGGCTTTCCTGTTTTTGAGGCTCATCAATGGTTTACATCTTGTGGTGAACCCTCTATATTCACTCTGGTGAAGTCTTCTCTTGATTGTTGACTTTGACACACATACACCTACCTCCTGCCTGGAGAGTGTTCTTGATCTGGCCAACTGTTGTGAAGGGTGTTTTCTTCACCAGTGAAAGAATTCTTCGGTCATCCACCACAGTTGTTTTCCGTGATCTTCCGGGTCTTTTGGTGTTGCTGAGCTCACCGGTGCGTTCCTTCTTTTTAAGAATGTTCCAAACAGTTGTTTTGGCCAAGCATAATGTTTTTGCTATCTCTCTGATGGGTTTGTTTTGTTTTTTCAGCCTAATGATGGCTTGCTTCACTGATAGTGACAGCTCTTTGGATCTCATCTTGAGAGTTGACAGCAACAGATTCCAAATGCAAATAGCAGACTTGAAATGAACTCTGGACCTTTTATCTGCTCATTGTAATTGGGATAATGAGGGAATAACACACACCTGGCCATGGAACAGCTGAGAAGCCAATTGTCCCATTACTTTTGGTTCCTTAACAAGTGGGAGGCACATATACAAACTGTTGTAATTCCTACACTGTTCACCTGCTTCGGATGTAAATACCCTCACATTAAATGTGACAGTCTGCAGTTAAAGCACATCTTGTTCGTTTCCTTTCAAATCCATTGTGGTGGTGTATAGAGCTAAACATGTTACAATTGTGTCGATTTCCCAATATTTATGGACCTGACTGTATGCAAATGAGCCTCTAGGAGCAACAAGGGCGTTACCATTTCACCTAGAGGCTCTGCTCTCTCTGCAACTGAGCCCCCTCTCCACTTTGATTGACAGGAGTGATCAAGTTTTTACTGCCTAGCCCTGTCAATCACAGTGTAGAGGGCATGGCAGTTGCAGAGACATCAGAGCCTCTTGGTGTAACGACAACACCCCCTTTGCTCCTAGAGGCTCATTTGGATATATTAAAATATCATTTTTCTCAGCAATGCGGACACATATGAACATGGGACCAACATGGATTCCTTCAGCTGCCAAGCTCACATGTAACAGATCAGCCAGTTTCGTAGGTACAAATCTTCTGACAGATGTCTTTTAAATCTGAAATTCCCTGACGTTATTATAAACCTCTCTTGTTTGTAAATGGAGTGATTCAGACAGCATCATTTTAAGTAACTGTTACTTGTTGTAGAGCCATTTAGCATTCGGAAAGTGTCTCACATTCTGCTGCTCTTGCTGTTTACATATGCGGCACAGCAATGATTGCTACTTAGACAATGTTTAATTGATTAACTATTGTAGGGTCATTTCAGTAAAAGTACAGTTAAAAAAAAATCCAGCCCTTCAATGTAAATGAAGAGTCGGCATGTAGGGAAAATTGGTATATCTTGAACTGATTCCCAAAAGTATGTTCTGTGCAATTTTTTTCTCCAGCCTGTATATGGTTTGCTCAGTGTGTTCCTGCAATAACTGGTAATTTAAGTGGAGGATCTATGCGGATTAAACATTAATTTACAGCAATCACAGCACGTTCAAATCTTGCACCTAAACAGAACATGAACTATATTTAGAAAAGAGGCTTATTTTTACAGTACTCATATAAAGGTTCTGTTTTCCACAGCTATCTGCTATGACCAGTAAAGCCTGACTCCAGTAAACACCAAAATGGGATGTGTAATCAACAACAGGGCTGAAAGAGGTGTGTTTTTCTGGGCACATCGCCCAGTAACGCCGTCCCTGGGCACCTTCAGAAGCTCATTTGCATATGTTTAGAAAGTGTTTTTTTTTATTATCTGGAAGATGGACACAGAAAAGAAAGATACTATTGTAATGAGGGTCAAAGAGTCAATAACCTGATCTGAGCGGTACTAAAATGCTCAAATTAGGTGAAAGACTCCCTTTAAGTCCCAGCTCTGATCAGGCAGGTGCAGGAGCTGTGCCTGCTCGATCAGCAGGGATCTGGCTGTTCCTAACAGCCAAGCAGCTGCTGTAAATGCCAGCATCGATGCTGGTGTATTAACCCCTTATATGACGCAGTCAATGCTGACCGAGGCGTGCAGGGGGTTTGTGGAGGGTATGGGCGCCCTCCCCCCCGCAGCACGGGGACCTGATGGCTGGAACAAAAGGCTGGGTCTCTTTCCGATGGCTGGAAAAGTTGACACCAGGCTGGGTCTCAAAGGCATTACACTGACAGTCAATGCATTACAATACACAATGTATGCTTTTCAAGTAAAAAAAAAGTCCCCTTCCCTTAATAAACCCCTCTAAAATTGTAAAAAATAGAACAAAACAGACACATTAGGTATCGCCACATGATCCACTCCAAAAAAGTGCCAAAACAGCAATTTTTGGTCAATGTGCCTCACAAAATACGTAATACCAAGCTATCAAAAATTCGGATGTACCCCAAAATAGTACCAATCAAACTGTCACCTCATGCTACAAAAAAGCAATCCCTACATAAGACAATCACCCAAAAAAAAAAACAATATATATGGCTTTGAGAAAATGGCAATAAAAAAACAATATTTTGAAAATGATTGTACTGTGTTAAACTTACCAAAAATATATAATAGACATATTAGGTATCGCTGCATCCGTAATGACCTGGTCTAGAAACATTTCTATTATCTAGCCCCTCAGGTGAATGGTTTAAGAAAAAATGTATAAATAAAAACAGCCATTGTTTGGTCACTGTCACGTACCGGCAGGACAGGTAGTGGATCCTCTGGACCAGAGAGGCGATGGCGCGGGTTGTACTAGAGGACCGGTTCTAAGCAGTTACTGGTCTTCACCAGAGCCCGCCGCAAGGTAGGATGGATTTTCTGCGGCGATAACTACCAGGTCGTATCCCCTAGTAACAACTCAACCTCTCTGGCAGCTGATAAGGCGTGGTACACAGGGAGAAGGCAAGAGCGTAGTCGGACGTAGCAGAGGTCAGGGCAGGCGGCAAAGGTTCAAAGGCGAGTAGACGGTAGCAACGGGTTTGGCAACAGGCAAGGCAAACAAACACACTGGAACGCTTTCTCTGAGGCACAAGGCACAAAGATCCGGCAGGAAGCTGTGGGAGGAGAAGGTATAAATGGGCAGTGCACAGGTGCAGCCTAATTAAGTCAGCACTGCCTCTCACAAACCTTAACCCTTAATATCCCTTTTGGACCAGGCACCAATCACTGGTGCACTGGCCCTTTGAATCTAAGAGTCCCGGCGCACGCGCGCCCTAGAGAGCGAGGACGCACATGCCGAGACACTGGAATGCTGCCTGGGGGCATACGCTGTGAGCGCTCCGCGGCCAGCAGGGGACCCGGAGCGCTCAGCGTAACAGTCACCTTTCCCCAATATTGACCGACAATAAGAATCATATGTACCCAAAAATAGCACCAATAAAAACACTACTCTTCCCATAAAAAAATTAGCCCCTAAACAAGACGATTGGCATAAAAATAAAAATAAGGCTTTCAGAAAATGCTCAAAAATGCTTTATTAATTAAAACTGAAATACAAAAATGACATATTTGGTATCGTAGTGTCCATAATAACCTTCTCTATAAAAATAACACATGATGTATAGTGATGGGCGAATATCGGCCAGGAAGATTCGTGAACGTGTCGCGGCGGGCCCGATTCACTTTAATGGCAGGCGTACCTGAAAAACCTTTAGGTCATATTTGCAGCCACCAAATACTTACTAAAAGTGCACAAATCGTCCCACAACATGGGCAGTGACATACCAGAGGGGGATCAATGGCAAAAAATCCCACAAAAGATATGCACCATATTTTTCGCTCCATAAGACGCCGTTTGTTTCCCCTTAAAGTGGGGGAAAAATGCCCCTCATGTTATGGGGAGAATACTAATGAAGCCCTTCCATTTTGGAAGCGCTTCATTAGTACAGGAGGACCGGGAAGCGATGAAGGATCTGTACTCACCGCTTCCTGGTCCACCGCTCGGCTGTCTGTTGTGCAGGGCTACTCACCATGTGACCTTACTGTGCGCAGCCTTCACAGCAGACAGCCAAGAACCAGGAAGAAGAGAGAGAGCGCTGGTGGTGAAAAGCGGCGGCGTCCAGGAGCAGGAGAGGTAAGTTATTTTTTTACATTTTATTTGCGCTGATGGCTGACATGGGGGCATGGTGGCTGACAGGTTGGAAATGATGGCTGACATGGGGGCATGATGGCTGACATGGGGGGCTGGAGGTTCATTATGTGGTCACCGTATAACAATTTTACTGTTGGCCAGTTAGTTTACAGGCCCCAAAAATTATGCATTCACCGTACAGAAAAGATCAAGTGATTATGTGGCTGGGGGAATATTAGACGGTCATTGTATATCAATTTTACTGCATGCCAGTGGAGTAGTGGAGTACCGGCCCGAAATATTAAGCATTCACCTAACAGAAAACATCAAGTGATTATATGGCTGGAGGTATATTAGATGGTCATTGGATATCAATTTTACTGCAGGCCAGTACAAATACATGTCAAATACATATGTTTAAAAGAACTAAAAATATAAAATTGGATTAAAAACATGGCTAACGAAATCCCCCCTCTTGAAAAAACCTCCAATGGTAATAGGTGAAATTCAATTAAACATGGTCGTCACAGGTGTTGAATTCCTCCAAGATCCATACCTCATTCATTTTTAGAAATGTGAGGTAGTCCACACTGTCGTGAGCTAGGCGAGTGCGCTTATCAGTCATGATCCCCCCCCTGCTGCAATGTCCTTTCGGACAGGATACTCAACGAGTTCCATGAAAAATTGTGCCAGGTCTAGCCACAGGTCAAGCCTGCACACCCTGTAGTCAAGGGGTTCCTCGCTTGTCAGAGCGTCCACATCGGCCGTTAACCCGATGTAGTCGGACACCTGTCGGTCTAGGCATTCCCTGAGGCTGGATCTGGAGGGCGGCTGTTGATGGGTTGGCTGCAAGAATGATCTCATATCCAAAGTGACCAACACATCTTCAAACCGCCCTCTTCTTGCATGCGCGTTAGGATTGGTACCCGTAGCTGTTTCTCTGTGGGTGGTAATTCCTCTGCCAGTGCCCACAACAGCAAAATGCAGCATCTCTCGAAGCAAGGCCTGGAAATGCTGCATTCTGACAGCCCTCTGTGATGCTGGTAACATGTCGGCCATTTTGTGTTTGTACTGGGGGTCTAAGTACGTTGCCACCCAGTACTGCTCCTTGCCCTTTATGCTTTTTATACGGGGGTCCCTCTTCAAACACTGGAGCATGAAGGCCCCCATTTGCACTAAATTGGAAGCAGTGGAGTGCCCTGGCTCCTGCTCATCGCCCAGAAGAATGTTGTCCTCGGTCTCCTCCCCCCATCCACGGACAACACCAGGGATCCCAGAAAGTTTAAAGCCTGCTCTTCTTGCTCCTCCTCCCCCCAGGCACCATCCTCCTCTTCATACTCCTGCTGACTGCTCTCAGATGGAGTAGCCCCCCTGGGAATTCATTCAGCATTGCGATTTCATCATCTTCCTGCTCCTGCTCATCGACGGCTTGATCAATGACACGACATAATGTACGCTCCAGAAAGAAGGCGTAAGGTATGATGTCACTGATGGCACCCTGGCTGCGACTGACCAGCTTGGTGATCTCATCAAATGGCCGCAGAAGTCTGCATGCGTCGCACATGAGCATCCCCTGGCGCAGTGAAAAAAAAACACAGGGAACTGGTTTTCCCCGCAAGGGAGCCACCATGCTGCTAACTTGGAATATTCCCATTGTGGTTGGCAGCTGACTCACTGAGGTCAGAGACACAGTTGCAAAGCACTGAGGCATTAGTGCTTTGTTCGTAGTCAGGAAACAGGCCGAGGTCAGGGCAGGCGGAGTACATGCCAATTCATGAACCTAGTCTGGGGTCAGAACCGGCATCAAAGGTTCAATACAGCAAACAGGCTAAGGTCAAGTCAGGCAGTGTAGGGTCAGAATTAGTAGACAGGCAGAGCTCAGTATACTGGCAAGTAAACAGTACAGCACACCTTAACTTGGTACTAGTGCGCCAAAAAACCCAAGGCTCAGGCACCCTCCCCTAAATAACCTGTAGTGTCCAGCCATTGGCTAGAGCAAACTAGGACATTGCACGCTGTCCCTTTAAGAGCTGGGAAGCATGCGTGCCCTAAGGGCAGTACATGAAGAACTAGTTGGAAAGTGCAGGCCAAACAGCGAGGGATGCCAGTGGTCAGAAATGCTACTGGTGGATAGAAGAGGGCATGTGGGCCAAGACCGTTGACAAAACAAGAGACGGAGCAGGGAAAGTGACACATTGCTTGTGCCCAACTAAGGGATGGCCATTATAGCCAATGGTTTTCCAGGCAAATTAGCAAAGCCTAGAAATTTGGGGTCCAACCACTGCAAATATACATGTGGACTGACCCTCTGCCTCTTGGGATATGTTCAGCCTTAAATTTACACATCCATAACCACATGTGCCTTTCTCTCAGAAAATAATTATAGTAGCAACTTCCTCTTGTTCCTTACGCATGCAGTGGCTTTGTCCAGCCAAAACCCAGCATTTATAGTCAATGGGAATTCGATGGTGCTCAGATACAGTAAACTATTGCAGTTTGTTCCTCTGCCTGAACAGACTACTGGAGTTTAAATCGAGAGATATTAATGTAGCCTTATTTCAACTTCCTAACTCAATATTTGAGATTGTCAGTCCTAACCTTTCATTATCTAGTTGGATCTCTAGAGGTATAAACAAGGACAGAGGTTTGCCTCAAACTTGAAAAACCACACACATCCCATCTATTCAGAATATCCTCAAGGGAGTTAACGATAACTTGTTTGTTTGAGATGAGCCAATCTGATGTATTTAAGAAAAAAAATTATATCTGGCTAGCCTGCAAGTATAACTGTTTTATATGATTTTCTCATGTATCACTTTATATTATTGCTCTTTTCTTATTTATTTTACCTGATATTTTTGGATACTATGTAGATATGAATATTGTAAGACTATCACTCTTTCTAGGAAAACTTTTCAATGAAAATGTAATCTTTCAAAAACCTTGGGGAGGGGGTTTCTGTTCTTTTATATTCATGGCCTATTCTCAGGATAACCCATCAATTTCTTATCGGCAGGGGACTGACACCCTGCTGTACCCCTGAAGATCAGCTGTTCTGCAATTAGGGTAGCCACTTGCTTCACCCCCAAAAGCCGATCATTATAGATCGGGACCCCACTTAGCTAAGCCACGCCCCTCATTCCTGAAACAAGAAAGACAAAAAGTACTGGAAGACCTTAAGATGAGCTGCACAGGGCCTGGAGTGCTTCTTTCACCCTCAGTCAGTCACAGAGCGACGTGTCCTCAGGCTCTAGTGACTGACGGGAGTGAGAGAAGCCTCAGTCAGTCAGTTTGTGGCTGCAGCTCATGCTGTTGTCTGAGCATTAAGCTACTGAAAAGAAGGACACCCCAGTGACGTCCAGGCCCTGTACAGGATGGAGGAAGGAGTGCCAGGAAACAAGCCTGTCCGGCCTAAAGCTAGACATCTGGCCACCCTATCTGCAATACCTATGGCGCCATTGCACAAAACAGGTTACTGCCGAGCCTCTCCCATTGAACTGAATGCGCACAATGGAGAGAGTTGTAGGTCCTGAGTTGTCTTCTGATGCTGGAGCTACTGCAGAACAGCTGATCAGCAGGGATGCGCAGTGTCGATCACAAATTGATGGCCTATCCTGAGGACAGGCCATCAATATAAAATGAAAGGAAAACCCCTTTAACTGTGCGTGGGGACAATTTCCAATATCTCTATTGGGCCCTATAAATTTCATATAAGAGCCTGAGAGCTGTACTCATTACTCTGGTAGTGGAGTCACTGTGTACATACATACATTACTTATCCTGTACTGATCTTGTCACGGACGTACCGAGACATACAGACATTCCCGCGACAGATGGCAGGAGATCTGTGAGACTGGCAACACCTGGTTTGATCTGACATGTTTTTCTTTTGGATCAAATGACTTCTGTGTCATTTCTGGTGCTTGCCACACCTTCTTTCCCCAGGTGTGGCTATTGTGGTCATTATACCTTCTCTATTTATTGTTGTTTCTGCGATTTATAGCTTCTGTTGGAATTGTGGTTAGCCTGTGTTTGGTTCTCGGCTGAGTTCCTGGTGCTACCAAAGCTTCATTGAAGAGAAGTGTTTCCTTTCCCTTTTGTATTTTGTTTATATATATGTGTGTTTTCTCTTTCCCTGTTGTTTGTCTTTAGGCCTGACGGAGACTCCTGTTCGTCCTTCCCTTTGGAGGAACAGGTAGACTTAGTCCTGACATTAGTTCCAGGGTTCTATAGGGTGAGATAGGATTCTAGGTATCAGGTGTATGAACTTGCCTATCTTTGGGGCCTGTTCATACTGGTAGTCTGTCAGTACTGGAGTTAGGGTTTTCTGTAGGAGGTGTCCATCTTCCTTCCCTAGTTTCAAGGCCTTATTCCGGTATCCCCTTTCCCTCCTATGCTCGGTGTGGTGTTTTCCTCCCACACACGAGTGTGACAGATCTTGAGGTACATCCTGGGCCTTGTATAAAATATACTTCTCATATTTAAATACACCAGTGCAGTTTCTGTATATGTATGGAATGTTAGGAGATTCCAGTTCTGGAGTACATTCCTCCCAACTTTTGAAAATCTCAAGGAGGGACAACAGGAGCAGTCTAGCATGCCGTGGCAATTTTTTTACAATAAGCCACACCTCTAACTCCACTCAATGCCTATCTATACATGCCGAATGCCACCTAGTCCTTTTTGTGTCCCACACAGTAGTTATGTCCCTTTAGTGCCCCACACATTAGTTATTCCACCTTTGTGCCCCATTCATAGTAGTGTTGCTCCCTTAATGATCCCACACAGTAGTTATGCCCCTTTAGTGCCTCCGGACAGTAGTTATGCCCCGTTCACAGTTGTGTTGCTCCCTTAGTGATCCCACACAGTAGTTATGTTCCTTTAGTACCCACTTCACAGTAGAATGCTCCCTTACTGCCTCTTTTACAGTAGTGATACTCCATTAGTGTCCCCACACAATATTTATGCCCCCTTAGTACTTCACAAAGTAGTTATGATGCAATGACATTGCTGCATTGCACCTGCCGCTAGAAAGAGCACTGGCCGGAGAACCATTGCATTGGGACATGCCACAAGCCTTCCAGGTCCATAAGAAATTGGGGACTATCCTGCCACATCTGGGACGGTTAGTTGGTATCAGAGTATAAACATGCTTCATATCACAAGATATAACATAAGTAATACAGTCCTGATAAAAAGTTTAAGACCACTTGAAAAATGGCAAAAAATCATATTTAGCATGGCTGGATCTTAACAAGGTTCCAAGTAGAGCTTCAACATGCAATAAGAAGAAATGGGAGTGAGACAAAACATTTTTTGAGCATTCAATTTAATGAAAACAACGAATAAACTGAAACAGGCTTATTTTCAGCTGATCAAAAGTTTAGGACCACACCTCCAAAAAAAACTAAACCCCCCCCAAAACAGAAATCCAACTTCCAAACATGAACTCAGTAATGAGTAGCTCCGCTTTTATTGTTTATTACTTCAAAAATTTGTTTCAGCATGCTTGATGCAAGCGTTTCCATGAGGTGAGTGGGAACATTTCTCCAAGTGGTGAAGACGGCCGCACGAAGGCCATCTACTGTCTGGAACTGTTGTCCATTTTTTTAAACTTCCCTTGCCATCCATCCCCAAAGGTTCTCCATTGGATTTAGATCAAGGGAACACGCAGGATGGGCCAAAAGAGTGATGTTTTTCTCCTGGAAGAAGTCCCTTGTCCTGCGGACATTGTGTACTGTAGCGTTGTCCTGTTGAAAAACCCAGTCGTTACCACACAGACGAGGGCCCTCAGTCATGAGGAATGCTCTCTGCAACATCTGGACAAAGCCAGCGGCCATTTGATGCCCCCTGCACTTCCTGAAGCTCCATTGTTCCACTGAAGAAAAAAGCACCCCAGACCATTATGGCGCCCCCTCCACTGTGGCACGTAGAAAACATCTCAGGTGGGATCTGCTTGTCATGCCAGTAATGTTGGAAACCATCAGGACCATCAATGTAAAAAAAATTCTCATCAGAGAATAAAACTTTCTTCCACCTTTGAATGTCCCATGTTTGGTGCTCTCTTGCAAAGTCTAAACTAGCAGTTCTGTGGCGTTCAAGGAGACGAGGTCTTTGAAGACGTTTTTTGTTTTTGAACCCCTTAGTCTCAGATGCCGTCTGATGGTTATGGGGCTGCAGTCAGCACCAGTATGGGCCTAAATTTGGGTCGAGGATCATCCAGTGTCTTGATGGACAGCCAATTGGATCCTCCGGCTCAGTGCTGATGACATTTTTTGGGATCTTCCACTAGACTTTTTTGTTCCATAACCCTCAGGATCATTTAAGAAATTCCAAATGACTGTCTTACTGCGTCCTACCTCAGCAGCGATGGAGCACTGTGAGAGACCCTGTTTATGCAGTTCAACAACCCGACCATGTTCAAAAAGGGAGAGTTTTTTTTGCCTTTGCCATCACAACGTGTGACTACCTGGCAGAAAATGACAATGAATTCACATATTTGCACAGATTTTGCCTTTTAAAGGCATGTGGTCCTAAAATTTGGATCAGCTGAAAAACAGCCTGTTTCAGTTTAATTGTTATTTTCAATTAATTGAATGCACAAAAAATGTTTTTCCTCACTCTCATTTCTTCTTGTTGCATGTTGAAGCTCTACTTGGATCCTTGTTAAGATCCAACAATGTAAAATATGATTTTTTGCAATTTTTCAAGTGGTCTTAAACTTTTGATCAGGACTGTATAATGTATGGACAGAAAGCCCCTTCTTTCTGGAAGGCTATACAACCTTATTTTTCTTCCACGTGCTATGCATTTTTTCAAAGGACAGCACAAATGATCGATTTAAGTCAGAAGAGCTATTTACACATCTGTTTTTGTAATGGATGTCTGTGCCTAATCCAAGAAACACATTGTAGTTGGTTTTTATGGTTCAGATTAGCCTATTGTCTATTTATAGACATAAAAAAATCAAAATGCACACAGAAGCTATCCATTTTTCCCTGATTTGATTTTTTGCAGATGGAAGAAGGGCCAGACTGGGAACTTAAAGTAGCCCTGAAAAAAAAGTTAAAACTGACCCCAAATTGACAGAAGATGGGGCTCCTAGTATTAATTGAGGAGGGCTCAGGTGGCCCCACGGGAAATTTCCCTGTAGAGTCTATGGCCAGTTCACCACTGATTAGATTGGTTTGATTGGGTTTCCCCTTTAAAGTGTACATGTCATAGGAGCACATCAAAGGCTTTATCAGTAGGGGGTCTGAGTGCTAAGACTCCCACAGATCGCTCAAACAAGTACAGAGAAGTACTCAAACAAACGGTCTCTGCTCTCACCGCAGAGAACGAAATGAAGATGAACTCATAGACTTTCTATTGAGCCTGTCTCCTGCAGCGAGGAGAGACAATATGCTATGTGAACTCTTCTTTCTCCTCATTCTAGAGATTGTGGGAGTTTCAGCCACTGATCAAAACTATTGATATGTCAATACGACCATGGATGTAACATTAGCCATAGCAGCCATAGTAATCGGCAGTTGTGGGGCCCAGTCATGTGCCAGAAAATTGTACCTTTTTGTGGGAAGTAATAATATGGTAGCTTTTTGCTATAATGTGGGTATTCTGATATATAGTGCATTCGGAAAGTCTTCAGACTCTCTGGGCCAGATTTATCATTACTCTGACAGCTCACTCCACTTTCACATATGGCTAAAGTCAGTTTTAGCCAAGTCAGATTTATTATCGGCCCTTTAAGACTGTAATAAATGTGGTTTGACGGTAGCAGTTTATCCGTCAGTAAGCAGCTTTACAAAAGTCGCACATCTTTATGAAAAAGTCGCACGTTTTTATGAAAAAGTCGCATGTTCTATTAAAAAGTCTCATAAGATAAGCATGGTCCTCACTGGAGTGAAATTGCGACTTTTTTTGCGACTTTTTTGTGACTTTTTAAATAGTCCCAATAGTAAATCTGTCTAGAGATTCATTTACATAAGAAAACACGCCCACTTTCAGAAAACTGGCGAGCATAGTGCAATTTGCAACTTTTTTACTCCATTATTCTGACTTGAGCTAATGATAAATCTGGCCCTCTGACTTTTTCACATTTTGTTATGTTGCAGTCTTGTGCTAAAATGAAAAAAAAAATTGAGTTTTTCCCCATCAATCTGCACCGAATACTCATTAAGGTCTCCTGCACTGGACCGCAGCTGTCCCATTGACTGATCCGCAATACACGGGCACCGTTCCATGTGCATTCCGCATCCCATGCACTTCCGTTCCGCAAAAAGATAGAACATGTCCTATCTTTTTGCGGAACAGGCGGATCGCGGACCCATTAAAGTGAATGGGTCCGTGATCGGCTGCGGAGCCCCACAGTCGATGTTCGTGCATTGTGGGCCGCAATTTGTGGGCCGCAGCATGGCCACGAGGCGCACAGGTTCGTGTGCAGGAGGCCTAAGCCTCATTCACACTTCAGTGTTTTGGTCGGTAATTTCCATCGGTAATTTTGAGCCAAAACTAGGGACGGCTCCAAACACAGAACAGGTGCAGATCTTTCACTTAAGCCCTTATGCACATGGCCGTTGTTTTGGTCCGCATCCGAGCCACAGTTTTGGCAGCTCGGATGCGGACCCATTTACTTTAATGGGGCCAAAAAAGATGCGGACAGCACTTTGTGTGCTGTCCGCATCCGTTGCTCCATTCCGTGGTCCGCAAAAAAATATAACCTGGGAAGTTATATTAAAGGATGTCCGTGCCTTTCCGCAAATTGCGGAACGCACATGGATGCCATCCATGTTTTGCGGATCCACGATTTGTGGACCGCAAAACACACAACGGTCGTGTGCATGTAGCCTAAACCTTATGTCTGTGGAGGCTCCAATACAGATTTTGGCTCACAACGAGTAAAGGAAATCAATAGCCAAAACACTGGCGTGTGAATGAGGCATTATATAGAAAGGGAAAACAGAATTTTAGAAATGTTTGCAAATTTATCAAAAAGGAAAAACTAAAATTTAGCTATGACACTTGAAATTTAGTTCTGGGGGCTCAGGGTACTTTCACACTAGCAATAGTGTGATCCGGCAGGCAGTTCCGTCGTCAGAGCTGCCTGCCGGATCCGTCGATTAGTGTGACAACTGACAGCATTTGTAGACGGATCCAGGTGCGGACCCGTCTACAAATGCATTGCAAGAACGGATCCGTCTCTCCGCTTGTCATGCAGATGGACGGATACAACTTGCAGTCTTTTTCATAGTTTTCAGATGATCAAGAGAAATGGTAAGGGTACTTTCACACTAGCGTTATTCTTTTCCGGCATAGAGTTACGTCAAAAGGGCTCTATACCGGAAAATAACTGATCAGGCATATCCCAATGGATTCTGAATGGATAGAAATCTGTTCAGTTTGCATCAGTATGCCTTCCATTCAGTCACTGTCAGGCGTTTTGGCCGGACATAATACAGCAGCATTTTGCGGCATTATGGCCGTCCAAAATGCCTGATCAGTCGCCGACCGGAAGGACGGATCCGTCCTTCAGTTGTTTTGCAATGCTGGATCCGGCACTAATGCAAGTCAATGGGAATTAATGCCGAATTCGGCATTCCGGCGACTGATCAGGCATTTTAGACGTACATAATACCGCAGCATGCATATCCATTCTTTTCCGGCATAGAGCCCTTTTGATGGAACTTTATGCCGGAAAAGAATAACGCTGAGGCCTAAGCTATAGGTTCACCTTTCAACAAGACAATGACCCTAAGGATACAACCTTGTGGCGTCATACCCAATAAGAAAGGAGGCTGTAACCACTGCAAAAAGTGCTTCAACAAAGTGCTAAGTAAAGAGTCTAAATGCTTATGTCAGTGTAATGTTTTAGTTTTTCATTTTCAATAAATTAGTAAAGATTTCGAACATTCTGTTTTCACTTTCTCATTAGGTGTACTGTACTGTACTGAGTGCAGAATGATGTAAAAAAAAGTCAACTTTTTTATTTTAGCACAAGGCCGCAATATAACAAAATATAAAAAAAGTTAAAGGGTCTGAAGACCTTCTGAATGCACTGTAGAGTGCTATTATACATACTGTTAACCATTGCTACTTATGCTGCTGTTTTATTTCTCTTACACTAAGTTGTGGGGCCCCATCTTATTTTGCCATGAATTACGGTTACGTCCCGGGCAATGGTCATAGCAAAAGTTTTTTCAAAGTACAAGGACATTTTAAGGAAGTACCAAGAGCATTATGATAGATGTTATTACATTCCTCAATGGTTGAATTCAGATCTTATATTTTGTGAGAACCCAGAAGTATTGTACATACTATATTCTCACAGAGACTATGCAGGGAGGGATCCTTGGCCAATCGTTCTTGTGATCAGTTATCTGATATAGCTTATGTAGAATAATTGTTTGTCTAAGGGGTTAACGGCAGCTGGCTATACGTCAATTATGTGATTTGTGGCTTACCATGTTTTTCTTCTTTCATCCAGATTTATAGATGTGTTTTTAATGTGATAAGGCCTGATGAAAAAAAGATTTCTCAACTCTCCAGGTGGTAGATGTTAGTATGTTGATGCAAGCATTTTATTTAAGAGGGAAAATATAAGAACTAAGGGGCCCCAGACTATGGGGGTCATTTATCAAGTGAAAGACGCCTGGTCTAAAAAAGCTGTCTTACATTTAGAAGTGGTGCTGAATACGCCGAAGTTTTGAAGATACCGACGCCCCTTCATAACTTCGGCAGATCCACCACCATCGATGGGGCTTTATTAATGCCGGCATCTAAAACGCCAGTCTTAATAAACGTGCCCCTATATCTTTAAAGAGCAACTGCCAGCAGGATAAACTCTATTAAACCAGGCATGCTGTCTAGTAGGGTTGACACTGCTGATTAAAATGATGTCTTGTTTAAATCGGTTGTTGGGTTCCTGCGAGAAAAGACTTGTCTTTTATCCTTTATGTAAGTGAGGGCTTTAGTGCAACAAGGGGTGGGGCCTGTCCCCTTTACGTACCTCAGCTCCTCCCCTTTCCAGTGCTGGCCATGCCCCCTGAGGCTTTGAATCCCTCACTTGCATAAAGAATAAAATTCTTGTTTCTCAGGAATCCTGCATTATGCCTGGTTTAATAGAAAGATGCTCTTCAAAGGGACATATTTGTACCTATGAAACTGGCTGATCTGATGCATGTGCTCTTGGCAGCTGAAGGCATCTGTGTTGGTCCCATGTTCATATGTGCCCGCATTGCTGAGAAAAATGAAGTTTTAATATATGCAAATAAGCCTCTCGGAGCAACGGGGGCGTTGCCGTTAAACCTAGAGACTCCACACTTTGACAGGGCCAGGCATGATGATGCTTTCACTGCCTAGCCCTGTCAATCAAAGTGCAGAGAGCGCAGCAGTTACAGAGAGGGCTGAGCCTCTAGGTGACAGATTTCCTTTAATAGGATATTCCTAACACCCCCTTATTTAAAGTGAATGTGTCATCAAAAAATGAACTATTGTTAGTGATGAGCGGCAGGGGTCATATTCGAATTCGCAATATTTCGCAAATATTTTGTAGAATATTCGTTGAATATTCGCAAATTTGAATATTCGTTATATTCTACGATTTTTTAACTCGAAAAATCGGCAAGGTAATGATCGTGTAATATGCGAATTTTTAGTAATGCAAATTTTTATTGCGAATTTTTCAACTTACAACTATTAGACAAAGAGGATTATAGCACTATATTAGCTAAATTGCTTATATTGGTTTTTTTCTCCAAATATTCGCTATATTGCTATAACTTAGTTTTTTCGAATATTCGTAATATTCTAAAACAAGAATATATGGCAATATAGCGAATATTTGTTTTAGAATATTACGAATATTCGAAAAAACGAAGTTATAGCAATATAGCGAATATTCGGAAAAAAAAAAGAATATAGAGCAATTTAGCTAATATAGTGCTATAATATTTCTTTTTTAATAGTTGTAATTTTTTTCCAATCTGAACTTCAGATGAGAAACAAATTACAACTATTAGACAAAGAATATTATAGCACTATATTAGCTAAATTGCTCTATATTCATTTTTTTTCGAATATTCGATATATTGCTATATATTCTAAGTTATAGCAATATAGCGAATATTTGAAAAAAAAAAAACGAATATAGAGCAATTTAGCTAATATAGTGCTATAATTTTCTTTGTCTAATAGTTGTAAGTTGAAAAATTCGCAATAAGAAAAGTCACATTACGAAAATTTGCAAACAACACTACTGCTAAAGTCAAATATACTGCAGCCTTCTCATAGGTCCACAAGCTAGAAGCAGGGAGGGATCATGTGTACTGATTAAAAAAAAAATCTAATTTTCAAAATTACGAATATATATCACTATATTCGAAATATTAGCAAATTTTCTAAGTACCTACCGGTATATTCGCAATAAAAAATTTAAATTCGAATATTCGAGATCAACACTATTGTTTAAATCCCTTTTTTTAAAGCATTTTTTTTGAATTTTTGGTGAGTTTTTTTATGTTTCCATGTCAACTATATTTAAAAAATAAATAAAATTACACAATCCTGAAATTTTCATACTAGCCATTAGGCCTAACATATTTTAAGACTTCCTGTGAGAGAAGGTACATGGGCCATAGACACTATGGATAGGAAGCAGCGGCGCAACTAGAAATGACTGGGCCTCACAGCAAATTTTTGAACAGGCCCCCACGCTAGCAACTTCTTCGAAACCCCCACCTCCGAAGAGGCCCAGGAGCCGCTCCATCTGTTTCCTACATGTATATACTGTATGTCATGTCACTGTATATAATGTCATTGTATAATACTGTTGAGGGGGCAATAAAATCTTTTAGTCCTCCTCCTGGGGGACTCCTTCTGAGTTCAGGCAAAATCAGCTGCTTCCCCTTTAGCTTTGTCCCTGACAGGAGCATACCCCATTGACTCTTTATGGGAGAGTTTTCTAGGCATGTTCTGTGACCTATGCTAAGGTCAGAAGGGGCTGATATCACCTTTTGTGAATGGTGGATCCAGTGTTATCTATATAAGGGTTTGTGTTTGGGGTTTGTGTTTGAGTGAGCCCATCGAGTCGATGCCGTGCAGAGGCTGCCCAATGCCTTGCACGGCATCAGGACCTGCCTTCTACAGGAGCCGAGGAGATCCAGCCTCAGGCTGGGTCTCCTAGGCAATCTGTTAGTGTATTACTCTGTGTAGGCAAGATGTATTGTAATGCATTGCAGAGGGGATCAAACCCCCAAAAGTGAACATCAGAAATAAAGAAAAGAAAAATAAAGCTCTATAAATATATCACATGATCCACCCTGTCCGATAAATACCATAAAAAAAATAAAAACGGTGTAAAAAAAGCCATTTTTGTCACCTAACATCACAAAAAGTGCAACACCAAGTGATCAAAAAGGCGTATGCCCCCCAAAATAGTACCAATCTAACCGTCACCTCATCGCACAAAAAATGAGCCCCTACCTAAGACAATCGCCCAAAAAATAAAAAATCTATGGCTCGGGTTGTCCGGGTTCAGAGCTGAACCCGGACATACCCTTATTTTCACCCAGACAGCCCCCTGAGGCCAGCATCGGAGCATCTCATGCTCCGATGCGCTCCCGTGCCATGCGCTAAATCGAGCAGGGCACAGGCTTTTTTGTTTTTAATAACACACTGCCGGGCGGTAACTTCCGCCCGGCAGTGTGTTCGGTGACGTCACTGGCTCTGAGGGGCGGGGTTTAGCTCTGCCCTAGCCATTTTACTGGCTAGGGCAGAGCTAAATCCCGCCCATCGGTGCCGGTGACGTCACCGGGGTTCCTGTCAGCCCCATGGAGAGCCCTGGTACGTCAGCGGAACTCCTAAAAATGCCTTTGCCCTGTGCAATTTAGCGCAGGGCAAAGGAGAGCATCGGAGCATGAACTGCTCCGATGCTCATGTCAGGGGGGCTGCCGGGGTGAAAATGGAGGGATGTCCGGGTTCAGCTCTGATCCCGGACAACCCCTTTAAGTAAAAAAAAAGTATACATATTAGGTATCGCTGCGTTCATAAGAACCTGCTCTATAATAATATCACATGACCTCACCCCTCAGGTGAATACCGTTAAAAAAAAAGTGTAATAGCAAGTGATCAAAAAGTCATACGCACCTCTAAATAGTGCCAATCAATCCGTCATCTTATCCTGCAAAAATCATACCCTACCTAAAATATCCGCCCAAAAATTAAAAAAATAATATGGCTCTCACTATGGAGACACTAAAACATTTTTATTTATTTTTTTTAAAATGAAATCATTGTGTAAAACTTACATTAAAAAAGTTGACATATTAGGTATCGCTGTGTCTTTAATAACCTGCTCTATAAAAATATCACATGACCTAACCCCTTACATCACAAAAAGTGTAATAGCAAGCGATCAAAAAGTCATAAGCACCACAAAATAGTACCAATAAAACTGTCATCTCATCCTGAAAAAAATGAGCCCCTACACAAGACAGTCACCCAAAAAAAAACTATAAACTCAGAATTAAAAAATATATATTTTTTTTAAATGCTTTGTTATGTAAAACTGAAACAAACAGTTGTATTGTCGCGTCAGTGACAACCTGCTCTATAAAAATACCACATAATCTAACCTGTCAGGTGAATGTTGTAAATAACAAAAAATAAAAACGGTGACAAAACAGCTATTTCTTGTTACCTTGCCTCAAAAAAAGTGTAATATAGAGCAACCAAAAATCATATGTACCCTAAAAAACTGCCACCTTATCCCATAGTTTCCAAAATAGGGTCACCTTTTTGGAGTTTCTACTCTAGGGGTGCATGAGGGGGGCTTCAAATAGGACATGGTGTTAAAAAAAACAGTCCAGCAAAATCTGCCTTCCAAAAACCGTATGGCGTTCCTTTCCTTCTGCGCCCTGCCGTGTGCCCGTACTGCAGTTCCACAACCACATATGGGGTGTTTCTGTAAACTACAGAATCAGGGCCATAAATATTGAGTTTTATTTAGCTGTTAACTCTTGCTTTATAACTGGAAAAAATGGATTTAATTGGAAAATCTGACAAAAAAGTGAAATTCTGGAATTTTATCTCTATTTTCCATTAACTCTTATGGAACACCTAAAGAGTTAACAAAGTTTGTAAAATCAGTTTTGAATACCTTGAGTGGTGTAGTTTGCAAAATGGGGTCATTTTTGGGTGGTTTCTATTATGTAAGCCTCACAAAGTGACTTCAGATTTGAACTGGTCCTGAAAAAGTGGGTTTTAGAACTTTTCTGAAAAATTTCAAGATTTGCTTCTAAACTTCTAAGCCTTGTAACGTCCCCCCCCCCCCCCCAAAAAAAAATGGCATTCACAAAATGATTCAAACATGAAGTAGACATATGGGGAATGTAAAGTAATAACTATTTTTGGAGGTATTACTATCTATTATAAAAGTAGAGAATTTTTTATTTTACATTTGGAATTTTTTAAATAAAAAAATAACTTTTTGGGACTCAAATTACCACTGTCATGAAGTACAATATGTGATGAGAAAACAATCTCAGAATGGCCTGGATAAGTAAAAAGTTATCAACACATAAAGTGACATGTGAGAAAAATTGACTGGTCCTTAAGGGGTTAAAGGTGAACTTAATGTGACCTTTTTGAATGCACATGTCCAACTGTTCAATGTTTCAGTATTTATGCACAACTTGCTGTTCTCTAACAAGGAGCTTAACAGCAAAATTCACAACAGGTGTTTCATTAATGAATTACTGTAGAATTGTTATTGAAACAATCCTCCTCATCATGCTGTTCACATTTTGACATCATGAGACCAAGATGACAACTAACAATTTATCAACATCATCTCGCCATTGCTTGGCTTCAAGCAGGATGTTCTTAGACAGCAGTGGCCACTGAGCTTAGAGTGTCAGTGTCATCAGTAGGTTGCAACAGAGATAGAGAGAGACTGGAAGAGTCACAGAAAGGCATAGAAGAGGACATCCTTTGGCTACATTCCACACTGATGACCGGTTCATTGTGAACAATGCCCTGCGGAACCGGATAATGAATGCCACACAACTCCAGGCACATTTAAGGGAGGTACGAGACACCCAAGTGGCAGATCTCACTATTCAAAACCGTTTACATCAGTGTTGTCTGTGTGCTAGATGACCTGCAAGGGTATCTGACCACAGGAGTCATCGTCTTCCATGGGCCAGGGAGCATCTATGCTGGACGAGAGACCAGTGGGACTCAGTGCTGTTCACTGATGAAAATCAATTCACGCTGAGCAGAAATGGCTGCCAACAATGTTGGAGACGAAGGAGAACGCTATGCATCAGCCACTGTTGTCACCAGACGAGCCTTTGGTGGAGGTGGTGGTGGTGTTACATTGTGGGCAGGTGTGTCTAGTCAATACATAACTGCCCTACACTTTGTGAATGGTACAAGCCCATACTGCTTGAACAACCTCATTAATCCAGTCATTGTGCCTTTGCATAAACAGGCCTAATTTCATCTTCATGGTCGACAATGCACCAGCTCATCGAGGTCACATCATTAGGGAACGGCTACTGGAAACTGGGTACCTCAAATAGAGTGGCCTGCGCTTTCTCCAGACCTGAGTCCAATTGATTCATTGTGTCACTGTTTAGAGGCTCGTAACTCTGTACCCCAGAACCTCAATGACCTGAGGGCCGCCCTTCAAGAAGAGTTGGATGCCATGCCTCAGCAGACAATGTCGACTTGTGAACAGCATGAGACATCGTTGTCAAGCTGTAATTGATGCTCAAGGCCACATGACAAGTTTTTAAGACATTTTCTTGTGGGGATGTACCCACCACTGTTATTGTTTTTTGTGTCAATAAATTTTTTGAGATGAATAAATCACCATTGCATGCTTCTATTTAAATGCCCTACTTCCATGATATATTACTATAGTGTGAACTTTTTACATTTTCCATAAATTTCACCCAAAAACCAAATATCCCACATATTTTGTGATCAGTGTACATGTATTTTTATTTTTTTCTATGGGACACCTTAGACTTTTCTTTTGTGCAGCTAGATGACAGATATAATATTTTTTTTTAAAATAGTTAAAGGGGTTGGCCACTTTGTTATATGTTAAGCTTACATACATGTTTTCTATGCCTGCTTCTGTCACCGCAGTGTTTCTTTTATTCAGTTTTTTGCTGGAGCTGCTGCTCCTGTATAAGTGCCTGTTCTCTATTTTAAATGGAGTTAGGTGGTCTCTTGGACCTTAGCGTGTCTCTGCAACCTCTCTGACAATATTGCTAAAACTAAATCTTTATTATAATTGCTTTAAAACACATATAAACCTCTTGGGATCAAATGGTTAAAACTCTCAGGAGTGGGTTAGTTCCGGGATATGATATCTAGCGCTGGTATGTGATTCACATGTTGATCCATTCCCAAATCGCGAAGCGAAAAAACGCCCGATATATTGCTGTTCAAACTAACTACAAGTATTAACCCAAAACTAGACTCAGAACAGCATGTAATATAGAATCACAAATTTTTTATTGGACATACACTTGTATAAAACATAGAAATCCGTATACATTAGCAGCTTTAAATCACACAGGATAAATATCCACAGGTCTGTCACATTACAATACATATAACTAGCAATAAAAACTCCCAAGCTGTAAAAAACAGGGTAATAAATCACAGCCCACAGTCATCATATATAAAGTGCAAAGTGCCACAGCTATTTGATAAAATTACATAGGAGGGATAAATGCAGTCAAAATAAATACAGACCAAGACAGTCCTGGACCCCAAAATTCATCAATTTGCTGCAGGACCACTTTATAGGCCTGTTTGTAGATGCTCCCCCACTAGGGGCAATGCAGAGCCCTGACCCCGCCCCCAACCCAGAACCTGTGTGGTATACCCTGAAGACGCCGAATCGCTCGACAAAACATGTAGGGAAGCAGGCTTCAGATTTTAGGCAGGAAGGGTAGATAGGGAATTCTAAATAAAGAAATTCAAGTATCTAGAGTGCAGCTAACCCCCCGGGGATGACATGGATCAACAGCACTAGATATCATATCCCGGAACTAACCCACTCCTGAGAGTTTTAACCATTTGATCCCAAGAGGTTTATATGTGTTGTAAAGCAATTATAATAAAGATTTAGTTTTAGCAATATTGTCAGAGAGGTTGCAGAGACACGGTAAGGTCCGAGAGACCACCTAATTCCACTTTTCTCTGTAAATAATAGCGTGGAAACCTCCTGTGGGATCCTATTGTTTGTCATTATTATTGTTCTCTGTTTTGTCAGCACTGGCCCCTCTAACTGACGTCACTAACGACTGACGGCTTCTGTGCTCTATTCCACAGACTCCATGTTCGGAGTTCTGACTCTGCACTGTTGAAGATTTGTCTGCCTCTGTTGTCCCTTCCTCTCTATATTATTATTATTATTTATTATTAAAGCGCCATTCATTCCATAGTGCTGTACATATGATAAGGGGTGCACATACATAATACAGACATTTGCACTAATCATAAACAAGATGAGTTACAAACTGGTACAGAAGGAGAGAGGGCCCTGCCCGTGAGGGCTTACAATCTACATGGTATGGGAGAAGGACACAGTAGGTGCGGGTTAAGTTGGTCATGGCGGTATAGAGGCAGCAGGGTCACGGGTTGTAGGTTTGTCTGAAGAGGTGGGTTTTCAGGTTTCTTTTGAAGGATTCCACTGTAGGTGAGAGTCTGATATGTTGGGGTAGCGAGTTCCAGAGTATGGGGGATGCACGGGGGAAATCTTGGAGTCGATTGTGGGAAGAGGCAATAAGAGGAGAGGAGAGAAGGAGGTCTTGTGAGGATCGGAGAGTGCATGTGGGGGTGTATCGGGGAAGTAGCTCAGAGATGTAGGGAGGGGACAGGTTATGGACGGCCTTGTATGTATTTGTTAGTACTTTGAAGTTAATTCGTTGGACAATGGGGAGCCAGTGAAGGGATTGGCAGAGGGGAGAGGCAGAGCAATAATAGGGTGAGAGGTGGATTAGTCGGGCAGCAGAGTTGAGGATAGATTGGAGGGGTGTGAGAGTGCTAGATGGAAGGCCACAGAAGAGAATGTTGCAGTAGTCTAGGCGGAAGATAATGAGGGCATGTACAAGCATTTTCGCTGATTCAAAGTTAAGGAAAGCACGGATGCGGGAGATGTTTTTGAGTTGGAGGCTGCAGGTGGTGAAAAGGGCTTGGATGTGCGGGCGGAAGGAAAGGGCAGAATCCAAGGTCACTCCAAGGCAGCGGGCTTTGTTGACTGGGGAGAGTGTGCAGCCATTGATCATGATAGATAGGGGGAAAGATTATGAATTCTGTCTTATCCATGTTAAGTTAAAAAAAGCGAGAGGCGAAGAAGGATGATATAGAAGATAGACATTGTGGGATCCTTGATAGTAAGGTGGTGATGTCTGGACCAGAGTGGTAGATTTGTGTGTCGTCAGCGTAGGAATGATACTGAAAGCCATGGGACTCTATGAGCTGTCCCAGGCCAAAAGTGTAGATAGAGAAGAGCAGGGGTCCTAGGACAGAGCCTTGCAGGACACCAACAGAGAGGGAATGAGACGAGGAGGTGGTGCGGGAGTGGGAGACGCTAAACATCCGGTCTGTGAGGTATGATGTGATCCAGGAGAGGGCCAGGTCAGTGATGCCAAGAGATGAGAGAGTTTGCAACAGAAGGGAGTAGTTAACAGTGTCGAAGGCAGAGGACAGGTCAAGGAGAAGGAGGACAGAGTATTGTTTCTTGGTTTTGTCTGTCAGTAGGTCATTGGTGACTTTGGTAAGGGCAGTCTCGGTCGAGTGGTGGGGTCGGAAGCCAGATTGTAGGCGGTCAAAGAGGGAGCAGGAGGAGAGGTGAAAGGACTGTTCTGAATGGACATGTTGTTCAAGTAGCTTTGAGGCATACGGAAGAAGTGATATGGGGGAATAACTGGACAAGGAAGATGGGTCAAGTCAAGGCTTTTTAAAGATGGGTGTAATGGTAGCATGTTTAAAAGCAGAGGGGAAGACACCAGAGTTTAGTGATAGGTTGAAGAGATGAGTTAGGGCTGGGATAAACACTGTGGTGTTTATCCCACTCACTCTCTTGAGACTGGAGCGTGCGCGCTGGTATTCTGAGCTCAAGTGCCCACTCCTATTCAGCACCTGTGTATCGTTCCCCTCTTCTTTATAATGTCGGCCAATGTGGTTGTCCTGTGCAGGGAAAAGGAGGCAGCGCTGCCTGCACAGTACAACTGCATTGGCTTGCACTATAAAGAAGAGCGTAACAATGCACAGGTGCTGAACAGGAGGGGGATCTTGAGCAAAAACTTGAGCTGCCACTTCAGCGAGAGTTGAGGGAAAATTATGAAAAAAATTATACCATATTTTTCGCCCTGTAAGACACACTTTTCCTCCCAGAGGGGGGAGAGGTTAAATGTCAGTGTGTCTTATGACAGCATCATGTCACAGCACAGTGTGCGGCAGGAAGAGAAGGATCTGGATCCCCGAAGTGGCGGTGTCCGGAGCAGGAGAGGTCTAAATGGAGGTATGAATATTGGGGGTCTGATCTGATTGTCTGAAAAGGGGTGTTATAAATATGCCCATCTGATCTGAGGTCTGAATGTAGGTCTTAACATCGGGGGTCTGACCTGAGTGTCTGAATACGGGTTTTATTAACATGCTGGTCTGATCTGAGATCTGAAGTTAGGTCTTAACATTGGGGGTCTGATCTTAGTGACTGAATAGGGGTCTTATTAACATGGACGTCTGATTTCAGATCAGAGGGTCTGATTGGGGGTCTTATTAACATTGGGAGTCTGATCTGAGCTCTAATTGGGAGTCTTATTAACATTGAAGGTCTGAGCTGAGGTCTGATTAACATTGGCTGTCTGATTGGGGCTCTCAGCTGATGTCTGATTAAAAAAATGTTTTTCCTATTTTCCTCCTCTAAATCCAAGTTGCGTCGTATAGGACGAAACATATGGTATATTTTCCCTTCTTATCAATTTTATTTCTGTTACAAAGATAGAAAAAAAATTATATAATACTTTTTATTTTTTTATGAACGAAAAGGAGGAAGAAACGTGTGTATGTGTGTACGTAGCAGCTATACTATTGCTAAAACTGGCAACTATAGCTATAACTTTTAAATTTTTCTTGTTTTTCACTATTATAAATTTTTTAATTATTAATATTTTTTATGGAAAAAAAATAAATGAAAAAAAGGTGATTTAACCCCTTCCTGCCACAGTCAGGGGAGGAAGTGTTAGCATAATTCACAGTCTGCAGGCTCACAGTTACCTTTACAGCCAGCATGGGATGCTGAGGTCAACCTTAGGATGATTCAAATAACCACATGTAGGCTTCCAAAGACTGAAATTTCTTTCAGTGCTCCTGCAGACATATCAGCATGCTAAAGTCTGTTATGCAAAGATATACTGTAGCTGGGGGGGGGGGGGGGGGGGTAATATCACTGGCAGTAGCAGAAAGAGTTAATAATAAAGTTGTAAGTACTGGGGATACTTCCTGGCAGCAGTGTGGAGGGGATGCAAGCCAAGGGGACCAAACTACTGTCAATCTTTGCTCTGGGGGAAAAAAAAGATTCCGGCGTATGGCAGTCTGTAGTATGCGAATGGATTCCAGGTCTGCACTGGAAATTACTCAAAAAGTCTCTCGTCCTGGATGACATTCCCACAATAAGATCTGGGCCATTTGGAACCACTTGGACAGCACCATTCTGTATATACCTGTTCTAGATGACTGTCTATATCAATCATGCCTTAGCACAGACTGCAAATTATTACTCATAGCAGACCACGGGTGATGGGGATGAGTGTCTCATCACCGATTCTAGGAAAATGTATGGACATCCCCCCCACACATCCGGCCACAGCACAGAGTTACAAGGGACAGATTAAGACAGACAAATACACGACTCACCGGTGATCCGACACAAGGCATGTGGTGCTGTCCTTCTCCTCCCTGATTTCTCACTAAAAAGATACAGCCCTTGCATTATTATTTTTTATACATTTTTTTTTCTTTCATGCAGTTCTGCTTTCATCAGTTGTCACGGAAACAGTTTTTTTTTTCTTTTCCACTCGAATGTCTACATTTCAGTAACCATGGCTACAACACAGCCAAAGAATGTAAAAGTGACAATTATAGCGTCCTGTAAGTTTAGGGATGTAAAGCGCACGTGTAAGGGTATGTTCACGCCTACAAAATTAAGCAAGAAACCCATGCATGTTTTTTTCTGTGCTTTTTTTAATGCATTTTTATGCCTTTTTTATGCATAAACCAATGGGTGTTTACTTCAGAACTAAACTGCATTTTTAGCTCAGACACGTACGGAGACATTTTTTTTTACGCTTCCCATTCATTTAAAATGGATATTCAGCTTAGGTTCTGCTCCAAGATTGGGCATGCTGCTTCTTTTTCCCAGGTGAAAATAAAGCAATTGCTGCTTCCCATTGAAATTAATGGGAATTTGTTTTAAGGCTTTTTTTGTCTCAGATTTTGAGGTGAAAACGCACCAGAAAACTCTTTGTGAACCGGCCCTAAAGTGGTACAGTGACAATACAGTGCGAATAGGCAAAATAAGGAGCAATGTACGGTGTCAGTGGCACGACAATAGGCCATCATCCATTAGCCATGGATCTATCTTTCTTTGATAAGATATAATCACAAAAACTGCACAATTTTTCCTTTGCGAGCAACTGCAATTTTCAGGACAACTGTGTACTGGTCAGTGCGGTGTTACCCAAATGCTCATTATTGGGGACCAGGGTTTGCGGTGTAAATGACATATTTGTTCTATAATGTCTATTATGCCTTAGTCCTGTGTTGAGTGATCACTGTGCATAGCCATCTCGTACGTGATCCAGTTCTGTTAGCTGTTTGCAGTGATCTTCCATCCTATACCAATCCACAGCTTGCCCTCTGTGCCCTCGGATATCTTCTTGGGATACCAGCAGTGGCGTAGATATACAGTGAGGAACAGAAGTATTTGAACACCCTGCGATTTTGCAAGTTCTCCCACTTAGAAATCATAGAGGGGTCTGAAATTCACATTGTAGGTGCATTCTAGAGACAGAATTTTCTAAAATAAAAAAATCTGGAAATCACATTGTATTATTTTAAAGAATTTATTTGTCTTGCACTGCTGAACATAAGTATTTGAACACCTGAGAAACAGCAAGAATTCTGGCTCTCAAAGACCTGTTACTGTGCCTTTAAAAAGTCCACCTCTACTCCACTCATTAATCTAATTTAGTAGCACCTGTCTGAGCTCTATAAAGACACCTGTCCAACCCACAGTCAGTCAGACGCCAACTACTACCATGGGCAAGACCAAAGAGCTGTCAAAAGACACCAGAGACAAAATTGTGGACCTCCACAAGGCTGGAAAGGGCTACAGGGCAATTGCCAAGCAGCTTGGTGAAAATAGATCAACTGTTGGAGCAATTGTTAGAAATATAAGAGCCTAAAGACGACTGTCAGTCTCCCTCGGACTGGGGCTCCATGCAAGATCTCACCTCGTGGGGTATCACTGATGATAAGAAAGGTGAGGAATCAGCCCAGACCTACAAGGAAGGAGCTGGTCAATGACATGAAGAGAGCTGGGACTACAGTTTCAAAGGTCACTGTCGGTAGAACACTACGCAGTCATGGTTTCAAATCATGCATTGCACTGAAGGTTCCCCTGCTCAAGTTATCACATATCCAGGCTTGTCTGAAGTTTGGCAATAGTGATGGACGAACATCTGCCGGGACGGTTCGCGAACGCGATCGCAATCAAATGTTCGCGAACCGCAAGTTTGGGGAGGGTCCCATTTATTTTAATGGCAGCTCATAATTGCAGCCAAGAAATAATTACTGCAAGTGCACAAATAGTCCCACAACATGGACAGTGACATATCAGATGTGTTATTCGAATTTGCGATCTCCATTTATTATTTTTTTAAATGCGAAATATCGGCAATATAATTTTCGCGTACGCGCATGCGCAAATGCACTCTACAGTCCCCAAATGCACTATAAAGAAAGTATATTGGTATATAACACCCCGCTTTAATCAGTTTTTTGGGGGGGCGACTGGTATATCACACCAGTAGAAATTATTTGTTCCAATAACGCTTGTCCCTCTATATACCTGCAGTATCGCAGCAGAACTGCACACAACTGCCGCATAACATAGAAAGTATATTATAACATTGTACAAGGAAGGCAATCCATTAGAATATACATAAAGATAAAACGTAACCTTTAATAATGTTACTATGAGGGTCCATTCACGCGTCCGTAAGTGTTTAGCGCGGGGGGTGCACAACGTTTCCTCTTTGGGGGCCACATTGCCAGACTGAACCAATGACGAGGGCCGAAATTAAAATTTAAAGGTGCATTAACAACTGAAATATTGTACTTATGGCACATTGAACACACATTATATACCATTAATGTCTAGTTACATTTCCAGGACTCCCATCTAATGAGAGAAATACATGAAAAATACATGTGAGCAGCCACAAGACATAGGCATAGGTGTCTGTTACCAGATGGTTGGGGGCCGCACAGAATGGTATCAAGGGCTACATGTGGCCCCCGGGCTGCAGGTTGTGCACCCCTGGTTTAGCAGATCCGTAAAACACGGACACCGGCAATGTGCATTCCTCAATTTGTGGACCGCACATCGCCGGCACTATAATAGAAAATGCCTAATCTTGTCTGCAATTGCAATTTTTTTTGTGGAAATGGAAGCACAGATGCAGAAGTGCGGATCCTCAAAAGCGGATGCGGACAGCACATTCCGGCCTCATTGAACATGAATGGTTATGCACCCGTCCCGGACCCATTTTGTGGGCGTGTGAATGGAAAAGATATCACTCAAAATGAAAATAAATTCAATTACTAATGTTAACCCCTTAACGACCCAGGACGAGAATGCGCGTCCTCAATCGCTTAGCTCTAGAGGACGAGCATTCTCGTCCTGCAGTCGTTCCTCCCCTTGCGTGCGGTCCAATCAGCAGCAGACATCCGGCGGTTACTGACAGCCGGATCCCTGCTGCATCCACCAGCATCGGCGAAAACGTCGATGCCGGTGGATTAACCCCTTATATGCCGCGGTCAGCACTGACTGCGGCATATGGGAGGTCTGCGCTCCCTTACCTCATACATCGGGTCCCCGCGCTGCTGTGGCGAGGACTCGATGGTTGCCTGTCATGCACGTAAGCCTAGGGTCTCCTAGGCAACTGTTAGCGTCTTACAGTGTAAGACACTAATAGTTCAATACAGCACAATACAGATGTATTGTGCTGTATTGAAACAAGGATCAGACCCTGTCCCATAGTGGGACAAAAAATAAAGTAAAAAAAAAAGTTAATAAAATTAAAGTTTTAAAAAAAGTAATTAAAAGTTTAAAGTAAAAAAAAAAAGCGTCCTTTTCTAAAAATAAAGTAAAAAAATAGTAACAAAACAATAGGGAAAATAAATATAGACATATTAAGTATCGTCGCGTCCGTATCGACCAGCTCTATAAACATATCACATGAACTAACCCCTCAGATGAACACCGTAAAAAATAAAAAAATAAAAACTGTGCTAAATAAACAATTTTTTGGTCACCTTACATCACAAAAAGTACAACAGCAAGCAATCAAAAAGGCCCACCAAAATAGTACCAATCTAATCGTCACCTCATCCCGCAAAAAATGAGCCCCTACCTGAGACAATCGCCCAAAAAATAAAACAACTATGGCTCAGAATATGGAGACACTAAAACATCATTTTTTTTGTTTTAAAAAAGCTGTTATTGTGTAAAACTTACATAAATAAAAAAAAGTATACATATTAGGTATCGCCGCATCCGTATCAACTTCGGCTTAAAAAAAATCACATGACCTAACCCCTCAGATGAACACCGTAAAATATCAAAACTGTGCTAAATAAACAATTTTTGGTCACCTTACATCACAAAAAGTGTAATAGCAAGCAATCAAAAAGTCATATGCACCCCAAAATAGTGCCAATCAAACCGTCATCTCATCCCACAAAAATCATACTCTACCCAAGATAATCACCCAAAAACTGAAAAAACTAAAAAAAAAGTATACTTATTAGGTATCATCGCCTCCGTATCGACCAGCTCTATAAAAATATCACATGACCTAACCCCTCAGATGAACTCCGTAAAAAAATATAAATATAAACGGTGTAAAAAAAGCCATTTTTTGTCATCTTACCTCACAAAAAGTGTAATAGCAAGCGATGAAAAAGTCACATGCACCCCAAAATAGTGCCAATCAAACCGTCATCTCATCCCGCAAAAAATGAGACCCTACCTAAGATAATCACCCAAAAACTGAAAAAACTATGGCTCTCAGACTATGGAGACACTAAAACATGATTTTTTTTGTTTAAAAAATGAAATCATTGTGTAAAACTTACTTAAATAAAAAAAGGTATCACCGCGTCCATGACAACCTGCTCTAAAAAATATCACATGATCTAACCTGTCAGATGAATGTTGTAAATAACAAAAAAAAATATGCAAAAAAGCTATTTCTTGTTACCTTGCCTCACAAAAAGTGTAATATAGAGCAAGTAAAAATCATATGTACCATAAACTAGTACCAACAAAACTTCCACCCTATCCCATAGTTTCTAAAATGGGGTCACTTTTTGGGAGTTTCTACTCTAGGGGTGGAACAGGGGGGCTTCAAATGGGACATGGTGTAAAAAAAAACTGTCTAGCAAAATCTGCCTTCCAAAAACCATATGGCATTCCTTTCCATCTGCGCCCTGCAGGTTGCCCCCGATGCACCTTCTGAAATGCATGCAGCTAATAACAGGGCGCCCGCCGCTGCGGCAGCATCTAGCCTGATGCCACTGACCATGCCATATTATTTCGGGGCCCCCTGGTTCCCAAATTGAAAGACTTTAGAGACCAGATCCTGGCCTTATTCCGGCTCTATACTATCTCCGCTGAGCAACAAACGGAGATCCTCTTAGCCCAGTTAGAAGGGGCCGCCCGCAGGGCAGTCATGTCATGGCCCAGTTCAGAAAAGAATAGCCTGGAACAGATCTTTGATCGCCTCGGCACCACGTTTGAGGCCAGAACGGTGTCAGAAGTTAAGATGCGATTTTTCAGCAGGAAGCAACAGCCTGGTGAGTCACTCCGTGATTTTGCTTTGTCCCTGCAAGAGACCTTGAGGGCAGTGGTCCAGGTGGACCCCCGGGAGGCTGAGGACCAGGACCGGACTCAGAGAGCAGTTAATTGCGGGTGTAAACACTGAGCACTTAAAGGGCCAGCTGAGGATGCTGTCGGCCCAACACCCCAATTGTGCGTTTTTGGACTTTAAAGAGCTGGCCATCAGTATCCTGGGTCAAAATCCACCCACAGGCCTCCCTTGAACCTCAGGCCTGCCAGCCAAAAATTATTGATGTGAAAACGTCCGGAGCTAGTCAAGCCACCCAGGCTCCAGTAACAGATGTGGTGGCGGCGTTAATGGAGCAAGTTAACCATCTCACTAAGAGCCTGGAAAAAGTGTGCAGGAAAATAGAGGAATGGGAAAGACCATTTTTGTTGGAAGACGAGAGCCCTCTACCTCAAAGGCTCCTCCCGCCTGCATATAAAGAGGTATACCACAAAGAACCTGATGGACGAGAATCGCAAACAGCCTGTCTGCACCTATTGTAAAAAATATGGCCATCCTGAGTCAATGTGTTGGCAGTTAAACGGGCCACCCCCGAGGCCGAGGACCGCCCCTCGGGAGGTAGAACAGTAGGTCCAAAGGATCCAAATTAGATGCCCAGATACGTAGGATCTCGTCCAAAAATTAACATATGCATCAACGGGATCCCTTTTGAAGCCCTGCTGGATACTGGGTCTCAGGTCACCACCATCCAACGACCCACCTTTGACAAATTCTGGGATTCAAGTCTCCTCACCCAGCCACCGGAATCCTGGCTGGATATCATTGCTAGCAACGGCAAGCCGGTGAAAGTCCATGGGTACTGGGAACCTACCCTTCAGGTGGGAGAAGCCACCTTACCACAGCAAGGTGTGTTTGTAGTGCAAGCCGGAGATGAAGGGGGACACCCCGTGATCTTAGGAACTAATTTCTTTAAAAATTGTTACTCTGAGGTGCTGGAGGCACTGAACCAATCCATACCTTCCGCTTCACCTGCTTCTAAAAGAGTCATTCAAAAGATATCAGTGTGCTGTGTGCTCAGCAAAAATTTGCAATGGAAAAGGAGAAATCTGTACTGCCCGGATCCGGGATAACCGGCCGGTAATTCTGCCACCGAATTCCCAGATCATTCTGTGGTGCCGTGCTGTATTAGGGATCCAGGGCCAAGACTATCAAGCCCTGGTGGAGCCTATCCAAATTGAGAATCATCCCTTCGTGCGAGCAGCCAAGAGCCTGGTGACTGTAGCTCAAGGTAAAGTGCCTGTCCGTTTGAATAATTTCAGTGATCACCCTGTTACTCTCTCTAAGCACTGCCCTGTTGCTCAGCTTTTTTCAGGTGTCCTTCCAGGATGTTATCCATCTGCCTGCCACGGAGACGTCTAAAACCGCACAGAGCAGCAGCGCCCCTGCCAGCGCCTCTTCAGTATCCTGGTGGGAGGAACTTCATGTGGGGAATGAATCCACCCCGAAGGACCAAATAGAGGGAGTCCTGAATCTGGTGAAAGAGCACCACAGGGCACTCCACGGACTATGGAGAGGTCAGTGTAATCAAACACACCATACCCACTGGCTCTCATCCTCCTATCAAGGATAGATACAGACCCATACCACCTACTACCTACCAGTCTGTAAAAGAGATGATACAGGAAATGAAGGACTCTAACATAATCCGGGACAGTCATAGTCCCCGGGCTGCGCCCCTAATTCTTGTTCGTAAAAAAGATGACAGCATTAGGTTCTGTGTGGACTATAGACAAATCAATCAAATCACCCACAAAGACGCTTATCCGTTGCCACGCATTGAAGAGTCTCTGACTGTCCTGGGGTCATCAGCCTACTTCTCAACGTTGGACTTAACCAGTGGATACTGGCAAGTACCTATGGCCCCGGAAGACCGGGAAAAGACCGCTTTCACTACGCCCATGGTCCTGTTTGAATTCAACTACATGCCTTTCGGACTGTGTAATGCTCTAGGGACGTTCCAGCGGTTGATGGAGTGTTGTTTAGGCCATAAGACCTTTGAGACCGTATTGCTATACTTGGATGACGTCATTATTTACTCCGAAAAAATATGAGGATCATTTAAAACATCTGGCTGGTGTTTCAAGTCCTCCTTAAATATGGCCTTAAAATCAAGCCGTCCAAGTGCCATCTGCTGAAACCAGCGGTAAAGTACCTGGGACACGTTGTTAGTGCAGAAGGAGTCCAGCCTGATCCTGATAAACTTGCTGCTGTCCGTAATTGGCCTACTCCTACCTCCGTGAAGGAGGTGAGAAGTTTCCTCAGTTTTGCAGGATATTATAGACGCTTCATCCCGCATTTTGCGCAGATTGCAGATCCAATCCAGGAACTCCTGAGGGGGCATCCCAAAAAGAGTCCAAAGACTCCCATCCCTGTTGAATGGAATGAAGAACAGGAGATTGCCTTCCAGCTCCTAAAGAAGAAGCTGACCCCTGTCCTGGGTTACCCGGATTATCAGAAGCCGTTCCACCTCTATACGGATGCCAGCAAGAGAGGCCTGGGAGCTGTGTTGGCTCAAGTGCAAGTGAAAAACGATCAGAACTATAGTTCCTTTAAGCTGGAGTTCCTTGCTTTAGTGTGGGCTGTGACTGAAAAATTCAAGGACTACCTTGCTGCCACTCCATTTATCGCCTTCATTGATAACAATCCCCTGGTGCATCTGAATACGGCCAAGTTAGGGGCTCTGGAGCAGAGGTGGACCTCCCGCCTTGCCAACTATGACTTCACTGTGAAATACCGGGCAGGCCGTTCAAATGATAATGCTGATGCTCTGTCTCGGCTTCCCACTACAGAGGCCCCAGACGAACCAAAGAATGCCTGGGAAGAAGTAGAGATGCCAGCGTTTTACAACAAGTTTGCTCAGCAAGATAATGTTCACACTGAACACAACTCAGCTGCTGATCCCTCTCCACCAAATAATCCTGAATCCAGAGGCGAACAAGAAAGGTGGGTTAAGCTCCAGTCAGAAAGTAGAGTCCTTGGTGAACTGCTCGACTTCCTTACCAGCGGGAGAACTCCTAAAAGAGTCCGCAGGAAGAGTGCAGACCCAGAACTATTGAAATTGTGGAGACATCGCCACCAACTCTTCCTTCAAAAAGGCCTGTTGCTAAGAAGGAGCCTGGATCCAGTGTCCTGCGATAGGGTGTACCAGACCCTCATACCACATCGAGATGCCAGTCTGGTGTTAGAGATGTATCATAACCAGTCCGGACACTTCGGCGTGCAGAAAACTGAGGCCACCACTCGCAGGAGGTTCGATTGGATTGGGATGAGAGAAGACATTGGAAAATGGTGGCGGGAATGTACTGCCTGTGCCGTCGGGAGAAGTGAACACCATGACCAGAGAGCGCCTCTCCATCCTATAGTGCGTAAAACTCCCCTGGAGCTTGTTCCCATTGATCATGTGAAGTTGGAGACAAGTTGCTCAGGTTATACTTATGCCATGACCATTATTGATCACTTCACTAAGTTTGTTGTCGCAGTGCCTGTGAAGGACCTGACAGCCAAGACTGCGGCAGAAGCATTCTGGAAGCATTTCCTCCTGCCCTACGGCTGCACAGAGAAAATCCTCACCGACGAGGGGTCTGCATTTGAATCACAGTTGTTCCAGGAGATGTGCCTGCTACATAATTGCCAGAAGGTCCGGACCACAGCCTATCATCCGCAAGGTAACGGACTCTGTGAAAAGATGAATCAAACTCTCATTAAAATGTTGAGAGCAGTACCCCCTCAGACAAGGGGTAATTGGCCTACTCTGCTGCCACAACTTATGTATACATATAACAATACAATTCACTGTTCCACTGGGTACACGCCCTTCTACTTGATGTTCGGCCGTCAAGGGAGGCTGCCTGCCGACCACTCCCTGAATGTACAAGTGCCTGATGTCATCAACCCACTACCAAAGACTGATTGGGTGGTGGAGCATCAAAGACGTCTCCTTAATGCCAAGGAGATTGTTCAGGAGCGCATGGAAAGTGCCCAAGAGCGACAGCAGAGAGACTATGACCTGGCTGCTCATGCAGAACCTCTAGCTTGGTGTGGCTGAAGAATAACCACCGAACCAGTAAACTGGACAGTAAGTGGGAAGGGACTCCTTACGTCATAACTGCTATTCCTAATGCTGAGGCCCATGTTTATCAAATTTTAAGGGAAGGTAAAGGCTCCCAAATTGTACACAGGAATCGTTTAAAATCCTGCATAGAAGAGGAAACTGCACCAGGGACAGTGAGCCAGAGTCTTCTGAGCCAGAGTTGTCAGCCCCACCTGTTGATCCTATGCAGGCTATCGAAAACCTGTTACATGACAAGGAGCCACTTCCTTGGTTCCTCACACCCTGGTTGAACTTGGTGGTACCAGCTCCAGTTCCTGCTAGTCCTCAATCCCAGGATGACCAGTCCCAGGGTGTACTTGAAAGGGCTCCAGAGCCTGTGGATTCCTCTGGCCCCCCTGAACCAAGGCAGGAAGAGCCTCTGCCAGTAAGAAGGTCCACGCGGCCTACTAAGGGGCACCCACCTGTGAAATATTGAGACTACATTGTGGACCAGAGTAGCTCCTCCCGGGAAACCCCTGTGACTGGGACTCGCAGGCTATGAGCTGTGCGCTGCGATTGGCCAGCGCTGCAGCAAGGGACAACCCTAATACAAAAACTCCGCCCGGTACAACAGAGGGAGCTGCAGACACCGAAACGGAGCGGCGCCCAGACATACTAGTAAGTGCAGGGGGACCCCTGGGCGCCGCTCTGCCCACTGATATAGTTAGTTTTTACTTTTTAAACTAGTGAAAGGTCCTCTTTAACTGTCTATAAGACCCGGGTACAGATTCATTTTGTTCTTTTGAGCCTCCAGGAACTTATTGTATTGTTACAATTTTCAATATTATGGACTATCCTGGTTATTCCTGAGCATGTACCAGGTCAGCGCCCCTGTTCCCTTTTCTATCCTGCATGAAGTGAACGACGCCCCTTTTCACCGCACTTGTTCCTTTGCCAGCGGAGCTGCCTGATATATTTATACTGCAAAAGTAGTGATTATTGTATATGCCTGCTTTGCATTTTTCTTTGTCTTTCAGGTTGCAGTCTCCAGCTGCGCGGGCCCCCTGTGTTGCGCCGAGGACGGGCAACATCAAAGCAGCGGTGTATGTAGTGTCCCACTAGGTAAATGTGGGCACTACACAAGGGTCAATATGGCCATGTTATTCTCCACCTCCTGTGGAACATGGTCATTGTATTTTATATGATGTTTTCATGTGTTTTTCCTGTTATATCCTGTATCAGGCCTGTTAGGGGTAGTTCCTCCTCCTAGACAGTAGAGGGAGCTAGGGAACCCCTAGTATATATAGTTAGGCCCAGACAGGAAAGAGTCAGTGCAGTATAGTCCAGGAGGCTAGTTAGTGCAGTCTAGCCTGCCTGAGTTTCCTGAGCAAAAGTAAGCTCAGAAGCTGCATCCAGGAGAAGAGTTTGCCTCCTGAAGTTCCTATAAAAGTACAGTGCAGAGCCAAGTTTATTCCAGCCAAACAGAGAGCTGAAGGGCAGAAGGATATTCTACAGCAAGGAGACATATACCAGAGGAAGGTTTCCCTACCCAAGGATAAAGCCAGCAATAGGGCATACGGGCCTTGGAGAAAGCCAGACAGGAACTGAGGAGAAATACAGCCTGTTCTGTAAGTGTTATTTCCTCTGAGTATCTTGCAAGGACTTTGCCTGCCGTTTATATAAAGCCTGCCTGTGACAATCTTTTACATGTGGAACCAATTAAAGATTGGAAATACTTGAACTGTTTCAGTAAAAGGAAGTTCTGGTTTACTGCAACTTGTGTTCCTCAATTATTACTACAATAAAGCGGTGTGCCACCGTTACCAGCACTGGCGTCACGAACTTAAAGAGATCTTGCCACCGGCACATTAAACCTGCAATATCCAGGGCACCTCACCTACCACCCGGCCTGGTCCCTATATATAGAGAGTGCCCCAGAGGATCCCTGTGCCAGCCTCTCCATCACTGCTGTACGCCTGCCCAGGGTATATAAAAACTGTGAGTACCAAAAACACCCTCGGTTAGCAACTACCCCTGTGACCTCACCATCGCTCACCCTGCAGGGCTGCGTACTGCAGTTGCATCCCAAGAACACCATCCCTACTGTGAAGCATGGGGGTGGTAACATTATGCTTTGGGGGTGCTTTTCTGTGAAGAGGACAGGACGACTGCACTGTATTAAGGAGAGGATGAATAGGGCCATTTATTGTGAACAACAACCTCCTTCCCTCAGTCAGAGCATTGAAGATGGGTCGTGGCTGGGTTTTCCAACATTACAACGACCCGAAGCACACATCCAAGATAACCAAGGAGTGGCTCCGTAAGAAGCATATCGAGGTTCTGGAGTGGCCTAGCCAGTCTCCAGACCTAAATCCAATAGAACATCTTTGGAGGGAGCTGGACCTCCGTGTTGCTCAGCGACAGCCCCGAAACCTGACAGATCTAGAGGAGATCTGCATGGAGGAGTGGGCCAAAATCCCTGTTGCAGTGTTTGCAAACCTGGTCAAGAACTACAGGAAACGTTTGACCTCTGTAATTGCAAGCAAAGGCTTCTGTACCAAATATTAACACTGGTTTTCTCAGGTGTTCAAATACTTATGTTCAGCAGTGCAAGACAAATACATTCTTTAAAAACCATACAATGTGATTTCCTGATTTTTATTTTTATTTTTTTATTCTGTCTCTCAGAGTGGGAATGCACTTACAATGTGAATTTCAGACCCCCTCCAACATTTCTAAGTGGGAAAACTTGCAAAATCGCAGGGTGTTCAAATACTTCTGTTCCTCACTGTAGGGGTCGCAGCGGTCACAGTTGCGACTGTGCCCCCTTGCTAGAGATGCACTGCCAACTACTTATCTTTCGCTTTATGATGCTGTGCGTCTTAAAAAGCGAATGCTTGTGAGTGCTTCCATTATGGGAGGCGGGGGAAATGCAGGAGGAGGGAATAAAGTGCTGTGAGCGCTGTAACATAGAAACATAGAATATGTCGGCAGATAAGAACCATTTGGCCCATCTAGTCTGCCCAATATACTAAATACTATGGATAGCCCTTGGCCCTATCTTATATGAAGGATGGCCTTATGCCTATCCCATGCATGCTTAAACTCCTCCACTGTATTTGCAGCTACCACTTCTGCAGGAAGGCTATTCCACGCATCCACTACTCTCTCAGTAAAGTAATACTTCCTGATATTACTTTTAAACCTTTGCCCCTCTAATTTAAAACTATGTCCTCTTGTAGCAGTTTTTCTTCTTTTAAAGGGAACCTGTCACCAGAATTTTGGGTATAGAGCTGAGGACATGGGTTGCTAGATGGCCACTAGCACATCCGCAATACCCAGTCCCCATAGCTCTGTGTGCTTTTATTGTGTATAAAAATCGATTTGATACATATGCAAATTAACCTGAGATGAGTCAGAGCTTGAAAATATGACTCTTCTCTGGTCACACAAGTAAGATATGACTCTTTTATGTTAATTTGCATATGTATCAAATAGGTTTTTTTTACACAATAAAAGCACACAGAGCTATGGGGACCGGATATTGCGGATGTGCTAGTGGCCATCTAGCAACCCATGTCCTCAGTTCTATACCCAAAATCCAGGTGACAGGTTCCCTTTAAATATTCTCTCCTCTTTTACCTTGTTGATTCCCTTTATGTATTTAAAAGTTTCTATCATATCCCCTCTGTCTCGTCTTTCTTCCAAGCTCTACATGTTAAGGTCCTTTAATCTTTCCTGGTAAGTTTTATCCTGCAATCCATGTACTAGTTTAGTAGCTCTTCTCTGAACTCTCTCCAAAGTATCAATATCCTTCTGGAGATAAGGTCTCCAGTACTGAGCACAATACTCCAAATGAGGTCTCACTAGTGCTCTGTAGAGCGGCATGAGCACCTCCCTCTTTCTACTGGTAATGCCTCTCCCTATACACCCAAGCATTCTGCTAGCATTTCCTGCTGCTCTATGACATTGTCTGCCTACCTTTAAGTCTTCTGAAATAATGACCCCCAAATCCCTTTCCTAAGATACTGAGGTTAGGACTGTATCACTGATTTTATAGTCTGCTCTTGGGTTTTTAAGTCCCAGGTGCATTATCTTGCACTTATCAACATTAAATTTTAGTTGCCAGACTTTTGAACATTCCTCTAGTTTTCCTAAATCCTTTTCCATTTGGTGTATCCATTTGTACTCACCACTCCTCTCTGCTTTCCACTGATTATGACCTGACACTGCAGGCCCGGAGAAGATCAGGGAACGAAGAATGCAGGGGAGACTGCTGGACCTGGAGAGGAGACCTGATCTGAGGTCTGATGCCAGGGTCTGACATGGAGGTCTAAAGTAGGTCTGATCTGAGGTGTAATATGGGGTCTCACATGAGGTCTAAAAGGGGTCTGATATGAGGTCTGATATGGGGTGCTCTGACGTGGCGATCTAAAGGGGTTCTGATCTGGGGTCTGATATGGAGGTCTAATGGGGATCTGATCTGAGGTCTGATATTCGGGGGTGTCTGACATGAAGGTCTAATGGCATTCTGATTTGAGGTCTGAAACTAAGGTCTGATATGGGGATCTGACATGGAGGTCTAAAGAGGGTCTGATCTGAGGTCTGGGGGAGTATCTAAAATGAAGGTCGGACCGGGGTCTCACCTGAGGTTTGATATGGGGGTCTGATTTGAGGATCTGACATGGGGTCTGATTTGAAGTCTGATATGGGAGTCTGATCTGAGGTCTAATATGGGGGCCTGATATGAGGTCTGCATAGGGGTCTGATTTTAGAATCTGATCAGAATCTAAGGTCTGATATGGGGGTCTGATTTGATGCCTGATTTGGGGGTCTGATCTGAGATCTGATATGAGAGTCTGATTTGTGGACCTGATATGGGGGTCTGATTTGAGAATCTAATACAGGGTTCTGATCTGATGCGTGATATTTGAGGTCCGATATGGGGGTCTGAGGATTTGATATTTTTTTCTACTGACCCATAGTAGGTAGTATCTTTTTTTGTGCTGGTCAACATTGTAAGGGGTTATTTTTCTACTGACACATTATAAGGAGAAGTATTAGTACTGGGGGGCTATGGTGAACATATTTACTAGTATCTGCACAACGGGGGCATTATTACTATTGGGGGCACTGTTAACACTATGTACTCTGGGAGATAATTATTTTTATTGGTGGGACTTTAGGGAGTACTATTACTGTGGGGGGGGGGGGGGCACCCTGGCACAGTATAAGCTTAGCATAATTATTTTTTGAGGGACATTACATTTACGACACTATTAGTGTTAGGGACACTATTTGCTGGGTGCAGTTATTTTTTAGGGTACTGTGTGCCAATAATTATTGAAGGGGCACTATCTGTATGGTACATGGTACTATTTTTGGGGGACTGTTTCTGCCGTATAGTATTGGGGAGCACAGTATTTGGGTGTAGGGAAGGTGGGGAGGATGATGGAAAAGTAGGAAACTAAGATGCCTGTCAGAGACAAGAGATGGCTGAAAGAAATCATCGTGGTCTGGTCTGAGAAGATGAGAAAAAAGAATATCTACATAGATACATCAATGGATGTAAAAGGTATGTGGCGCTGTATTACCCTAATTTGACATGGGAGATTTACCTCAGGAAGGTTAGTTGCACCCCTGCCACTTGCCACAAAGAACTGGGGGAAGGGGGGCCCAAGCTGAACTCTTGCACTAGGGCCTATGAACCTTTAGCTAAACTCCCGATACCAAAGACAAGAAGCAGTGAAGATTGGGAACTGAAAATTGTTCTTTTTATTCTGGAATGTTTGTATGTAAGGTGTGACTTTTTTAATATAGTTTTATACTATAATGTGCCCCTTACCCACCAGAGGCTTGATCTTGGCTGGTGCACCTCGGACACTCTGCTGCGGGCGGTGCGAAGGGCTGTTTGCTGTGATGGAGCTGAATCATCCACCTTCTCTCATAACTTGAACACAGGCCTTGCAAAGCAGTTCAGGGGTACTTGATTCTTCTCCTTGCTCCTTATTGCACCTGAAACCCACACTGCAAGGAACGGTCCTTGTATGTCCTGGGTGAGACATGTTTTGAGTGCTGGCCGGAGGTGCGAAGGTGTGCCATTTTAGAGCACAGGACTGGTACATCTGCTTTACCTTGATTACCGGACTGCTACACACCTCTGGCCCTAGGGCAGCCCACTGTTTTTACCTGGCCACAGAGGCACTTTTTTCTGCAACCTAATTTACTGTAGATCAAGTGCGTATAACTACAATTAGACTCTTACTATTGTTCATACGTAATTAATTAAGATAATTTAATAATTTAAAGCTGTGTATTCAGCACACTTTCTTTCCTCAGTAATGTCATTAAGCACATATACTTATATGTAGCTCCTTATCACTATTTACATTGGAGCTTCCTGGCTTAAGCCCCTATTACATGGGCATATAGAGCAGACGATTGTCGGGAGGGAAACGTTCCCTCCCATCAATCACCTGCTCGCTAGAGGAAGAGACTGCTGCTATTACATGCAGCGATCTCCTCCTCAATATAGGGACAAGTGATTGCCTGCAATTGCAAAACTGACACTTCAGGGAAAAATCTGGTTCTTTCCTCACCAAGGCCAGGAACCTCGGTGATGCCTATCTTCCGTCAATGACGGATCCTAGTTCCTTCTTACATACCTCCCCCTTTGTTCAACCCTGAGGGGGTGAACACTTGCCAGACAGTGTACGCGGGATAGGGCATCCGCGTTTCCCTGTAACCTCCCTGCCCTGTGTTCCACGGAAAACTTAAAGTTTTGCCAAGACAAGAACCATCTGGTGACCTGAGCATTCCTCTCTTTGGCCTGACTCATCCATTTGAGAGGGGAGTGGTCAGTCACCAGACGGAACCTTTTCCTCAAAAGATAATAGCGGAGAGACTTGAGTGCCCAGTGATGGCCAGGCACTCTCTCTCTCCACTATACTGTACCTAGTCTCGGCTGGGGTGCTCCTCCCTGTCAATATCTTGAGACAGTACAGCACCGAAACCTACCTCGGAGGCATCGGTCTGCACTATAAACTCCCTTTTGAAGTCGGGCGTCCCCAAAACCAACACAGGGCCGACTTCAAAGTGGAGAAAGCCTTTTCCGCCTGCTCATTCCAGTGGACCATCACTGACTTGCGTCCCTTCAAAAGGCCTGTCAATGGTGCGGCGACAGTAGCAAAATTGGGGACAAACCTCATATAGTACCCCACCATACCCAGGAACAACTTTACTTGCCGAGTAGTGACAGGTCGGGGCCAATTCCTAATTGCCTCAATTTTGTTCACCTGAGGTATGATCCGCGCCCAATTACATACCCCAGGTACTTGGTCTCTTCTAACCCTATCGATCACTTTTTGGGTTAGCGGTTAAGCCAGCCTTCCTAAGGGAGTCCACTATAGCCTGTACTTTAGGTAAGTGACTTTCCCAGTCGGTGCTATGGACAACGATATCGTCCAGGTATGCCGATGCGTATCGACGATGTGGACGGAGTACAATATCCATTAGCCTTTGGCAGCCTCCGTCAAGAATACCTGCCAGTACCCTTTGGTGAGGTCCAACACAGAAAAATACCGGGCTTGCCCAACTTTTCAATAAGCTCATCCACTCGGGGCATGGGATACGCGTCAAACTTAGACACCTCATTAAGTTTGCGGAAGTCATTACAGAACCGCAATGTCTCGTCTGGCATGGGTATTAATACTATCGGACTGGCCCACTCACTTTTTGACTCCTCGATGACACCCAGCTGGAGTATTAGCTGCACTTCCTCCGTGATGGCTTGTCGTCGAGCCTCGGGTACCCGGTACGGTTTTAACTGGACTTTCGCCTGAGGCTCAGTGATAATGATATGCTGGATTACGGACGTGCGTCAAGGGAGGTCTGAGAACACATCTGTGTTCCGACTAATGAACTCCCTGGCTTCCTGAGCCTGTTTAGAGGAGAGGCTGTCAGCAACTTTCACTGTGGCAGCCGCTTCCCCTGCTTCAGACCGAGGGGTCAAAACCGCTTCCCCTAGGAACCCTGGTGGGAATTTAACCCGGCTTAACCCGCCAGACCACAATATTATGATCAAAAAATAGATGGTGGATCTGGAAGACAGGTCTAGGCGATGTAATGTGAAAATTGTGGTCCTACCAAAAGGCATGGAACGGGACAATCCTGGTGATATGATACACAATTTAATTTGGGAGAGGTTTGGAAGGGAGTATTTCTCTACATTATTTTTGTGGAAAGGACCCATCGGGTCCCAGGGGGTACACCAAATCATGGAAGGTACCCACGGATACTTCTTATGGAGATACTTGTCTCACGAGATAGGGACATGATCTTGAGGAGGGCAAGGGAGTACCCCCTTATTCTATACAATGGAAATAGACTGTCCTTTTTTTCCTGATTTTTCTAAGGCTATTCAAGAAAAGAGACGTAGCTATACCGAGGTTAAGAGACGACTTTGTGAAAAGAACATTAAATATTAATTTGTTTATCCGGCAAAACTGCGAATAATCTTTAATAGTGGGACTTACTTTTTTGATACTCCTGACCTTGTGGTAGATTGGCTTGATCAGAACAACATCTGATCCTTTTCGTTTTGGCGGATGGGGGGGGGAAATGAGGAGAGGTGGTCTCAGTTGTCCTAAGACAGTGGCGGATCAAGAGTTGGAGGGGGGGTATGTAGCTACTGGGGTGAGTTGGGGGGGTTGCGATGCGTCTCCCAGGTTGAGGGGGGAAGAGGTAGGAATTGTATTTTTTCTTTTTTTTTGGGCTGATTGATGTTGGTTAGAATCCTAACCTGGAATGTTCGGGGTCTTGGTGATAAGTAAAAAAGACAGTCAGTTTGTGATCGGGTTCGGAGAGATCTTCCAGCGATTGTTAGTTTAGTGGAGACCCACTTTACTGAGGGGGAGATCCCTCGACTCGGTGGGGGTTGGACCAGTTATTCTAGAGGAGTAACAGTATTAATTCACAAAGGGATTGATTTTGTCTGCTGAGCCTCCTCCATCGATAAGCAGGGGAGATTTGTTTTCCTTTATGGAAATCTATCTGGGAAACTATGTTTTTTTGCTTTTATTTATATTCCTTTTTATTTTTATGTACTTAATTGTTTACTGACTTTTATCAATCAGTTGCCTGAATGCCCTGTCATTGTGAAGAGGGACTTTAGTTGTGTTATTGATCCAGAAAAAGATAGAGTTTCTATGGAGAGAGACGCATATATTCCGCGTCAAGGGTCTCCTTTGTCCAGTTTTTGTTACGAATCTGGCTTTGTGGATATATGGGGATATTTAGGGAAGTGGAAGCGAGCATACTCCTGTGTTATTAAATCTGGGAGGTCGATGTCTAGGATAGATTTAGCCCTGATAAATAAAAACTATTTGAAATATATAAAATGTATGAAATATGAAGCTAGGTCTCTATCCGATCATTTACCTCTCTATTAAGTTATGTATGGTGGATGATAGATACAGTGTTAGATCTCCATTTAGATTGAACCCTCACTGGATTTTTATAATGGACAACCATTAATCGATCGAACAGGAGATAGAATTCTTCTGGGATACCAATTATAATTCAGTAAGGACCCATCTGGTATGGTATGCATTTAAGGCCTTTATGAGGGGGTATTTATTAGTAATATCTCTAACTTAAGAAAAAGCTATGCTAAGAAAGAGCAAGACCTGCAAGAAGCAGCGGCTGCCGCTATTATTGAGTTTTCCAGTAAGAACACAGAACAAACTAGGGAAATTATGCAAAGGACAAGTAGAGCCTTCTCTGACTTTCTTCTGGATAAGGCCCGGCAAAGGCTTCTACTTAGGGGACAAAAAATATTTTTCTGAATCAGGTGGCCCAGGGAAAATGCTAGCTATGGTGATCTCTAAAAAACTGACTTTGAAATTCCACGCGAGAAGGTGGAGGTGAGCTGGAGCCTGGACTTGAACCGGCTGGCCCACGTGTAACAATCCACCGACGCGGTTAACGAACAGGCTGAAAGACAAGGGGAAAGCATCCCATTAGAGTCTACAGGACGGCAGAGGTCTTCAGAAATCGGTAAGACTGTTCTGACTTTAGAGCGATCACTAACTGCATTATTCATCTCTAGGTTCAGTAACAGCGGGACGCCGCTGCGCTCAGTTTAAACACTGTGACCTCAGATGCACTTGCGGTTTTGGCACTGACCTACCGCACTGACTGCAATACCCCATGGTGGAAATAACGGAGATTGTCTGCTGAACTTTGTATATGAATTGATGTTCGGAATGGATACATAATAACGAACTTACTTGCGACTATTTACGGCAATTAGCCGTCTTGATATATTCGGTGCCATCCGATCCTTTTTATTGGAGATAATATTTCAAGTTGCTATACAGACATTTATGCTGCTATTTAGATCTCTATATCAACGCTGCTACACACGCTACATGCTGCTATATTTATTGCAATTTTTATTAGTTCTTATTGATGTCCTAATTTTACTTTATTTATAGGAGGTTAACTGATTGAATATATTGTCTATCCTGTCTATTGTGTATCACATATTGGTGGTATATATTGGATCCATTATATATTTTCTTCATATTTTTACCGGTCTGCGCATGTCTCTCAGGGACAAACAAATCCTGGACCTTCGCACATTACTGGATCAAAGGGACTACAACCTACTTTCTGCTTTACACATTTAACATTTCTGCCACATTTGTAAACATTTCCTGTCTAGTGATGGACGAACATCGGCCGGGACGGTTCGTGAACGCGATCACGATCAAATGTTTGCGAACCGCAAGTTCGCGGCAGGCCTCATTCACTTTAATGTCAGACGAACCTGAAAAAACTTCAGCTCATATTTGCAGCCACAAAATACTTAGTAGAAGTGCACAAATAGTCCCACAACATGGACAGTGACATACTAGAGGGGAATCAATGACAAAAATTCCAACAAAAAATATGTATCTTAATCAGCGGACATTTTTATACATCTTAAAGGGAAATTCTCTAAAATGTGCCCTGTCAGAGCCTAGAAAATTTTTATTTTAGGCCACGGGAGTACGGGCCTTAAAAATTAGGCATTCACCTGGCATAAAATAAATTCTGATTATGTGGCTAGAGGTACATTATGCGGTCAATGGATAAAGATTTTACTGTAGGCTACTGGACTACAGGTCCCAAACATTAGGCATTCAACGGACAGAAAAGATCAAGTGATTATGTGGCCGGAGGTATATTGGCTATCAATTTTTCTGCAGGCCAGTACAAATACATTTCAAATACAGTATGTTTAAAAGAGCTAAAAATATAAAATTGGATATAACACCCCTGCCTAAATCACTTTTTTGGGGACGCAACTGATCACACCAGTAGAAATTATTTGTTCCAATAGCGTTTGTCACTCTGTGTAGCTGCGGTAACTCAGCAAAACCGCAAACAAATTCTGCACTACCAAAATGCACTATATAGAAAGTATATTATTGGTATATAACACCTCTGCCTCAATCTGTTTTTTGGGGGACAACTGGTATATCACAACAGTTGAAATTATTTGTTCCAAGAGCGTTTGCCCCTCTGTATAGCTGCAGTATCGCAGCAGAAACGCACGCAACTGCTGCACAATACAAATGCACTATAATATACTTTCTATGTTAGAAAGTATATTAGAAGTATATCACACCCCTCAATAAGTCACACCAATCGATAGCACACCTACACCAGCCCTTAAAAGGACTTTTGTGGCCCTATTAACTAGCATTTGGTGTCCTTAACAGTCTGTCCCTGCTCCACACAGCAACCTCTCCCTACACTGGCAAAAGACTGAATATAAAATGGCGGCCAGATCGGGTTTATTTATAAGGTAGGGGGTATGTCCATGTGCTGAAACGTCTCAATTGGCTGTCTTGTACAACCTGATTGATGTGTCATGGGTCAAAGTTCTTCACAATGTAAAAGAATATGGCGCGAGCGGACATCGCCATATGTTTGCCCATTTGGCGAACCGCGAACGAGCAAAGTTTGCTGGTAAACGACCGCCGGGCAAACCGCAAGGCAATCTCTATTCCTGTCCACATATTCTCCAATTGTGGGACCATCCTGGTAGAATCGTAGCTCCTATTACCGTCCCAAAAGGTCTCCTCTCCAAAATCTATACAGACTTACTCACTGCAAAGGTCCCAAAATAGAAAAACACGTTATTTCACACGTAACATCAGTACAGGCATGGGGCGGCTCAACATACCGCAGTCAGTAACTCGTGGCAATGGACGTTTCGCGCTTCAGCACTTCCTCAGGCCACTGACGTCCTGACATACAAACATCATCTTTATGCACCCTAGCCTCTGTGTGGCGTCTACTGATGATGTCACCAGAGGCTCGGTGCAACATATAAAAACATATACAAAAGTGCTTAAAATAAAAAACGAGAATAAAATCTAAATAATGCACATATTATACGAATACTCCTAAATCATTTTTGTCATTTAGGCCTACCAGGCACAAAGCTTCAGATCGCAATATCCATCTTGCCTCTCTTCTCAGGAGTTCCTGCTGTCTAGCTCAACACCTTTCTGTCACTATTATGTTCCAGTCTTACATGTTCTATTAATCGTGGGCACCCTTTTCCTGTATTGATGGAATTCAAATGTTCTCTAAATGTTTAATTCATATTCCTAATAGTCTTGCCACATATACATGAAACAAGATACACAACATATTTACTCCTACATGTGATTAGTGTATTAACTCTATATTGCAAGCCCCCAAAAACCAACAGGTTACATTGGTAATTATACTTGCAATAGGAGTAATTCCCACATCGGCAGTTCCCAATAGGTGTCCAATCTCTCAGCCACATATCTGATCTTAATTCTACATAACGGCTCCTAACCAACTTATCTTTGATCGTGTGGCATTTCCTGAAGGCCACTAATGGAGTGCAGCTTGTCGTCTCTTTCAGACTCTCATCTTTCTTCACTATATCCCAATTCTCCCTTATCACACTCAGAATATGATCTACCATGGGGCTGTACTTAAAAGAAAAGATAAAACATTTCTGATAATTTGCTTGTCTCATAGTTCTAGTGTTACCTCCTAATATCACCTCTCTATGTAGAGACGAAGCCCTTTGCAGTGCATCATTTAACAGGTCCATCGAATAGCCTCTAGCTAGAATTTTATTTATTTTTTAGCTCTAAGGACTGTTCCCTAAAACTCTCTTCTGTTTTGTTTATTAATTTCTGTAACGGATCTCCTGGAAACCCGACCGGGTACGTCCGTTGATAGATGCTCCTAGTGCTTCCCAAAGGCTCCAAGCACTCCGCTCTACACCAAAACCACCACAGGAACCAGGAACAGCTCTTACAAGAGCTAATAGTATAGCCAAGAGAGTATAGCAAATCTTCAGCGTATAGCAATCCCCAGTGTCGATCAGTTACCCAAATACCAGCCTCAACATGATCAAGGGTAAAACAGGAACTCTTTATTGAACACGCAGCATTGACTTATATACACATAACATACTGAGGACATGACATAGCAGCCAATCCTGTACAGTTTAAACATAAAACTAACCCTATTCAACAAACACAATGGTATTGTCTGTGACGCAATTAACAAACACACTGGCATCGCCTTTGACGCAATCAACAATGAACATGCAAACAGATATCTTCACCCCCTCCATAATGAATGAATGGGAAGAGGAGACACATGTGATGGGATTATCTCCTGAGTGTATCATAGGAGTCGGCTGCTATTATAATCAACTATCTTAATCCCATGACTAACACAATCAGTGGGAGTCTCAGTGCAGAGTTAACCCTTTTTGTGTTGCTAAATCCACACCATGCCTTTTTAATGGGCAATAGGAAATATGTGGCATATGAATTACACACATAAATCAGGGTTCATAGTTCCTTGTAACCCCAAAAGGTCTGAGGGGGTCTCCATAGTTCTCGGTCCATAGTCTGTAGGAAGGAGGCTGGCCCTCAGGCTTCTACAGCAGTCCCAGTGACGGTTCAGTCCGTCACATTTCTCCTCTTCTAACAGTAGACTAACCAGGTACCTGACCTCCTGTCGGTCGGTGCCTGAGTTAGTCGAGTAGCCCACCCATAAACAAACACTGGTCCTGTTGAACTCTGGGGCCTGGCTTTGTTCTGTATGTCCACAGCTGTTGAGTGGGCATCTGCTACTCCTTGGTTCATTGTTGTTCTCTAGCTTGGAGCTGTAGGTACTTGGTGGGCTGAGGCCGACTGCGCTCTGCCCAGATGCCAGCTCTTCCACTGGGGTAGCCAGTGGGGAATCAGGCTCTGGACAAGAGGCTAGGGGAGGGCAGAGGCCGACTGCACTCTGACCAGATGCCAGCTCTTCTGCTGGGGTAGCCTGTGGGGAGTCAGCCTCTGGGCAAGAGGATAGGGGAGGGCAGAGGCCGACTGCGCTCTGCCCAGATGCCAGCTCTTCTGCTGGGGTAGCCAGTGGGGAGTCAGGCTCGGGACAAGAGGATAGAGGAGGGCAGAGGCCAACTGCGCTATGCCCAGATGCCAGATCTTCCGCTGGGGTAGCCTATGGGGAGTCATTCTCTGGAGAAGAAGATAGGGGAGGGCAGAGGTCAACTGCGCTCTGCCCAGATGCCAGCTCTTCCGCTGGGATGGGGTCAGGGAATCCTGCGCCCAGGACCTTGTTGCGGATCGGCTGTGGAGAGGAGGGATCGTTTACCTCCCCCTCCTGGCATTCCTGCGGGATTGGTGGGGGATCCGTACCGGCCATCCAGCATCCCAGTAGGCCTGGTGCAGAAACTGCGGTACCATCTGCACCATCGGAGTTAGGGGTGCTGTCCCCCTGTGGTTGGGGAGAGAGACTGATTGTCTCCTCTCCTTTCAAGGTACACTGCCGCTGGAGAATGGAGACGATGCTCTCCTCTCCCTGCAAAACATACTGCAGCTGGGGAGCAGGACCGACTGTCCCTACTCTCTGAAACCCCGGCTGCCGTTGAGGATCTGGGCTCGGTTTAGTTTAGGTTTAGTTTAGGATTCATGTTATTAGTACTGACATGGCCATATGTTTAGCTTATAGGGCTTTCAAATCTCATGACAGAATCCCTTTAAATACAGTTGTATATAGGACACATAGGGGTTCGCAACTGAAAATATTTACTTGTCTTCAAATCTGGCCAAATATAAGTTTGCAAAGGTACATGCGACTGGCATACCCATTGCCATTCCAAATTTTTGTCTGTACAATCTATCTTCAAATATGAAGGCATTGTTCTTTATATCAGATCTAATGCACTTTTTACAAAATCCACAAACTACTCGCTTTTATGTGTGGCTCAATATTTCAATAACTGTATCAATGTCTTCATCTTGTGGGATACGAGTGTACAGACTTTCTACGTCTAGAGAGACCAACTGGAAGCCCTCCTGCCTCTGAAAAAATTCCAGTATTGAAAGGAGGTCCCCAGTGTCTCTTAAATAGGACGGTATTTGATATACCAATGGCCGGATCAGCCTAGACAAAGGTTCAGCCACTGAGCCAACCCCCGAGACAATTGGTCTCTCAGGGGGATGGGTCAGTGACTCATCTTCTATCTTTGGCAAAAAGTACCAAGATGGTTGTCTGCTTTATTTCTAGACAAAACAATACACTCCACCTGTTTATGCAAAAAACGTATCACTAAGTTCTGAATCTTCATTGTAGGGTCTGATTTTAACACTTCATAAACGTCATTATCCCCTAACTGTCTCTCTCCGCTTCTGCTACATAATATGATCTCGCCATCAGCACCACATTGCCCATCTTATCAGCCGGTTTTACTACAATGTCACTATTTGACTGTAGCCATTTTACGGCTGCTTTTTCCTCACCTAACTTAATATTGCTTTTCTCCCTAGGATATATTAAGGCTTTAACTCCTTCTAGGACATTATGATGAAATAGATCAATGTTACTCCCGGTGGGTATGGGTAGGCAAAATATGGAACTGATCTCCCCCTTGAAATCCTCAAATGGGGGGTCCCCCAAAGGTCTACTTAATTCCAAATCTGTTAACAACTCCAAACAAGATACCTCTTTTGGGTCAAAATTTGCTGTTGTGCTAAACCCCAAAGGTCCTATACTAGCTGGCTTTTTCCCTTCTCTTATTTCTTTTGTTGTTGTTGGTACATCTCTAAATAACCTGTTCAAATTGAGCTATAACAGGGTCGAACTGTTCCACCAGTTCGTACCCAGTTAGATTTACCACTACTATATTTACTATGTACAGCGCTATGGAATGAATGGCGCTTTAATAATAAATAATAATAATAATGATATTTTTAGCCTCTTCTAAAATCGTCTCCAAGAGACCTGTTTTCTTTTGAGACATTGTTTTGCATCTACTTTTTTTCTTTCCTCTTCCCCTCCGGACGCTGCTCCTAAAGGGGTTTTATCTTCTCTTTTCCCCCAGTAGGGTGGTGAATAGATAGATCATCTAACATGCTTAAATCAGAATCTGTGGTCCAATATTCACTCTTCGAACGACGTGGGAACCGCCTCCTATTTAATCTCCTATTTTTCCAATCAAAAACTCTGCCTCAGTCTTAGGCCTCATGCACACGACCGTTGTGTGCATCCATGGCCGTTGTGCCGTTTTCCGTTTTTTTTCGCGGACCCATTGACTTTCAATGGGTCCGTGGAAAAATCGGAAAATGCACCGTTTTGCAGCCGAGGCCGTGATCCGTGTATCCTGTCCGTCAAAAAAATATGACCTGTCCTATTTTTTTGACGGACAACGGTTCACGGACCCATTCAAGTTAATGGGTCCGTGAAAGAACACGGATGCACACAAGATTGGCATCCGTGTCCGTGATCCGTGGCCGTAGGTTGCTTTCATACAGACGGATCTGAAGATCCGTCTGCATAAAAGCTTTTTCTGATCTAAGTTTTCACTTCGTGAAAACTCATTTCCGACAGTATATTCTAACACAGAAGCGTTCCCATGGTGATGGGGACGCTTCTAGGTTAGAATACACTGCAAACTTTGTACAAGACTGCCCCCTGCTGCCTGGCAGCACCCGATCTCTTACAGGGGGATATGATAGCACAATTAACCCCTTCAGGTGCGGCACCTAAAGGGGGTAATTGTACTATCATATTCCCCTGTAAGAGATCAGGGCTGCCAGGCAGTAGGGGGCAGACCCCCCCCCCCTCCCCAGTTTGAATATCGTTGGTGGCACAGTGTGCGCCCACCATCGCCCCCCCTCCCTCCCTCTATTGTTATAAATCGTTGGTGGCACAGTGTGCCCCCACCATCGCCCCCCCTCCCTCCCTCTATTGTAATAAATCGTTGGTGGCACAGTGTGCCAACCACCATCGCCCCCCCCCTCCTTCTATAGCAGTAACAACATTGGTGGCAGTGTGCGGCCTCCCATTCCCCCCCCCCCCATCATTGGTGGCAGCGGAGTTCCGATCGGAGTCCCAGTTTAATCGCTGGGGCTCCGATCGGTAACCATGGCAACCAGGAAGCTACTGCAGCCCTGGTTTCCATGGTTACTTAGCAATAGTACAACAGTATAAGATTCATACTTACCTGCTTGCTGCTGCGATGTCTGTGAACGGCCGGGAGCTCCTCCTACTGGTAAGTGACAGTTCTTTAGCAATGCGCCGCACAGACCTTTCACTTACCAGTAGGAGGAGCTCCCGGCCGTTCACAGACATCGCAGCAGCAAGCAGGTAAGTATGAATCTTCTACTGTTGTACTATTGCTAAGTAACCATGGCAACCAGGACTGCAGTAGCGTCCTGGTTGCCATGGTTACCGATCGGAGCCCCAGCGATTAAACTGGGACTCCGATCGGAACTCCGCTGCCACCAATGATGGGGGGGGTGGAATGGGAGACCGCACACTGCCACCAATGTTGTTACTGCTATAGAGGGAGGGGGGGGGCCGATGGTGGTTGGCACACTGTGCCACCAACGATTTAATACAATAGAGGGAGGGAGGGGGGGGCGATGGTGGGCGCACACTGTGCCACCAACGATATTCAAACTGGGAAGGGGGGGGGGTCTGCCCCCTACTGCCTGGCAGCCCTGATCTCTTACAGGGGAATATGATAGTACAATTAACCCCTTTAGGTGCCGCACCTGAAGGGGTTAATTGTGCTATCATATCCCCCTGTAAGAGATCGGGTGCTGCCAGGCAGCAGGGGGCAGTCTTGTACAAAGTTTGTAGTGTATTCTAACCTGAAGCGTCCCCATCACCATGGGAACGCCTCTGTGTTAGAATATACTGTCGGATCTGAGGTTCACGAAGTAGCTCATATCCGACAGTATATTCTAACATAGAGGCGTTCCCATGGTGATGGGGACGCTTCAAGTTAAAATATACCATCGGATTGGAGAAAACTCCAATCCGATGGTATAAAAGAACTCCAGACTTTACATTGAAAGTCAATGGGGACGGATCCGTTTGAAATGGCACCATATTGTGTCAACATCAAACGGATCCGTTCCCATTGACTTGCATTGTAATTCAGGACGGATCCGTTTGGCTCCGCACGGCCAGGCGGACACCAAAACGACTTTTTTTTCATGTCCGTGGATCCTCCAAAAATCAAGGAAGACCCACGAACGAAAAAACGGTCACGGATCACGGACCCACGGACCCCGTTTTTGCGGACCGTGAAAAAAAACTGTCGTGTGCATGAGGCCTTAGTCCTGTTTATCCCTTAGGAATTTGTCTCTTTTCATTTCCTTTATGTCTGTTTGAACCACTGTTAATTTCTTGTCCTATCTCTTATTGAATGTTTGCAGTTGATTTTCCGCTGCTGTGGCGGGGACTCGATGGTTGCCATGGCAGCCCCAAGCCATTCCTAAGCTTGGGGCCTGGCATGTACGGAGGCCTAAGAGGCCCAGCCCCCAGGCTGGGTCTTCTAGGCAAATGTTAGGCACCTTTCACACAGACGAGTTTTCCGCGCGGGTGCAATGCGTGAGTTGAACGCATTGCACCCGCACTGAATCCGGACCCATTCATTTCTATGGGGCTGTGCACACGAGCGGTTATTGTGCACACATGAAAGGGGCTGTGCACACGTGAAAATCGCAGCAAGCTCTTTTTTGTGCGTTTTTCATGCAACGCAGGCCCCATAGAAGTAAATGGGGCTGCGTGAAAATCGCAAGCATCCGCAAGCAAGTGTGGATGCGGTGCGATTCTCACGCATGGTTGCTAGGTGACAATCGGGCTGGGGACCCGATCTGCATTATTTTCCCTTATAACATGGTTATAAGGGAAAATAATAGCATTCTGAATACAGAATGCAAAGTAAAATAGTGATGGAGGGGTTAAATATATATATTTTTTTAACTCACCGAGTCCACTTGATCGCATAGTTGCCGATCTCTGTCTTCTTCTGTAATGTTGAGCTGCCGGCTAAGGACCTGCGGTGAAGTCACATCACATGATCCAATCACATGGTCCCTCGCCATGGTCATGAACCATGTGATTGGACCATGTGATGAGTGTAGTGACGTCATCAAAGGTCCTATTCCTGTGCACAGCAAAGAAGAAGACAGAAGAGAAGCCAGCTGCGCGATCAAGTGGATTAAGGTGAGTTAAATTTTTGTACTAAGCATTCTGTATTAAGAATGCTATTATTTTCCCTTATAACCATGTTATAAGGGAAAAAATTACAATCTACAGAACACCTAACCCAAACCCGAACTTCTGTGAAGAAGTTCGGGTTTGGTTACCAAACATGCCGATTTTTCTCAAGCGCGTGCAAAACGCATTACAATGTTTTGCACTTGCGCGGAAAAATCGTGCATGTTCCCTCAACGCACCCGCACCTTTTCCCGCAATGCCTGTGTGAAACCAGCCTTAGCGTCTTACAGTGTAAGACACTAACAGTTCAATACAGCACAATAAAGATGTATCGTGCTGCATTGAAACAGGGATCAGGCCCTGTAATGTTGAAGTCCCAGAGTGGGACACATAATAAAGTGAAAAAATAATAATTTAAGTTTATAAAATTAAAGTTTTACAAAAAAATTAGAAGTTTCAAGTTAAAAAAAAGCGTCCTTTTCCAAAAATAATTGTAAAAAATAGGGAAAAGGCATATAGACATATTAGGTATTGTCGCGTCCGTATCGACCAGCTCTATAAACATATCACATGACCTAACCCCTCAGATAAACACCGTAAAAAATAAAAACTGTGCTAAATAAATAAAAAATGTGTCACCTTACATCACAAAAAGTACAACAGCAAGCGATCAAAAAGGTGTACGCCCAACAAAATAGTACCAATCTAACCATCACCTCATCCCGCAAAAAAAAAAAAAAAAACTATGGCTCAGAATATGGATACACTAAAATATAATTTTTTTTGTTTTAAAAAAGCTGTTATTGTGTAAAACTTACATAAATAAAAAGAAAGTATACATATTAGGTATCGCCGCGTCCGTATCAACCGGCTCTATAAAAATATCACATGACCGAACCCCTTAGGTGAACACCGTAAAAAATAAAAAATGTGCTAAATAAACCATTTTTTGTCACCTTACATCACAAAAAGTGTAATAGTAAGCGATCAAAAAGTCATATGCACCCCAAAATAGTGCCAATCAAACCGTCATCTCATCCCGCAAAAATAATGCCCTGCCCAGGATAATCGCCCCAAAACTGAAAAAACTATGGTTCTCAGAATATGGAGACACTAAAACCTGATTTTTTTTTGTTTCAAAAATGATATTATTGTATAAAACTTTCATAAATAAATAAAAAGTATACATATTAGGTATTGCCGCGTCCGTATCGAACGGCTCTATAAAAATATTACATGACCTAACCCCTCAGATGAACACCGTAAAAAAATAAAAATAAAAATGGTGTAAAAAAAGCCATTTTTGTCATCTTACTCACAAAAATAGCAAGCGATCAAAAGGTTATATGCACCCCAAAATAGTGCCAATCAAACCATCATCACATCCTGCAAAAAATGAGACCCTACCTAAGATAATCGCCCAAAAACTGAAAAAACTATGGCTCTCAGACTATGGAGACACTAAAACATGATTTTTTTTGTTTCAAAAATGAAATCATTGTGTAAAACTTACAGGTTCTCTATCTCACATCTTCAGCCATCCTGAAAGCAAATACAGTCTTTGCGGCATATTTATTAAGACCGAAATTTTAGATGCCAATCTTAATAAACCCTATAGCTGGCGGAGGGTCCACCAAACTTATGAATAGGTGGAGGCCTCTCCATAACTTCGTCACATCTAGCGCCAGTTCTAAATGTAAGATAGCCGTCTTCTATTTAGACCATTTTCTACGCCTAAAACAGGCATAGAAAATGGTGAATGAACCAGGCCCACGCCTCGCCCAATTTAGGCATATTTCAGCCTAGTAACCTTTTAAAAAAAATAAAATTCATTTTCCCACATTTAGCCAAAAAAAGATAATGAAGTTGGACGATTCTCTGCATTTCTTGTACGTTATAAGTAGTCTTCAGAGATGTGACCATGGTCATTCTCACTCAGAGGATATCTACTAATTCCAGAAGTTAACAATGATTAATTGATTCACCATAATTTTTTTAACAAATTATTACTTTTTGTTAGATTGATCCACATGGCTCTGGCAGATCCTTCTGCAGTCAAGTTGGAGGTCAGAGGCAATCTAGGAATTTAAAGTGGCCCCATATTGTAGGCGAGTCCAAATTAACAGAAGGGGGGGGCAACACAAGTAGATGAGCCAACAACACAAGCAACAAGTAGGCAGGGACAACAGAAGTCGGTGGGGCCAACAATACCGTAAAATACTGCCCTATCACCATACTGAAAATAGTGATACATTTGAATTCAGGAGAACATCAGATTACTTTGTAACTGATCAGCAGCCGTGAAGTGGGCTCGGGTGGCCCCCTGGACATCAGCCCATTGGGAAAGTTCCCTGTAAGGTATATGGCCAGTCCGCCCCTGGCGGAGGTATAGTAGGGGTAATGTCTGTTGTCAGCCTTTAGAGGCCTTCATGAAATCATGGTCCGTTTCTGGACAGGGTTTTCCCTTTGAGACCTACAACAATTAACCAAGCCATTGTGCTTGTGATTATTTTCTGTACCAAATTATTTGTGACTTGCTACACAGTGTCGGACTGGGGTTCCTGGGACCCACTAGAGAAAATTATTCTCGGGGCCCAATACCCATATCGTCGATAAAGTCAAATTAATTCAAAACCTAAGATGTAGACCTTAGTGGCCAGTGATTAGCTCCAGAGACAGCCCCAAATGCAGTTTTTCTCTTGGACCTTTGTGGCCCATTATGGCTTCACAGAGCGGGCCCACCGGAGGATCCTCTGGTAATCTGGTGGGCCAGTCCGCCCCCGAGCCTACACCTACAATGCATTGGGATGTTACTAACCCTATATACACCCTGCCAAGGCTGAAAGGCAGCAATCATACTATATTATGATGTCTATGATATAGTTGTTGCTTGCAATCCTAATGCACACCATGACGTGTGCTAAATGACAAACTCAGCCTGCTACATCTGTAGGGATGAGTTGAAGTACACACTTGATCATTAACAGGGACATGCCTATGAGTTCAGACCTGCAGCAATTGACGTATTCAGCTTGTTACTTCATGTTTTGGTGTCATTCACAAGACACGTGAGCTCGGCCGAGAGAATCGTAAGGATGCAACAGATCCCGTATTAGTTGCAGTGCTCCTTGACATCTGTGTCTATGGCAACGCATCATGTCTGTGCTGCTGATAACCGGGGAGGCAACTTCCATAGAAACCATGTCAGCATTCACTGGCTCATCAAATTAGCAGAACAAATAAAAACTGCTCCTCTGGTGAGAAAGAAAAAAAAATTTGGAGAAGGAAGCTTGTTTCCTAACAGTGACCCAAGGGCAAACCACAAGCCTCAACATATGGTGAATTGTGCATTTTATAAAATAAGCTAAAAGTCACTGACTCATGTTTATATGAGAAAAGGCACTATATCCACCCCCATATATGGGGGTACAGCAGAATGGTGTTTGGACTCTCTGAGCCCAGATAGGGCCCACTAAATGAAAGTAGACTAAACACCCCTAAATAATACAGTGGGTCTATACTAGTGTCCCATGCCCTCATATAACGTATAGCCATATATGCTGTTTGCTGCACAGTATAGAGCAACTCTATACCCCACCACCGGATCCTGTAAACAGTAATATCGCAGTGGGATTTACTACAGATTAGGAAACAATTGCACCTATGCAGGGTGAACCAGTGGTATAACTAGAAAAGACTGGGCCCCACAGCAGCTTTTTGAGGGGCAAGTAAAATAGACAGATCCTACGTGTTTCAATATCCCTATATCCTCAGGGGTCAGTTGGATGATAAATATAATAAACAGCCATGATTGTTTTGTGCTTGGTATCAGGCAGACTACAATTAAGCGCGCTGCTTGGCACTGATGACGGCTGCGCGCAGACGCATAGGATGCTGGCTATATACACTCACCTAAAGAATTATTAGGAACACCTGTTCTATTTCTCATTAATGTGATTATCTAGTCAACCAATCACATGGCAGTTGCTTCAATGCATGTAGGGTTGTGGTCCTGGTCAAGACAATCTCCTGAACTCCAAACTGAATGTCAGAATGGGAAAGAAAGGTGATTTAAGCAATTTTGAGCGTGGCATGGTTGTTGGTATCAGACAGGGCCGGTCTGAGTATTTCACAATCTGCTCAGTTACTGGGATTTTCACGCACAACCAGTTTCTAGGGTTTACAAAGAATGGTGTGAAAAGGGAAAAACATCCAGTATGCTGGCAGTCCTGTGGGCGAAAAATGCCTTGTTGATGCTAGAGGTCAGAGGAGAATGGGCCTGACTGATTCAAGCTGATAGAAGAGCAACGTTGACTGAAATAACCACTCGTTACAACCGAGGTATGCAGCAAAGCATTTGTGAAGCCACAACACGCACAACCTTGAGGTGGATGGGCTACAACAGCAGAAGACCCCACCGGGTAGCACTCATCTCCACTACAAATAGGAAAAAGAGGCTACAATTTGCACGAGCTAACCAAAATTGGACTGTTGAAGACTGGAAAAATGTTGCCTGGTCTGATGAGTCTCGATTTCTGTTGAGACATTCAAATGGTAGAGTCCGAATTTGGCGTAAACAGAATGAGAACATGTATCCATCATGCCTTGTTACCACTGTGCAGGCTGGTGGTGGTGGTGTAATGGTGTGGGGGATGTTTTCTGGGCACACTTTAGGCCCCTCAGTGCCAATTGGCCATCGTTTAAATGCCACGGGCTACCTGAGCATTGTTTCTGACCATGTCCATCCCTTCATGACCACCATGTACCCATCCTCTGATGGCTACTTCCAGCAGGATAATGCACCATGTCACAAAGCTCGTATGATTTCAAATTGGTTTCTTGAACATGACAATGAGTTCATTGTACTAAAATGGCCCCCACAGTCACCAGATCTCAACCCAATAGAGAATCTTTGGGATGTGGTGGAACGGGAGCTTCGTGCCCTGGATGTGCATCCCTCAAATCTCCATCAACTGCAAGATGCTATCCTATCAATATGGGCCAACATAATTTGTTTACCATAAAAGGAATAGTCTCAAAAAATTTGAAATTTGAGATTGTATGAGTGTATGAGTAGGTTTGGATGTGGGGGGTTAAATGGGGAATGTGGAACGGGTCTGGGAAGACATGGATAAAACGCTATTCTAGGAGGTGTCTGAAGTGTATACCTACAAGGTGCCACATATGTGTAAAATCCTATGCATGGTTGTGTGCATAATTGCCCAGGTGTTTATGCACATAAGCAACGACGTATTACCCTGTATCGAGCTTTGTGTCATGGTTTAGTCTACAAAACGAACTGAGCTTTTCATTATAATGGAACTTTGTTATATTGCTCTTGCCTTGAAGGGGAATGTTGGAGGGGTGGGAAGGGAGGGGGGTTCGGGTGTGATTGCATCCGCTGTATTGAAAAATTGCTAATAAAATTTATCTGATTTAATATGGGCCAACATTTCTAAAGAATGCTATCAGCACCTTGTTGAATCAATGCCACGTAGAATTAAGGCTACTTTCACACTAGCGCTTGATCGGATCCGTTCTGAACGGATCCGATCATATTAATGCAGACGGAGGCTCCGTTCAGTACGGATCCGTCTGCATTAATAACTTAGAAAATTTTCTAAGTGCGCAAGATGCCTGAGCGGATCCGTTCAGACTTTCAATGTAAAGTCAATGGGGGACGGATCCGCTTGAAGATTGAGCCATATGGTGTCATCTTCAAGCGGATCCGTTCCCATTGACTTACATTGTAAGTCTGGACGGATCCACACGCCTCTGCACGGCCAGGCGGACAGCTGAACGCTGCAAGCAGCGTTCAGCTGTCCGCCTGGCCGTGCGGAGGCGAGCGGAGCGGAGGCTGAACGCCGCCAGACTGATGCAGTCTGAGCGGATCCGCATCCATTCAGACTGCATCAGGGCTGGACGGAAGCGTTCTGCTCCGCTCGTGAGCTCCTTCAAACGGAGCTCACGAGCGGAAAGCAGAACGCTAGTGTGAAAGTAGCCTAAAGCAGTTCTGAAGGCAAAAGGGGGTCCAACACCGTATTAGTATGGTGTTCCTAATAATTCTTTAGGTGAGTGTATATAGAGAAAGAAACCCCCTCCCCAACTTTTCTTGTGCCGCAAATCTGCCTCCCAACGCGTCAAACAGCAGTCCGTAAATTTTAGCATATTTTATTCATATCAACCAGATTTTAATGTACCCCAATAAAGAATATATATTTTAATACACTCATCTATTTTTCAATGAAACAATAGATTTTGGAATCAGTTTATTTTATTGCTGTGAGTGATAGTAAATGTAAGATTAAAATTACTTCATATAAAGGGGTTGTCCGGGTTCAGAGATGAACCCGAACATACCCTTATTTTCACCCAGGCAGCCCCCCTGAGGCTAGCATCTGAGCATCTCATGCTCCGATGCGCTCCCTTGCACAGCGCTAAATCGAGGAAGGTACGGGCTCTTTTGTTTATCATAACACACTGCCGGGCAGAAACTTCCGCCCAGCAGTGTGTTTGGTGACGTCACCGGCTCTGATGGGCGGGCTTTAGCACTGCCCTAGCCGTTTTACTAGGTAGGGCAGCGCTAAATCCCGCCCATCAGTGCCGGTGACGTCACCGGGGTTCCTGGCAGCCCCATGGAGAGCCCCCGTACGTCACCGGATCTTCAAAAAGTGCCTTTACCCTGCGAGATTTAGCGCAGGGCAAAGGAGAGCATCGGAGCATGAACTGCTCCGATGCTCAAGTCAGGGGGGCTGCCGGGGTGAAAATGGAGGTATGTTTGGGTTCAGCTCTGAACCCGGACAACCCCTTTAATCCACTGATTGGATTATCAGCTATAGAAATAAAATATATAAAAAAGAGTGGGGAAAATGTTGGACGGCAGAACATGAGGGATATGTTACCCACATTATGCAGGGTGAATGGGAAACGAACAAGTGTAATAACGTTTCTTTGCCTCCCTTCTACTTTGCATTGGACCTAGTGAAAGACACTTGAATCACATGAATAGTGCACACAGTGACTTCACAGTACACAGAAATTAAACAGCTAGGCCCCTTCCACATGAGTGAGTATTCCATGCGGGTGCAATGCGTGATGCGGACCCATTCATTTCAATAGGGCTGTGTACATGTGCGTTGGTTTTCACGCATCACTTGTGCGTTGCGTGAAAAACTCAGCATGTTCTATATTCTGCGATTTTCATTCAACGCCGGCCCCATAGAAGTGAATGGAGCTGCGTGAAAATCAAATCCGCAAGCAAGTGCTGATGCAATGTGTTTTTCACGGATGGTTGCTAAGAGATGTTGTTTGTATGCCTTCAGTTTTTTATCACACGCGGGAAAAACGCATTAAATCGCATTGCACCCGCGGGATAAAAACTGAACAACTGAAAGCGATCGCAGACAAAACTGAATGACTTTGTTTGCGAAATCACAAATTTTTCACTGAACGCATTCGCAACGCATCCATGGTGACATTGAGCATATTGTGTGTTGTACTGCATGCCACTGTTATTGCCCCCTCTTTTTTTCCCCCCCTCTTGCATTTCTTTCTACGGCTCGCCTGAGGTGATTTCTACAGGCAGTCAGCAGGTCCGGAGCTTGTCTGTCGCTCAACCCTGGAAGGAGAAGACATCGTCCCGCCCAGCCTCCCCATTTATAAAGTTGCAGTCAAGAATTAGAGGGGGGTTAGTCACCCAGCTTTGCTGGGGGGACAGTTGTGGAAGTACTGTTTTTTAATGGTTATTTATTATGGTATGTAAATTAACCAGCATCGGCACCCAGCCCAACTGAGCCCACTCATTCCTGCAGCTGTGTCCTGGTCTTCATTAAACTGCCTGTTCTGAATTCTACGGCAGCTTACCTCAAGCAATTCTATGGCAGCTTACCTCAAGTAATGCAGACAATTTTCACCATGTGGCACTGCTGGGGTGGGCAGCCCCAAGACTCAGAACAGGGTTTCCTACCTAAAGGACCTCCCTTATGTCATCCACCCATGTGACCAGTGGGGGAGGAGCCAAGAGCTGTGTTCCTGTACAGAACAAGTGCCAGGCCCTCAGGCACCAGGCAAAGCCCACTCAGGTCTAGTGGCAGATCACTGAACAGTGGGGAATCCCAAAGAGTCTGGACTCTTCCTGGCTTAGGAGTCCATATATGGAATCAGTGCTATGAACATGAAGGGGGTATCAACCTGTGTATTTAAGTCTAATTACCCTATCTTTCTGAAATGTTCCTGCTGGCATTTGAACTCACAACCTTCTACATTATAGGCAAGAACCTTAACCACTGAGCTATTGAGTGCAATGCTAATAATCTGTGATAGAAAAACCTCATAGTAGTTTCTCATGTATTAGGTATTCCCATACAGCAGAAGAATATTTTTTTCTTTTCTTTTTTAGTAATTGTAAAAAAAGTTTGGCACAAAATAAATGTGTAATAAATAAAAAAAAAGTATATAACATCATACCTCTGATTTATATGAATGCATAATATGTGGGAGACTACTACTGAGGTTTTTAGCCATTATATAGTTACAGCAGGTTAACATAAAGCTCTATAGCTCAGTGTTTAGGCTCTTGACTTTAATGTAGATTCCTCTGAGTTCAAATCTCAGCAGAATCATTTAAAAAAATAGAGGTTAAATAAAACTTAAATAGATACACCAACCTTTTTCATTTCTGTAACTATTATTTTTTGCAACCCTAACAGAACACCTGCTCCCCAGTGACCCCCATAACTTTTTTTTATAGTTATGTCTACGGAGATGTGTGAGAGCTCATTTGAGGGAAATCTGTCTTTTTTGACAATACCATTTTGGCAATTCAGCCTTTTTTTTATTTTTTTCTGTTACATCCTTCACCATGTGGGCTAACTTTTTTTTATATTTTAATAGTATGGCCGTTTTTGCATGCCACGATACCCATAATGTTATTCTTTTTTGGTCTGTTTTTATTTTAGGGAAAGTGGGGTGATTTAACTTTCAAATTTTTTTTATATTTAAAAAACTTTTTTTTACTTTTTTTATTTACTTTTCATTAGATTGCAGCTTATATAGAATAATGGAAATTGGTTCATTATTCTGTATAGAAATCATTATATCACAGTTTAGTGTTGCCACCTAGTGGCCATAACTGGGATTTACTAATAATGAGCCTGGAAGCCTAGTACAGGCTGCGGCTAATTTTTCTAGAACAGGGTGCTTTCCCCGATCTCCGTTGGGGGAAGGCGCGTCTGAGCAGGTAGCCCGCATTTCCGTTTTTTAACACTCTCAGATGCCATGGTGACATTTGACAAATGCCACAAGGGGGCCCACTGAGATTTATCATCCAAGGGCCCACATGAACCTGGAGCCGGCCCTCTGTGTGTCTGTCTGTCTGTCCCAGTGTGTGTGTGCCCCTGTGTGTATCTAAGGCATTGCTTAGAATCCATACCACAGTCTAGCCAGTGCCTAATGGGTTACAGTTTACACCACCTTCTGGTAGATGTTGATAATTCCCTTTTAAACCCCAGTCCATGTCCCCTTAGTACTGGGAATCAGTGGGAGTCATATTAGAAGGCAACAAAAGGTTGGAGCATAACTAAAGGTGGAATTCCCTTTGAATGTCCCCTAAAGGTGGCTACACACTAGATAGAAGTTGGTTGACGATCTCACCATCGCACACGTGTCTGTCCATGTGTCTGTCCCTGCGTGTGTGTAGGTGTCCGTCCCTGCATGTGTGTATGTGTCTGTCCCTGCGTGTGTGTGTGTATGTGTCCGTCCCTGCGTGTGTGTATGTGTCCGTCCCTGCGTGTGTGTATGTGTCTGTCCCTGCATGTGTGTATGTGTCCGTCCCTGCGTGTGTGTATGTGTCCGTCCCTGCGTGTGTGTATGTGTCCGTCCCTGCGTGTGTGTATGTGTCCGTCCCTGGGTGCGTGTATGTGTCCGTTCCTATGTGCGTGTATGTGTCCATCCCTGCATGTATGTGTCCCTCCCTACGTGTATGCCCACAGTGTTCCTATGCCTTGACATAGCTGCATCAGTACGTTCTGTGCGGGGCAAGAAGAAAAAGATGGAAGAGGAGGCACACTAAGGACGTAGGTAACACTAACACATGATCTACACTAGTGTTATCTATGGTTTTACATAGGACTGCAGGTAACACTACCACATTATCAACACTAGTGTTATCTGTGGTTTTACATAGGACTGCAGGCAACACTAACACATTATTAGCACTAGTGTCATCTGTGGTTTTACATAGGACTGCAGGTAACACTACTACATTTTCTGTACTCAGATAGCCATGACTGTGTTATCTGTGCTGTTGCATAGGACTGCAGATGATATCTACTATATTATCTGTACTCAGAGGGTTATCACTGTGTAAGGGGGCCCGCTGAGACTTTATTGCCCAAAGGCCCACATGAACCTGGAGTCGGCCCTGATTATTTATAATGGTTATTGCTCATATGGCACCATGGAAACCTTAAAGAGGACCTGTCACCACTCCTGACATGCCTGTTTTAATAGCTTCATACATTACCCATGTAATAACAATTCAGGAGCATCTATTCCTATGTCTGTATGATGTGCCATTCCTCTATTATTTCTACCAGAAGTTATGAATTAATTGCTAGCAGTCTGCAGTAAGGGTACAGAGGGTGGTAACACACTGGGGGGAGGGGGGGTTCCTGCACAGTCTGAAAATGGCAGCACTGAATGGATAGAGTGAGTCTGGGCAGGTACACCCCCCCCCCCCCAAATTGGTTACCTCCCCGCTGTACCCTTACTGCAGACTGCTACCAATTCATTCATAACCTCTAGTACAAATAATAAAGGAATGGCACAACACAAGAATAGATGTTCCACAACTGTTATTACATTGGGGGATGCATGAAGCTATTAAAACAGGCATGTCAGGAGTGGTGACAGGTTCTCTTTAATGTCAAAGTACATATATAATGCAACCAGTGATGTCACAATACAGGGATAATGCACATAGTGATGTCACAGTACAGGAATAATACACATAGAGATGTCGCAGTACAGGGATAATGCACATAGTGATGTCACAGTACAGGGATAATGCACATAGTGATGTCGCAGTACAGGGATAATGCACATAGTGATGTCACAGTACAGGGATAATGCACATAGTGATGTCGCAGTACAGGGATAATGCACATAGTGATGTCACAGTACAGGGATAATGTACATAGTGATGTCACAGTAAAAGGATAATGAACACAATGATGTCACAGTACAGGGAGTACACATATCGATGTCACAATACTGGGACAGAGGACACTGTGTTGTCACAATAATGCACACAGTTAAAATGGTATTCCCATCTTGGACATCCAAGCGATATGCCCCCAATGTCTGATGCCAGAAATCCCAGCATATGCCAGAAGTCCCATTGAAATGAAAGGGAAGAATAGCCCCCACTCCATTCACTTCTATGTGGCTGACCGAAATAGTCTAGCCAGTGCTCAGCTATTTTCGGCACTCCCATAGGAATGATCTGAGGGTGGCCGGGCATGCACAATATGCCCTCCGACACTTTGCGAGTTCCGTTCTAAGTAAAGGTGCAGGTAGCACAGGATGGGGCAGCATTCAATTTTCCACACCACTTTCCATCATCCATAGTTATTAATAACTGCACTTTATATCTCAGAGGGCATGGACTTCTTAGGGTCCATTCCCACGTTTTTTTCCCATGCGATTTTGGCACAGACACAATTTTTTTTATGTCCCTTCTCGGTACAGTCAGAGCTTTAAACTGCCACTCTGTGATCTTCATTGCTGAAAAAAATCATTTATCCAGTATATTCTTGTCCATGCCAAAATTCCACATGAAGAAACTCTGTGTAAACTGGCCCTGAGTGACTGGGCACCATAGCAGCTGCTATTTGAGGCTGACAAAAATTAGGTTTTCATAAAGTTTGCTGCTTGAGATTTCATACTTTTTTTTTTTTTACTTTTTTGACAAATACATCAAGTTTATGCAAAGACTCAATATTTCCAAGGTTGACCCTTCTTTTTCAATACTTTTGCAATTCACCCTAGCAAACTGAGTATCAGCTTCTGGCAACCCATTCTTAATCAATGTTTGGAGTTTATCACAATTCCTTCTCAATTAATAATGGTACTCAACAAGGTTGTCCCTTGTCTCCCCTGTTGTACATACTCACAAGCGAGCATTTAGCGATAGCATTTTGTTTTAGGCTTTGAGATTTGGCAGTCCCACCACAAGCCTGCCCTCTATGCTGATGACCTTTTGCTATATGTCTCCTCATACAGTACAGACCAACAGTTTGGACACACCTTCTCATTCAAAGAGTTTTCTTTATTTTCATGACTATGAAAGTTGTAGATTCACACTGAAGGCATCAACACTATGAATTAACACATGTGGAATTATATACATAACAAAAAAAAATTGTGAAACAACTGAAAATATGTCATATTCTAGGTTCTTCAAAGTAGCCACCTTTTGCTTTGATTACTGCTTTGCACACTCTTGCCATTCTCTTGATGAGCTTCAAGAGGTAGTCACCTGAAATGGTCTTCCAACAGTCTTGAAGGAGTTCCCAGAGATGCTTAGCACTTGTTGGCCCTTTTGCCTTCACTCTGCGGTCCAGCTCAGCCCAAACCATCTCGATTGGGTTCAGGTCCGGTGATTGTGGAGGCCAGGTCATCTGGCGCAGCACCCCATCACTCTCCTTCATGGTCAAATAGCCCTTACACAGTCTGGAGGTGTGTTTGGGGTCATTGTCCTGTTGAAAAATAAATGATGGTCCAACTAAACGCAAACCGGATGGAATAGCATGCCTCTGCAAGATGCTGTGGTAGCCATGCTGGTTCAGTATGCCTTCAATTTTGAATAAATCCCCAACAGTGTCACCAGCAAAGCACCCCCACACCATCACACCTCCTCCTCCATGCTTCACGGTGGGAACCAGGCATGTAGAGTCCATCCGTTCACCTTTTCTGCGTCGCACAAAGACACGGTGGTTGGAACCAAAGATCTCAAATTTGGACTCATCACACCAAAGCACAGATTTCCACTGGTCTAATGTCCATTCCTTGTGTTCTTTAGCCCAAACAAGTCTCTTCTGCTTGTTGCCTGTCCTTAGCAGTGGTTTCCTAGCAGATATTCTACCATGAAGGCCTGATCCACACAGTCTCCTCTTAACAGTTGTTCTAGAGATGTGTCTGCTGCTAGAACTCTGTGTGGCATTGACCTGGTCTCTAATCTGAGCTGCTGTTAACCTGCGATTTCTGAGGCTGGGGCTGAGGCTATTTGTCAGGCGCATCACAACTGATTATCAATTATCCAGGGTATATGTAGGGTGGTAGCAGGTGCTAATGTATACGCCCCCTGAGAAAACGGAGGAGCGAAACGTACATCGGGGTGCGCTCTCTGCCAGACCTAGGTTTGTTCCATCTGTGCCTCCTATCAACTCTAGGTAATACATTATAGTATATTTTTTTCTTATTCAATGTTTATTACTACTATTGTTGTCTCTCCATACTGCTTATGGGCTAGCTATAAGTGTTGTTATTTCACCCTTTTTTCTGGCTCCTATTTTGCAGTTGTTGTATGTTTATCTGTGGGGGTTGGAGGCTTGTACGTGTATTGGGGGTAGGGTTTATATTGCCTGCTCAGTGCAGCATACACTGTTTCCCTATTCCTCTCTTGGATTTTTGGATTCATTTACCCAGAGTCAGGCGGCTGAGCTGCTTATCGCAGCGCTTGTCTGAACTGCTGCTACTCATTTTATCATTGTTTATGGTCTGTTGTTATATTTATTATTTAATAAAATATTTGTGTTATAATTGTACATGTGTGTCTTTTGTTCCAATTGGTTATATGTATATGTCTCCTCACCCCACATTTCATTTCCCTCCATTTTGAATAGGTGCAGCAGTTTAAACAACTTTAAAGGGGTTGTCTGCTTTATTTATACTGTTGATCTGTCGCTAAGGATAGGTCATCAATATAAATTAAGAGGACAACCCCTTTAAAGCTAATTTGTCCAAGACTGAGGCTTTGAATGTGTCTTTACCAGAACATTTAGTTCAGTCTCTTAGGTATAACTTTTCTTTTAGATGGCAGTCCCATAGTCTTACTTATTTGAGAAATCAGATCCCGTCTCAGCTCCACCTACTATTTGCCCTGAATTATATCCTATTGCAGAAGAAATTGGTTGCTGACCTACAGAGGTATAAATTGAAGGGTATATCTTAGTTTGGTCGCATGAGTGTGTTGAAAATTGACTTTTTACCCCCATTCTTGTATTTATTTCAAACTCTACCAATTTATGTTTCTCCTAGAGAGCCTTTGCTGCATACATCTGGGGTACTAGTAGAAAACAGACAGTGTGTAGGATTACTCGATCTTAAGCTATATCATGAAGCTGCTGCTGTACTCTCTCGCACAGTGGATTGGGTTCATAATGGATCAAAGAAATTATGGGTGAACCTTGAATCTACTTTATTCCCTGTAGACCTTAAATTGATCCCTTGGCTTTTTCCTGGAGACAAGGCCCCCACTGATAGTCTGCCCTTTATGACTACTCATGTTTTGGCTATCTGGGACAAATGGGCTTCCATTTATAAGATCTTTTCCAGACCGGGCCTATGTCTCCTTTTGTTCCAGAAGCCAATATTCCAGCTAGAAATGCCCACAACCTTCTTTTTTATTTTGGAAAGGTCTTTCATTGTACGCCTCGGCCAGGTGATGACTGGAGGAACTTTGATATCACTAGATATGCTGAGGGCCAAGACTCGCGCGAATATTCGAATATCAAATTTTTTTCACGAATATCGGCACTTCGCTAATTCGCGAATATTTCGAATATAGTGATATAAATTCGATATTTCGAATATTCGTTGTTTTTTTTTTGTTTTGTTTTTTTAATTGTTATATTTTTTTCTTTCCCACTTCCCTAAAGTTGTTCTTACCTGTCCTTTGGATTCCTGGCTTCCTGGCTGCTCCAGTCAGTGCCCGTTGCCGCTTCTGCCGACTTCCGTGCTCACAGCGTCCCCATCACCATGGGAACGTCTCCATATACTAGAATGTACTGTCGGATTTGAGAATTACGTTGAAATCGCAATTCGATTATTTCAAGTTATAATAATCGAATTTTAATTTTAACTTAAAGGCTACTCTCCTATTGAAATAGCAATGCGATTAATTCAAGTTATAATAATCAAATTTCCATTTTAACTTAGCACTGCTATATTCCATATTAGTTAATTCTAGCCTAATATGGAATATAGCAGTGCTAAGTTAAAATCTAAATTCGATTATTATAACTTGAATTAATCGAATTGCGATTTCAACTTGGACCTGGTTTACTATGGTTGGCTTGGTAGAATTAGCGAATATGACGAATGTATACAACTTTAAATACAACCCCAGCCTCCTAAATACAGGACCCAGACCACCTTAATACAAACCCCCTAAACAAATAAAAAACTGGACAATCACAGTTGGTCATGTGATCACAAGGCCCTTTGGCAATAAAAGGTCCGGCACAAGGATCATTGCATATTTCAGTTTTATTGCGTTTTGTTTTCTAAGCAAAAATCTGACAAAAACGCAATGATCATTAAATCATTGTATTTTATTTTTTTTATTTTAGAAGAAATCCTGAGCCTGGTAAGTGTTCAATTTCCCAGCAGCGCCACCTTATATGAGAAGATAAGTTAACTACATTGGGGGAGATTTCGCAAAAGTAGTGTAAAGGAAAACTGGTTTAGTTGCCCCTGGGCAACCAATCAGATTCTACCTTTAATTTTTCAGAGCTCCCTTTGAAAATGAAAGGTGAAATCTGATTGGTTGTCCTGGGCAATTAAGCCAGTTTTACTTTACACCAGTTTTCATACGTTTTCTTTAATTAAGTATGGTAAGATCATGAGGTCATCCACATAACAGGTTTTTACAACTCTGAGTACTTGTGGCTTGGGGAGACGCTATTGATCCTCCAAGCATTCAAGCCTCATTGTAATTACAATCCATCTAGCTAGCTATTTCATTGCATGAACACTTATTTATATAATACAATGCTGTCATGTTCTAGTGACTGCTAGAACATCTCAAGCAAACACGAGGCAAGCAATCAGACAGACAAGGGAAGGACTGAAACGAAATACTTTAATAACAAGATACAGACATGGCAGAAAACTACTGGACCAAGTGCACCGGTATTACTTGGGGCCAAACCCAGAGGGCAGACTCAGGATGGTCCCGATGTCACAGTGTAGGCGGAGGAGAGGAACACCAGAATGACAACAGAAGGAAAATGACCAGATGACCAGGAACTAGACCTCAAGGCTAGGGAAAGGGAAATAGTGCCCACCTAAGGAAACTCTAAACCTAGCCCTGACTCCTGTCAGTATGAACAGACCCTGAAGGTGGGAATATTCATACACCATAAACCTAGGCCCTAGTAACCCTGGAAAGCCCTAGGATCAGTGACAGAGTCTGAGACTACTGGTTCCTTCCCAGATGAGCGAACCAGCGTCTCCCTGAGGCCTAGTAAACAATGAGCAAATGGGAGCAACAAAATATCAAGAGAAGTACACTTATCTTCAATAGAAAATGGATAAGCAGGAACTCAGATGAGGACCACACACCACCAGCTCTTCCAACTCCAGACAGAGAATATCAACTGCATGGTAAGACGTGTGAGTGCAGACTAAATAGAGCAGCAGTAATGACCACAAGCTACACCTGAGACAAGAGGTGTGGTCATTACCAACAACAACACTGCAACAAGTGAAAACAGATAGGCTGTCAGATGACCAAACGTGCAGCCAGTCTCTCAGTGCACTTGGCCACTCACCTGCAGAAACTGATGGTGCAAGCACCAGTAGTCCACATAAACAAGGACTGGAACCCAGGCATACGTACTGGAACCCGAACATAACCGTACAGACAAGACAAAGGGGAACCAGCACACAAGCAGATGCCTGGACCCCATGTGAAACGACACATGGCGGTCACAGGCAGAGCTGCCAAAACAGGCAGACAAGCAGATGCCTGGACCCCATGTGCAACGACACATGTCGGGCACAGGCAGAGCTGAACACAGACTAGATGTCTTCCCTCCGGAGAACCCAGGAACCTTCTCACCGAAGGCATAGACAGGACTAGCAAATGCATGTTCCCCATGCGGACTTAGTCCATGGGCAAACAGACAGCGCTACACAGACAGGCAGAAGTCTGAATCCCATGCAGAACGACACATGGCGGTCACAGACAAGACAAAGGACAGACAAGCAGAGGCCTGTACCCAATGCAGAACAATACATGGCAGTCATAGGCAGAACTACACAGATAGGCAGTCTGGAGCCCATTCTAGAGTGACACATGGCAGTCACAGACCAGACATAGAACCAGACAATGTGACACTGGTGACCTAATAGGTGGCGACACAGACAGGGTAGATGGAATAACCCCAGATCAGGTACAAAGCTCCTGCACCCAGCAAGGCTGGAGACAGACTGATCCCCAGGCTCACAGCTAACAGGAGTATATAGCACCTAGTGACCACACCCAGACCAAGACATTAACCTCACACAAACCAGGAGACAGGGAGAGGAAAGCAAGGAAGAGACAGAACACAGGTTGCCGCCACTACATGTTGCCAGTATTACATACTGTATATATCATCAATCTTCCTCCAAGATAACAGAGGTTCAGAGTATTGACCAGACTGGATACAAATGCAACTGCCTCTCAGCCATGAGAAATATCAGCGTTGCATGTAAACAAGTATGTGGTTCCATTCAGTAAGGACAATCAGAGATCTTGAACTTGCTGATAAATTGAAGTTGAGTATATTAGAAATATGCAAAACCGAATAAGTCTCATCTCCATAAACATTATCCCAAAAAACCCAAATAAGCCCAAAAATAAGAAATATAACTGCATGAAATGAGTATCGGCGTCATGTTAATGTGTGAGGCTCAGGTGACATATTTATGTCTCCCAGTTTGATATTTTTAGGGTTTTTCTTCCAATTTCCCAAATTGATGCCAAAAAAAAAAAAATACTAGATGTCTAAAAAAAGTTATACATTTGGACAAATCTGTGCATTTTTGACAGGTTCTAAATAGTCTTCAGAGATGTGAACTTGGTCATTCTCACTCAGAGGATATCTATGAACGCCAGAACTTAAAGATGATATAAATCATCATCACTTTTTATTTTTACTCAACTAAATAATTTTGACGTTAGAGCCACATGAGGCTGTCAGATCCTTCTCCAGAGGTGGTGGTAACATCTGAGATAATGCTCAGCTGTTGGATTGGGCTTTACCTCTGAGACCTACAACAAGCCATGGTTTTTCTGATTAGTACAGCATGTATCAACGTACTTCTACAGTTGTGTACACTATATGAGCAAATGTGGACAACCATCTAAGCCGTATCTCCGCCGGACCCCATTATAGTTAATGGGACCTATGGGCATTCCGGTTGCATCCGGCAGTGCCAGATCTGTAGAATTCCAGCAGGCTGTTTCCTGGCGCACCAACCTGCCCGAATCCATGCCACAGATGTCACAGTAGCCTAAATCCTAACCAAGCAGGGCCAACTTTTCATCCCATCAGGGTAGTTTTTCTTGCACGTCCACCACACCTGTGACGTTCCTGTGCTTTCCAGAGGGAATGTTATTCAGGAATTTCTGGTGTGGGTGTTGATATGGATACGGCTGGTAGGGTGTTCGGTGTGTGCTGAGGCTATTGTAATGGGGTATACAGGGAACTGATTATTATCACCTACAAAAACAGTTCCGTTGTGTAGATCCCAAAAACTTGTATTACAGCTTGTGTTGGTAGCTCGGGAACAGCCATAATGTCAGATGACACATACACATATTCCATCACTAAATGATCAATGAAGATGGGCCACATTATATTCAATGGCTAAAATGTGGAGTGGGAGTTATAAAAAAGGAAGAAGTCAGGAGGTAAAAAGGAAAAAAAGAAGGGGAAAGGAAGACAGGAAAAGAGAGAATAGAAGTCCATCAACCATCTCCTAGACCTTAGGCTTTATAATAAGTATAATAGGAACAGTAAAGAGTGCTTGGCGAGAAGCAGCAGCTGTGTGTACAGATGTAGCAGAGGTAAAATTGACTCCGGTAACACATTTCACAGTGTTAGGGCTCATGCACATGAACGTATTTTCTTTCTGTGTCCGTTCCGTTTTTTTTTTGCAGACAGTATGCGTAACCATTAATTTCAATGGGTCCGCAAAAAAAATTGAAGTTACTCCATGTGCATTCCATTTCCGTATGTCCGTTCCGCAAAAATATAGAACATATTATTGTCCGCATTACAAACAAGGATAGTACTGTTCTATTAGGGGCCAGCTGTTCTGTTCCGCAAAATACGGAACGCACACGGACAGCATCCGTATTTTTTGCGGATCCGTTTTTTGCGGATTGCAAATTACATACGTTTGTGTGCATGACAAACGCCACTGAAAGTTAACACGTTAACCATTAAGTGCACTTTGGCTGCATCTGTATGTGAGTCTGTACTGCATTGTGTGTAGGTGGGTAAAAGGATTTTACTGGGAAAGAATATTGTGTAATATATGTGTATTGTGTAAGGGCTCATGCACATGGCCATTGCCCGGCTGTTCCGTGCATTAGGGACCGCAATTTGCAGTCCCCAATGCACTTTCAACATCCGTGTGGCTGCCACAGACGGATCCAGACCCATTCAACTTTAATGGGTCCGTGATCCCTCCGCAACACAAAAAATATATAATGTGTTCTTAAAGGAGAAATTAATCCTTTCATTTTCCAAAGGAACTCTAAAAACTGAAAGGTGAAATCTGATTGGTTGCTGAGGGGAACTAAGCCATTTCTCCTTTACACTAGTTTTGATAAATTTCCCCCATTTTCTTTCTTGGTGGTGAACATTTTCAATTAGTTTAACCAGTCTGAAAAACCAGGGCTAACTGGGCTGCTACGCAGGGCTGCATGACTCAGGAGCAGCAGTGAGAAAGGCGTTTGGGTGTATTTTTCCTGGAAGGTTCACATATGAATTTTAGATGACAAGATGGTCAGTGGTGCATCCGTGAAGATGTCTGTAAAGAATTCATGTTTGGGTGCCCCTTGTCCCTCCTGTTCTTTATTCTACCTATGATGATCCACCACGATCCAGATATATCGGACTTTATAATGGGAGCCAAAGAACACAAGCTTGCACTATTTGCGGATGACATAATTGTCATTGCACCAATCCCAAAGCCTCTCTTCACAGAATATGTGCACTACTAAATGACTTTGGCAAAATATCATACTAGAAACTGAACATCGACAAATCCCAGAGCCTACCCATAAACATTCCCTCTGACCAACTACTGCAACTTAAACACCTGTTTCCCCCGGATTGGCAACAGGAGAGTATAGCATACTTAGGCATCCAACTTACCCCACTTCAAAAACGTTCTGCACCAACTTTCTCCCCCTATTAGATGATCTACAGACAGATATTAAAGGCATGAAATCCTGCTTAATTTCTTGGTTTGGCAGAGTGGCGGCATATAAAATGCTACTCCTGCCCAAGATCCTTTACCTCTTTAGAACGCTCCCCATTCGAATCCCAGATGCCTTTTTCAGGAAAGCTAAGAAACAAATGATGAACTTCATTTGGAACTCCAGACATCCTAGAATAGCAAACTCAATACTAACGATGCATAAAAACAAGGGAGCACTAGGAATTCCAAATACACAGCATGCCTCCTGGATCAATTACTCCACTGGTGGAAAGACTCCACAGACAAACACTGGGTTTCGATGGAGAGGACGTCACTTAACCTCTCTACTCTTCACTCCCCGCTGATAGGAACGGCTTGGAAACTAGGCCCACATGCATCCCTCTTAGCTGCAGTACAAGTATCTATCATGGCCTGGAAAAAAATTCTAGAGGTGACAAAAGATGAGGGGACTATCCGTGCCTCTGTTGTACCTACAGCCTGTTTAATGGATCACATTCCTGGACTGGATCTCCAAACCTGGACTGCCAGGGGCGTAGGAAAAGTACAGGATATGATGGATGTGGACAATGTATTGTTGTTCTCGCACTTACATGAAACCTACCAAATCCCCCATAGGGAATTTTATAAATTCCTGCAAATTAGATCCCTATTGGGTAAGACGGAAAGAACCGCAATATGCGTCCCCAAAGTAGTACTAAGATTCCTCCATGAGGGGTTCCCTAAAAGAGGGGGCATTTCTCTTTTCTATAACCTCCTAATTCAGGAAAAGGAGTGGAATAAAAAATAACCCCTGCTAAAGTGGGAAGCAGACCTACAACAAACCTTCTCATCGGACCAATGGCATTCTGCCTTTCGTACCGTCACCACTGCTTTCCGCTGTGTAACACACCAAGAAGCGATATTCAAAACCAGCCTAAGATGGTACTACACACCCACTAGGTTTCATATAATATTTCCTACTTCATCTCCCAACTTTTGGAGGAATTGCGGAAGCAGAGGATCTCTCCTTCATATTTTATGGTCTTGCCCTAAGATTTCCCCATTATGGGATAGTGTTAAAAACCTGATAGCTGACTTCACCTTACTCAACTCAACGTTAATTCCAGAGGTGGCACTTCTCTTTATTGACATTAATAATATAGCACCCCCATATAGGCTAGTGATTGCTCACATACTTATGGCGACTAATCTGGTCGTCACTCGACATTAGAGGAGTTCTCATACTCCTCCGCTGTCTGAGGTGATCGCTTTGGTAAACTCCACCTGTATGTATGAGAGAATGTTTCATACACAACAGCCTTCTATAACAAAATTCCAAAATATTTGGAGGGCATAGATGTCTAGCCGTTGGTATGTGCACTAACCACTTCACTTATGTGAAAATAATTCATGGGATGGGAGGCCCTTTACGCTGAGAGATAGCAAGACCTTACATGTTAAGTCACTACATCTTAGAGAAATAGAATCAACCACTTGGTCAATCTGTGCTCCTGATTAGGTTTATGTTTCTTGTTTCTGTTCATATATTTAATTGAACCTACGTCATAAGTCCTTACCTATCTAACACTTTAATATGGGTTCCACGTATCAGTGTTAGAACCTAGAGCAAAGTTACATATGCGAATTCACTTTGTATTATTAATTATGCGATCTGGACTACTCTTGTAATAAGAAATAGTTGGATAACTGTAATTGCTTTATTGGAAAACAATAAAACTTTTGGAAATAAAAAAGAATCCATGTTTGATCTGTGCTTTTGTTTTTTTGCCCATCATGTCTCATCCGTATTCCACTGACAAGGCTGCTTTGAAGATTAATTTCCAGACCATCTCCCAGCAACGATCTGCAAAATGCGAAAACACGGATGTCATCAGTGTTGTGCCCGTGTTGTTCATGAACCCATAGACTATAATGGGCGTGACAGAGCCGGCATGCTTCCATGATGTCACTCTGGACTGTGGTAAATCACAGATGAGTACTTGCCGGGACTGTCCATGATTTTCAGAGAGTCCCGGCAAATTTGTGCTGTCCTGGGTTAAAAATGGGTGTGAACACGGGCAGCACACATCCATGATTTATTTACGTCTGAATAATGCCTAAGACCCCTTTCACACAAGTGAGTTCAAGTTCCACGCTCTGGACTCATAGCATGTGTCTGTGGAAACTCCTGTCCTGCCCTCCCAGCACTGAGGGGGTCGCATAGCATTATACTGATGCAGTGCGTTTTTCACTGATGGTTGCTAGGAGATGTTTGTAAACCTTTTTTTATCACGCGCGTGAAAAATGTATCAAAACGCATTGCACCCGTGCGGATAAAACTGAACGCAATCGCAGACAAAAGTAACTGAACTTGTTTGCAAAATGGTACGAATTTCACTGAACACACCCTGAACGCATCCGGAGCCAATCCGTCACGCTCGTGTGAAAGAGGCCTAAAACAATATATGGTGACACAGGTCACATATTACTTCAATTAAGAGAATAAATAAATAAGAAACTACACACTTAACTTTGGATAAAAATGCCATGTTGCTTTATTCGGGGTTACCCAAATTAAATAAATAAATATTTAATGAATAAATAATTAATAAATAACCATCAATAAATAAATTAATCAATAACCAATAAAATATCGACCAATAAGTCCACCCAGCATTAGCTGGGCGACCATCACCCAGCTAAACATTTGCAAAACATTTTAGCATTTTTTAAGCAAATAATTAAATTGAAATTTTGTTAGGGCTGTTTCACACGAGCGGATGCCGTGCGTGACATCCGCTCCGTGAAAGAGTGCCAAGACCCGATGCAGACTGCAGAGGCACGGAGCATTAACATGACTGATAATGCTCCGTGCCTCTTCAGTCTGCATCGGGTCTTGGCACTCTTTCACGGAGCGGATGCCACGCATGGCATCCGCTTGTGTGAAACAGCCCTTAAAGGACTTAAATTACTATAAATTAAAAACGAACGTTGAGCATCCGGTCTCAGTTGCAGCCAAGCTTTAACAGCACTGACTGGACACAAACAGGAATTCGACCAGCTGTTTAAAGAAATAAATAGATTTTTACCATACCTTTCACCACCATCACATCTGAAACAAGAAGAATAGAACCTGAAGTTTTAGAATTAGCTACCAATTCACTGATCCTAAATGCCCCGAAAAAAGCTAAGATAAAAGCTGTCCTAAACAAAACAACTTTAAACTGATCCCTTGCAACATTTGGAACGACACTTAAAATTTTTTCTAATAATTACAATGAAATCGGATGTCTCAAATCCGAATTAAAATTGGCCTTGCGATACCCCTTTAACATTCCAGACAAAGGTAACTGACCCAATAATTTCTGAAAAAAAGAAACCCCGGCAACCGTCTTGGCAATATATGAAATAGAAGATTTTTTTGCCATGAGAGAAGAAACAAACAAAAGGCCTAAATTCTCTAAACCACTAGACAGATTATATTGCTCAGACTGAATAAAGAACAAGCAATCATTCCATGCAGCTGCATAAGCAGCCCATGTTCTAGGTACAACAGAATTGCAGATACTATCAATAATCAATCCAGCAGCAGGTCCCATAAATGAGGAGGATAAGGTGTCCCTAATTGTTCTGCCGATGGAACCAATTTCCGAAACCTCAACCACTGGAAACGAGACCAAGGGTCGGCTATATAATTATTCCTACCAGCAATATGTTTTGCTTTTAACCAGATGTTAAAAGTCATACAACACAACACTAAATGTCTCAAAAGGCACACTGTTTTATCACATTTTGATGATAAAGTATTAATGGCAAGGACCACCCCTTTATTGTCTGTAAAAAGACAAATTCTCCTATTTTTAAAGTACGACCCCCAAACTATAATTGCCACTAAAATCAGGAATAACTCTAAAAGCACAATATTAGAAGTAAATTTATTCTCTACCCAAAAGGCCAGCCAACTCTCTGCACACCATTTATTATTCTAGAAAGCGCCAAATCCAAAACTAGCTGCTGCATCTGTATACAACTGCAACGAATCTGAATCTTAAAACTAGGGATGAGCGAACTCGAACTGTATAGTTCGGGTTCGTACCGAATTTTGGGGTGTCCGTGACACGGACCTGAACCCGGACATTTTCGTAAAAGTCCGGGTTCGGGTTCGGTGTTCGTCGCTTTCTTGGCGCTTTTTGATGCTTTCTTGGCGCTTTTTGAAAGGCTGCAAAGCAGCCAATCAACAAGCGTCATACTACTTGCCCCAAGAGGCCGTCACAGCCATGCCTACTATTGGCATGGCTGTGATTGGCCAGAGCACCATGTGACCCAGCCTCTATTTAAGCTGGAGTCACATAGCGCCGCCCGTCACTCTGCTCTGATTAGCGTAGGGAGAGGTTGCGGCTGCGACAGTAGGGCGAGATTAGGCAGATTAACTCCTCCAAAGGACTTGATTATTGATCGATCTGCAGCTGTGGGTCATTGAGCTGCTGATACTCAATTGCTCACTGTTTTTAGGCTGCCCAGACCGTTTGTCAGTCACTTTTTTCTGGGGTGATCGGCGGCCATTTTGTGTCTTGTGGTGCGCCAGCACAAGCTGCGATCAAGTGCATTTAACCCTCAATGGTGTGGTTGTTTTTTGGCTAAAGCCTACATCAGGGTGAAGCTGTCACACCAAGTGCATTTAACCAGCAATAGTCTGTTTATTTTTTGGCCATATACTACATCAGGGGCAAGCTGCGCCTGTCACCAAGTGCATTTAACCCTCAATGGTGTGGTTGTTTTTTGGCTAAAGCCTACATCAGGGTGAAGCTGTCACACCAAGTGCATTTAACCAGCTATAGTCTGTTTATTTTTTGGCCATATACTACATCAGGGGCAAGCTGCGCCTGTCACCAAGTGCATTTAACTCTCAGTAGTGTGGTTGGTGAAGCTGTCACACCAAGTGCATTTAACCAGCAATAGTCTGTTTATTTTTTGGCCATATACTACATCAGGGGCAAGCTGCGCCTGTCACCAAGTGCATTTAACCCTCAATGGTGTGGTTGTTTTTTGGCTAAAGCCTACATCAGGGTGAAGCTGTCACACCAAGTGCATTTAACCAGCAATAGTCTGTTTATTTTTTGGCCATATACTACATCAGGGGCAAGCTGCGCCCGTCACCAAGTGCATTTAACCCTCAGTAGTGTGGTTGGTCAAGCTGTCACACCAAGTGCATTTAACCAGCAATAGTGTGGTTATTTTTTGGCCATTTCCAAGTCTAATTCTGTCAGTAAACCTATACCTGTCACCCAGCGCCTAAATACTAGGCCTCAAATTTATATCCCGATAAATCTGTCGTTACCGCTGTACTGTTGTGGCTGGGCAAGTTATTTAGTGTCCGTCAAAGCACATTTTTTGTTCTGGGTTGAAATACAATTCCCAATTTAGCAATTTCATAATTTAGTGGTTTCTGCTATATCAGAGCTATTTGAAATCTATCCCTAAAAGGGTATATAATATTCAAGGTGCACATAGGGTCATTCAGAATAACTTCACACACACGCTACTGTGCATTTCCAAGTCTAATTCTGTCAGTAAATCCATACCGGTCACCCAGCGCCTAAATACTAGGCCTCAAATTTATATCCCGCTAAATCTGTCGTTACCGCTGTACTGTTGTGGCTGGGCAAGTTATTTAGTGTCCGTCAAAGCACATTTTTTGTTCTGGGTTGAAATACAATTCCCAATTTAGCAATTTCATAATTTAGTGGTTTCTGCTATATCAGAGCTATTTGAAATCTATCCCTAAAAGGGTATATAATATTCAAGGTGCACATAGGGTCATTCAGAATAACTTCACACACACGCTACTGTGCATTTCCAAGTCTAATTCTGTCAGTAAATCCATACCGGTCACCCAGCGCCTAAATACTAGGCCTCAAATTTATATCCCGCTAAATCTGTCGTTACCGCTGTACTGTTGTGGCTGGGCAGGTTTTTTAGTGTCCGTCAAAGCACATTTTTTGTTCTGGGTTGAAATACAATTCCCAATTTAGCAATTTCATAATTTAGTGGTTTCTGCTATATCAGAGCTATTTGAAATCTATCCCTAAAAGGGTATATAATATTCAAGGTGCACATAGGGTCATTCAGAATAACTTCACACACACGCTACTGTGCATTTCCAAGTCTAATTCTGTCAGTAAATCCATACCGGTCACCCAGCGCCTAAATACTAGGCCTCAAATTTATATCCCGCTAAATCTGTCGTTACCGCTGTACTGTTGTGGCTGGGCAAGTTATTTAGTGTCCGTCAAAGCACATTTTTTGTTCTGGGTTGAAATACAATTCCCAATTTAGCAATTTCATAATTTAGTGGTTTCTGCTATATCAGAGCTATTTGAAATCTATCCCTAAAAGGGTATATAATATTCAAGGTGCACATAGGGTCATTCAGAATAACTTCACACACACGCTACTGTGCATTTCCAAGTCTAATTCTGTCAGTAAATCCATACCGGTCACCCAGCGCCTAAATACTAGGCCTCAAATTTATATCCCGCTAAATCTGTCGTTACCGCTGTACTGTTCTGGCTGGGCAAGTTATTTAGTGTCCGTCAAAGCACATTTTTTGTTCTGGGTTGAAATACAATTCCCAATTTAGCAATTTCATAATTTTGTGGTTTCTGCTGTATCAGAGCTATTTGAAATCTATCCCTAAAAGGGTATATAATATTCAAGGTGCACATAGGGTCATTCAGAATAACTTCACACACACGCTACTGTGCATTTCCAAGTCTAATTCTGTCAGTAAATCCATACCGGTCACCCAGCGCCTAAATACTAGGCCTCAAATTTATATCCCGCTAAATCTGTCGTTACCGCTGTACTGTTCTGGCTGGGCAAGTTATTTAGTGTCCGTCAAAGCAAATTTTTTGTTCTGGGTTGAAATACAATTCCCAATTTAGCAATTTCATAATTTTGTGGTTTCTGCTGTATCAGAGCTATTTGAAATCTATCCCTAAAAGGGTATATAATATTCAAGGTGCACATAGGGTCATTCAGAATAACTTCACACACACGCTACTGTGCATTTCCAAGTCTAATTCTGTCAGTAAATCCATACCGGTCACCCAGCGCCTAAATACTAGGCCTCAAATTTATATCCCGCTAAATCTGTCGTTACCGCTGTACTGTTGTGGCTGGGCAAGTTATTTAGTGTCCGTCAAAGCACATTTTTTGTTCTGGGTTGAAATACGATTCCCAATTTAGCAATTTCATAATTTAGTGGTTTCTGCTGTATCAGAGCTATTTGAAATCTATCCCTAAAAGGGTATATAATATTCAAGGTGCACATAGGGTCATTCAGAATAACTTCACACACACGCTACTGTGCATTTCCAAGTCTAATTCTGTCAGTAAATCCATACCGGTCACCCAGCGCCTAAATACTAGGCCTCAAATTTATATCCCGCTAAATCTGTCGTTACCGCTGTACTGTTCTGGCTGGGCAAGTTATTTAGTGTCCGTCAAAGCACATTTTTTGTTCTGGGTTGAAATACGATTACCAATTTAGCAATTTCATAATTTAGTGGTTTCTGCTGTATCAGAGCTATTTGAAATCTATCCCTAAAAGGGTATATAATATTCAAGGTGCACATAGGGTCATTCAGAATAACTTCACACACACGCTACTGTGCATTTCCAAGTCTAATTCTGTCAGTAAATCTATACCGGTCACCCAGCGCCTAAATACTAGGCCTCAAATTTATATTCAGCTGAATTTGAATACAATACATTGGGCCAAATAATATTTTTGTTGTTGTGGTGAACGATAACAATGAGGAAAACATCTAGTAAGGGACGCGGACGTGGACATGGTCGTGGTGGTGTTAGTGGACCCTCTGGTGCTGGGAGAGGACGTGGCCGTTCTGCCACATCCACACGTCCTAGTGTACCAACTACCTCAGGTCCCAGTAGCCGCCAGAATTTCTAGCGATATATGGTGGGGTCCAATGCCGTTCTAAGGATGGTAAGGCCTGAGCAGGTACAGGCATTAGTCAATTGGGTGGCCGACAGTGGATCCAGCACGTTCACATTATCTCCCACCCAGTCTTCTGCAGAAAGCGCACAGATGGCGCCTGAAAACCAAGCCCATCAGTCTGTCACATCACCCCCATGCATACCAGGGAAACTGTCTCAGCCTCAAGTTATGCAGCAGTCTCTTATGCTGTTTGAAGACTCCGCTGGCAGGGTTTCCCAAGGGCATCCACCTAGCCCTTCCCCAGCGGTGAAAGACATAGAATGCACTGACGCACAACCACTTATGTTTCCTGATGATGAGGACATGGGAATACCACCTCAGCATGTCTCTGATGATGACAAAACACAGGTGCCAACTGCTGCGTCTTTCTGCAGTGTGCAGACTGAACAGGAGGTCAGGGATCAAGACTGGGTGGAAGACGATACAGGGGACGATGAGGTCCTAGACCCCACATGGAATGAAGGTCGTGCCACTGACTTTCACAGTTCGGAGGAAGAGGCAGTGGTGAGACCGAGCCAACAGCGTAGCAAAAGAGGGAGCAGTGGGCAAAAGCAGAACACCCGCCGCCAAGAGACTCCGCCTGCTACTGACCGCCGCCATCTGGGACCAAGCACCCCAAAGGCAGCTTCAAGGAGTTCCCTGGCATGGCACTTCTTCAAACAATGTGCTGACGACAAGACCCGAGTGGTTTGCACGCTGTGCCATCAGAGCCTGAAGCGAGGCATTAACGTTCTGAACCTTAGCACAACCTGCATGACCAGGCACCTGCATGCAAAGCATGAACTGCAGTGGAGTAAACACCTTAAAAACAAGGAAGTCACTCAGGCTCCCCCTGCTACCTCTTCTGCTGCTGCCGCCTCGGCCTCTTCTGCTGCTGCCGCCTCGGCCTCTTCTGCTGCTGCCGCCTCGGCCTCTTCCTCCGCCTCTGGAGGAACGTTGGCACCTGCCGCCCAGCAAACAGGGGATGTACCACCAACACCACCACCACCTCCGTCACCAAGCATCTCAACCATGTCACACGGCAGCGTTCAGCTCTCCATCTCACAAACATTTGAGAGAAAGCGTAAATTCCCACCTAGCCACCCTCGATCCCTGGCTCTGAATGCCAGCATTTCTAAACTACTGGCCTATGAAATGCTGTCATTTAGGCTGGTGGACACAGACAGCTTCAAACAGCTCATGTCGCTTGCTGTCCCACAGTATGTTGTTCCCAGCCGGCACTACTTCTCCAAGAGAGCCGTGCCTTCCCTGCACAACCAAGTATCCGATAAAATCAAGTGTGCACTGTGCAACGCCATCTGTGGCAAGGTCCACCTAACCACAGATACGTGGACCAGTAAACACGGCCAGGGACGCTATATCTCCCTAACTGCACACTGGGTAAATGTAGTGGCAGCTGGGCCCCAGGCGGAGAGCTGTTTGGCGCACGTCCTTCCGCCGCCAAGGATCACAGGGCAACATTCTTTGCCTCTTGTTGCCACCTCCTCCTACTCGGCTTCCTCCTCCTCTTCTTCCACCTGCTCATCCAGTCAGCCACACACCTTCACCACCAACTTCAGCACAGCCCGGGGTAAACGTCAGCAGGCCATTCTGAAACTCATATGTTTGGGGGACAGGCCCCACACCGTACAGGAGTTGTGGCAGGGTATAGAACAACAGACCGACGAGTGGTTGCTGCCGGTGAGCCTCAAGCCCGGCCTGGTGGTGTGTGATAATGGGCGAAATCTCATTGCAGCTCTGGGACTAGCCGTTTTGACGCACATCCCTTGCTTGGCGCATGTGCTGAATTTGGTGGTGCAGAAGTTCATTCACAACTACCCCGACATGTCAGAGCTGCTGCATAAAGTGCGGGCCGTCTGTTCGCGCTTCCGGCGTTCACATCCTGCTGCTGTTCGCCTGTCTGCGCTACAGCGTAACTTCGGCCTTCCCGCTCACCGCCTCATATGCGACGTGCCCACCAGGTGGAACTCCACCTTGCACATGCTGGACAGACTGTGCGAGCAGCAGCAGGCCATAGTGGAGTTTCAGCTGCAGCACGCACGGGTCAGTCGCACTACAGAACAGCACCACTTCACCACCAATGACTGGGCCTCCATGCGAGACCTGTGTGCCCTGTTGCGCTGTTTCGAGTACTCCACCAACATGGCCAGTGGCGATGACGCCGTTATCAGCGTTACAATACCACTTCTATGTCTCCTTGAGAAAACACTTAGGGCGATGATGGAAGAGGAGGTGGCCCAGGAGGAGGAGGAGGAGGAGGAAGAGGGGTCATTTTTAGCACTTTCAGGCCAGTCTCTTCGAAGTGACTCAGAGGGAGTTTTTTGGCAACAGCAGAGGCCAGGTACAAATGTGGCCAGCCAGGGCCCACTACTGGAGGACGAGGAGGACGAGGATGAGGAGGAGGTGGAGGAGGATGAGGATGAAGCATGGTCACAGCGGGGTGGCACCCAACGCAGCTCGGGTCCATCACTGGTGCGTGGCTGGGGGGAAAGGCAGGACGATGACGATACGCCTCCAACAGAGGACAGCTTGTCCTTACCCCTGGGCAGCCTGGCACACATGAGCGACTACATGCTGCAGTGCCTGCGCAACGACAGCAGAGTGCCCACCTTACTTCCTGCACTGGAGCGTGATAGGAAGATGCGCGAGTACAAGCGCACGTTGGTAGACGCGCTACTGAGAAAATTCCCAAATGTCACAGGGGAACAAGTGGAAGACCAAGGCCAAGGCAGAGGAGGAGCAAGAGGTCGCCAAGGCAGCTGTGTCACGGCCAGCTCCTCTGAGGGCAGGGTTAGCATGGCAGAGATGTGGAAAAGTTTTGTCAACACGCCACAGCTAACTGCACCACCACCTGATACGCAACGTGTTAGCAGGAGGCAACATTTCACTAACATGGTGGAACAGTATGTGTGCACACCCCTCCACGTACTGACTGATGGTTCGGCCCCATTCAACTACTGGGTCTCTAAATTGTCCACGTGGCCAGAGCTAGCCTTTTATGCCTTTGAGGTGCTGGCCTGCCCGGCGGCCAGCGTTTTGTCTGAACGTGTATTCAGCACGGCAGGGGGCGTCATTACAGACAAACGCAGCCGCCTGTCTACAGCCAATGTGGACAAGCTGACGTTCATAAAAATGAACCAGGCATGGATCCCACAGGACCTGTCCGTCCCTTGTCCAGATTAGACATTAACTACCTCCCGGCAAACAGAAACAAATTAGTGGGTGTGGAGTAATGAACAGTCAGCTGCGGTGCCCTTAATAGGATAGGTTCAAATCCTTGATACAAAATAGAAGAAAAGTTGGCGGGTGCCGCGCTATTTTATAAAGCAGTATAAGAGATCTGGAACCAAAAATACAATGTGCCAAGTTCGTATTCTACACAGGTGAAAATCACAAATCCATAAAACATGGGTAAACAGGCGGATCTCACAGGTCTATATGTAACCTGTGAAGATTGTCATCAACCTTTTGCTCAGCTACGCATATGTAAAGACGGCTGCCTCACGTCTAATGATCCACATGCAATAAAACTGATGTCCGCCTCCAATATGTGATGAAATCCCCCTTTGTGGCAACAGTCGCACGGAACACCTGATCCGAAACAGTCCAGATTACCTTGATAAAGGACAGAAAAAGATTGCGCAATACCCTCGGGATTTAGAAGTAAGAATTTTTTTTATCTACTTACAAAAAAGCAGTTTTTCACATGTATTTTTGGTTCCAGATCTCTTATACTGCTTTATAAAATAGCGCGGCACCCGCCAACTTTTCTTCTATTAACTACCTCCCCTTAACCATATATTATTGTACTCCAGGGCACCTCCTCATTCAATCCTATTTTTATTTTCATTTTACCATTATATTGCGAGGCTACCCAAATTTGAATGAACCTCTCCTCTGTCTGGGTGCCGGGGCCTAAATATATGCCAATGGACTGTTCCAATGTTGGGTGACGTGAAGCCTGATTCTCTGCTATGATATGAAGACTGATTCTCTGCTGACATGAAGCCAGATTGTCTGTTACGGGACCTCTCTCCTCTGCCTGGGTGCTGGGCCTAAATTTATGAAAATGGACTCTTACAGTGGTGGCTGACGTGAAGCCTGATTCTCTGCTATGACATGCAAACTGATTCTCTGCTGACATGAAGCCAGATTCTCTGTTACGGGATCTCTCTCCTCTGCCTGGGTGCTGGGCCTAAATATATGCCAATGGACTGTTGCACTGGTGGCTGACGTGAAGCCTGATTGTCTGTTACGGGACCTCTCTCCTCTGCCTGGGTGCTGGGCCTAAATATCTGACAATGGACTGTTGCATTGGTGGCTGACGTGAAGCCTGATTCTCTGCTATGATATGAAGACTGATTCTCTGCTGACATGAAGCCAGATTGTCTGTTACGGGACCTCTCTCCTCTGCCTGGGTGCTGGGCCTAAATATCTGTCAATGGACTGTTGCATTGGTGGCTGACCTGAAGCCTGATTCTCTGCTATGATATGAAGACTGATTCTCTGCTGACATGAAGCCAGATTGTCTGTTACGGGACCTCTCTCCTCTGCCTGGGTGCTTGGCCTAAATTTATGACAATGGACTGTTGCAGTGGTGGCTGACGTGAAGCCTGATTCTCTGCTATGATATGAAGACTGATTCTCTGCTGACATGAAGCCAGATTGTCTGTTACGGGACCTCTCTCCTCTGCCGGGGTGCTTGGCCTAAATTTATGAAAATGGACTGTTGCAGTGGTGGCTGACGTGAAGCCTGATTCTCTGCTATGACATGCAGACTGATTCTCTGCTGACATGAAGCCAGATTCTCTGTTACGGGACCTCTCTACTCTGCCTGGGTGCTGGGCCTAAATATATGCCAATGGACTGTTGCACTGGTGGCTGACGTGAAGCCTGATTGTCTGTTACGGGACCTCTCTCCTCTGCCTGGGTGCTGGGCCTAAATATCTGACAATGGACTGTTGCATTGGTGGCTGACGTGAAGCCTGATTCTCTGCTATGATATGAAGACTGATTCTCTGCTGACATGAAGCCAGATTGTCTTTTACGGGACCTCTCTCCTCTGCCTGGGTGCTTGGCCTAAATTTATGACAATGGACTGTTGCAGTGGTGGCTGACGTGAAGCCTGATTCTCTGCTATGACATGCAGACTGATTCTCTGCTGACATGAAGACAGATTCTCTGTTACGGGACCTCTCTCCTCTGCCTGGGTGCCGGGGCCTAAATATCTGAGAATGGACTGTTCCAGTGGTGGGTGACGTGAAGCCAGATTCTCTGCTATGGGACCTCTCTCCAGTTGATTTTGGTTAATTTTTATTTATTTAATTTTTATTTTAATTCATTTCCCTATCCACATTTGTTTGCAGGGGATTTACCTACATGTTGCTGCCTTTTGCAGCCCTCTAGCCCTTTCCTGGGCTGTTTTACAGCCTTTTTAGTACCGGAAAGTTTGGGTCCCCATTGACTTCAATGGGGTTCGGGTTCGGGACGAAGTTCGGATCGGGTTCGGATCCCGAACCCGAACATTTCCGGGAAGTTCGGCCGAACTTCTCGAACCCGAACATCCAGGTGTTCGCTCAACTCTACTTAAAACTCTTCCTGCCAACAACTCCTGCCATTGAATTTACTAAAAAATTCTAGCCACATAGCCATATCTTCTTTGAGAGGTCTTGTTAATCTAATATGAGCCTTAGGCGACGGCAGACCTCTTGTAGCAAAATACAACCTTTTTGAAAAAACACGGCCCATTGGAATAATTCTACATGCAAATTTTTATGAACCTAACAAACACTGTAACTCCCTCAGTGTGCATTTGCTTTTGGCTAACAAGGACACTAATAATAACCTTATTGAATCCAACTTAGGCCTCTTTCACACTTGCGTTGTCCGGATCCAGCGTGTACTCCACTTGCTGGAATTACACGCCGGATCCGGAAAAACGCAAGTGTACTGAAAGCGTTTGAAGATGGATCCGTCTTCAAAATGCTTTCAGTGTTACTATGGCAGCCAGGACGCTATTAAAGTCCTGGTTGCCATAGTAGGATCGGGGAGCGGGGGAGCGGTATACTTACCGTCTGTGCGGCTCCCGGGGTGCTCCAGAGTGACGTCAGAGCGCCCCATGCGCATGGATGACGTGCCATGCGATCACGTCATCCATGCGCCTGGGGCGCCCTGACGTCACTCTGGAGCGCCCCGGGAGCCGCACGGACGGTAAGTATGCTGCTCCCCCGCTCTCCACTACACTTTACCATGGCTGCCAGGACTTTAGCGTCCCGGCAGCCATGGTAAACATTCAGAAAAAGCTAAACGTCGGATCCGGCAATGTGCCGAAACGACGTTTAGCTTAAGGCCGGATCCGGATCAATGCCTTTCAATGGGCATTAATTCCGGATCAGGCCTTGCGGCAAGTCTTCAGGATTTTTCAAAAGCGCAGCATGCTGCGGTATTTTCTCCGGCCAAAAAACTTTCCGGTCCGGAACTGAAGACATCCTAATGCATCCTGAACGGATTTCACTCCATTCAGAATGCATTAGGATAAAACTGATCAGTATTCTTCCGGCATAGAGCCCCGACGACGGAACTCTATGCCGGAAGAAAAGAACGCAGGTGTGAAAGAGCCCTAAACCTCAGATAAACGAAACTCCATTTTAACACAATCAATAACTATACCTAAAAATTCTACACTACAACAAGGGTAAGGCTACTTTCACACTAGCGTTCGGGCGGATCCGTTCAGAACGGATCCGCCCATAATAATGCAGACGGAGGCTCCGTTCAGTACGGATCCGTCTGCATTATTTTAGCAAAAAAAAGCTAAGTGTGGAAATAGCCTGGGACGGATCCGTCCAGACTTTCAATGTAAAGTCAATGGGGGACGGATCCGCTTGAAGATTGAGCCACATTGTGGCATCTTCAAACGGATCCGTCCCCATTGACTTACATTGTAAGTCTGGACGGATCCGCACGCCTCCGCACGGCCAGGCGGACACCCGAACGCTGCAAGCAGCGTTCAGCTGTCCGCCTGTCCGTGCGGAGGCGAGCGGAGCGGAGGCTGAACGCCACCAGACTGATGCAGTCTGAGCGGATCCGCCTCCATTCAGACTGCATCAGGGGTGGACGGCTGCGTTCGGGTCCGCTCGTGAGCTCCTTCAAACGGAGCTCACGAACGGAATACCGAACGCTAGTGTGAAAGCAGCCTAAACTGTCTTTTCTTCTGCAATCGGAATACCAAACTGACTAGCCATACTAAGAAAACACTGTCATAACTGAGAAAATAATTTAGAATCAACAAACAAAAATTATCTAAATAACGTAGTACGCCACCTTCAGGATTATTAACTTGAACAACCCAATATAAAAAAGAGGAAAAAGATTCAAAGCACGAACAAGACATAGAAAACCCCATAGGGAGGCATCTGTCAAAATAAAACGTTTTAAAAGTTTATATTACTCTCTCAGGGGACTTGAACTTAGGATCTCTACATGCATGACCGACAACTTACCAATAAGCTATAACATTACCACATCAAAACTAAAACCCAAAGAATTAAAACCCTGAGGCATAACCGGCAAAAGCCTGAATGCTGATTTAATATCGGCTTTTGCCAGCAAGGCCCGACGGCAAAAACGTTTCAGTAAATCCACTGCTTGATCAAAAGATGCATAGGAAACTGTAGCCTCCTTAAAGGGTTTCTACCACTTTGATTTCACATAATTAGGTGTCAGACACTAGCGATCCGCTAGTGTCTGCTCTGCCAAACAATCCTGCTATAATAGCTTTTGGGGCAGCCGTTTACCTAAAAAAAAGAACTTATATTAATATGCTAATGACCCTCTAGGTGCTATGGGGGCGTCATTAGCACCTAGAGGATCGGTCTACCGTCACAAGATGCCGCCGCCCAGCGCGTCCCTCCAGCCCGCCCATCTCCTCCGGAATGCGATCAAACGGACAATTCACGCGCATGCACCGTGCGCGGCTGTATTCGGCGCATGCGCAGTGAATGTCCGACCGCTTCCCTGCTCAGACATCTCCACTGCGCCTGCGCCGATGGAGCACTGTGACGTCATCGGCGCAGGCGCAGTGGAGATGTCTGAGCAGGGAAGCGGTCCGACATTCACTGCGCATGCGCCGAATACAGCCGCGCATGCGCGTGAACTGTCCGTTTGATCGCATTCCGGAGGAGATGGGCAGGCTGGAGGGACGCGCTGGGCGGCGGCATCTTGTGACGGTAGACCGATCCTCTAGGTGCTAATGACGCCCCCATAGCACCTAGAGGGTCATTAGCATATTAATATCATTTTTTTTTTTAGGTAAACGGCTGCCCCAAAAGCTATTATAGCAGGATTGTTTGGCAGAGCAGACACTAGCGGATCGCTAGTGTCTGACACCTAATTATGTGAAATCAAAGTGGTAGAAACCCTTTAAAGACAAATGGTGAATTTACCTATACTTGCCAGGCTCCTTTTTTCGGAACAATACCCAAAGGGGAATTTAGGTACTGCAAAACCTTCAAAAAACCCATCAATAATTAACTTATCTTTCACTTGATCTGGATAATGCCTTAGCAGCATTTTTGACAATTTCACTGGAGGCCACGCTTTTGGAAAGCTGCTCCTTAACTGATGGTAATTGCAAATTCCCTTGACCACTCCGCTGAAAGCATCTTGATAAGGGATGAGTGCCCCCACAAAAGGAGCACTCATGCTTATAATGACAATTGGGAAACCATTTACATGTACTTTCATTAAAGGCAAAGCAAACCCCCTTTCTCAAACCTTAAAGGGAACCTGTCACTGGGATTTTGTGTATAGAGCGGAGGACATGGGTTGCTAGATGGCCGCTAGCACATCCGCAATACCCAGTCCCCATAGCTCTGTGTGCTTTTATGGTGTCAAAAAACCGATTTTATACATATGCAAATTAACCTGAGATGAGTCCTGTCCCTGACTTATCTCACATACAGGACTCATCTCAGGTTAATTTGCATATGTATCAAATCGTTTTTTTTTACACAATAAAAGCACACAGAGCTATGGGGACTGGGTATTGCAAATGTGCTAGCGGCCATCTAGCAACACATGTCCTCAGCTCTATACACAAAATCCCGGTGACAGGTTTCCTTTAACACAGGTTTCCGATACACCAAAACCTTTATCAATGACCAGAACATAAGAAATCAATTGAATTTCAATTAATGCCACTGGCTGGCTAAACCAGACCCCAGATGGCGATAAGATATTCCCCTTCTGAATAAAATCAGGAAAAAAATAAAAAAGGGAATACAGACCTGAAACAAATTTCTGATTAGACAATACATTAGACAAGGACTGTACATTGAATTTCTCACCACTAGATGAAGCCTTCTGACCATGATCAGAGGAATAAGGAATCTTCTTCTCTAGCTTCGTGCGATCCTCACAGCTGGCTTCAGGTAAGCTTGCAGAAGCTACTGTCCCGCTGAAGGCTCCCTTGTTGCTGGACGGTAGGCTGAAGATCCATTGTGGGTCAGCGTCTGTGATATCCTACACTTCCTGCTGCCATGCTGAAGCTGCGCTCCTGCCGCTCACCACTGCTGCTTGTCGCCGCTGCCCCCTCTCAGCTGGTTACCGGTGACGCCTCCTTCTGGAGCTCGCCGATGACGCCGCCTCTTTATCCGGACTCTCCCTGGCTCTGGCCCTCCTTCTGCCGGCCTCTGTGGGCGGTGTAAGCGAGCCTTGCCCTACGTGCTCTTTTGCTGGGCAGCGCTTAAAACTCCCCCCCCATCAGCCATTAATTCTCCGGCGTCGCTTCCTGTCCTTCCGCCGCTCCTCTTCTGCCGCTGTAGAAGTTTCAGGCTGGGCGAGGCATCGCCGCAGCCACTCTTCTCCTCCCACCGACTCCGCTCTCAGGATCAGTTGGCGCAGCATCTCTTACATCTTCAGCGCTGGTCCCAGTCGTCTTCAAACTGCAGTATCTAATGGCCATATCCTCTCACCCACAGGTTTCGCGCCACAGAAGGCTTCCACCAATCAGCTAAAGATCTTCTTCCCGCTGCTGGACATCTGGACCAATAGACAGCTGACCCAAGAGAACTTGTCACTGGGCAGAAACTGAAACTGGACCAGCTGTAACCAGATTTTTTACTCAAGGTAAGCCCTGTAGCAAATAACGGGGGGGGGACACCACATACCACAACACAGACCAAAACAATAAAACCACCAACCATAGCCACCAAAAAAAATAAAGTGACTGTGTCACCATGCGTCCCCCAAGCTAAACCCTTTCCATTCCTGTTCCCATTTCTATGTGTTTGGAAAATTTGTCTGTGCTTCATCCACCAAGATGAAAGTTGTAGTTCCATCCACCTCATCCTCCTGTTATGATGTCACATAACAGCCTGGGCATGCTGGGAGTTGTAGTTCTATGTTTTGGGGGGTCATAGTTTGATCTGTGTCAGTACAGTGATACAATTTATCTCCCCTGTATCTGTACCTAGGAAAGCCAGGTGATTTCCAGTATAGCTACAATCACTGCTATTTTCAGCTACAATTTTATCTGACCTGCCAATGGGACCCCAACAATGAGTGGGGGCCCAGAGATGGCTCAACCACATAATGTGGGAACCTTTTAACAGGCTGCCCCATTAACTCTTCTGCTTGCGCTCCTCATGTGATCTCATGTGATCCTACCACCCTGTTCTATGGCAGTGCTGAGATTCTTTAAAGGCCTCATGCACACAACCGCTGGATGTCTTGCAGTCCACAAATTGCGGATCCGTAAAACACAGATAACGGCCATGTGCGTTCCGCATTTTGCAAAATGGAAGGGCCGGCCCCTTATAGAACAGTCCTGTTCTTGTCTGTAATGCGGACAATAGTAGGACATGTTCTATTTTTTTGCGGCATCGCCATACAGACTATGGATACAGAATGCACACAGACTTATTTCCGCTCTTTTGCGGCCCCATTGAAGTGAATGAATAGTCCCCCAGAGCATTTAGCTTGGGGGACTCATGGGGGCACAGGCACCTTTTATATAAATATATATGTATGTGGTGTTTGCACCCCCCTTTTTCCCGCTCTCTTTACTTTTCAGAATTACCTGAAATTACGGCTGAAGTCTGAGGTAACCGGTTGGTTCCAGTTTTTGCTGTCAATACTGGGCTCTTCATGCTGGGGGAGAAATCCAGCCCTGGGATTTGTTGACATGTTTGTGGCGGGAAGCTTGTCCCCTTTATATTGCAGGTTCTTCAGAGGTTCGGCACCAGTTTCAAGAAGAGGAGCATCGTTGGACCTGCGCCACGGATGTCCTGCTGCGCCAGCTGATTGAGAAGGCAGAGGCGGCTGGCGGAGAAGGCTGGCTGCGGTGGTGCCTGAAGCAGCCGCTGCCATATGAGAAGGAGCCGGAGGAAGGAGCCAGCGGTGTGCTGGATGTGTGCAATGACGAGCCAGCTGCCTGTCAGTGTAGGGAGGAGGAGTTGGCTGCGCTCCCCTGCAAAAGAGCTAGGAGCGCTTATACTTCTCCTCCTGAGGCACGGTGCAGGTGGAACGGAGCGGGCAAAAGTGGGAGCGAGGCGGCGCTATCTGCTAGAAGACAGCGGAGCATGTCCTCCAGGAGCAGCGAGGCGGTGGTACTGAACGGCCGGCCTGCGCTGGTCTCTCCAGGGAGAAACGCCGGTGCGACCAAGAGGAAGAGGAAGCGGGCAGCCAGAATTCCAGCACAGGAGCGCAAGCAGAAGAGTTAATGGGGCAGCCTGTTGAGAGGTTCCTACATTCTGTGGTTGAGCCATCTCTGGGCCCCCATAGAAGAGCTATGCCGACAAAATCCTCTGCCTCTGGGTCGGTGCAGGAGGGACCTGTGGATGGCGAGAACCTTCATGTGTCATCTTTGTCTGAATCTGTGTTACTGTCCGGTTTGGTTAAGCTGCTGGCTGATGTGGCCAGCAGGCGAGTGGTTCATCCGGCTTCTGATGTTTGGATCCCTAATGGGAATAATTTTAATGTTAATAGTGCAGCGGTGAAGAAAACTGTGCCTGTATTGGAAAAAGGTATTGGTGTAAATAAGATTTGTGTTAAGGAGGCGATGGTATGTGAAATATCGCCTCTTGGTTTCCATTTAAGCAATATGTGGGGATTTGCTCTGATAGGTAGGTTAGCAGACGCAGTATAGAGGCAACAACAAAGTCTTTGAATTAAACAGTTCAGTGTTTATTCACACATTAAGGCCTCATGCACACGGACGTTGTTTGGGTCCGCATCAGAGCCGCCGTTTTGGCAGCTCGGATGCGGACCCATTCACTTCAATGGGGTCACAAAAGATGCGGACAGCACTCCGTGTGCTGTCCGCATCCGTAGCTCCGTTCCGCGGCCCTGTTAAAAAAAAAATAACATGTCCTATTCTTGTCCGCGCTTTGCGGACAAGAATAGGCATTTACATTGCCGGCGCCCATTTTGTTCCGCGGAAGGAAACATGGGCGGCTTACGTTTTTTGCAGATCCACGGTTTGCAAAACCGGTTGTTGTTGCCCCCGCGCCTCTTTGGCTATGTCCAACAGACAGCGAGGATGTCAGCCATATAGCAGTTCAAAGGGCGAGAAACCAGTAGAGGCCTGGGGCACCTCTCGCACTGCGAACATGAGATACGGCAGAAGATGGTCCCAATCCCTCCCATCCTTAGACACCACTCTTTTTAACATGTTTTTTAATGTTTGATTAAACCTCTCTACCAGGCCGTCTGTTTGCGGATGATAAACGGACATCCATAGCTGTTTTATGTGCAGTAACTTACAGAATTCCCTCATGACCTTTGACATAAAAGGGGTCCTCTGGTCGGTCAGAACCTCTTTAGGTAGTCCCACTCGGGAAAACATCTCCATTAACTCCTTAGCTATGAGTTTGGCCGATGTATGTCGCAGGGGCACCGCCTCCGGGTACCGAGTGGCATAGTCTAGGACGACCAAGATGTGTTGGTGCCCTCTAGCGGACTTCGGTACTGGGCCTATGAGATACATAGTGATTCGCTCGAACGGAACCTCGATAATCGGGAGAGGTACCGGGGACTACGGAAATGTCGCTGAGGGCTAGTTATCTGGCAGGTTCGGCAAGACTTACAATATTCTTCCACCTCTCTAAACACACTGGGCCAGTAATACCGCTGTAGAATCCGGTCCTGCGTTTTCTGCCATCTAAGTTGTCCCCCAAGAACATGTTGGTGGGCTAGCTCCAACACAAGCTTGCGATACACCTTGGGCACCACCAGCTGTTCAATATGCTCACCCAGTAGTTGGTTTACCCGATACAGCATCTTCTGATAAACCACAAAACGGTCTCAGGTTCCCAGGGTTCCAGTTTCCCCCCTAAGCAAGGCCACTCTTTCGGGGTTACACCTGTCTCACGGGTATCGGTAACTTTCGCATCAGGCCACAGTGCTGGGAAACGCGAGAAGTCTCTCCCAATTATAAGTTCATAATGTAAATTGGTAGCGACGGCCACCTCGTGAGTCCACCTGCCGGCCACCGCGGACAGACACCAGGGCGGTGGGATAGTCCTTTAAGTTTCCATGGATGCACACGACCCTGACTTTTCGGCCAGTATACTCGGCGGGCAGCACCAGGGCAGCTCTTACCAGGGACACCAGACTCCCTGAGTCCAGCAGAGCCACCGCCAGAGTGTCTCCCACTTCCACCTGGCACAGATGACTATTGTCTATAGTCTCGGGGCACCTGTTGCACACCGCTTCCTGGCATACAATGAGTGGTGGTAGCCATAGGTAGTATCCATGGGTTCTCCCCCGATGGGGACAGTCGGCCATTATGTGGCCAGGCTCCTGACAACGCCAGCAGACCATCGGAGCTGGGTCTGCAGGGGGTACATCCTGGGCGGGTTTTGCTGGCACCAGCAGCTGGGTATGGGGTGGAGATTTCCAGGGTTTGACTGCGACCCCTCCCAAAAGAACCCCCCTGTAGATTCCTTGTAGCCTCAGAGCGCTCCACCAGGTTGACCATCTCAAGGGAATTACCAGGAGACACCTGGTCGATCCAGTGCTGGAGAGGGTACGGCAAAGCCCTCCAGAATACATCAGCCAACAGACGGTCCAGCATAGCAGTGGAACTCAGCAGCTATTTTTGCAACCGGTGTAACAGATCATAATACTGAGGTCTCGCGGGTTCAGCCGGGTTAAACTCCCGCTGATGCACCCGCTGGGCCCGGACCAACACATTCACCCCCAGTATTGCCAGAATGTCACCCTTTACTGTCGTAAAAACCAAGAACCGGCCTGGAATGTGGGGAGTAGTCACCCACCCAGCACTTTGACTACTCCCAGTAAGAGCCATCCCGGATCAGCAATTACAGCCATACTAAACAGCAACTTGACAAACAGCAACTGCTGCTAACACATAAAGCCGGTTCTTACTTCACTGAGGCCAGGAACCTCAGTGACACATATCTATCATCCACGATAATCCCTTCAATCCTCCTACAAATAGTATTAAAGAAAAAAGTACACAGTATTGTAGCGGTCTGTTTCAGCATTAAGATATTATTCTGGAGGCTTACCGCAATTTTGGTGGGATGGCTTGGTTTCAATCTGACGAAATGTTTCGCCAGAAATTGGCGATACATCTATCGCTAAAATGGGGAGTGAAAGATATTGGTTTGTGGGTAATCTGTTACCACAAAAATCTTTACCAATAAAATCACCAAGTAACCCACAATCCAATTTGAGAAAAGGTCTGCTTCGCATTTAATAAATCCTCATGTAAATGGTTGTCTAATTGTCGATATAAACATAAGTGCTCCTTTTGTGATGGTACGCATCCTATGGCGAGATGTTTTAAAAGGAACTCACAGCTCAACCAACAGCAACCTAATACAAGAATCAGGTTTTTAAAAGCCTGGACTCAAGTGAGGCTTTCAAAAATGCTGCCATAGCTAAAGCTGTACCCAGGTCAAGCGAAAGCTAAACTAATATTTGATGGTTTTGAGGTTGGATTTGAAGTTCCTGAATTCCTTGGGGAAAGTTATTTCTGGGTTGATAATTTAAAATCAGTAAACCGCTTTAAGGAAGTGGTGAGAAGTAAGTTGCAAAAGGAATTGAAGCTTGATAGAATTGCTGGCCCCTTAGATTATCACTATTAGGGATTGTTCCAAATAAAGAACCTGGAGAGTTTAGACTTATTCATCACATGTAGTTTACTGAAAAAGGTTTGTTAAATGACATGGTGGATAAGTCTAATGCTTTGGTATTCTTCTTTTGATAATGCATTGTCATTGCTGAGGCATTTTGGTGCATATGCCCTACTTTCTTAGGCTAGTTTCACACTAGTGGCAGGGGAGTCCAGCAGGCTGTTCGGCGGGTGAACAGCCTGTTGGATCCGTCCTGCCACTACTTCATGTGTGCCCCCGGACTGCCGCTCCGTCCCCATTGACTATATGTCACAGCTGAGGATGGGGAAAACCCTCAGCCGTGCGATGCCAGAAGATGTTAACGGCTGCTCGGCCAGGACGAGAGAATTAGGGAGCAGGTCACCTCCTAACGCATCCCTAATCCGACCCTAACTCCTAGCTGCATGAGCCGACCTTAAAGGTAGGAGGGCCCATGCTCAGGAACCTCGGATCCCTACTCACCCTCCGTCGGTCCCTGAACTAGGAGTAGGGTAAGACGACCTGTTCCTTCTGTACACGGAGGAACAGGAGTCTCACTGGCCAAGCTGCAGGGAAAAGGGGAACACAAACAGTCCTATGGATATGGCAGGTGAACTGCACTAGTTCCAGCCACCTGCCACAGCCTTGCTGACTGGATCCCTGTGCTGGCAAGCTGAAGTCCACAGAATACAAAATGAACTCAGCACACACACATCCACACACAGGAACCCAGATCCATAGCTGCACCGAATAACAAAGGAAAACATCAAGTAAACATCACACATAAACTTATGACCACAAGGGTGGCCCCCACTGGCAGGTGGAATACACAGGAGGATGCTCCAGCTAACCATGGCTGAAGTACCCTTCAGACAAGTGCTATTCACTGAGGCTTTATAGGCCCAAGTAGTCACACCCACACAGACACACCCAGTGTTCACACACACAGAAGGGAATTAACCCTTCAAACACAAGGGAAGACGGCCACTTAAAGGGGAATACACACATAAACAAACACACTTCACCTGTTGCCGCGGGCAACGGCATGTGTGGCAATCATGTCCTGGGGATCAGCCATAGGGCTGAGACACTGCCATCACATGCAATGAACACCACACGCTGCCACGGACAACCAAGTGAAGGAAAGTGTCACACAACATACCATAGGCCGTGACACTATAATGGGGGGGTGGAGCCTGACTGCTAAGCAAGACAGACGCGTGTGTGTGAGCTCCTCTCTGCACAGATCTACAGACCCGTCTATTTCACAGCTAAAATAGCTAAAGAATGGTCAAAATTGGCAGAGACAGACAGAGAAACAAGGTGGACCAGGCCAAATGCGATAAAAGCCCATCAGACATCAATAAATTCTTATACAAGTGCAGCATACGGGTAGGCTACCCGACACTGCTAGATTTGAGTGTGTAGTTCCCTTTAAGCCAGTCAGGCCGGTTACCGGCAATCCTTATAACAGCCAGCAGAGGGAGCCCCCAGTTCAGTATAAATAGGCTAGGGCCTAGCTCAGGAAGGTAGAAGTTTCCAGACTCAGTACAGAGAGGGTTCCCCTCCTGAGTCCTTATGCATAGAAGTCAGAAGGGCATAGCTAAACAGCCAGGACACAGAATACCACAGAGGCCGATCAGATAAAGCAAGAGGTACTCAAGACAACAGAGGAGGTACTATATAAAGACAGCTTCAAGCGTACGCCAGCTATAGGGCATTAGACCTTGGAGAGAAAGTCACATGTAGCAGGACCAGTCAGTAATAGTGTGCAAACCGCCTGTACTGCATCTCCTGCAATCAACACTCTGTATAATGCCTTGCTAAGACAGGCCATTCTGTACTCCCAAGAACCAGCTGTATCCACTGATATTCAGTAAAAGTTCCAGTTTTTGTTGGCTATCCTGTGCTTGCTTCATTCTTCTACGATACCATACACGGCGTGTCACCGTTTAATTGACACTGGCGTCACGAACTGTTAAATACCTGCCTGTTCCAGTATTTGCCCCAATTGAAGACGACAGTGGATCCCAGGTTAGTGGTCAATCTGCACTACAAAGCCCAGCACACACTACCGACCCCCTGGGACACTGCATCGCTCTTTTTGGCGTCACGAACAGGATACGCATACTTCTACAGTGCAGAGAAGTGTGAACTGTGTGCTTTAACTATTCCACCACCGTATTACAAAGACTGTACCCTTTATTTCCAAGCCGGTGGATTGAAATTGTGTCTGGGAGGAATCAGAGACGCTGCACTGTGTTGCGCTACCCCCAGAGAGAAAATCGTACTTGTGGACTGTGATTTATTGGACTTTGCAACACCCTGCTTGCTGTCAGGGAATCGTGATCAAGATGGCCACCGGCCGCCTGGAGTAAAGTTTCCCGCGCTGCTGAGGACCTCCGTGGGCGGATCCCTTCAAAGACACAGAGAATCCCGCCCTCTTCATCATCGCACCGCCGCGGCCCTGCTTTTCCTGCGTCAGCAACGTCACCGCGTACACAGGACGTCCGGAGTCTCACGAGATTTGGCCTGCGCGAACCCGGCGATACCGGTAAGAACTTGTATCCGGAGGGAAGGGGATTGTTCCGGCCCCTTTAGTCACCAGCGGCCACCTCGTAATAAGTTAACATGTCAGATCCGGGAGTGGCCGAGCGGCCGGACCCGGGAGAGCTCGCGGCTCCTAATCATCCTGTAGCCCCCAGCATGATGCCCTTTACCATGCCTTACTATTTTGGGGCTCCATGGTTTCCCCGCTACAACGGAGAGGCCCATACTCTAAGAGACTTTAAAGAAAAGTTGCTGGCCTTATTCAAACTATACCCCATAAATGCCGATCAGCAAATGGAAATCTTGCTAGCGCAACTGGAGGGGGCTGCCCGCAGAGAGGTGTTATCCTGGCCTGCTGCGGAACGGAGTACCCTAGAGCAGATATTCACCCGCCTCAGGGCCACTTTTGAAACGAGGACTGCCTCAGAGATAAAGATGCACTTCTTTGGCAAGAAACAGAAGTCCGGTGAGTCCCTCCGTGACTATGCCCTATCACTTCAGGAGGCTTTGGGAGCTGTAATTCAGATAGATCCCAAGGAAGCTGATAACCAGGATCAGACCCTGAGGGAACAATTTATTACCGGAGTGTCTAGTGAGCAAATAAGGACCCAATTAAAGATGCTGTCCGCCCAACACCCTAACAGTACCTTTCTGGACTTTAAAGAACTGGCTATAAAAATTCTGGGGTCAGCAGTATCCACAGAGTTGAGCACCCCACCTGAGTTATCAGCCTGCAGGTCAAAACCGTTTATCATTAACCGAGCTGAGGCCGGTCAGGCTGTTCAAGCTACAGCTACCGATACTATCGCCATGCTGACAGAGCAAGTAAATCACCTCACTAAAAGCCTAGAGAGAGTGTGCAGAAAAATGGAGGAATGGGAAAAACCTATGATGTCAGAAGAGGAGTTCCTGTCACCCTCTAAGCCGTTCCCACCTCCATACCAAGAGACTCACCCCAGGGATCCTGGGAGGCGCACTAGGGGTCGCAAGCGGCCCGTCTGTACATACTGCAAAAAGATGGGACACACAGAATCCACTTGCTGGCAGTTAAACGGGCAACCCCTGAGGCTGAGGACCACCCCTCGGGAGGTAGAACACTAGGTCCAAAAGATCCAAATTGGATGCCACGGTATGTAGGATCCCATCCTAAAATCAATGTGGAGATTAACGGGGTCCCCTTTGAAGCCCTATTAGATACTGGGTCTCAGGTCACTACTATTCAGCTGCCCGCCTTTGAAAGATTCTGGGACACCAACCAATTGACCCAGCCGCCTGAATCCTGGGTAGAGATTATCGCCAGCAATGGCAAACCGGTAAAGATCCATGGATACTGGGAACCCACCCTGCAGGTGGGAGAAGTAACCTTGCCTCAACAGGGGGTGATAGTAGTACAGGCTGGCGACAGAGGAGGACATCCTGTCATTCTAGGCACCAATGTCTTCAAAAACTGTTATGCAGAAATACTTGCCGTATTACACCAGACTCTGCCCACCGCTTCCTCTGCATCCAAGAGGGTGATTCAAAAGACTATCACTGTGTTAAGTGCCCAGCAGAGGTTTGCTAACGGGAAAGGAGAAATTTGTACTGCCAGGATTCGTGATAATAAGCCTGTGACTTTGCCTCCTAATTCCCAAACTCTCTTATGGTGTCGTGCTGTCCTGGGAGTCCAAGGCCAAGATTATCCAGCCCTGGTGGAACCAATCCAGATGGAGAACTACCCTTACGTGAGAGCTGCCAAGTGCCTGGTGAACGTCTCCCAAGGTAAAGTACCTGTCCGTCTGATTAACCTGAGTGATCATCCTGTTGCGCTTACTAAGCATGACCCTGTTGCCCAGCTTTCTCAGGTGTTCTTCCAAGACATCATCCGTCTTCCAGTGACAGAAAAGCCGCCAGCTGTAGTCAGCGGATGTCCGCCGGTGCCCCAGTCACAAGTGCCCTGGTGGGAAGAGCTCCATGTCGGGGACGAGACTACCCCCCAACGTCAACAAGAGGGGATACTACAGCTTGTCAAAGAGCACCACCAGGCCTTCAGTAAACATGCTACTGATTATGGAGAGGTTAGTGCCATACAACACACCATACCTACTGGCTCTCATCCTCCTATCAAGGAGAGATACAGACCCTTACCGCCTACTTCCTATCAGACTGTAAAGGAAATGATCCAAGAGATGAAAGACTCTAATGTAATCCGGGACAGTCGTAGCCCGTGGGCGGCACCCCTGGTCCTTGTAAAGAAGAAGGATGGTGGTATCCGTTTCTGCGTGGACTATAGAAAAATTAATCAAATAACCCACAAAGACGCGTACCCACTGCCCCGCATTGAAGAGTCACTAACTGCTCTGGGCTCCGCTGCCTATTTCTCCACGTTGGACTTGACCAGTGGCTACTGGCAAGTACCCATGGCCCCGGCAGATAGGGAAAAGACAGCTTTCACCACTCCCATGGGCCTGTTCGAATTCAATTGTATGCCGTTCGGGTTATGTAATGCCCCAGGAACTTTCCAGAGACTAATGGAACGGTGCTTGGGTCACAAAAACTTTGAAACAGTGCTGCTGTATCTAGATGACGTCATTGTGTACTCAAAAACATATGAAGACCATCTGAAACCCTTAGCAGAGGTATTTGAAATCCTTATCAAATATGGCCTGAAGGTAAAGCCATCCAAGTGCCACTTGCTCAAACCTGCGGTAAAATACCTGGGGCATGTGGTAAGCGGAGAGGGCATACAACCTGACCCTGATAAGTTAGCGGCTGTCCGTAACTGGCCGGTCCCCACTACCGTCAAAGAGGTGAGGGGTTTCCTTGGTTTTGCCGGCTACTATAGACGTTTTATCCCCCATTTTGCTCAAATAGCCGATCCTATCCAGGAACTCTTGAGGGGGCAGCCCAAGAAAAGTCCTAGAACTCCAGTGCCCATTGAGTGGAATGAAGAAAGAGAGATAGCGTTCCAGTTATTAAAAAAGAAACTGACTGAGCCTCCCGTGTTAGGTTATCCAGACTACAGCAAGCCCTTCCATCTGTATACTGATGCTAGCAAGCGAGGCCTGGGGGCTGTGTTAGCCCAGATCCAAGAGGGAAAAGAAAGAGTGATAGCTTATGCAAGCCGCTCCTTGAAAGGAGCTGAGAAAAATGACCAGAATTATAGTTCCTTCAAACTAGAGTTCCTGGCATTAGTGTGGGCAGTGACGGAGAAATTCAAAGATTATCTAGCCGCTACCCCCTTCATTGCATTCACTGATAATAACCCTCTGGCACATCTAAATACAGCTAAATTGGGGGCTTTGGAGCAAAGATGGGCCTCTCGCCTCGCCAACTATGATTTCTCTGTAAAATATCGTGCTGGACGTACTAATGACAATGCTGATGCTTTATCCAGGCTTCCCACAGAGACAGCTCCTGATGATGTGCGAGATGCTTGGGAAGATGTAGAAATGCCGGCCTTCTACCATAAATTTGCTCAACAGGATCAGGCTCGGGCTACCAGTAACAGAGCTGCAGTTCCTTCACCCTCCAGTAGGCCTGAACTCAAAGAAGAAAGGTGGGTGAAACTACAGTCTGAAAGCAGAGTGCTGGGTGAATTGTTGGACTTCATCACCAGTGGCAGAACCCCTGAGAGGATTCGGCGTAAGAGTACAGATCCTGAGCTCATCAAACTGTGGAGACAGCGCCATCAGCTCTTCATACAAAAGGGCCTGTTGCTGCGGAGAAGCCTAGACCCAGTGTCCAACGAGAGGGTGCATCAGATTCTCATACCCCGACGAGATGCAGGTATGGTGTTGGAGATGTACCACAATCAATCCGGTCACTTTGGGGTCCAAAAGACTGAGGCAAATATCCGCCAGCGGTTTTACTGGGTGGGCATGCGAGAAGACATGGAGAAGTGGTGTCGAGAGTGTGTAGCCTGTACCTTGAAACGAGGTGAACACCATGATCAGAGGGCACCACTGAGACCCATTGTAAGTACTCGTCCTCTTGAACTTGTCGCCATCGACCATGTGAAGCTGGAACCTAGTCGCTCAGGGTATGTGTACGCTATGACTATTATTGACCATTTCACTAAGTTTGTTGTAGCGGTGCCTGTGAGAGACCAGACGGCCAAGACTACAGCCGAACTGTTCTGGAAACACTTCCTCCTGCCCTACGGTTGTCCAGAAAAGATCCTCACCGATCAAGGTCCTGCTTTTGAGTCCCATCTGTTCCATGAACTGTGCCGCCTGCACAACTGTAAGAAGATCCGGACGACGGCCTACCATCCGCAAGGTAATGGATTGTGTGAAAAAATGAATCAGACCTTGATAGAGATGCTGAGGACCGTGCCTCCTGAAACCAGGGGAGATTGGCCTAATCTGTTGCCACAGCTCATGTTCACTTACAATCATACCATACACTGTTCCACCGGGTATACCCCCTTCTATTTGATGTTTGGGCGCCAAGGGTTATTGCCTGCTGACCACTCCTTGGACGTACTCGTACCTGATTGCATCAACCCATTACCTAATACCGACTGGGTTGCTGAACACCAAAGGCGATTGAATACGGCCCAAGCTATTGTTCAGGAACGTATGGACTATGCTAGAGACCGGCAGCAGAGAGACTATGACCAAGCAGCCCATGCAGAACCCTTGACAATAGGGGCTGTGGTATGGTTAAAAAATAACCGCCGCACCAGTAAACTGGACAGTAAATGGGAACAAAGTCCCTATGTTGTCACTGCAATCCCAAATGTTGGAACTCACACTTATGAGATCACCCGGGAAGGCAGGGGATCCCAAATTGTACACCGAAACCGGTTAAAGCTCTGCCTGACACCAGAACCCAGTGCCGAGAGTTCTATCTCTGAACCCCCTGTGTCAGAGTCATCAATACGGCCCGAGGATCCTATGCAGGCTGTCCGTGATCTAAGGTATGACGCTGATCCCATGCATTGGCTTCTGACACCATGGTTGAACTTGTTGGTGCCCGCTCCGGTACCTACTGTACCTTCACTTCCAGAAGAGCCGGTTCAAGATGCCCCGGATCCAGCTCCCCCTCTAGTGGATCCTGTTGTTCCTGTTGTTCCTGTTGTTCCAGTTGTTCCTGACCAAGGTCTCACGGATGGAGATCCTCCTGTTGCTCCTCTCTCTTCTACCTCGTTGCTAAGGGAAGAGGAGACCCCTGTGTTGAGAAGGTCCACCCGGATAACCAGGGGACGTCCGCCAGTCCATTTAGGAGACTTTGACTATGCTGGTGGTGTCTCCCCCCGAACAGTTGTTAATAGAAATAGCCTGCTTGACGTTTGTACGCAAGAATGGACTCCTCCACGTGAGCCCTTGCCTGTTCTATACCCACGGGGAAACCCTGTGTAGTTCCTTATTATACTTCAGTCAAGGAAAAAAATAGACTAACCTGGTTCACCTTAAGTCCGCTGTGCCAGGTCAGCGGCCGTGCCTAAGAAGAAAGAAGACGCCCCTTCTTCTCGCGTCATTTATTGCAAATGTTACATTTTTGTGTGAAATCATTGTTTATTATATTTATAATGCCATGTTTAACTTATGCATCAGCTTATGTTGGTTCAGGCATGTGTGTGAGTACGAGGCCTTACTCACGTTAAAGTCTGGGGGTGTGCAGCATACGGGTAGGCTACCCGACACTGCTAGATTTGAGTGTGTAGTTCCCTTTAAGCCAGTCAGGCCGGTTACCGGCAATCCTTATAACAGCCAGCAGAGGGAGCCCCCAGTTCAGTATAAATAGGCTAGGGCCTAGCTCAGGAAGGTAGAAGTTTCCAGACTCAGTACAGAGAGGGTTCCCCTCCTGAGTCCTTATGCATAGAAGTCAGAAGGGCATAGCTAAACAGCCAGGACACAGAATACCACAGAGGCCGATCAGATAAAGCAAGAGGTACTCAAGACAACAGAGGAGGTACTATATAAAGACAGCTTCAAGGGTACGCCAGCTATAGGGCATTAGACCTTGGAGAGAAAGTCACATGTAGCAGGACCAGTCAGTAATAGTGTGCAAACCGCCTGTACTGCATCTCCTGCAATCAACACTCTGTATAATGCCTTGCTAAGACAGGCCATTCTGTACTCCCAAGAACCAGCTGTATCCACTGATATTCAGTAAAAGTTCCAGTTTTTGTTGGCTATCCTGTGCTTGCTTCATTCTTCTACGATACCATACACGGCGTGTCACCGTTTAATTGACACTGGCGTCACGAACTGTTAAATACCTGCCTGTTCCAGTATTTGCCCCAATTGAAGACGACAGTGGATCCCAGGTTAGTGGTCAATCTGCACTACAAAGCCCAGCACACACTACTGACCCCCTGGGACACTGCACAAGAAGCATGCGATGCTGCCGGCTGGGGCGAGCAAGATGGCGCAGGACGAACGAGTAGAGCAGGAAACTGATGAAACTGAGCTAGCCCCACCAACATCTCCCGCCAGTAACTGCAACAAGCTTTATCGCAAGCTTTAGCCCCCATGCTCCAAGACCTTGCTGAAATCAAGAGCGACATAAAACAAAATTGGGCACAGGGTTGAGAGCCTAGAAAACAACCAGGCCACCATCATATCTTTCAGCCGCGCCTTAGGGGAAAGCTGGGAAATTCAGACGGACTCCCTAAACACAGCATTCGCTCTCCTGGAAGATCAGGAGAACAGTAGCAGGTGCAAAAATATAAGAATACGGGGAACTCCTGAAAATATGCCACATGAGGCGTTACCCGGAGCAGCAAGCGCCAACTTTACCTCTTTACTGGGAGAGGAGAGAGCCTCCAAAATAGTTATTGAACGCATTCATAGATCTCTGAAACCAAGGCCAAAAGCAGAACAACAAGAGATGTGATTTGTGGACTTTTAAGCTATGTAGACACAGCTGCATTACTTAAAACAGCAAGGGAAAGAAGAGAAGTACTCCTTGACAGCGTAAAATTCCTATTGTTCCAAGATCTGGCCCCATCAACCCTTAACAAAAGAAGGATACTGCGTCCTTTCACAGAAATACTAAGGAGCGGCCAAATACCTTTTAAATGGTTGTTCCCATCTGGACTCACCTTTGTTTCTAAAGGCAAAAGGTGCACAATCCGCACTCCTGCAGATCTAACTGCGGCCTGGGCTATACTACAAGTCCCGCTGGAGGAGATCCCATTATGGCTGCCGGTATCGACAACCAACGCACAGCTTCCAGATCTTCCGGAATCCTGCAGCTGGGAAAAAGCGCAGCAGAGGAGGAAAAAGAACATTAGAACCGGGGACATTTGATGGCTAAGTATAGTAATGTAGCTCAAAACCATTTATACATCTCAGGAGGAACTGCACTGAAGCAACACCCTGAAAGAGTCCCAGAAGGGTCTTCTCCTAGAGATATCAAAGGCTCGGCGTAATGCCAAGCCATAAGATATCTTCAGTTCCAAGTGTCTGCTGGTTCACAGTTTGCAATGACTGAATTGCCCAGCGGCCATATAATAGTGTAATAAGGTTACACAGTTAAGTTAATGAGGTTTACCTACAGGAAATGTTATTCAACCTGTACTTGGGTGCTATATAGATAGGGCAAAATGAAAATCATTGCCGATATAACCAGTATTGACAGAGGTCTGTAGAGTCTGACGCTACAAGTTAGATCACAAGTTACCAAATATCATAACCCCCCCCCCCCCCCTCCCCTCACGACATGGGGTGTTAGCACAAAATATGTGAGACCACTGCCAAAAATGTGTGTAAAGTTAAATGGTCACTAGGCAGATTCATATCGCAGCTAAATTAATGCTGCAACTGTTAAGTTACTCTGTAAAGTTTATCTTTTTTTTTACTGATTATCCCTTCCTTCTTCCCCCCCCCTCTCGAACAATAAGCTTCAGATAAGCACTAAGGATGGTATGATTTTTTTCAATGTATGATGGCCTCCATTAAATGTATCATGTTTAATGTCCGGGGCTTAAATACCCCGCAGAAGTGTTTTCAGGTAATGCGTCTTTTGAAAAAGCTGGGGCAGAAATATGCTTCTTGCAGGGGACGCATTTTAAAGTGGGAGACGTTCCCCCCCTGCCTAAAGCATACTGTGGTTCCTGGTATCATAGTCTTACACAAAAGCAGCGCGATTGCCAGGCATATGCCCTTTGTACTTATAGTAACACAAACAGACCCAGAGGGCCGTTTTATATTTGTAAAAGGGAAAATAGGTAGTGACATGGTGACACTGGCTAGCTTATATGGCCCAAACAAGGGCCAGCAGAGTCCGCTATCGTGGATGTGGCTGCGACGACGGGGGAGTAGATTGAAGCTGCCGTAGAATAATGGAAGTAAACCCTGCACTGAGATATCGGGAGGCAGTTATTGAGGGAGGATTGTGCCAGTGTGAGCTGTATTGAAGTTAAAAGGAAGAAAAAAAAAAAGAGAGCGGGGGAGGGTGTTTGGGATGTGGAGTGCAACGCTTAATAACTCTAATAACCTTGATTGAAATCCCTATCCCCCCCTCAAGCTATCTAACTGTATCATATCTCTCTGAATTAACCAACTAACTGACTATATTCCTTATACGTCTGGATCCCGACCCTCAACCCTCTAAGAAGCCTCTCTTTCTTTGGCTGGATCCTGCTGATATTACGGACCTTTTTCCCTTTTTTTTTTTTTTCTTTTCCTCTTTGAACTAACCTTTGTATCTAACTATGGATGTAATTTATTGACTGTATTGGGTTTTATTTGATTAATTAAAGAAAAGAAGAAAAGGGGAAGAAGAAGAAGGGGAGAGGAAGAGGGGAGGAAAGGGGGTGGGTGGGAGAGGGGGTAGAAAGGAAAAAAATAGATAAAAAAAAATAAAAAATAGAGGTGAAAGGGACTAAGAAAAGAGGGAAGAGATAGTAAAATGCCACCAAAAAAAGGGAAGAACAGCGTGGCCCCATGGGGGGTACTACTAGGCGATCAGCAGGAGGGCTTGAAAGTGGGTCTAAACAAGCAGGTCTAAATAAGTACCTGGTCCCGAATTCACCTGGGCTTAGATCCCCACAAAAAGAAAAAATGGCGGATGCCAGAGTACAGGATTTGACACATGAGACGCCAGTGGAGGGGGGAGATGGGGACAGGGGAACACCAGCAATATACACAGAAACGGACGTAAAAATGGTGCAGGATATACTTTGGATGGATGGAATGGAAAATTTAATGGGTAATTTAGTAACCCAGCTTGGGGCAGTGCAGACGGACGTTATGGTTATCAGAGCTGAGATGGAAAAAGTAAGACAGCGTTTACAAGAGATGGAAAAAAGGATTCCCACCCTAGAGAAATCTGTGCAGAAATTAGAGAAGGAGGTGGCCCACTTAAAACAAACAAATGTTAAGATGGAACAAAAATTGGTAGACCAGGAGGATAGATCAAGAAGGGCTAACATAAGATGTGTGGGGGTCCCAGAGAGAGCGGAGGGAGGAAACTGTACGGAATTTATGGAAAAATGGTTGAGGGAGAATAGCAAAGTAGATACTCTTTCTCCCTTATTTACTATTGAAAGAGCACACAGGGTCCCCACAAAAAATAGGGCGTCAGGGGATTACCCCAGACCTATACTGGTGAAATGTTTATTATCTAAGGATCGAGATGGAATACTTTTTGATGCAAGAACCTCAGAAAAATATTATATACAGGGTGTAAAGATCAAACTTTTTCCAGACTACTCATTTAGTACTAATGCACAAAGAAGAGAATTTATATCCGTTAAAAAAAGATTAAGAGAGGCCGGTATAAAGTATAGCTTACTTTTTCCGGCAAAATTAAGGGTGGAATATAACGGCAAGATTTCCTTTTTTCAGACTCCGGAGGAAGCCAGTGACTGGGCGGATGGAGAGGGTCTCTGAGGCTGGTGGGGGAGGGGGGGGGGGTAGAAGGAGTCACGCTAAGTTATGGAGTCGCCCGGACTGCTGGACAGCAGAAGGGGGGACTATATAGAGGGGGGGTATAGAGGGGGGGGTATATAGTGGGGGTGGGGATGCGGGGGTGGGGATGGGGGCGTGGAAAAAACTTTTTTTTTTCTTTCCTCCTCCCCCTCTGTTAGATGGTTAGGATCCTTTCGTTGAATGTGAGGGGGCTCCGTGAGAGGGTTAAAAGATATGCTATCCTTGAGTGGATGAAGAGGTTTCTGCCAGCCATCATCTGCCTCCAGGAGACACATTTGGATAAGGAATCAGTAAGATGGTTGGAGAGGGGATGGGTGGTGGCGGGATATCATTCTATATACACCACTTATTCTAGAGGGGTTTCAATTTTGATACATAATAAGAATAAATTTGAATTTTTGGCATGCGAGACCGATGACCATGGTAGATACCTCTTTTTACACTGTTTTGTGGATGGGATTAAAACTGTAATCGCAAATATATATATTCCACCACCATATAAACCAGATGTTCTGTATCAACTATATAAATTTATGTTGAATAAACAGGAATGTATATTGATTGCGGTAGGGGACTATAATGCGGTTATGGATCCACTCAGGGATAGGACATCTAGCAGAGGGGGAGGAGCACAAAATGTAGATTTATGTAAAGTAACCCATGAATTTAACTGGGTAGATGTTTGGAGGGTTCAACACCCGGATGAAATTAGATATTCCTGTTACTCAAAAACACACCAAACTTGGTCGAGAATAGATATGACTTTTGGAAATAAAAATTTAATGTCCCTAAATAGGATCACGACAAAATATATACCCATGGCCTTGTCAGACCATAATGCAATGATAGTCGAACTGGATCTGAATAAGGACAATACTCCGCCAATGTTTAAGTTCAATTCCCATTGGCTATCACTGATTTCAGATAAAGAGAGCATAACTGAGGAATTAAAACATTTTTTTATGGAAAATAACGGGTCTGCCAGTAGACTAGTGGTCTGGGACACTTTTAAGGCATTCTTGAGGGGAGTATTGTTCAAAAAGGTAAACCACTGGAAAAAAAGAACCAGAGAGAACGGGAAGGCATTGGAGAAAAAACTGCAAGAGGCAGGTATGGCAAGTATGAGATACCCTACTGCACTAAATAAGAGGGCTTGGGAGGAAGAACAGGAAAAGATGAAGATTTATCAATTAGAGAAAAGTAGGAAAGAATTGCTCTTTCAAGGTATCCAACTAGCCTCGGAGGGCGAAAAGGTCGGTAAAATATTAGCAAATATAGTGAGAAATCAAAAAGGGAAATCATGGATAGGTGCAATTAAAGATAAAACGGGTAAATTAACCACCACACCCGAAGGTATTAAAAAAGTGTTCTGGGAATACTTCACAGAGCTATATAAGTCTAGGGTACAATACTCAAAACAAGAGCTAGATTTATACCTGGATAAGATCACCTTTAATAGGATATCTAAGCCCCAAAAAGAATATCTGGAAAAAGAAATAACGGTAGCAGAAATAAATCTGGTTTTGGGGAAAGTTAAAGCCGAGAAGGCACCAGGTGGGGATGGGCTTCCCTTTGAAATATATAAAACCTTCTCCCAGGTGTTAGTACCAGAATTAAAGATAACACTGGATGAGGCCCGAAAATTAGGTGATCTACCGAACTCTATGAAGGAAGCAACTATTACGTTAATTCCAAAAAAGGGAAAAGAACAAACAGATCCCGGTTCATACAGGCCAATATCCCTGTTGAATACAGATGTTAAAATTCTGGCAAAAGTTTTAGCTGATAGGCTTTCAAGGGTTATCAAAGGGATAATAAATAAAGATCAGACAGGATTTATACCGGGCAGAACAATATACTCTAATATAAGAAGGACATTCCTTAATATTGAAGCTAATAGATTGGACACAGGGGAGAAAGCGATACTCTCACTGGATGCCCAAAAGGCATTCGATTGTATTGAATGGGACTATTTATGGGCAGTGTTAAGGAGATTCGGTATAGGGGAGGGATTCATAGGGTGGATACAGTTAATATATCTAAATCCCAGGGCTAGAGTGGTGGTGGATGGGAGCTTGTCCCTGCCTTTTGCCCTATTTTGTGGCACAAGGCAGGGATGCCCTCTCTCCCCACTGCTATTTGCTATGGCAATTGAACCTTTGGCAAATATAATAAGAAACGATAGGGAGATTAAAGGTTTTCAATATGCGGGCAGAGAAGAAAAGCTGTTAATGTATGCGGATGATATTTAACTTTTTTTGCAAAACACTGGGGATCAGTTTAATAGAGTGATAGAGATAATAGATAAGTTTTTTTTTTTTTCTGGTCTAAAGATAAATTGGGGGAAATCACATATGTTACTATTAGGAGATAGACAATTACAAGGAGACACACGGGTGCATGTTCTCAAAAAACATGAAAATTTTTAATATCTCGGTGTACAAATCTCCGGAAATATAGAAGAATATGAAAAATTAAATGTCCTCCCCCTAATAAAAGAATTAAGAACTAAAATACATATATGGAAAAAACTGCCAATGTCAATCCAAGGTAGGGTAAATTTAATAAAAATGGTCCTTCTCCCAAAGATACTCTATATATTGCAAAATGCTCCAGTGAGAATACCGCAGACTACCTTTAAATTACTAGATAGATTAATGGGGGACCTCATCTGGAAAGGTGCGATCCCTCGGATAAAGAAGGAAGTCCTCCAGCTCCCAGTGCAGGAGGGAGGTTTAGCGGTCCCTAATTTGTTTCTTTATTACTTAATAATTCAATACGGGAATATAAAGGGTAGCTTAGATAGTCAAGTGGGTAGGCAAGAATTAAATAGATGGGGTTGGAAAGAGGGAGGAAATCACTTAGAGGTGTTGGAGTCAGGTTTTTGGGGGAAAAAAAATTCAGATAATAGAATATTAAACTTAATAGAATACGTATGGGGGGAAATTAAGAAGATATTGGAGATTAAAGGGTTCTTGAAATACACACCGATATGGAAAAATTTTAATTTAAAAGAATTAGAAACAATAAGGGACTATATAGATTGGGAGAAAAAAGGAATGAAATATTTAGATCAGATCTTTGAGGAAGATAAGCTGAAAGACTTCAACACAATGGTGTTGGAATTTGGGATCTCCCATATCGATACGTATAAATATCTCCAACTTAGGAATGCACTGCGGACAGTGGCACAGGAGGATAGGTATAGAAGGGAAAAATCAGACAGGTTGGATAAGTTCATTATAGTAGGGGAAGTAGCTGGAACAACAGCAAGGAGATATAGGCTTTTGATGGACAGAAAGAGAAAAAAAATTACAATGCTAGCTCTAGGGAAATGGGAAAAAGATCTAGGCTCCCTTACAGAAGAAAATTGGAGAGATGCCCTTAGAAATTATGCTACAATCTCGGATAGGGGCTCACATAAGATCTCACAATTTTTTATAGTGCACAGATTACATCGATCTCCATGGATGTTGAAAAGAATGGGAGTGAAAGCAACAGATAAGTGTCCAAAATGTGGGGAGGAGAGAGCAGATTTAATACATTGTTTTTGGAGATGTCCCAAGCTCCATAGATATTGGACAGAAATAATGGAAACTATATTTTTGCTCCTGAAAGTCCGGCTGCCCAATGATCCAATAATTTGTATTCTAGGGGTAACTGAACATTTGAAGCTAAACAAAAAAACACGACTGGTTTTGAATAAAGTATTATTTCAGGCCAGATTGCTCATACTTAGGCAATGGATAAAAGTTGACTTACCGACAGTGGGACAATGGAGAAAAAAGATAGATAATTTAATTAAAGAAGAACGAGTGATGGAGAATTATATAAAAAGGTCAATAAACCTCGACCAAGTTTGGAAAAATTGGTTACTTTAGTGTTGGAGGATGTTTTCTTTTTTTTTTTTTTTTTTTTTCTCACGTCCCCAGGAGGGAGGGGGGGGGAGGAGGGGGGGAAACGGGGGAAGGTAGGGAAAGAAAAAGGAACTGTACTTATTAATTGTGAATGGTTGATTTGTGCTATAGACAAAAGGTGCACTGCTCACCTCGTTACTCCCAGATATCAACTATGGAATCGCTACACAAAAGATGCAAAGCTATCCAGGCTCATCGAGGAGTTGATGCGGCTGAGAAGGGAGCTGAAGGACCACCTTAATGTAAGCAATGCAAAGGCCTATTAGTACTCAAAATATCGCTTCTATGATCATGGAGATAAGGGCACTAAACTTATGACCAAGCTTATAAAACAAAGAAGAGATGCCACATTTATAGCCTCAATCAATTCAAAGAGGGGAGTGGTGGTTACAAAAACAAGAGATATTGCGAAAGCTTTTCAGGAGTTCTACCAAGAGTTATATGGGCTAGGAAAACCCGGGGAGCTTCTGGGTCAGGACTTACAACTAGAGATAGACAAATTTCTGAATAAACTACAGCTACCCCAACTAACTAAGGAAGAGGCGAAATCATTATTTCAGCCTATCTCAGAAGAAAAAGGTTAAAAAATAATTAACTCTATGCCATTAGGGAAAAGTCCTGGCCCAGATAGCTTTCCGGTGGGATATTATAGGAAATTTATGCCAGACCTACTACCACAAATCACTAACTGGTGCAAGGCACTTATGTCTGGGTCCACCATTCACAAACAATCACTAGGGGTGACAGTAACCATCTTACCTAAAGAGGGCAAAGACCCTCATTTATGCGGAAGTTATAGGCCGATATCGCTCCTTAACAAAATGTTGTTGTGAGTTTGAGCGAAAGTACTGGCCTTACGGTTAAAGACATACATGCCTAAATTGATTCACCCGGCGCAAGCAGGATTTGTACCAGGGAGGGAGGGGAACCACAACTCCTGCAGGCTACTTACAACTATCCAAATGGCCCAGAGAACGAAACAACCATTGGTTTTGCTTGGAATAGACGCGGAGAAGGCCTTCGATAGGGTCAGCTGGGAATACATGCAGAAGACATTATCGAAATTTGGAATCCCAGAAAACTTCACCCAGGCGATCATGTCCTTTACAGGGAACTGAGTGTCAAAGTTAGAGTAAACGGGATACTATCAGACCCCTTTCCCATAAAGAATGGCACAAGACAAGGGTGTCCTCTGTCCCCCACCTTATATGTGCTAGTGCTCTACTCCAAAAAATAAGAGAACTCACAGATATACAAGGGGTTATTGCAAAAGATGGTAAAACCAGGTATACAAACGTAACCTTTACTGATGACCTTCTTATCATGGTTACAAACCCTTTGGAGGCCTTCCCGCGTCTCCTAGAACTATTTTAAAATATGGCAAACTATCAAACTTCAAAGCCCATACCAAAACCGAGGTAATTAACATTTCTGCCTCTAAAGGAACAGTTAAAGCCCTGAAAACCACAGTCCCATATCACCTATCTGGGGATTAAAATCCCGACACAGTTAGGGAAATTATACCAACTGAACTATGTCCCCTTGCTTAAAGAGATCAGAGACCAACTCAAGACCTTGAACATTCCTTATACAGGCCAATACCTCCCCTGTTCCTATCTCATAGTTAGCTTATTATACAGTATGCAATTCTGTTTTTTTTTTCCCTTCCATAAAAAGCTAGAGAGGATCTGTCTCACCTGGGAGAAAAAAAAGCTGGGGAGGAAAATGGGGAACATTTGCAGTGTGTACATGAGTTTGGGAATAGCATACGTATATCATCATAATATACAGTATATCCTGGCTGGGCCGGAAGAAACTTACTAACAACGTATGTTATGCCGAAAATCATGTACACACTGCAAATGCTCCCCATTTTCCTCCCCAGCTCGTTTTTCTGTCAGGTGAGACAGATCTTCTCTAGCTTTTTATGGAAGAGGAAGAAACACAGAATTGCATTGTCACTGTGGGAAGTGGGGGAAACCCCCCACTGTACAATGTAAAGGGATAATGGTAGCAACTAGGCCAGGACGCCGGAATCAGGGAGCAGGTCACCTCCTATTGCGTCCCTAATCCTCTCCCTAACTCCTAAATGTATGAGTGTACCCTGATAGTGGGACGCTCATACCCTGGATACCTAATATCCTGAGTCACCCTGGAAATCCCTCACTAAGGAGCAGGGGAGAGACGACCTGTTCATCCACAACACAGAGGAACAGGAGTCTCTAAAGGCCTAGAAGCAGGGAAAGGGAGAGACCGTACACAGCAAGAGGATCGGCAGGTAAGAACAACATGACAACTCACATACCAGTCGAAGCCTCCACAACTGGAACCCGTGCATCAGTACAGGAGCCCGAACACACAGCAGGTCACAGTACAAACAACCCACACAGGAATCCAGCATACCAACTCTGCCAGAGCCCCCATGCTCACACAATGCATGGCAGCCCAAAGCAGCGTTGCATACAGGCTACAACATACAGGGCAAACGTCAAACATACATGTAGGGACAAACACCAACAACAGCCCAGACATGTAACAACCACCCTAAACCCACACCTAACAAAAAACAAGTGAGGTAGGGAATCAGGAGCAAACATAAGGAAAGACAATTTATGTCCAATAAGGTGGCCCTCAAGGACTGGGCAGAATCACCCAGGCAAGGAGCAGAGCTCCATCACCAAACAAGGCTGTAGAACAACTGCCCCCAGCCTGCAAGCCCCAGGTATATAACAAGCTTGCGGCCACACCCAGGACACACCCTAATCCCCACTAGCTACAAGATTAACCCCTAGCTTAAATGGGAATTGCATGTGCAAACCAAAAACTACACGTTGCCACCAGCAACGAGTCTGCACGGCAACCGCATCACGGTCAATCAACAATATGACCAGGACATGCATATAATAAGCTAACTATGAGAAAGGAACAGGGAGGTATTGGCCTTCCAAACGCCAATACCTATTACAAAGCAATCCACTTAAAACGGTGGCTCCAGATCCAAATCCCAAAATATAGAATATTGGGCAACGAAATAGAACAAAGCTATCTAACTCCAGAACAGAGAGTTGGACTTTGGTGCTTAAACACCACCTCCATGGGGGACAACCCTCTACTAAAAAGGACAGCATCTGTAATAAGATCAGCAAACAAGGAATTTGGCCTGCTGAGTAATCCACCTACAAGCATGCCAATAGACTTAGCCCCCTTCCTGATCAGACAGGGAACAACAGACATCGCCCCAATATGGAGCAGTCTGGGTGACATACAAACAGAACTCCTAACCTCTCAGAGCAGTAATTTCCTAGCAGTAACTGAAATACATTCAATTAGCAACTTGCTACATAAACTAATACAGGCTAATAAAGAGAAGATAATCTTTGAAAAACTAATGGTCAAGGATAAAACCCAAGTAAACAAATTTCACAATTGCATACTTACCTGCTGTCTCCTAAGAACAAAGTGATACCCTAATACAGGCATGCTCAACCTGCGGCCCTCCAGCTGTTGTAAAACTACAACTGCCACAATGCCCTGCTGTAGGCTGATAGCTGTAGGCTGTTCATGCATGCAGGGAGTTTTAGTTTTGCAACAGCTGGAGGGCCGCAGGTTGAGCATGCCTGCCCTAATATATCGGCATGTGGGCGGAGGAACTGGGAAGGAAATTCACAGAGACGAACATATTACGCATACACGCACACTCACATGGGTTCTCAGGTGTGAGCACAAATGATGAATACAAGAGTAACATATGAGAGGCATGCAAGCATCTAATAAATGTTGGAGGTGTGATAATGAAGTTGGTTCCTTGTCCCACATTTATTGGCACTGTCCGAAACTTCAAAACTTTTGGACAGAAGTCTCACGTACTATCAGAAAAATACTAGAACAACCCATTACTCTAAACCCCGAAATGGTACTATTGTGGTTGCCTACACCAACCTGGAACCTATCCAAAAAAGATGTGATCACACACCTACTCCAGGCAGCTAGACTGCTAAATCCGCTAAAGTGGCTCAGTAAAGATCCGCCAACGGAGGAACAATGGAGGGACAAAGTTGATCAGTTATATCGCTTAGAGGAATTAGCAAGTTGGGAAGATAGGAACCACGAAAGATTCCTAAAAATATGGGGTTCCTGGAGGGCTTATAAGCAACATCACACATAATACATGATACTAATAAAATATCTGTATGTCCAGATGTGGGCATATAGAAGAAGAGATTGGTTGAGAGAGAATATACTGGGGCATGCTAACCCAGATCCGATGGTAGTAACTGAATCGGGAAATGATGTGCTTAAATGGTCAAGATTAAGGTCAATATGAGTAAGTAGCCATCAACAAGTATTGTTCGAGATAAGTGGGGGGAAGACTCTTTCCTCCCACTTCCCCCTCCCCCTACCTTTCCTTCCTATGGTTCTTTACCATTAAAATGTTATATTTATTTGTCTACCTGAAGACGCCTAAGGTATCATAAACTACCAACATGCCTCATTGAACAGATATGTAATGCATAGTAGTAAGGAAGAAGTTATAGTAACGCCAATATGTGGCTGCTTGTTTGAGAATATGTATATGAATCATATCTGTAATGTTCTGAACCTTGACTAATAAAAAAGAAATTTGAAAGGCGTTCCGGTGGCAGCACGGCAGCGCACGGTGAGAGGCAGCTGAACGAAGTATGAAATGCAGTACTTTTAGTCCGGCTGCCTCTCGCCGTGCGCTGCCGTAAGAACTCCGCCACCGCCCCCATTATAGTCAATGGGGACAGAGCGGCAGTCCGGGGGCACACGTGAACTAACGTCAGGATGGATCTGACAGGCTGTTCACCCCCCGGAACAGCCTGACGGAGTCCCCTGCCGCTAATGTGAAAGTACCCTAAGGCTGACATAAAATCAGCCTTTCGTCTACTTCCGGCTAATCCTTCTGGTTTTAACTCTTTAGGTTTTCAGTTTGATGGAAGTTTTTATTTCGATAAATGTCTTCCAATGGGTTTTTCATTATCTTGTTATTATTTTGAATCCTTTTCCACATTTATTCACTGGGTGATTCAGTCTCAAGTTCCTGCGGGAGGTGTGCTACATTACTTAGATTACTTTTTATTCATAGGTTTTCCATATTCTGTTTTATGTTCTAAATTGTTAAATACGTTTCTAGAGATTTGCAGTTCATTCGGGATTCCAGTAGCAGTTAAAAAAAAAGGTCCTTCCTTGTCATTGTTTGGAATTCTTAGGTATTGTTATTGACACAGTTAGTATGGAGTTTCGTTTATCAGTAGAGAAGTTAGAAAAGATTAGATTCTTATTAGTTTCTTTGTTGAGGAAAAAGGAATGTCCGCTGAAAGAGATGCAGTCGTTACTAGGTTCGTTAAATTTTGCCTGTAGAATCATCCCGGTAGGTCGTGTGTTTTGAAAACACTTGTATTTTTCCATGACAGGTCTTAAATCTCCTACTTCACATATTAGGCTGTCAAGGTGTCTGAAAGATGATATGGCAATCTGGTAGGAATTTTTAGAGAATTTTAAAGGGTCGAGCTGTTGGCAGGACAAATTTTTTGAATCAGAAGCCTTAGGTTTATTTACAGATGTGGCTGGAAATTGTGGTTACGGCGCATTTTGGGCAGGAAATGGTCTGCTGAAGCTTGGCCGAGTTCTTGGGCAGCCAATGGTGTGACAAAAAATATTGTTTTATTGGAACGGTTTCCGGTAGTTGTATCCATTGTGATTTGGGGTTCTGAATTTAAGCAATAAGAGAATATTATTAAGTACAGACAATAAAGGTGTTCTGTTTGCAATTAACACTTTATCATTAAAAAGTGATTTGGTAGTTACGTTTTTAAGACATTTGGTCCTATGTTGTATGAAGAATACTATTTGGATTAAAGCAAGGTATTTAGAGGGGAAAAATTATATTTTAGCGGATTCTCTATCACGTTTTCAGTTTTTGAAGTTTCGGGAGCTAGCACCACATGCGTAAATGGAAGGCATTCCTTGTCCCCCTCATCTTTGGGATCTGTTATGGGATTCGTTTCAGAAGGTATCATAAGCTGTGTTGCTCCTAAAACATGGGCTTCTTACTCAGCCGCATGGCGTGATTGGATGCTTTTTTGTAATGCACTGTTTGTTAATGGAAGGTTGGATACACTTAGTTGCGGTTTATTATTTGTTGCAAGTTTAATTGAAAAACAATTGTCTTGCTCTTCTGTATCTAGGACAGTGGCTGGAGTTTCATTTTTTCAAAAACTTTTTGGCGATAAACCGCTATCTGCATATTTTCCCATTAAACAGTTATTGAAATGTTATGGTAAAAGTGTCGCTAGAGTGGATAATAGGAGGCCTATCTCCTTTGGGGTATTGGAGAGTTTATATGGGATCTTGCCTAGCATTTGTTTTGACAATTTTGACGTTTTATTGTTTCGTACAACCTTGATCTTAGCATTTTTTGCTGCTGGTTGCTCATAGCCGGTCTGCTTGCACGGGGTTGGATTTTTCTGAAGTATCATTAAGGGGTAAAATTGTTGAGATCTTTTTAAAACGGTCAAAAACTGATCCGTATAGTAGGGGTCAGGTAATTTGTTTACATTCTTGGGAAGGGTCAACGCTATGCCCAGTGGTTACTGTTAAATTATGGCTTGAAGTTCGTCCTTCAGTGCCAGGCCCCTTTTTGATACATACTAATGGGTCTCCTCTGACTAAGTTTCAATTCTGTTCTGTTGTTAAGAAATGTTTGGGAGCTTTAGGTCTAAGTTCTTTTAATATTTCTTCTCATTCCTTTAGAATTGGGGCAGCCACAGAGGCGGCGAGATGGGATTCAGATGAGTCAGTTGTTAAAAAGATTGGTCGTTGGGATTCTAATAGATTCAAACGATATATTAGGCCTGAGCTAATTCATTCAGACTAATCAATTTTATGTTTTACAGGAGGCCAAGTGATTGTATGGATTGTGGGCCATTCATATGTTTTTTGGGCTCAGAATAGAGCAGAAAAGAGAGTTTATTCAGAAAACCTAACTTTTGACTCTTCAGTGTTACATATCTTTTGGCTAGGGTTTAGAGGCTTGTGTTGGAAGAGGATACTTTCTGAAATCCGTAAACTTTGTTCAAGGTGGCCTTTGCCTAATGTTTTAATTATTCATTTAGGGGGTAATAATTTAGGTAAGGTTAAAACGTGTGAATTAGGGTCCATTCACACGTCCGTATGTGTTTTGCGGATCCGCAAAACATGGACACTGGCAATGTGCGTTCCACATTTTGCAGACCGCACATCGCTGGCACTCTCATAGAAAATGCCTTTTCTTGTCCGCAATTGCGGACAAGAAAAAGGACATGTTCTATTTTTTTGCGGATCCGCAAATGCGGATGCGGAGAGCACATTCCGGCCCCATTGAAAATGAATGGGTGCGCAGCTGTTCCACAAAATTACGGAATGGATCCGGACCCATTTTGCGGATGTCTGAATGGACCCTAACTTTGGGAAATGAAAAGGGATTTGGCTTTAATAAGATGCATGTTGCCGAGGGTTAATCAGATTTTTTCTAAAATTGTGCCTCGTCTGAGTTGGTCAACGAAGAATCAATTATTTCTGGAGAAAATTCGGAAAAGAGTTAATAGAGCAATGGAGAAGTTCCTTCCATTGCTTGGTGGCTTTTCATACAGGCACGTAGCTCTAAAGAGTTCACTACCTGGTCTCTTTAGATCTGACAATGTTCATCTCTCTGAGATTGGGCTAGATATTCATAATTTGGGTTTACAATCTGCAACTGAGCAATGGCGGCAATTCTGCTGGGTGGCCTCGCTTTGTTAAGGAGGGGCTTGTGGGGTGTATGTAGTTCTCATTAATTCAATTTGTTTCTCGATTTAGGTGATTGTTTATTGTGGAATTTTTATATTTCATTATTTATTATGAAAATATTATTGTGGTGTCTAATTTATTTAAGGTAACCCATAATAAAGCATTGCGGCCATTTTTCATCCAATATACCGTAGGTTGTGGTGTCTTTATTTATTTTAGTATAAGTTTAAGAAGTTATGGAAGGGTGAAATGTGCCTCCATGGTTCGGCCTACAGGGTGCAAAAATATAAACAGAACAGACATGGAAAAAAAATAGGTTCATGTGCATAAGCCCAAAGGTGCATAAGCCCACTGGGACCCTGACTGATCACAAGAATGGGGGCCTCGTACCCCCTCTAGCCCCCGGAAATGAACGGAGCAGCAGGTTGGGCATGCGTGTGACTGCTCTATTCATATCTATGGGAGTTCCAGAAATTGCAGAGTAAAGCGCTCACCTATCTCCGGAATTCCCATAGAAATTAATGGAACAGCCACATGCATGCCCAACCGGCCACTCTGCTCATTTCAGGGGGCTGTAGGGGATACAGGGCCCAGGTAATTTTGAAGAGGAAGCAGCACTGACACAAAAGCCACCACCCCTTCAAGCAGCTGATTGGTGGGTGTGCCAGGAGTCGGACCCCCGCCCATCTGATATTGATGACCTTTCCTAAAGATAGATCATCAATATTAAAAGAGCTGTCCAGGCTTTTACTATCAATGACCTATGCTCACAATATGTCATCAATATCAGATCGGTGGGGGTCCGACACCTGGCACCCTGGCCGATCAGCTGTATGAGGAGACAGTATGCGCAGTGCGCATTTGCCGTCTCCTGTCTCTCTTCCTGTCCGCTGCTGCTGTCTTTGGCAAAGACCATAGACAGCAGTAACGGACAGAAAGAGAGAAGGGATATGGCACGTGCGCACTGCATGTACGATCTCTTCATACAGCTGATCAGAGGGAAGGCTGGGTGTCGGACCCCCACCGATCTGATATTGATGATCTATCCCGAGGATAGGTCATCAATAGTAAAAACCTGGACAACCCCTTTAAACCACTGCACAATCCCTTCAAAAAATACTGTAAAAAAATGAATAAAATTTAAATGTCAAAAACTCAATATGATCAAACCATCAGTGTTAAATAACACTGCATGTTAGGCCACACCCCCAAAACCACACTCCCGTTTTAGGGTACTTTCACTCTTGCGGCAGAGGATTCCGTCAGGCAGTTACCTCACCAGAACTGCCTGCCGGATCAGTCAGAACGCATGCAAACTGATGGCATTTGTCATACGGATCAGGATCCTGATCCGTATGACAAAGGCATAGAAATTCCGGATCCGGCATTTTATTAATTTTTTCACATTTTTTGCTGTCTGAGCATGCGCAGACAACAATGCCGGATCCATTTTGCTGGAACACTCAGGGCCAGATCCGGCATTAATGCATGTCAATGGGAAAAAATGCAGTTGCAGCAAAGGTTCCGGAATTTTGGACGGAGATAAAACCGCAGCATGCGGATTGCTCTCCATTCAGAATGCATTAGGATAAAACTGATCAGTTCTTTTCCGGTATTGAGCCCCTAGGACGGAACTCTATGCTGGAAAAGAATAACGCTAGTGTGAAAGTACCAGCTCCCATGTAAACTTAGCCGCCAGTCACCGCCAGTTCTGTGAGAAGGTCTGGTAGACGTCCTTCTCTATCTCTTCCATGATGTTCTTTGTTTTGGTTTCACCTTGTCATCTCCTTTCCTTCTCCTAGGTGTCACCTATTTAGACTAATTATCTCCCTTTTATATTCCCTCCCATACTGCCTCACTTTGCGGTTTATACTACTTCCTGGATGAAGTGTTCACTGCTGAAGGCTGCTGCTGCTGTTTACTCAGATAAGTCTTTTCATGTATTGTGTTTCCTTGCTGGCTTGATTCTAGGTGACCCTGACTCCGTCCGTATTAAGTGCAGGGAGCCGGTGGTAGTGTCCCCTCGCTATTATAGGGTTTTCAGGTGTCACACAGTCTAGGTACGTGGGCATGCATTTGTCTACCATTGAGACCCTTGCATGGGCATAGCAGTCAGCAGTTAAAGCCTTTTCTAGTATCAAAGAGATTTTTGCTTCCGCTCCCATTTTGGTGCAACATGATGTCTCTCTACCTTTTATTGTTGAGGTGGACGCTTCTGAGGTGGGTGTGGGTGCGGTCTTATCTCAGGGTCCCTCTCCTGCCAAATGGCGCCATTGGTTAGAGGGAGCCAGACACCCTATTACCGTGTTTACCGACCATAAGAATCTGGCCTACATGGAATCGGCCAAGCGTCTGAACCCGAGACAGGCCAGATGGTCTTTGTTCTTTTCTAGGTTTAATTTTGTTGTCACGTTCCGCCCTGGGTTTAAAAATGTGAAGGCAGATGCCCTATCATGTTGTTTTCCAAGAGGGGGGAACTTTTAAGACCCGGGTCCCATTTTGGCTGAAGGGGTGGTCATCTTGGCTCTTTATCCTGATTTGGAGGCAGAGGTTCAGGCAGCCCAGGCAGAGACTCCTGATCTTTGTCCTCCTGGGAGGTTGTTTGTGCCTCTCGCTTTACGACACTATTATAGGGTTTTCAGGTGTCACACAGTCTAGGTACGTGGGCATGCATTTGTCTACCATTGAGACCCTTGCATGGACATAGCAGTCAGCAGTTAAAGCCTTTTCTAGTATCAAAGAGAGTTTTGCTTCCGCTCCCATTTTGGTACAACCTGATGTCTCTCTACCTTTTATTGTTGAGGTGGATGCTTCTGAGGTGGGTGTGGGTGCGGTCTTATCTCAGGGTCCCTCTCCTGCCAAATGGCGCCATTGGTTAGAGGGAGCCAGACACCCTGTTACCGTGTTTACCGACCATAAGAATCTGGCCTACTTGGAATGGGCCAAGCGTCTGAACCCGAGACAGGCCAGATGGTCTTTGTTCTTTTCTAGGTTTAATTTTGTTGTCACGTTCCACCCCTTGGGGTTAAAAATGTGAGGGCAGATGCCCTGTCATGTTGTTTTCCAAGAGGGGGGAACTTTGAAGACCCGGGTCCCATTTTGGCTGAAGAGGTGGTCGTCTCGGCTCTTTATCCTGATTTGGAGGCAGAGGTTCAGGAAGCCTAGGCAGAGACTCCTGATCTTTGTCCTCCTGGGAGGTTGTTTGTGCCTCTCGCTTTACGACACAAGGTTTTTAATGAGCACCATGATACTGTCCTTGCTGGGCACCCAGGGAGTAGAGCCACAGTGGATCTCATTGCTCGGAGATTCTGGTCGCCGGCTCTTCGTAAGATGGTTGAGGGTTTTGCAGCAGCCTGCGAGACCTGCGCTCGTGCCAAGGTCCCTCATTCACGGCCATTGGGTTCTCTCCTCCCGTTACCCATTCCTTCCCGTCTTTCGACGCATCTGTCCATGGACTTCATTACGGACCTGCCTCGTTCCTCGAGGAAGACTGTGATTCTGGTGGTAGTGGACCGTTTTAGCAAAATAGTGCATTTTATTCCCTTTCCTGGGTTACCCAATGCTAATGCGTTGGAGCAAGCGTTTGTAGATCACATTAAATTGCATGGCATTCCTTTAGACATCGTTTCTGATAGGGGCATGCAATTTGTTTCCAGATTCTGGAAGGCCTTCTGTTCTCGCTTGGGGATTCGGTTGTCGTTCTCTTCTGCTTTTCACCCGCAGTTGAATCGTCAGACCGAACGCGTCAATCAGAATCTGGAGACATATCTGCGCTGTTTTGTGGCGGAAAATCAGGAGGATTGGTATTCTTTGTCCCTTGCTGAGTTTGCTTTAAATAACCGTCGCCAGGAGTCCTCTGATAAGTCACCATTTTTTGGTGCATATGGGTTTCATCCGCAGTTTGGGACATTCTCTGGAGAGGGGTCTTCTGGTTTACCTGATGAGGAGAGATTTTCCTCATCTTCATTTATTTGGCAAAAGATTCAGGGTAATCTAAAGAGGATGAGTGAGAGATATAAGCGTGTGGCGGATAAGAGACGTGTGCCTGGTCTGGACCTGAATGTGGGTGATCTGGTGTGGTTGTCTACAAAGAATATCAAACTGAAGGTCCCCTCCTGGAAGTTGGGTGCTAAGTTTATTGGGCCTTACAAGATCTTGTCCGTCATCAATCCAGTTGCCTTCCGTCTTGATCTTCCTCAGACTTGGAAGATCCATAATGTTTTTCACAGGTCCCTATTAAAACCTTATGTCCAACCCACTGTACCCTCCTCTTTGCCTCCTCCTCCGATTGTTGTTGATGGTAATCTTGAATTTCAGGTCTCTAGGATTGTGGAGTCTCGCATTATCCGTGGTTCTCTCCAGTACCTCGTTCATTGGGAGGGTTATGGTCCTGAGGAGAGGATGTGGGTCCCAGTGGCGGATATTAAGACCACTCGTCTCATCAGAGCTTTCCATAGGTCTCATCCTGAGAAGGTGGGCTCTGAGTGTCAGGAGTCCACCCTTAGAGGGAGGGGTACTGTCACCGCCAGTTCTGTGAGAAGGTCTGGTAGACGTCCTTCTCTACCTCTTGCATGATGTTCTTTGTTTTGGTTTTACCTTGTCATCTCCTTTCCTTCTCCCAGGTGTCACCCATTTAGACTAATTGTCTCCCTTTTATATTCCCTCCCATACTGCCTCACTTTGCGGTTTATACTACTTCCTGGATGAAGTGTTCACTGCTGAAGGCTGCTGCTGCTGTTTACTCAGATAAGTCTTTTCATGTATTGTGTTTCCTTGCTGGCTTGATTCTAGGTGACCCTGACTCCGTCCGTATTAAGTGCAGGGAGCCGGTGGTCGTGTCCCCTCACTATTATAGGGTTTTCAGGTGTCACACAGTCTAGGTATGTGGGCATGCAATCGTCTACCATTGAGACCCTTGCATGGGCATAGCAGTCAGGGAGAGCTCTTAGGGTTTTATAGGGCTCACCCATATGCTCCTTAGTTTGGGATCAAGCCAGTCGGATGTTTATTCATAAGTTCCAGCTATCTACAACATCATTCGTGACACTAATGTGTGGAAAAAGACATATTAAAATCAATGGGTTGTCTGTGAAGGAAAATGTGAACGACACTTAATGTATACTGTTCTATGTTTAGTTTGGTGGCTACCATTACCCAGTACAGACATACATGTCCCCTCCAGTTTACACATCTGTACATAGACTTACATGGCGGACGGCATTGTTCTTACAATACCTGCCTCTACACAAAGAATTTTGGTCTCCCCCAACATGGTCGCCGCTCGGTGAAGGTAGAGACGCGTGATAGAATATATTTTGGCCTCTAGCACTTTCAATCTCTGCCGTCAGGTGTGGACCTTGGTCCCTCATATAAGAACACTCTCGCCTTTGCTCCTGTGTGATTGCTGCAAGTCCGAATCTGTTTCAGACGGAAGTGTGATAAGGAGACGACCTCGCTCCTTGAGATTCTCAATAAGATGGCGGCGCTGGGGCTCATCCTTCATCTCTGGTTCCTGGCCTGGAATGGGTTTGCCGTGTATCAGAATGTGCTGGTGTCCAGTTCCGATCCGTTCGTTGGACACAGTAGTTATGGAGGCAGGTGGAAGTTCCTGACCTTCCTGAACCAGGTGAGGTAGGGCTGGTGTTAAGGACCTCCCTGTGAGTCCTGACATGACCCAGCAGCAGAAAGGAATGAATGGAGCAGACTTGTGCATCCTCTATTGTGGTTGTGAAACTGCAGGTCTCAGCATGTCAGGGGGTGCCAGTGGTTTGCTTAAAGGGGTTGTCTACTATTGAGGTGGACAATGTGGTTGTAGTAGATTTTATTTTTCCCTCCCTTAGTAATGCTCTTTTGGCTCCTGCTTCATGGTGGTTTATCCACAGAGATACCTCTAGCAGCTCTAAAGTGCTTTGCTGTGGTCATAGAGTCCTGGGGACCCATAGTGCGGGTTTTATCATCTGGATTCACAAGGAATAGGTGAGCCAAAAGATAGTGTTGTGCTGTATTACAGAGGTGCCTCGCGGAGCATCCCAGATCACGACCAGTATGGAGCTGTAGAATGGCGTTGTGTTCTGCCATATAGGGCCAGTGCATGTGTCTGTATGTGGGTAAGTAACTGGCTCAGTGATAAAAAGTGGAGGGTGGTTATTAACAGTACACACCCAGATTGGGTTGCTAGTGGGGTACCTGAGGGGTCCCTGTCTCTAGTGGGGTACGACAGGGGTCAGAATTGGAGGGGTCACTATCACTAGTGGGGTACCACAGGAATCAATATTGGAGGGGTCACTCACTAGTGGGCTACCACAGGGGTCAATATTGGAGGGGTCACTATCTCTAGTGGGGTACTACAGGGGTCAGCATTGGAGGGGTCACTATCATTAGGGTACCACAGGGGACAGTATTGGACCCTATTCTCTTCAATATATTTATTAATGATCTTGTAGAAGGCTTGCACAGTAAAATATACATTTTTGCAGAGGACACTAAATTGTGTAAAGTAATTAACACAGAAGAGGAAGTATACTGCTACAGATGGATCTGGATAGATTGGCGGCATGGTGTCACGAAAGGTGTACAGAAAACTAGAAGACACAAAATGAAGATCCGACTGACTGGATCCAAAACTAAGGAACAAAAAGGGAGAGCCCTGCAACAGACCTGGCTCTCTCCCTAACTGCTCAGCCTATGCAAAAATCTCAATGGTAGATGATCGCATATCCTCGTACCTCGACTGTATAACACCTGAACACCCTATAATAGTGAGGGGACACGACCACCGGCTCCCTACACTTGATACGGAGGGAGTCAGGGTCACCTGGGATCCAGCAAACAGGAAAACACAAATGAATGAACAAAACTTATCTGTAGAAGACTCAGTAGTAGCATCCAGCATGCACACACTCCAGAAAGTTGTATAAACCGCAAAGTGATGCAGTATGGGAAGGGATTTAAAGGGATGCAATCAGTGCAACTACATGACAGCTGAGAGAGGCTAACGAGATGAGAAAACGAAAGCAAAACAAAAAGGAACCTCAAGGAGGAGGTTCTGAAGAACGTCTGTCAGAGCTTCTCAGATGTCTGGTGGTGACAGTACCCCTCCTTCTACGAGTGGACTCCGGACACTCAGAGCCCACCTTCTCAGGATGGGACCTATGGAAAGCCCTGATGAGACGAGTGGCCTTAATGTCCGTCACTGGGACCCACATCCTCTCCTCAGGACCATAACCCTCCCAATGAACGAGGTACTGGAGAGAATCGCGGACAACACGAGAATCCACAATCCTAGAGACCTAAAATTCAAGATTACCATCAACCACAATCGGAGGAGGAGGCAAAGATGAGGGTACAATGGGTTGGACATAAGGTTTTAATAAGGACTTATGAAAAACATTATGGATCTTCCAAGTCTGAGGAAGATCAAGACGGTAGGCAACAGGATTGATGACGGACAAGATTTTGTAAGGCCCAATAAACTTAGGACCCAACTTCCAGGAGGGAACCTTCAATTTGATATTCTTAGTAGACAACCACACCAGATCACCAACATTCAGGTCCGGACCAGGCACACGTCTCTTATCCGCCACACGCTTATATCTCTCACTCATGCTCTTTAGATTATCCTGAATCTTTTGCCAAATAGATGACAAAGACGAGGAGAATCTGTCCTCATCAGGTAAACCAGAAGACCCCTCTCCAGAGAATGTCCCAAACTGCAGATGAAACCCATATGCACCAAAAAATGGTGACTTATCAGAGGACTCCTGACGACGGTTATTTAAAGCAAACTCAGCAAGGGACAAAAAAGAACACCAATCCTCCTGATTCTCCACCACAAAACAGCGCAGATATGTCTCCAGATTCTGATTGACGCGCTCTGTCTGGCCATTCGACTGCGGGTGGAAAGCAGAAGAGAATGACAACCGAACCCCCAAGCGAGAACAGAAAGCCTTCCAGAATCTGGAAACAAACTGCATGCCCCTATCAGAGACTATGTCTGAAGGAATACCATGCAATTTGACAATGTGATCAATAAATGCCTGCGCCAGCGTCTTGGCATTGGGCAAGCCAGGAAAAGAAATGAAATGCACCATTTTGCTAAAACGGTCCACCACCACCAGAATCACAGTCTTCCCCGAGGAACGAGGCAGGTCCGTAATGAAGTCCATGGACAGATGTGTCCAAGGACGGGAAGGAATGGGTAACGGAAGGAGAGGACCTGATGGCCGTGAATGAGGGACTTTGGCACGAGCGCAGGTCTCGCAGGCTGCCACAAAACCCTAAACCGACTTACGAAGCGCCGGCCACCAGAATCTCCGAGCGATGAGATCCACTGTGGCTCTTGCCCCCGGGTGCCCAGCAAGGACAGTATCGTGGTGCTCCTTAAAAATCTTGTGTCTTAAAGCAAGAGGCACAAACAACCTCCCAGGAGGACAAAGATCAGGAGCCTCTGACTGAGCTACCTGATCCTCTGCCTCCAATTCAGGATAAAGAGTAGAGACCACCACACCTTCAGCCAAAATGGGTCCCGGGTCTTCAAAATTCCCACCTCCCGGAAAACAACGTGACAGGGCATCCGCCTTCACATTCTTAACCCCAGGGCGGAACGTGACAACAAAATTAAACCTTAAAAAGAACAAAGACCATCTAGCCTGTCTCGGGTTCAGACGCTTGGCTGACTCCAAGTAGGCCAGATTCTTATGGTCAGTAAACACGGTAATAGGGTGTCTGGCGCCATTCCTCAAAAGCTAACTTGATGGCCAACAACTCCCTATCTCCCACATCGTAATTTCTCTCTGCAGAGGAGAGTTTCTTCGAGAAAAAGGCACACGGTCGCCACTTGGCAGGAGAGGGACCCTGAGACAAGACCGCACCCACACCCACCTCAGAAGCATCAACCTCAACTATGAAGGGTAGAGAAATATCAGGTTGTACCAAGATGGGAGCGGAAGCAAAACTCTCCTTGATATTAGAAAAGGCCTTACGCGCCTCTACCGACCAGGAGGAAAAATCTACCCCCTTTCTAGTCATATCAGTGAGTGGTTTAACAACAGAGGAATAATTCAAAATAAACTTCCTGTAATAATTGGCAAAACCCAAAAAACGCATCAGAGCCTTCTGATTCTCAGGAAGCTCCCACTCAAGCACAGCGCGGACCTTCTCGGGGTCCATGCGAAAACCAGAAGCGGAGAGAAGAAATCCCAGAAATTGAATTTCTGGAACCGCAAACACACATTTTTCCAGTTTAGCATACAGTTTATTCTCCCGCAGGATGAGCAAGACCTGACGTAAGTGTTCCTTATGAGTTTTGAAATCAGGAGAAAAAATGAAAATGTCATCTAGATACACTAATACAAATTTGCCCATTAAATGATAAAAAATGCTGTTCACAAAATGCTGAAAGACGGCTGGAGCATTCATCAAACCAAAAGGCATGACCAAATTCTTAAAATGGCCCTCAGGGGTATTGAAGGCCGTCTTTCATTCGTCTCCTTCTCTGACCCTGACCAGGTTGTATGCCCCTCTTAGATCCAACTTGGAAAAAACTTTAGCCCCAACAATCTGGTTAAACAGGTCCGGGATCAGAGGAAGCGGATAAGGGTCACGAATTGTGATACTGTTCAGCTCCCTGAAATCCAGACATGGTCTTAAAGAACCATCTTTTTTCTTAACAAAGAAAAAACCAGCGGCAACAGGTGACTTCGAGGGTCGTATGTGTCCCTTTCTCAGACTCTCAGAGATATAAGCACGCATAGTGACCCTTTCAGGTTGGGAGAGATTGTATAAACGAGATTTAGGCAGCTTGGCGCCTGGGGTGAGATTAATAGGGCAATCGTACTCCCTGTGAGGGGGCAAGTCCTGAACACCACTCTCAGAGAACACATCCGAAAATTCAGAGAGAAAAGATGGTACAGTCTTAGTAGAAACCTCAGAAACAGATGTCGTGAGGCAATTCTCTCTGCAAAAGTCACTCCAACCATTTATTTGCCTCGCTTGCCAATCAATGGTGGGGTTATGTTTAGTGAGCCAGGGTAGCCCCAACACTAGAGGAGTAGGCAACCCGCTTAGGACGAAACATGACACATCCTCAACATGAGTATCACTCACAATCAAACGGATATTGTGAACTATGCCCTTTAACGATTTCTGAGGAAGTGGAACGTAATCAATAGCAAAAACAGGTATATGCTTTCCCAAAGTGCATACCTGGAAACCATGAGTTATAGCAAATTGATTATCAATGAGATTGACAGCTGCTCCACTATCTACAAAAATATCACAAAAAATGTTCTTGCTCTCTAGCGCCACCCTGGCAGGTAGGACAAAACGGGAACTACAAGCAAACGGAAAACCTTCAATTTCCGCATCAACCTTGCCAATAGTAAAAGATGGAACGTTTTTAGAGGATTTTTTTCTTTTTGTTTCTTTATTACTCTCAAAAAACTGCCTGAATCTCCTAGAGATTCCCAGAAATGCTTAGCACTTGTTGGCCCTTTTGCCTTCACTCTGCGGTCCAGCTCACCCCAAACCATCTCGATTGGGTTCAGGTCCGGTGACTGTGGAGGCCAGGTCATCTGGCGCAGCACCCCATCACTCTCCTTCATGATCAAATAGCCCTTATACAGCCTCGAGGTGTGTTTGGGGTCATTGTCCTGTTGAAAAATAAATGATGGTCCAACTAAACGCAAACCGGATGGAATAGCATGCCGCTGCAAGATGCTGTGGTATCCATGCTGGTTCAGTATGCCTTCAATTTTGAATAAATCCCCAACAGTGTCACCAGCAAAGCACCCACACACCATCACACCTCCTCCTCCATGCTTCACGGTGGGAACCAGGCATGTAGAGTCCATCCGTTCACCTTTTCTGCGTTGCACAAAGACACGGTGGTTGGAACCAAAGATCTCAAATTTGGACTCATCAGGCCAAAGCACAGATTTCCACTGGTCTAATTAATGTCCATTCCTTGTGTTCTTTAGCCCAAACAAGTCTCCTCTGCTTGTTGCCTGTCCTTAGCAGTGGTTTCCTAGCAGATATTCTACCATGAAGGCCTGATTCACACAGTCTCCTCTTAACAGTTGTTCTAGAGATGTGTCTGCTGCTAGAACTCTGTGTGGCATTGACCTGGTCTCTAATCTGAGCTGCTGTTAACATTTCTGAGGCTGGTGACTCCGCTGAACTTATCCTCCGCAGCAGAGGTGACTCTTGGTCTTCCTTTCCTGGGGCGGTCCGCGTGTGAGCCAGTTTCTTTGTAGCGCTTGATGGGTTTTGTGACTGCACTTGGGGACACTTTCAAAGTTTTCCCAATTGTTCAGACTGACTGACTTTCATTTCTTAAAGTAATGATGGCCACTCGTTTTTCTTTACTTAGCTGCTTTTTTCTTGCCATAATACAAATTCTAACAGTCTATTCAGTAGGACTATCAGCTGTGTATCCACCTGACTTCTCCACAAGGCAAATGATGGTCCCAACCCCATTTATAAGGCAAGAAATCCCACTTATGAAACCTGACAGGGCACACCTGTGAAGTGAAAACCATTTCAGGTGACTACCTCTTGAAGCTCAACAAGAGAATGCCAAGAGTGTGCAAAGCAGTAATCAAAGCAAAAGGTGGCTACTTTGAAGAACCTAGAATATGACATATTTTTTAGATGTTTCACACTTTTTTGTTATGTATATAATTCCACATGTGTTAATTCATAGTTTTGATGCCTTCAGTGTGAATCTACAATTTTCATAGTCATGAAAATAAAGAAAACTCTTTGAATGAGAAGGTGTGTCCAAACTTTTGTTCTGTACTGTATATATATTAAAAAAATTCCCCTCCTTTCCTCTTTTATTCTCCACTTTAATCCAATATATACCTGTGTCTCCAAAGGTTATTCAGACTGCATTCTTCGGTGTCTGCCTCCTGTGCGATCTTCTCCAGATCTGCCTTTCTAATAAGAACCAGTTCTGCTCCTTCCTGACACGGCTGAAGGACTGCTTCTTTGCTGCACTGGCAGAGGAATAATTCAAAATAAACTTCCTGTAATAATTGGCAAAACCCAAAAAACGCATCAGAGCCTTCTGATTCTCAGGAAGCTCCCACTCAAGCACAGCGCGGACCTTCTCGGGGTCCATGCGAAAACCAGAAGCGGAGAGAAGAAATCCCAGAAATTGAATTTCTGGAACCGCAAACACACATTTTTCCAGTTTAGCATACAGTTTATTCTCCCGCAGGATGAGCAAGACCTGACGTAAGTGTTCCTTATGAGTTTTGAAATCAGGAGAAAAAATGAAAATGTCATCTAGATACACTAATACAAATTTGCCCATTAAATGATAAAAAATGCTGTTCACAAAATGCTGAAAGACGGCTGGAGCATTCATCAAACCAAAAGGCATGACCAAATTCTTAAAATGGCCCTCAGGGGTATTGAAGGCCGTCTTTCATTCGTCTCCTTCTCTGACCCTGACCAGGTTGTATGCCCCTCTTAGATCCAACTTGGAAAAAACTTTAGCCCCAACAATCTGGTTAAACAGGTCCGGGATCAGAGGAAGCGGATAAGGGTCACGAATTGTGATACTGTTCAGCTCCCTGAAATCCAGACATGGTCTTAAAGAACCATCTTTTTTCTTAACAAAGAAAAAACCAGCGGCAACAGGTGACTTCGAGGGTCGTATGTGTCCCTTTCTCAGACTCTCAGAGATATAAGCACGCATAGTGACCCTTTCAGGTTGGGAGAGATTGTATAAACGAGATTTAGGCAGCTTGGCGCCTGGGGTGAGATTAATAGGGCAATCGTACTCCCTGTGAGGGGGCAAGTCCTGAACACCACTCTCAGAGAACACATCCGAAAATTCAGAGAGAAAAGATGGTACAGTCTTAGTAGAAACCTCAGAAACAGATGTCGTGAGGCAATTCTCTCTGCAAAAGTCACTCCAACCATTTATTTGCCTCGCTTGCCAATCAATGGTGGGGTTATGTTTAGTGAGCCAGGGTAGCCCCAACACTAGAGGAGTAGGCAACCCGCTTAGGACGAAACATGACACATCCTCAACATGAGTATCACTCACAATCAAACGGATATTGTGAACTATGCCCTTTAACGATTTCTGAGGAAGTGGAACGGAATCAATAGCAAAAACAGGTATATGCTTTCCCAAAGTGCATACCTGGAAACCATGAGTTATAGCAAATTGATTATCAATGAGATTGACAGCTGCTCCACTATCTACAAAAATATCACAAAAAATGTTCTTGCTCTCTAGCGCCACCCTGGCAGGTAGGACAAAACGGGAACTACAAGCAAACGGAAAACCTTCAATTTCCGCATCAACCTTGCCAATAGTAAAAGATGGAACGTTTTTAGAGGATTTTTTTCTTTTTGTTTCTTTATTACTCTCAAAAAACTGCCTGAATCTCCTAGAGGGACAAACATTTGCCAAATGATTTATACCTCCACAACAGAAACAAACCTTCCTATGAGAGCTGAATCCTCTATTGTCAGAGGCAAGCAAACCCAGCTGCATGGGCCCCTGCTCAGAAGGGATTGAGAGCGACTGAGACCCCTGTGCACTGAATGAGACCGCCACACTGTCCTTGGACTGAGTATGACAGGAAGGAGTGATCTCTCCTCTCTCTCTAAGACACCTGTCAATACGAACGGCCCGAGACATGGCAGAGTCCAAGGAGGTAGGTCTCTCATGAAAGGCAAATGCATCTTTCAATCCCTCTGAAAGACAATGGCAAAATTGTCTTCGGAGTGCAGCATCATTCCAACCAGTATCAGCTGCCCATCTACGAAATTCTGAACAGTATATCTCTGCGGACTGTTTACCCTGGCATAAAAGACGTAGTCTAGACTCAGCTAGAGCAATACGATCCGGATCATCATATATCTGACCCAGGGCTAAAAAAAATTCATCCACTGAACGGTGCCCCCACCGGCAGCGAAAAGGCCCAGGACTGAGCGTTATCCCTGAGCAGCGAGATGATGATCCCCACCCTCTGCTCCTCATCACCAGAGGAATGGGGAAGTAGGCGAAAATGGAGTTTGCAGGCCTCTCTAAAACTAACATAATTCTCACTACCCCCGGAGAACGTATCCGGGAGCGAGATCTTAGGCTCAGAACAAACTCCATGAACGCAAGCTGAACCGGTCACCTGAAACTGAGAAACAGTTTTACAGAGATCTGCTACCTCCAATGACAGACCCTGCATGCGTTCAGTCAAAAGTGAAACCGGATCCATGCTTGAGACGGTTTTGGCGGTTTATAATGTCACGGAAGGTGTACAGAAAACTATAAGACACAAAATGAAGATCCGACTGACTGGATCCAAAACTAAGGAACAAAAAGGAGAGCCCTGCAACAGACCTGGCTCTCTCCCTAACTGCTCAGCCTATGCAAAAATCTCAATGGTAGATGATCGCATATCCTTGTACCTCGACTGTATAACACCTGAACACCCTATAATAGTAAGGGGACACGACCACCGGCTCCCTACACTTGATACGGAGGGAGTCAGGGTCACCTGGGATCCAGCAAACAGGAAAACACAAATGAATGAACAAAACTTATCTGTAGAAGACTCATTAGTAGCATCCAGCATGCACACACTCCAGGAAGTTGTATAAACCGCAAAGTGATGCAGTATGGGAAGGGATTTAAAGGGATGCAATCAGTGCAACTACATGACAGCTGAGAGAGGCTAACGAGATGAGAAAACGAAAGCAAAACAAAAGGAACCTCAAGGAGGTTACACTGGGTAACACTGACATGGAAATGGACCTAGGACTTTTAGTGAACAGCAAACTAAGCTGTAAAAAACAGTGTCAGGCAGCTGCTGCCAAGGCCAATAAGATAATAGATTGCATCAAAAGGGGCATAGATGCTCGTGATGAGAACATAGTCCTGCCACTTTACAAATCACTTGTCAGACCACACATGGAGTACTGTGTACAGTTCTGGGCTCATGTGAACAAGGGAGACATAGCAGAGCTGGAGAGGGTCCAAAAGAGGGTAACTAAAGTAATCACTGGAATGGTGGGGACTACAGTACCCTGAAAGATTATCAAAATTAGGGTTATTCACTTTAGAAAAAAGACAAATAAGGCTAGATCTAATAACGCCCTGTGTGAGGGTGATCCTCGGTTTTGGACTTGCAGGAGCGCACAGCATTATACTGATATATACCTTCTACAGAATCATAGTGACATAAAGCTGTCAGCATGGTCCTGTAGAAAGAAGGTCAAGCAGAGGCACACAGCATTATAAATCAGTACAATGCTGTGCGCTCCTGCAAGTCCAGAACCGAGGATCACCCTCGCACATGGAGCGTGATTCCTGCGATCGACTCGCTTGTGTGAGACAGCCCTAAAAGAGTTAAAGAGGGGCCTGGATGTATTTCTAAAGTGTAATAATCCCCTGCATAAAGGAAACGGAACGGATCCGTTTTGCAGCCCCTAGACTTCTATTATAACAGAATAAAGCCATCTCTAATGGTGATCTTCAATGCTGTGAGTTCTATCCCAGCTGCCGCTGTATTGTCCTTTACTCAAAGATAAGACTCGCGGTCAGGCAGGAACTCGCAGCATCGTACATAACTGTGATGCCGAAAGTTCCGCTCACATAAGCCATTGTCGGTCAGGGAATTGCGGTGGTCACATGGACCGCACTTGGCCTTGTGAATGCAGCCTAAGGGTGTGGCTACATAGCGACATTGGTCACTCTAAAGCTGTCAGCACCAGGATCACAGGGGCATCGCAGGGTAATCACAAAACATCCAACACTGATGGATTTATTTATTTTTTGGTGTGAAATCTGGGGTCGCAACAACTTGTGAGTCGCCCTGCGACCTCATTCTATTCCGGGCCGTGCTGCTACACAGCAATCTTTGGTTGTGGTATGGGTGTCGTTGCCAAGATGGCAGTGCAGCCCCAGCCTGAGGGGTGTAGATGTACCTCTGGATAGAGCTGCATGCTTGGCTTCTTGTACTCCCCTAGACTTTGATGAAGAAGCCCACACAAGCACAGAAGTGGGTGCCAGAGGATGGATCCACTTCTACTGGACTATCCCTTTAAGGAATTTCTCTTTGGCTGTGTTTTATTGATCCCATATCTTTTTCAGCCTGGGTGACTAAGGTGCTGGAGGTGGCAGAGATCAGTTACAGAGGGAACTTTGCCTGCGGGCGAAGGTGACATCAGCATTTTATAGGGTCACGCTTATTGTGGTGGAGTAAAGGTAGCCATACACGATTATAGCAGCTCGGGCAGATATCAATCTAAAGTGTATAGGAGGGAGGGAATGATCGTGCTGCTGGATTTCCTGAGAAGATAGGCTGTTGTCTGGTAGTCTTTTGTTCTGAATCAAGAATCTCAGACCCCTTTTTAAGATGATATCCAGGATTAGAAAAACATGGCTATCTTCTTCCAAAAACAGCACAACCCCGGTCCATAGGTTGTCTAGTATTGCAGATTCCATTGGAGTCAACGGGGCAGGACTGCACACATTTGGACAGGGGTGAAGCTGTTTTGTTGGAGAAAGCAGCCATGTTTTTCTAATTCAGGACAACCCGATAAATATCTTCTATCAGGTTACTGAGTCTCAGGTGGGGTCCAAGAGCCAAAACCTTCTCCTGTTGCATAAATGGAAGGGCCACAGGTCACTCTGTAGATTCCTATACAGTCCTATTGGGAGCCACATCAGCAAAAGAGGTAATTTAATGTGTCCCTCCAGGTCTGTCTGTAGGGGTTATATGGACCCACGGCCTCCTATTAGTGCCGTCTTGTGCCATGCCTTGGTGGAGATGTACCAGAAGGGCTTGAGGATCTATCACTGATGTCCACGTCCTCTAGTGTAGACAAGCGGCGCGTCCATAGATGAGGAATTTCTACATTGTGGTCTTGCAGGTATCTGTTAGCTGGCATCCAAGCAACCACCCCTCTTTAATCCCCGAAAATCTGCACTGGGGAAGCAGATGGAAGTATCAAATATATTGCAAAGTACTGGAGAACCCCTTTAAATGCAGATACCTCCTTCAGACCTGGTTCCTTGCTTACCTGTGGAAGAAGATAACTGACGCTGTCCATGTGACTGACAGATGTGTGGTGGAGTATCACCTCTAAGGCATGCGCTGGGCAGGATAGATGACCCCCCCTTTTAATCCAAGGTCCTGTAGAGCCATCCATCCATATTATTTACTGTCTGAGTGCATGCCTCCATCACTCCGGATCTTGTCTTGTCATGCAGCACTCATGCTGTTTATGACTGTGTCTAATGTTATGGTGCAGAGCGGTGCGCTGACCTGTCCAAAGTTGATTTGTAACAGTGGGAGAATTTATGGAATCTATTGTATGGAAACCTGTGTCTATCTACATAGTGGAGCAGTTAGGTAAGCCCTGAGCTGGAGGTTAGATAACTCTCTATGCTTGTGTAACAGTGTAGAAGTGCAAAGGATGGATGTAGTCACCAGGAGACGTGGGTGCATGCGCCCACCAACCTGTCCCCTAAAACATGGAAACGCCAAGAGGGCTCCTCTCACCAGTTATCTTTGTGAGGAGAAAATATAGACTCCTTAACATTTAAAGGTATTGTCCATAACAGTGATCTAATCTTGGAGTCCATCGCTCATCCACATTTTAAAGAGGACATGTCCGGTATCACAGTTGGGGGTCTGGATCTTGCATTTTAAACTCCCCAAAATGACCAAGGGTCCTAGATGTACCCCAGATGAATTGGCATTACTATAGCTTGTATACATATATATATATATATATATATACAGTACAGACCAAAAGTTTGGACACACCTTCTCATTCAAAGAGTTTTCTTTATTTTCATGACTATGACAATTGTAGATTCACACTGAAGGCATCAAAACTATGAATTATGAATTAACACATGTGGAATTATATACATAACAAAAAAGTGTGAAACAACTGAAAATATGTCATATTCTAGGTTCTTCAAAGTAGCCACCTTTTGCTTTAATTACTGCTTTGCACACTCTTGGCATTCTCTTGATGAGCTTCAAGAGGTAGTCACCTGAAATGGTCTTCCAACAGTCTTGAAGGAGTTCCCAGAAATGCTTAGCACTTGTTGGCCCTTTTGCCTTCACTCTGCGGTCCAGCTCACCCCCAAACCATCTCGATTGGGTTCAGGTCCGGTGACTGTGGAGGCCAGGTCATCTGGCGCAGCACCCCATCACTCTCCTTCATGATCAAATAGCCCTTATACAGCCTCGAGGTGTGTTTGGGGTCATTGTCCTGTTGAAAAATAAATGATGGTCCAACTAAACGCAAACCGGATGGAATAGCATGCCGCTGCAAGATGCTGTGGTATCCATGCTGGTTCAGTATGCCTTCAATTTTGAATAAATCCCCAACAGTGTCACCAGCAAAGCACCCCCACACCATCACACCTCCTCCTCCATGCTTCACGGTGGGAACCAGGCATGTAGAGTCCATCCGTTCACCTTTTCTGCGTCGCACAAAGACACGGTGGTTGGAACCAAAGATCTCAAATTTGGACTCATCAGGCCAAAGCACAGATTTCCACTGGTCTAATTAATGTCCATTCCTTGTGTTCTTTAGCCCAAACAAGTCTCCTCTGCTTGTTGCCTGTCCTTAGCAGTGGTTTCCTAGCAGATATTCTACCATGAAGGCCTGATTCACACAGTCTCCTCTTAACAGTTGTTCTAGAGATGTGTCTGCTGCTAGAACTCTGTGTGGCATTGACCTGGTCTCTAATCTGAGCTGCTGTTAACATTTCTGAGGCTGGTGACTCCGCTGAACTTATCCTCCGCAGCAGAGGTGACTCTTGGTCTTCCTTTCCTGGGGCGGTCCGCGTGTGAGCCAGTTTCTTTGTAGCGCTTGATGGGTTTTGTGACTGCACTTGGGGACACTTTCAAAGTTTTCCCAATTGTTCAGACTGACTGACTTTCATTTCTTAAAGTAATGATGGCCACTCGTTTTTCTTTACTTAGCTGCTTTTTTCTTGCCATAATACAAATTCTAACAGTCTATTCAGTAGGACTATCAGCTGTGTATCCACCTGACTTCTCCACAAGGCAAATGATGGTCCCAACCCCATTTATAAGGCAAGAAATCCCACTTATGAAACCTGACAGGGCACACCTGTGAAGTGAAAACCATTTCAGGTGACTACCTCTTGAAGCTCAACAAGAGAATGCCAAGAGTGTGCAAAGCAGTAATCAAAGCAAAAGGTGGCTACTTTGAAGAACCTAGAATATGACATATTTTTTAGATGTTTCACACTTTTTTGTTATGTATTTAATTCCACATGTGTTAATTCATAGTTTTGATGCCTTCAGTGTGAATCTACAATTTTCATAGTCATGAAAATAAAGAAAACTCTTTGAATGAGAAGGTGTGTCCAAACTTTTGTTCTGTACTGTATATATATTAAAAAAAATTCCCCTCCTTTCCTCTTTTATTCTCCACTTTAATCCAATATATACCTGTGTCTCCAAAGGTTATTCAGACTGCATTCTTCGGTGTCTGCCTCCTGTGCGATCTTCTCCAGATCTGCCTTTCTAATAAGAACCAGTTCTGCTCCTTCCTGACACGGCTGAAGGACTGCTTCTTTGCTGCACTGGCATTCCCACTTGGCGCGGTAAGTTTGGCAGGTCATCCACTTTCTTTTACTTCTATGAAATTTGGCCAAAAAGTGGCATTTTCCCGGTAGAACCTGCTTAAGTTTCATAGATTTCTTTGACCTGTGTGTTCAGTTTTCCTTCTTTCAGTTTGTCTTTACAGTATTCTGGAGTATTTACGCCTACGACAGGGAGCTGGTGTACCCTGAAGAACTGGACAAAGTCTTTGCACAATGGCTTAACGATGCCATGGGAAGACTATCTGATAACTCCTCAATATATTGTAATACATATTTGTAGAGCCACTGTCCTATACAAACATAATATCCTTCCAGGTATTCATTCTGAAGATTACAGGGTCCTCCAGTAGTGAATCCGGAAGTAGAATATTGATGACCTGTTCTCAGGATAGGTCATCAGTGTCTGAACAGGGGGGAGGTGCAACTACCTAAAACCACCGATCACTTATTTGAAGAAACTGCAGCCTATTTCTAAGGCCTCTTGCACACGACCGTATGCCCTCCGAGACATACGGTACGTGAGCGGGCCATATGTCCCAGAGCGGCAGTGATAGTGCGCACGGGAGCACACAGCATCATAGATGACAATCATGCTGTGCACTTCGGGCCGCCTGTGGGACATATGGACCGTATGTCTCAGAGGGCATATGGTCGTGTGCAAGAGGCCTAAGCCAGCGATGTCACTTTAATCGATCACATGGCCTAGGCGCTGCTCCGTGCCTTTCAGGTGAGTGGGCCTGGGCTGCAATACCAAGCACAGCCACTATACAATAAATGGCACTGTGCTTGGTATGCTGTGAGGAGGCCTCAGGGATCAGCAACCTTTGGCATTTCAGCTGCTGTGAAACTACAACTCCCAGCATGCACGCTTACTCAGCTGTTCTTGTAACTCCCATAGAAGTGAAAGGAGGATTCTGGGAGTTGTAGTTTCAGAACAGCTGGAGTGCCAGAGGTTGCTGATACCTGCTCTAGCCATTCTATGATATTTTAGTTTAACACTGAAAATTCAGAACCGAGAAAATCAGGAAATGTGCAATTTCAGAAGACGACATAGCAGAGAGAACCAATTTGGACATTTCTGACTTTGGCATTTTTGCTTTAACTCTTAAAGTGATAACCTCTTTCTAGGACTATGCAATCATCCAGGTTACTTTATAATCTGATCCGATTGATTTCTAGATATAGAAGTTTTCTTGTATAACTTGTACAAGGGGAATTTTTTTTTAATTTCACAGGAAAATAGCCAGGTTATCAAATTCTGGACTATTTGACAGATAATAAATGAGCCATACATGTAAAGGCAGAGAGCTTAGAGGAGGAATTTTATCATTAGTTCTCTCTGCTCAGTCTCCTGGTCTTGTGAAATTCCACATTATATTGCAGTTCTGTGATAAGTTATGTCATTTTAGATTATTGGTACATTACCGGTATTTCTCTGGCCTCATGTATATGGTCTTATTTGGGCTCCTATAGAAGTGCATGGGGCATCTACTATACTTCTTGAGCTCCACCAGACTGTGTATATGAAGATATAGCAGCAATACATCTAAGGGATAAGAGAATATCTTCATATATATGGCACCTGCGGCAGTCTGGATGGCTGTATGGCCTCCATTTACTAACGCGTATATAACCTCTCCTGTTTATATTTGGCAGTATCTGCCCCCTCTTGGTGGCTTCCACCTTGCTTCTGAAGGTGGTCATAGCCATACACATGAGATAACTGTCGCGTGTTCAGCAAAGCTATCTCTCCTAATCCCCCAGAGCATGCATGTGGAGAAAGCAAAAGGATGGGGGCGTTGAAATCCAACAGGCCCAATCCTTATCTCCTTTAACATCGGCCGTTGGCGAAGAATTGGGAGGACGCCATACACATTAAATTTTGGTCAGAAATCAGCGGGTTTGGACAACATAGATCTAATGTGTATGGCCATCGTATGTTCCCAGACAGCAGTGGAATGAGATTGGTACTTCTCCCAAGTAATAATCTAAGTGATATAGACGCATGTGATCCTATGTCATCCTTCTTTGTTCTTTACAGCACACACTTATCTTTCCAGTTATCCTTATCGAGCTCTTTGCATGTCCACACCAATACCCGAGCAAGAAAAATGGCCTGGCTGTCCTAGCGGTGTTTGGCATTTCGTATCTGTCATGGTAGGTACTTCTGACCTGGCAATGACTTTGTGCAAGATTAGAAAACAGGGAGCCATGCTGCCACTTTTTTACCATGGACACTGTCTAGTAACGCAGCATTCTAGTGAATAGGACTGAGCTGCAGTACCAGACATGGCCTATAAATAAGAGTGGCACTGTTCCTGGACAAATGTGTGTTTCTTTTTTTTTTTTTGTCTAAACCGGGACCTCCCCTTTTTAATTATATGTCATATAGTTTAAATGAGAGGTTCTAGAAGTTCCTAATATTCTTTGCATTTCAGCTCAGAACCATTTCAATATAACTGCATGCTGGCAGTGAATAGAAATCTTTTGGTCGACCTCTTGAGGATAAAAAATCTGCACTTACTGATTTGTTAGCCTAAAAATAAAATCATTCCCAACCATCTTAGTGGGCCGTCAGGCTTGTTTGAGGGAACACAGGGTGTAGTGGAGCTGTGGATACGGGTTAGATTAGCTTGTTTTTTCGTTATTATATTTGGAATGAATTGCCCATTTCTCACCTATATATGTTCTAAAAATCTGACACAGATGGTACAATATGCTTTTGGCCTGTAACCCAGTACAGGAGAAGGATGTGTACGTATGCTCAGAGACAGGCCCATCAGCTGTTTGAGCAGGACTAGGTCAGGCTGGGTTTTCAGCGTATGACGTCCCATCGTGGACAGTACATGTAACGTGGTGATGAATGTATTCTATTGTCCACAGGGTGCACTGGGTGCATTATGCAGCAAACATCTGGGCGTATCCCATCCTGGCCAAGCTGGATGCAGTAGGAATGCTGGTGTTTTCTGCATCGTCGTTCTTAATTGTATTCACTTTCTACCTCCTGGGAGAGTGGCTGACACGACTGCGCTGGGGTAAGTTCCATGTTGTAAATGTTTCATTCACATCTGATGTATTCACCATTATCATAGTAGATACCCATCATTCATTCTACGCCAATGATGAAATATTGGAGGGCAATCTACAGTTAAATGTAGCCTCCTGCTACTCACAGGGGATTGTTATATCATGTGGCATGCTGCAAACTGCCCCCCTCAGTGTACTGAATGAGGATATGTGGGTGGTTGTAGTTCTCTTTCACAGGAGCCCCGACCTGTTACCTGGGTGTTATCTGTGCATTCAGGTGTCGGAAAGGCTCCCAGAACCAGAAATCGGCCACTTGAAGGGCATCTGTCGTCCAAGTCCTATGAAATGCACCAAATAACACAAGTCTGTGGGTGCAAATACCTCATTTGTCTTCATGAGCTCTAGACAGATTACCATGGTCGGGCAGTCTCAACCAATTGGACACAGCGAGCGTGCTTTCTGAATGAGTCTATCAATACGGAGATTGCTGCCATGTGAGCCCTTGCTATGCATCTGACTTGTTAACATGGCTCGGCCAGGCTTTATAACATCCTGTCAGTGGATCAGTTGATCTCTTCTTTTTTTTGTCTCCCTCACCTAGCGGGGGTTTTCTATTCGGTAACTTTGGATTAACCTTTATAGAGTTCTCCCTCAAGTTACAGTATTAATTGGTTCTGGGACAACTATTGTAATTGGTTCCAGTTCAACAAAATGTCACCCCCCCAGAGAAGAAGAAAAATAAGTAGATAACTACTCCAGATTTATTCGCTAGCAGTGCTCCTAGAAAAGGCACCAATGCAGGATGGAGTTGGTTTATTAGCAAACTTTTATAGACTATGTTAAACTTAAAGGGGTTCTCCGGACTACAGATATTGATGAATTATCCTCGGGGAGGGGTTCAACTGTGACTCTCGCTAATCAGCTGTTTCTGGAGCTCAGCTCCTTATTGACTTGGACAGCTGAGATGTAGTACCTCGGCATGGCCACTACACCATTTGCAGAGCTGTCTGCCCCCAGCTTCGTACAGTAGCCGAAACAGCTGATCGGTGAGGGTGCTGGATGTTGGACCCCCACTGATGTGATATTGATGACCTATCCTGAGGATGCGACCTCAATATCTGTAGCCCGGAGAATGTTTGGTTTGTCATTGACACAAATGCATTTGCCGATTTGAAGCCATTCCCCTGAATGATTATCCACTTGTCTAAATCCACCAAAATAACATACCTAGGGGGGAATTATCACAGACCAGTGTTTTATGCCGGTATGTGATATCCCCTGTTCTGCCAGAGATCGTGCCTAATCTATTGTGAGGCGCATCATCCAGCAGAAAACTGAAGAAGATGAATGTGCCAGGCCCACTGGTCCCACCCTCGTCATGCCCCCTTTCCACAAAGTGGCGCAAGAGGCGTAGACTTGTGTTGGTTTAGGCGCAATGGCTTCTAAATAGCTCCAAACGTGGGATTCGCAACTTTTTTAGGCATGGCAGGAATGATAGATTCCCCCTAATCTTTACCGTGTATTTTTACTGTCTTATTCTCCAGGCTCTGGACGTCCCGCTAGAAAGAAGAAAAATAAAAGCAACTAAAGTCAAGAATTCAGAACCAATGATTATTTTTGCTTTTTTTTTTTTTTTATTAACAAGAATCCTTCCTTCTCTTACTGGAGGAAGGTACGTCTGCAACCCCACAACTTTGGTAAGGATACTTTCACACTAGAGTTATTCTTTTCCGGTATTGGAATCCGGTAAAGGGTCTCAATACCGGAAAAAAAACGCATCAGTTTTGTCCTAATGCATTCTGAATAGAAAGCAATCCGTTCAGTATGCGTCTTTTGTTCTGTCCCTTGTACGGTAGTTTTTTTCCGGTTTTCCGGTCTGCGCATGCGCCGGGCTTTTGATCTTTGAAAAAAATGTAAACGCCGGATCCGTTATTCCGGATGAGACTGCTCCGGTATATCACCAGATCTGTCTAATGGATCCGGGAGAAAAAAAGCTATCCATTTGTACACGGTTTGCCGGATCCGGCAGGCAGTTCCGTTGCCAGAACTGCCTGCTGAATTCTAATAACACTAGTGTGAAAGTACCCTAATGCTGATTGCTTCAGGTCCCCATTCTGTGGTTCTAACCCAGCTGAACAGAGCTCTCTGGCTCCACCTAGTGGTCCCGTTCTACCTAATATCAAAGCTGGTATCCTTGACAGCGCCAGTTCCCTGTACTGCAGCAAGGGTTTGAGGTAAATGTCAACCTGAACATATCTGCCCCTACCTGCCATCCATATTTAAATTGACAAAAATGCAGGATTCTTCCGGCATAGAGCCCCGACGACGGAACTCTATGCCGGAAGAAAAGAACGCAGGTGTGAAAGAGCCTTAAAAGAGGATCTTGCAGTATTCTGTTTCAGAAAATACTTGACAACTAACAATTAATAAGCCTTTTTCCTTAGAACGTTGTGTTCCTCTGTTATTCCTCCCAGAAACTTAAGTATAAATTGACAAATGGGCCTTACCTTTGCCCCAGAATTCCCTGCACAGTCTCAAGCCGTCCAATCAATCAATGACAGTATCGGGACAGACAAGCAAATGGTCACTAGGCAGATTCATATCGCAGCTAAATTAATGCTGCAACTGTTAAGTTACTCTGTAAAGTTTATCTTTTTTACTGATTATCCCTTCCTCCCCCCCCCCCCTCGAACAATAAGCTTCAGATAAGCACTAAGGATGGTATGATTTTTTTAATGTATGATGTGTTATGTGTTATGTTTAATGTCCGGGGCCTAAATACCCCACAGAAGTGTTTTCAGGTAATGCGTATTTTGAAAAAAGCTGGAGCAGAAATATGCTTCTTGCAGGAGACATATTTTAAAGTGTGGACGCGTTCCACCCCTGCCTAAAGCATACTGTGGTTCCTGGTATCATACTCCTTACACTAAAGCAGCGCGTGGTGTGGGAGTGGCGATTGCCAGGCATATGCCCTTTGTACTTATAGTAACACAAACAGACCCAGAGGGCCGTTTTATATTTGTAAAAGGGAAAATAGGTAGTGACATGGTGACACTGGCTAGCTTATATGGCCCAAACAAGGGCCAGCAGAGATGGTTGGGGGGCGTTATGAAGAGCCTCGATGTGTTTGCAGAAGGTATCAAACTCATTGGGGAAGATCTGAATGTTGCGCTTTCACCAATATTGGATACGTTGAGTGGCTCTTCGGTGCATTCACAGATCTCTCTGAGCCGTGTTCAAAAATCACTTACAGATACAGGGCTAGTAGATGCATGGCGGTCGCTTAACCCGACCACGCGGGACTATACATTTTTCTCTGCACCACATAACACATTTCAACGTTTGGACTACCTTTCAAATATGGATAGTGTCCGATCATGCTCCAGTCTCGGCCACAATCACCCTTGCTAGCCTTCCTCCAAGACAATGGATGTGGAGGTTAAATGAAACAATACTCAATAAAAGAGTAGATTTTACTTCCCTCCAACGTAAATTACAACTATTCTTTAAAGAAAACAAACCAGAGGACACCTCAGAGACAACAGTCTGGGAAACCCACAAAGCAGTGATGAGGGGAGAGCTTATTGCCCTTGGAAGCAAAATTAAAAAGGATAGACAAAAGGTGCTCACCTCGTTACTCTCCCAGATATCAACTAAGGAATCGCTACACAAAAGATCCAAAGCTATCCAGGCTCATGAGGAGTTGATGCGGCTGAGAAGGGAGCTGAAGGACCACCTTAATGTAAGCAATGCAAAGGCCTATTAGTACTCAAAATATCGCTTCTATGCTCATGGAGATAAGAGCACTAAACTTATGACCAAGCTTATAAAACAAAGAAGAGATGCCACATTTATAGCCTCAATCAATTCAAAGCGGGGAGTGGTGGTCACAAAAACAAGAGATATTGCTAAAGCTTTTCAGGAGCTCTACCAAGAGTTATATGGGCTAGGAAAACCCGGGGAGCTTCTGGGACAGGACTTACAACTAGAGATAGACAAATTTCTGAATAAACTACAGCTACCCCAATTAACTAAGGAAGAGGCTGAATCATTACTTAAGCCTATCTCTAGGTCCACCCTTCACAAACAATCACTAGGGACGACAGTAACCATCTTACCTAAAGAGGGCAAAGACCCTAATTTATGCAGAAGTTATAGGCAGATATCGCTACTTAACGTATTTGTACTGACCTTACGGTTAAAGACATACATGCCTAAATTGATTCACCTGGAGCAAGCAGGATTTGTACAACTCCTGCAGGCTACTTACAGCTATCCAAATGGCCCAGAGAACGAAACAACCATTGGTTTTGCTTGGAATAGACGCGGAGAAGGCGTTCGATAGGGTCAGCTGGGAATACATGCAGAAGACATTATCAAAATTTGGAATCTCAGAAAACTTCACCCAGTCTACCATGTCCCTTTACAGGGAACTGAGTGCCAAAATTAGAGTAAACGGGATACTATCAGACCCCTTTCCCATAAAGAATGGCACAAGACAAGGGTGCCCCCTGTCCCCCACCTTATATGTGCTAGTGATGGATTCTCTACTCCAAACAATAAGAGAACACCCAGATATACAAGGGGTTATTGCAAAAGATGGTAAAACCAGATATACAAACGTAGCCTTTGCTGATGACCTTCTTATCATGGTTACAAACCCTTTGGAGGCCTTACCGCATCTCCTAGAACTATTTTAAAATATGGCAAGCTATCAAACTTCAAGGCAGACCATACCAAAACAGAGGTAATGAACATTTCTGCCTCTAAAGGAACAGTTAAAACCCTGAAAACCACGATCCCATTTGCTTGGCAACAGTCCCATATCACCTATCTGGTGATTAAAATCCCCACACAGTTAGGGAAATTATACCAACTGTACTATGTCCCCTTGCTTAAAGAGCTCATAGACCAACTCAAGACCTTGAACATTCCTTATACAGGCCAATACCTTCCTGTTCCTTTCTCAAAGTTAGTTATTATATGCAATTCTTCCATAAAAAGCTAGAGAGGATCTGTCTCACCTGGGAGAAAAAGGAGCTGGGGGGAAAATCGGGAGCATTTGCAGTGTGTACATGAGTTTGGGAATAGCATACGTATATCATCATAATATACAGTATATCCTGGCTGAGCTGGAAAAACTTACTAACGTATGTTATGCCCAAATTCATGTACACGCTGCAAATGCTCCCCATTTTCCTCCCCAGCTCATTTTTCTCTCAGGTGAGACAGATCTTCTCTAGCTTTTTATGGAAGGGGAAGAAACCCAGAATTGCATTGTCACGGTGGGGAGTGGTAGCAATGTAAAGGGATAATGGTAGCAACTAGGCCAGGAATCAGGGAGCAGGTCACCTCCTATTGCGTCCCTAGTCCTCTCCCTAACTCCTAAATGTATGAGCGGACCCTGATGGTGGGACGTCTCATACCCTGGATACCTAATATCCTGAGTCGCCCTGGAAATCCCTCACTAAGGAGCAGGGGAGAGACGACCCGTTCATCCACAACACGGAGGAACAGGAGTCTCTAAAGGCCTAGAAGCAGGGAAAGGGAGAGACCGTACACAGCAAGAGGATCGGCAGGTAAGAACAACATGACAACTCACTTACCTGCCGAAGCCTCCACAACTGGAACCCGTGCATCAGTACAGGAGCCCGAACACACAGCAGGTCACAGTACAAACAACCCACACAGGAATCCAGCATACCAACTCTGCCAGAGCCCCCCATGCTCACACAATGCATAGCAGCCTCAAGCAGCGCTGCATACAGGCTACGACATACAGGGCAAAAACTTACTGAAAAAATGGGCCTAAATGGGTGAAAATGCTCCAAACCCAGACACTGTAGCATGTCTATAACCGGGGGAGCAATTCCTCCACATGAGGTCCGCAGACAACGGCAATCCCCAGCAAAAAATGCATACAATGGAGGATGCCGGGGCGGACCGCATGCACCACAAGAACATCTTACACAAAATGATAAATTGTGCAGATTAAAAAATATACATACACGATTCACAGCAAAAAATGCACCAAAATGATACGCAACTGACAATACTAGCCAATTCCTCAGGCCGATGTTAAAAGCAGAGAACTTTGCCAATATCTTCCAGTCAGGAACATATCGAAGCCCCTCATGCACCACGTCACGGTGTCTCAGCATGCACCTGGTAGCTTCTGTGTCACATGGTCTGTTGTGAGTGCGGCTCACAACTTTATCCTACCTCGCAGTGCATTGGTGATACCACTATGGAGGTATGTGAGAGTCTGGCTGTGAGTGGGTTCAGACCCTGTTCACACACCATGGGCAGTTGAGTGGTAGGACCCCATGCATGCTGAGACACCGTGACGTGGTGCATAAGGGGCTCCGATATGTTCCTGACTGGAAGATATTGGCAAAGTTCTCAGCTTTTAACATCGGCCTCAGGAATTAGCTAGTATTGTCAGTTGCGTATCATTTTGGTGCATTTTTTTAAGTGAATTGTGAACACACAGGGCAAACGTCAAACATATATGTAGGGACAGACTCCAACAACAGCCCAGACATGTAACAAACCATGAAGACGTACAACAGACCCTGGACACAAACCCACACCTAACAAATAACAAGTGAGGTAGGGAATCAGGAGAAAACATAAGGAAAGACAATTTATGTCCAATAAGGTGGCCCTCAAGGACTGGGCAGAATCACCCAGGCAAGTAGCAGAGCTCCATCACCAAACAATGCTGTAGAACAACTGCCCCCAGCCTGCAAGCCACAGGTATATAACAAGCTTGCGGTCACACCCCGGACACACCCTAATCCCCACTAGCTAGAAGATTAACCCCTAGCACACCAAACAGCAGGGAGGCACAGGGGAATTGCATGTGCAAACCAAAAACTACACGTTGCCACCAGCAACGAGTCTGCACGGCAACCGCGTCATGGTCAAACAACACTCATACAAGGTCATGCCACATTGGTATAGAACCCCCAAACTGCAACATATGAGAGGCATGCAAGCATCTAATAAATGTTGGAGGTGTGATAATGAAGTTGGTTCCTTGTCCCACATTTATTGGCACTGTTCGAAACTTCTAAACTTTTGGACAGAAGTCTCACGTACTATCAGTAAAATACTAGAACAACCCATTACTCTAACCCCCGAAATGGTACTATTGTGGTTGCCTACACCAACTTGGAACCCATCCAAAAAAGATCTGATCACACACCTACTCCAGGCAGCTAGACTGCTAATTCTGCTAAAGTGGCTCAGTAAAGATCCACCAATGGAGGAACAATGGCGGGACAAAGTTGATCAGTTATATCGCTTAGAGGAATTAGCAAGTTGGGAAGATAGGAACCACGAAAGATTCCTAAAAATATGGGGTTCCTGGAGGGCTTATAGGAAATATCACACATAATACATGATACTTAAGAATATCCGTATGTCCAGATGTGGGCATATAGAAGAAGAGATTGGTTGAGAGAGAAGAATATACTGGGGCATGCTAACCCAGATCCGATGGTACTAACTGAATCGGGAAATGATGTGCTTAAATGGTCAAGATTAAGGCCAATATGAGTAAGTAGCCATCAACAAGTATTGTTCGAGATGAGTGAAGGGAAGACTCTTTCCTCCCCCCCCCCCCCCACCACCTTTCCTTCCTATGTTTTTTTCCCAATAAAATTTTATATTTATTTGTCTACCTGAAGATGCCTAGGGTATCATAAACTACCAACATGCTGTTATGAACAGATATGTATTGCATAGTAGTAAGAAAGAAGTTATAGTAACGTCAATATGTGGCTGTTTGTTTGAGAATATGTATATGAATCATATCTGTAATGTTCTGAACCTTGACTAATAAAAAATAATTTTGAAAGGCGTTCCAGTGGCAGCACGGCAGCGCACTGCGAGAGGCAGCTGAACTAAAAGTATGACATGCAGTACTTTTAGTCCGGCTGCCTCTCGCCGTGCGCTGCCGTCGTAACTCCGCCACCACCCCCATTATACTCAATGGGGACAGAGCAGCAGTCCGGGGGCACGCGTGAACTAACGTCAGGATGGATCTGACAGGCTGTTCACCCCCCGAAACAGCCTGATGGAGTCCCCTGCCGCTAATGTGAAAGTACCCTAATGCTGACATAAAATCTGCCTTTCGTCTACTTCCGGCTAATCCTTCTGGTTTTAACTCTTTAGGTTTTCAGTTTGATGGAAGTTTTTATTTCAATGTCTTCCAATAGGTTTTTCATTATCTTGTTAGTACTTTGAATCCTTTTCCACATTTATTCACTGGGTGATTCAGTGTCAAGTTCCTGCGGGAGGTGTGCTACATTACCTAGATGACTTTTTATTCATAGGTTTTCCATATTCTGTTTTATGTTCTAAATTGTTAATTAAGTTTCTAGAGATTTGCAGTTCATTCGGGATTCCAGTAGCGGTAAAAAAAAAACGGTCCTACCTTGTCATTGTTTGGAATTCTTAGGTATTGTTGTTGACACAGTTAGTATGGAGTTTCATTTATCAGTTGAGAAGTTAGTAAAGATTAGATTCTTATTAATTTCTTTGTTGAGGAAAAAGAAATGTCCGCTGAAAGAGATGCAGTCGTTACTAGGTTCGTTAAATTTTGCCTGTAGAATCATCCCGATAGGTCGTGTGTTTTGAAAACGCTTGCAATTTTCCATGAGAGGTCTTAAATTTCCTACTTCACATGTTAGGCTGTCAAGGTGTCTGAAAGATGATATGGCAATCTGGTTGGTATTTTTTGAGAATTTTAATGGGTCGAGTTGTTGGAAGGACAATTTTTTTTAATCAGATGCCTTAGGTTTATTTACTGATGCGTCTGGAAATTGTGGTTACGGCGCATTTTGGGCAGGTAAATGGTCTGCTGAAGCTTGGCCGAGTTCTTGGGTAGCCAAAGGTGTGACAAAAAATATTGTTTTATTGGAACTGTTTCCAGTAGTTGTATCCATTGTATCCATTGTGATGTGGGGTTCTGAATTTAGCAATAAGAGAATATTATTACCGTATATACTCGAGTATAAGACAAGTTTTTTGGCACATATTTTTGTAGCAAGCGGCCCGACCGGCGCGTGACTGACGTCACTTAGTAACGCTCCTGCTTCCTGAAGTGGGAGGAGCGTTATTAAGTGATGTCAGTCACGCGCCGGCCAGCCAGCTCCTGCTCGCTGTAGTGCATTCATCGTGACAGTTAGTACAGAGGCCGGACCTGTTATCAATAGGAGAGAGATTGTTTTACACACTAGTAAAATACTTTACACACAAAGCCAGTTATGTGCGCAGTTTAGGACACGAGGGGACACATAGGGCCATGAGGGGGGCCAGCATAAGATGCTATATGTCTTATGCTGCCCCCCCCCTCATGGCCCTATGTGTCATAGCACATATCCCCTATAACAGCATCCTCCACAGATCCACCCCATAACAGTGCCATCCACAGGTCCCCATAAGTGTCCTCCACAGATCCCCCACATATGCTGCATTTCCCACCCTAGTCTTATACTCGAGTCAATAATTTTTCCAATTTTCTTGGGGTAAAATTAGGGGCCTCGGCTTATATTCGGGTCGGCTTATACTCGAGTATAAACGGGAAGTAGAGACAATAAAGGTGTTCTGTTTGCAATTAACATTTTATCATTAAAATGTGATTTGGCAGTTACGTTTTTAAGACATTTGGTCCTATGTTGTATGAAGCGTAATAATTGGATTAAAGCAAGGTATTTAGAAGGGAAAAACAATATTTTAGCGGATTCTCTATCTCGCTTTCAGTTTTTGAAGTTTCGGGAGCTAGCACCACATGCGTAAATGGAAGGGATTCCTTGTCCTCCTCATCTTTGGGATCTGTTATGGGATTAAATTCAGAAGGTATCATACGCTCTGTTGCTCCTAAAACCTTGGCTACTTACTCAGCCGCATGGCATGATTGGATGCGTTTTTGTAATGCGTTTGTTAATGGAAGGTTGGATACACTTAGTTGCGGTTTATTATTTGTTGCAAGTTCAATTGACAAACAATTGTCTTTCTCTTCTGTATCTAGGACAGTGGCTGGAGTTTCATTTTTTCAAAAAACTTTTCGGTGATAAACCGCTATCTGCATATTTTCCCATTAAACAGTTATTGAAATGTTATAGTAAAAGTGGCGCTAGAGTGGATAATAATCTCTACTGGGGTATTGGAGAGTTTATATGGGATCTTGACTAGCATTTGTTGAAGTTTTATTGTTTCGTACAACCTTCATCTTAGCATTTTTTGCTGCGCTTCGTATCAGTGAGCTGGTTGCTCATAGCCGGTCTGCTTGCACGGGGTTGGATTTTTCTGAAGTATTGTTAAGGGGTAAAATTGTTGAGATCTTTTTAAAACAGTCAAAAACTGATACGTATAGTAGGGGTCGGGTAATTTGTTTACATTCTTGGGTAGGGTTAACGCTATGCCCAGTGGATACTGTTAAATTATGGCTTGAAGTCCGTCCTTCGGTGCCAGGCCCCTTTTTGATACATACTAATAGTTCTCCTATGACTAAGTTTGAATTCTGTTCTGTTCTTAAGAAATGTTTGGGAGCTTTAGGTCTAAGTTCTTTTAATATTTCTTCTCATTCCTTTAGAATTGGGACAGCCACAGAGGCTGCGAGATGGGGTTCAGATTAGGGATCGACCGATATTGATTTTTTAGGGCCGATACCGATACCGATAATTTGTGAACTTTCAGGCCGATAGCCGATAATTTATACCGATATTCTGGGAATTTTCATTTAAAAAAAAAAATAAAAAAATTCCCACAAATCTGCTGAAAATTAATGTTTATTGTGTATTTTTTTTTTTTGTAAATCTTTCTTTTTCATTTATATTTAATATTTTGGTGTTTTTATTATTTTTTTTGTAACTTTTTTTTTTTAACTAACTTTTAGCCACCTTAGGGACTAGAACCCTTGTCCTATTCACCCTGATAGAGATCTGTCAGGGTGAATAGGAGCTCACGCTGTCCCTGCTGCTGTGTGCTCTGTGCACAGCAGCATGGAGCTTATCATGGCAGCCAGGGCTTCAATAGCGTCCTGGCTGCCATGGTAACCGATCGGAGCCCCAGCATTACACTGCTGGGGCTCCGATCGGAGGAGCAAGGGAGAGGGGATCCTGTGGAGGGGCGCACTGCGACTGGGGTGGGGGGGCCCTATGCGCCACCACTGCTTAATACTGGGGGGGAGGGGGGGCGCACTGCGCCACCAATGCTTAATACTGGGGGGGGGGGGCGCACTGCGCCACCAATGTCTGATACTGGGGGGCTTGGGGGGGCGCACTGCGCCACCAATGAAGCTTAATCTCACATTTATTCATATACAGGAGGCGGGAGCTGCAGGATCACATAGCCGGCTCCCGACCTCTATGAGCTGTAGCTGCGATCCGCGGCACCTGAGGAGTTAACTACCGCAGATCGCAGCTACAGCTCATAGAGGTCGGGAGCCGGCTATGTGATCCTGCAGCTCCCGCCTCCTGTATATGAATGAATGATAGATTAATCTTCATTGGTGGAGCAGTGGCCATAGCTCCTCCCCTCCTCCTGTCCCCTGTCCTTACATTGGCGGCAGCGGCAGCAGCAGCACAGGGGGAGGAGACACTGCTCCTTCTCCCCTGTGCTGCTAAGGGGAACACTGAGAGCGCTGTCAGCAGCGCGATCTGTGTTCCCCATACACTATCGGAATATCGGCAAAATAGATGCCGATACCGATAGTGTTCAAAATCCTGAATATCGGCCGATAATATCGGTAAATCCGATAATCGGTCGATCCCTAGTTCAGATGAGTCAGTTGTTAAAAAGATTTGTCGTTGGGATATAATTAAAACGATATATTAGGCCTGAGCTAATTCATTCAATCTAATAAATTTTCAGTTTTACAGGAGGCCAAGTGATTGTATGGATTGTGGGCCATCCATATGTTTTTTGGGCTCAGAAGAGAGCAGAAAAGAGAGTTTATTCTGAAAACCTAACTTTTGACTCTTCAGTGTTAGATATCTTTTGGCTAGGGTTTAGAGGCTTGTATTGGAAGAGGATACTTTTTGAAATCCGTAAACTTTATTCAAGGTGGCCTTTGCCTAATGTTTTAATTATTCATTTAGGGGGTAATGATTTAGGTACAGTTAAAACATGTGAATTAGGGTCCATTCACACGTCCATATGTGTTTTGCGGATCCGCAAACCACGGACAACGGCAATGTGGGTTCCGCATTTTGCGGACCGCACATCGCTGGCACTCTCATAGAAAATGCCTTTCCTTGTCCATAATTGCGGACAAGAATAAGACATGTTCTATTTTTGGGCGGATCCACAAAAGCGGATGCGGACAGCACATTCCGGCCCCATTGAAAATGAATGGGTCCGCACCTCTTCCGCAAAATTGCAGAATGGATGCGGACCCATTTTGCGGACGTGTGAATAGATCCTAACTTTTTTGCCTTTAATAAGATGCATGTTGCCAGGGAATCATTTTATTTTTTCTGAAATTGTGCCTCGTCTGAGTTGGTCAACGAAGAATCAATTATTTCTGGAGAAAATTGGGAAAAGAGTTAATAGAGCAATGGAGAAGTTCCTTCCATTGCTTGGTGGCTTTTCATACAGGCAGGTAGATCTAAAGAGTTCACTACCTGGTCTCTTTAGATCTGACAATGTTCATCTCTCTGAGATTGGGCTAGATATTCATAATTTGGGTTTACAATCTGCAATTGAGCAATGGTTGCAATGCTGGTGGGTGGCCTCGCCTTATTAAGGAGGGGCTTGTGGGGTGGATGTAGTTCTCATTAATTACATTTGTTTATGGGTTTAATAAAGCATTGCGGCCATCAGGGCCGACTCCAGGTTCATGTGGGCCCTTGGGCGATAAATCCCAGTAGGCCCCCATGAGGCATTTTTTTACATTGACATGTCCCCCTGTGGCTCCCACACGGTATAATGACCCCCAGTGGCCCCTATACAGTATAATGACTACTAGTGGCCCTTCACACAGTATAATGACTACTAGTGGCCCTTCACACAGTATAATGAACCCCCAATTTCCCCCCCCCCCCACAGTATAATGACCACCTGTGGCCCTGCATTCAGAATAATAACCCCCAGTCGCCCCCATTCAGAATAATGACCCCCAGTAGCCCCCACACTGGGGGAATACTGTATGGAGGGGGCTCTGGGGGTCATTATACTGAATGGAGGGTCATTGGTGATCATTATACTAAATGGGGGACACTGGGGGTCATTATACTATGTAAAGGGCCCTCACAGTATAATGACCCCACAGTGACCCTCCATTCAGAATAATGACCCCCAGTCGCCCCCACACTGGGGGTTATACTGTATGGAGGGGGCACGAGGGGTTATTATATTTAATGGGGGCTCTGGTGGTCATTAAGCTAAATGGAGGGTCAATGGGGATCATTATACTAAATGGGGGGCACTGGGAGTCATTATACTGTGTAAGGGGCCCTCACAGTGTGATGAATGACCCCCCAGTGGCCCCCTCACATACCTATCATTGCAGGGGAGCTGGTGGTCCTGTCCATCACTAACCGCAGCTCCCTGCGCTCCTTCTCTCCGGCGGCCCGCTGCAGCAGTGAGCCGGGCCTGGAGGAGAGAAGGAGATGTGCAGTGATGTAGCTAGAACTGACTGGGCCCCACAGCAAATTTTAGTACGCCCCCCTCCCCCCCAATGTGTGTTCACATCACGTTTTTCCTATCGGTTTGATGTATACAAATGTGCAGCACTCCACGTTTTTGTATCCTGCAGAGTCAAGTAAAAAATGCATACATTAACATATATGTTTTTTACAATGGAACTGTATGGTGAACGGACGCCACTGTACGGCATCAGTCTGAGGATTGTACGGTGACCGGACGCCGCTGTACGGCATCAGTCTGAGGCATCTGTTAACACATACATTTTTGGTATACATTAAATGGATGGCAAAAATAGGCTGTGAACCCAGCGCTAGTGTCAGAATAAGCACCAGTACACAGCGGAGCAGCGCGGCGGAGAGGGGAGGCCGCCATGTACTGACAGAGCGCTACCTGGTCCTGGTGGTCAGGGATTAGGACTGTGCTTCCCAAGGATAATTTTCTACTGGGAAATACAGGGCACAGTATAATACACTAGAATGCATAAAGATATTAGCCCTACCCCCGAATAATAATACAATTAGGTGGTCATTTATTATATAGAAATACGTCTATGTTAGGCGTATTTCTGACACAGATTGTGGTGCAAAGGTCCTTAGCACCGCAATCTGTATCTTTTCCCGCTCATGCCAGGTCTAAAAAAGTGGTGTGGGCATGGAAGGGGATACAGTTATGGCCGTGCAGTTATTGGATACCACCGCCATATAGTGATAACACCGCCATACAATGATAAAACCACCATACAGTGACCGGATAAAAGGGTATAAGAGGGCACAGTACAGGGAATGACTATGGGCACTGCACAGGGTGTGGTAAGAGGGCACAATGCAGGGTATAAAAGGGCACAGTACGGGGTGGAGGGCACAGTCACATGACCCTGTGACGTTAGAAGGTCCTTATGGTGAATGCTGTTCAGATGCCACCATAATGAGAGGCAGAGGAGTGAGACAGGGGCCCTGGATGGACAGGAGGGGTGGACACAGCAAGTAGGGGGAAGGGGCTCTGAGGGGGATTCATACAACAAGTAGTGGCAGGAGGTCTGTGCAGGGCAGCAACAGGAGATAGGAGGGTGAAACAGGAGCTCTGGATACATGAGGGAGGGAAGGAGACAGCAGGGGCCCCATGAGGATGAGATAGGACAGGATATGGGGGGGGGGGGCAGGTGTCATGGAGACAAACAAAACAGCTTAATCGAACAGTAAAACCACTAAATAGAATGAAGCAGCAGCAGATCAAAGAGTCCCCCCCCCTTTCCTTCTGTCCCACAGACAAGAGACAGTCACAGTGCAGACTCACTCACAGACTGTCTTCACACTTCTCTGCTCCAGCCCTGCGGTCTCTCTCCTCCGGCAGCATGTGTCCTGTGTAGAGGGGGCGTGTCCTGTGTAGAGGGGGCGTGTTCTGAGTCTCTGCAGCTCAGAGGGCCCACAAGGGGGGTACTGCGTAAGTGAAATGACAGCAGTGAGAGCTCCCATCTGTATTGATGGAAGTGCTCATAGCAGCTCAGTGGGCCCCCCCAGGAGCATTGGGCCCCGGCACTTGCCCGGGGATGCCGGGTTATGACGTCGGCCCTGGCGGCCATTTTTCATCCAATATAGGTTGTAGTGTCTTTATTTATTTTAGTATAAGTTTAAGATGTTATGGAAGGGTGAAATGTGCCTCCATGGTTCGGCATACGGGGTGCAAAAGAGAACAGAACAGACATGGGAAAAAAAATAGGTTCATGTGCATGAGCCCAAAGGTGTATTCCGGTTATATTGAGTTATCGCCCATCCACAGGATAGGGGATAACTATTAGATCAGTGTTGGTTCTACCACTGGGACCCTGACTGATTACAAGAACGGGGGCCTCGTACCCCCTCTAGCCCCCGGAAATGAACGGAGCAGCAGGTTGGGCATGCGTGTGACTGCTCTATTCATTTCTATGGGAGTTCGAGAAATTGCCGAGTTCAGCGCTCACCTATCTCTGGAATTCCCATAGAAATTAATGGAACAGCCACATGCATGCCCAACCGGCCACTCTGCTCATTTCAGGGGGCTGTAGGGGATACGGGCCCAGGTAATTTTGAAGAGGAAGCAGCAATGACACAAAAGCCACCACCCCCCTTTGAATCTTTGTGTCTTCAATCTACTCCATCTTGTGTCTTTGGTCTATGGGCTGCTCCAGGAGAGCGGAGGTTTCCTATCCTCCTTACCATATGTGTCGGCCTGGGAGAGAGAGTTGGGTAGGTCCTTCTCTTCAGAGCAGTGGTTGAAAGCATTTACCCTATCGCATAAGGCGTCCATTAGCAGCGACATACAGGAGAAGAATTTCAAGATCGTGTCCAGAGGGTACAGAACCCCAGCACTTCACTCTTTTTATCCCACTTGTCTGGATGTATGTTGGCGCTGCAACAAAGAGATAGGCTCAATGTCCCATATTTGGTGGCAGTGTTCCAGTTTAACTTCCTTTTGGGAGACTTTATATGATCTGTATGAACAAGTATGTAGTAGCTCGGAAAGGTGGACCCTTGAAGGGGCTATACTTTTTATGCTCCCGGGATCCATCTCCGCTTTGAAGAGAGGCCTTTTAAGATTTTTTTTGCAGGCCGCACGCTTGGTCACACATAGATATTGGAAATCCCAAACTACACCACATATTAGGGATTGGTTGCACACTTTTGAACAAATCCGTAGAATGGAGGAGTTGTCAGCAGAGGATGAGGGAACAGATGAGAATTATATCAAAATCTGGACTCCTTGGATCCTATTTAAAGGTTCTCAGGCATTCCAAAATTGGCTAGAATGTGTCTAGTATTATAAAGAATCAGTATACCCTAACTATAGTCCCTCCCCATCTTTCCTCCACCGTTTTTTCCCTTCTCCCTTGGATATGTAGTTGGTCATCTATTTGTAATCATTTCATGAGCAGTTATGGTACATGTTTTTCACAAAATTCGGTGATACACAAAATATTCTGTAATGGATATGTGTCTGAAAACTTTTCTTGATTGTGATTGGATTGTATCCTAAGGCCCAGTGGCGTAACTACCAGGGAAGCAGGGGAAGCGGCTGCTTCGGGGCCCGGGCTGACAAGGGGCCCGGCCCCCGACAGCGTGCCCTGTCTATCCCTGCAGAGCTAAACATATGGGGATGCCTCAGCTCTGCACCCCCATTTCCCAGTATACCAGACATAGTGGCTCTGCGCCCTGCAGCTCAATGTAGATCCTTCTAAGCTACAGGACCTTTGATGATGTCATGACCATGTGACCGGTCATGTGGGTGGGAGGAGCCAGGCTGTGGACTGGTAGCGCCTTTATGATCATCTGCTCCTGACTTTGGCTTGAACTGTTGAACACATGAGGTTAGCACCCTAGCACTTACAATTCCGGGTACTTAGGGGTTAATGCAGGGATGATGTGTATGGCCTCATTCACACATTGCAGATTTAGTCAAATCTGCAAACAAGATGTACAGCGAGCTTGTAGCATTGCTGTGTGTGTCTGCCTACCCAGAGCAGCTGTGTGTGTGGGGTGCATGTAGCAGAGCTGAGGGTGCTTCATGTGTATAATGCAGCAAAGATAGGTGTATAGTGTGAATCCAGAACAGTAGTGTGTGTGGTGTATGTAGCAGAGCTGTGTGTGTCTGCCTACCCAGAGCAGCTGTGTGTGGGGTGCATGTAGCAGAGCTGAGGGTGCTTCATGTGTATAATGCAGCAAAGATAGGTGTATAGTGTGAATCCAGAACAGTAGTGTGTGTGGTGTATGTAGCAGAGCTGTATGTGTCTGCCTACCCAGAGCAGCTGTGTGTGGGGTGCATGTAGCAGAGCTGAGGGTGCTTCATGTGTATAATGCAGACAAAGATAGGTGTATAGTGTGAATCCAGAACAGTAGTGTGTGTGGTGTATGTAGCAGAGCTGTGTGTGTCTGCCTACCCAGAGCAGCTGTGTGTGGGGTGCATGTAGCAGAGCTGAGGGTGCTTCATGTGTATAATGCAGACAAAGATAGGTGTATAGTGTGAATCCAGAACAGTAGTGTGTGTGGTGTATGTAGCAGAGCTGTGTGTGTCTGCCTACCCAGAGCAGCTGTGTGTGGGGTGCATGTAGCAGAGCTGAGGGTGCTTCATGTGTATAATGCAGCAAAGATAGGTGTATAGTGTGAATCCAGAACAGTAGTGTGTGTGGTGTATGTAGCAGAGCTGTATGAGACAGAGGAATGTATAATGTGCACAGCGGAGCTGTGTATGTAAAATGTGCAACACAGTGATATATAATGTGGCACCCAGAGCTGTGTGTGTGCGCATGTAGCATAGCTGTGTATGTAAAATGTGCAAAAACCCTGATGCTCTCAGAAAGAGCAAGCAATATAAATCATTGTAGTTTGATACCTTTTACCCCTTAAAGACCGGCCCCATTTTCATTTGTACATTAGCCATAACCTTTTTATTTTTCCATTCACAGTTATATGAGGGCTTATTTTGTGTGGGACAAGATGCATTTTTTAAATGCCGCCAATTAGTTTACCATGTCTTGTATCAGAAAGCAGGAAAAAAATATATTTGTGGGTTAAAAAAACAAAACAAAAAAAAACACACACAATTCCGCCAAGATTTTTGAGGTTTTCACATGACAGCGTTCACTAAAAATGCCGTCTTTATTCTGCGGCTCAATACGATACTAAACTTGTATGGTTTTTATTTGGTTTAATTACTTTAAAAAATTACTTTTCTATATTTCGGTCTATGTGAGGGCTTGTTTTTGTTTAACGATCAGTAGTTTTCTGGGGGAAGGGGGGGCCCATACAAAAATTTGCTGTGGGGCCCAGTCACTTCTAGTTACGCCCCTGCTAAGGCCTCTTTCACACTTGCGTTGTCAGGATCCGGCGTGTACTCCTCTTGCCGGAATTACACGCCGGATCCGGAAAAACGCAAGTAAACTGAAAAGATCCGTCTTCAAAATGCGTTCAGTGTTACTATGGCAGCCAGGACGCTATTAAAGTCCTGGTTGCCATAGTAGTAGTGGGGAGCGGGGGAGCGGTATACTTACAGTCCGTGCTGCTCCCGGGGCGCTCCAGAATGACATCAGAACGCCCCATGCGCATGGATGACGTGCCATGCGATCACGTCATCCATGCGCGTGGGGCGCCCTGACGTCACTCTGGAGCCACACGGACGGTAAGTATACTGCTCCCCGCTCCCCACTACACTTTACCATGGCTTCCAGGACTTTAACGTCCCGGCAGCAATGGTAACCATTCAGAAAAAGCTAAACGTCGGATCCGGCAATGCGCCAAAACGACGTTTAGCTTAAGGCCGGATCCGGATCAAGCCTTTCAATGGGCATTCATTCCGGATCCGGCCTTGCGGCAAGTGTTCCGGATTTTTGGCCGGAGCAAAAAGCGCAGCATGCTGCAGTATTTTCTCCGGCCAAAAAACGTTCCGGTCCTGAACTGAAGACATCCTGATGCATCCTGAACGGATTTCTCTCCATTCAGAATGCATTAGGATAAAACTGATCAGGAGTCTTCCGGCATAGAGCCCCGACGACGGAACTCTATGCCGGAAGAAAAGAACGCAGGTGTGAAAGAGCCCTAAGTGATTTTACTCATGTCAATAAAAGTATTTGAACAACAAAAGCCACCACCCCTTCAAGCAGCTGATTGGTGGGTGTGCCAGGAGTCGGACCCCCACCCATCTGAGGCTACTTTCACACTAGCGTTCGGGTTTCCGTTCGTGAGCTCCGTTTGAAGGAGCTCACGAGCGGACCCGAACGCAGCCGTCCAGCCCTGATGCAGTCTGAATGGAGGCGGATCCGCTCAGACTGCATCAGTCTGGCGGCGTTCAGCCTCCGCTCCGCTCGCCTCCGCACGGACAGGCGGACAGCTGAACGCTGCTTGCAGCGTTCGGGTGTCCGCCTGGCCGTTCGGAGGCGTGCGGATCCGTGCGGATCCGTCCAGACTTTCAATGTAAGTCAATGGGGACGGATCCGTTTGAAGATGCCACAATGTGGCTCAATCTTCAAGCGGATCCGTCCCCCATTGACTTTACATTGAAAGTCTGAACGGATCCGCGCAGGCTACTTTCGCACTTGCGAATTTTTTTAAAGTTATTAATGCAGACGGATCCGTACTGAACGGAGCCTCCGTCTGCATTAATATGAGCGGATCCGTTCAGAACGGATCCGCCCGAACGCTAGTGTGAAAGTAGCCTGATATTGATGACCTTTCCTGAAGATAGATCATCAATATTAAAGGGGCTGTCCAGGCTTTTACTATTAACCTCTTAAGGACTCAGCCCTATTTCACCTTAAGGACTTGGCCATTTTTTGCAAATCTGACCAGTGTCACTTTAAGTGCTGATCACTTTAAAACGCTTTGACTTATCCAGGCCGTTCTGAGATTGTTATTTCGTCACATATTGTACTTCATGACACTGCTAAAATTGGGTCAAAAAAGTAAAAATGTTTGCATAGCAAATTTCTAAGTTTCAGTTTCTCTACCTCTGTAATACATAGTAATACCCCCAAAAATTGTGATGACTTTACATTCCCCATATGTCTACTTCATGTTTGTATCATTTTGGGAATTATATTTTATTTTTTGGGGATGTTACATAGCTTAGAAGTTTAGAAGCAAATTTGAAATTTCTCAGAAATTTTCCAAATCCTACTTTTTATGGACCAGTTCAGGTCTGAAGTCACTTTGTGAGGCTTATGTAATAGAAACCATCCAAAAATGACCCCATTCTAGAAACTACACCCCTCAAGGTATTCAAAACTGATTTTACAAACTTTGTTTCTTCCACAAGACTTCATGGCAAATCGACATAAAATTTAAGAATTTTTATTTTTTGGGAAAATTTTCCAATATAATAAATTTTTTCCAGGAAAAAAGCAAGGGTTAATTGCCAAACAAAACTCAAAATGGGTTGCCCTGATTCTGTAGTTTGCAGTAACACTCTATATGTGGTCGTAAACTACTGTTTGGCCAAACGGGAGGACATAGAAAGAGGGAAAGCCACATGGGTTTTGGAAGGCAGATTTTGCAGGACTGGTTTTGTTTATACCATGTCCCATTTCAAGACCCCCCCCCCCCCCCCCCCCTTGCACCCCTAGAATAGAAATTCCAAAAAAGTGACTCTATCTAAGAAAGTACACCCCTCAGGGTATTCAAAACTGGGTTTACAAACTTTGTTAACCCTTTAGGTGTTCCACAAGAGTTAATGGCAGATGGAGAATAGGGAGAGGCATTACCAGTGTATAGGGAGAGGCATTACCAGTGTATAGGGAGAGGTATTACCAGTAGAAAGAGGGAGGTGCTCATGCCGCTCTACAGAGCACTAGTGAGACCTCATTTGGAGTATTGTGCTCAGTACTGGAGACCATATCTCCAGAAGGATATTGATACTTTGGAGAGAGTTCAGAGAAGAGCTACTAAACTAGTACATGGATTGCAGGATAAAACTTACCAGGAAAGGTTAAAGGACCTTAACATGTATAGCTTGGAAGAAAGACGAGACAGAGGGGATATGATAGAAACTGCTAAATACATAAAGGGAATCAACGAGGTAAAAGAGAAGAGAATATTAAAAAGAAGAAAAACTGCTACAAGAGGACATAGTTTTAAATAAGAGGGGCAAAGGTTTAAAAGTAATATCAGGAGGTATTACTTTACTGAGAGAGTAGTGGATGCATGGAATAGCCTTCCTGCAGAAGTGGTAGCTGCAAATACAGTGGAGGAGTTTAAGCATGCATGGGATAGGCAAAAGGCCATCCTTCATATAAGATAGGGCCAGGGGCTATCCATAGTATTCAGTATATTGGGCAGACTAGATGGGCCAAATGGTTCTCATCTGCCAACACATTCTATGTTTCTATTGCCCTGATTCTGTAGTTTGCAGAAACGCCCCATATGTGGTCGTAAACTACTATTTGGCTAAACGGCAGGACATAGAAGAAGGGGAACGTCATATGGTTTTTGGAAGGCAGATTTTGCTGGACTGGTTTATTTACACCATGTACCCTTTCAAGCCCCCTGATGCATCCCTAGAGTAGAAACTCCATAAAAGTGACCCCATCTAGGAAATTACGGGATAAGTTGGTTGTTGTTTTGGGACTATTTTAGGGGTAAATATGATTTTTGGTTGCTCTATATTACACTTTTTTGAGGCAAGGTAACAAAAAATGTAAATTCTAAAATTGTTTCTACATTCACTATTTAGTTTTGTGGAACACCTAAAGGGTTAACAAAGTTTGTAAAGTAACTTTTGAATACCTTGAAGGGTATAGTTTCTTAGATGGGGTCACTCTTTTGGAGTTTCTAGTCTATGCTACATCAGGGGGGGCTTCAAATGGGACATGGTGTCAAAAAAAAACAGTCCATCAAAATCTGCCTTCCAGAAACCGTATGGAGTTCCCTTCGCTCTATGCCCTGCCGTGCGGCTATATAGCCATTTACGACCACATATGGGGTGTTTATGCAAACTACAGAATCAGGGGAATAAATATTTAGTTTTGTTTGGCTTGCTTTATTACCGGAAAAAAGGATTCAAATGGAAATTTTGGTTTTGGCACCGTTTTTATTTTATATTTTTAACGCTGTTCATCCGAGGGGTTTGGTCAAATGTTATTTTTATAGGGCAGATTCTTACGGACGCGGCGATACCCAATATGTCTACATTTTAAAAAAAATATTTTAGTATCTCTATAGCCTGGGAGCTACAGTTTTTTTTTTTTTTTTTAGTTGGGCGACTATCTAATATAGAGGCTCATTTTTTGCGGGATGAGATGCCGGTTTTATTGGCACTAATTGGGGGTGCATATGACATTTTGATCGCTGGCTATTACACTTTTTGTGTTGTTAGGTGACAAACATTATTTTTTTTTTTAACGCTGTTCATCTGGGGGGTTGGGTTGAATGTTATTTTGATAGAGAAGATTTTTACGTACGTGGCGATGCCCAATATGTATGGCTCTCAGACTTTGGAGACACTAAACAGGCATCCTCAAACTGCAGCCCTCCAGATGTTGTAAAACTACAATTCCCACCATGCCCTGCTGATAGCTGGAGGTTGTCTGGGCATGCTGGGAGTTATAGTTTTACAACATCTGGAGGGCCGTAGTTTGAGGATGCCTAAAAATAATATTGTTTCCGTGTCTCCAAAGTCTGAGAGCCATAGTTTTTTATGCTCTCTAGGGGACTGTTGGGTATTATAAAAATGTAGTACTCCATGGAAGTGTGATACTCCCTGAAGAAATCGATAACGCAGAGGCACGTGTGGCACTGAGTGGTGGTGTCCTTCCGAATCCCCCTCCTGCGACACACTATGCATCTTTTTTGGGTTCGTCCCTTCTTTCCAGTATGGGGGACCACACCTGGAAAGTCTTGGCCAGGGACGATCCGGGCGCCTCCAGTTCCCGAGGTACTCCGGCCTGCTCTTTTCCGGTCTGAAAAAATCAGGTCTTTGAGGACTGCCTCATAGAACTGGAGGAATGTCCCTGTGCTGCCAGCGCTTCGGGATAGTACAAAAGAGTTGTACAAGGCAACCTGCACCATGTAGACCGCAACTTTTTTGTACCATGCCCGGGTTTTGCGCATGGCGTTATATGGCTTGAGGACTTGATCAGAGAGATCAACTCCTCCCATATACCGATTGTAGTCGACGATACAATGGGCTTGAGGACCGTTGCCGCGGTACCTCGCACAGGGACAGGGGTGGTGCTGTTACCGTGGATTGTGGACAGCATAAGGACAGCCCTCTTGTCCTTATACCTGACCAGCAACAGGTTTTCACTGGTAAGGTAACGGGTCTCACCCCTGGGGATAGGTACCTGGAGGGGGTGGTCAGGGAGGCCGCGCTGATTTTTCCGCACGGTCCCACAAGCAAACATGGATCCGTATGACAAATACATTGAAATGCATTTTTTTTTTCACATTTTTTGCGGTCTGAGCATGTGCAGACCACAATGCCGGATCCGTTTTGCCGGAACACTCAGGGCCAGATCCGGCATTAATGCATGTCAATGGGAAAAAATGCCGGATCAGATCTTCCAGCAAGTGTTCTGGAATTTTGGACAGAGATAAAACCGCAGCATGCTGCGGTATTCTCTCTGTCCTGAAAAAGCAAAAAGACTGAACTGAAGACATCCTGAACTGAACATGAAACTGATCAGTTCTTTTCCGGTATTGAGCCCCTAAGGCCTCTTTCACACTTGCGTTGTCCGGATCCGGCGTGTACTCCACTTGCCGAAGGTACACGCCGGATCCGGAAAAACGCAAGTGTACTGAAAGCATTTGAAGACGGATCCGTCTTCAAAATGCTTTCAGTGTTACTATGGCACCCAGACGCTATTAAAGTCCTGGTTGCCATAGTAGGAGCGGGGAGCGGGGGAGCGGTATACTTACAGTCCGTGCGGCTCCCCTGCTCCCCGATACACTTTACCATGGCTGCCAGGACTTTAGCGTCTTGGCAGCCATGGTAACCATTGAGAAAAAGCTAAACGTCGGATCCGGCAATGCGCCGAAACGACGTTTAGCTTAAGGCCGGATCCGGATCAATGCCTTTCAGTGGGCATTCATTCCGGATCCGGCCTTGCGGCAAGTGTTCCGGATTTTTGGCCGGAGCAAAAAGCGCAGCATGCTGCGGTATTTTCTCCGGCCAAAAAACGTTCCGTTTCGGAACTGAAGACATCCTGATGCATCCTGAACGGATTTCACTCCATTTAGAATGCATTAGGATAAAACTGATCAGGATTCTTCCGGCATAGAGCCCCGACGACGTTACTCTATGCCGGAAGAAAAGAACGCAAGTGTGAAAGAGGCCTAAGACAGAACTCTATGCCGGAAAAGAATAACGCTGGTGTGAAAGTACCAACTCCCATGTAAACTTGGCCGGTATTTATTTTTTTGTGGAATTTGGCGACCCCTGACCCATGGTCTGTAGAAAACCACTAATGTGTGGGGAAAAAACACATTAAAAGCAATTGGTAGGTGTGTTGTTTGTGAAGGAAAATGTGAACGACGCCTAATGTATACTGTTCTATGTTTAGTTTGGTGGCTACCATTACCCAGTACAGACATACATGTCCCCTCCGGTTTACACATCTGTACATAGACTTACATGGCGGACGGCATTGTTCTTACAATACCTGCATCTACACAAAGAATTTCGGTCTCCCCCAACATGGCCGCCACTCGGTGAAGGTAGAGACGCGTGACAGAATATATTTTGGCCTCTAGCGCTTTCAATCTCTGTCGTCAGGTGTGGACCTTGGTCCCTCATGTAAGAACCTAAGAGCCTGTGTTCCTGTGTGATTGCTGTCAGTCCGGATAGGTTTCAGACGGAAGTGAGATAAGGAGACGACCTCGCTCCTTGAGAGTCTCACCAAGATGGCGGCGCTGGGGCTCGTCCTTCATCTGGGGCTCCTGGCCTGGAATGTGTTCGCCGTGTATCAGAGTCTGCTGGTGTCCAGTTCCTATCCGTTACTTGGACACAGTAGTTATGGAGGCAGGTGGAAGTTCCTGACCTTCCTGAACCAGGTGAGATAGGGACCTCCCTGTGAGTCCTGACCTGACCCAGCAGCTGCAGGAAGGAATGAATGGAGCAGACTTGTGCGTCCTGTGTTGTGGTTGTGGAACTGCAGGTCTCAGCATGTCAGGGGGTTGTCTACTACTGAGGTGGACAATGTGGTTGCAGTAGATTTTTTATTTTATTCCCCCCCCCCCCTTCTTGGTAATGCTCCTTTGGCTCCTGCTTCATGATGGTTGAGCCACAGAGCTACCTCTAGCAGCTGTAATGTGCTTTGCTGTGGTCATAGACTCCTGGGGACCCATAGTGCGGGTTTTATCATCTGGATTCACAAGGATTAGGTGAGCCAAAATATAGTGTTGTGCGATATTACAGAGGTGCCTCACGGAGCACTCCAGATCACAACCAGTATGGAGCTGTAGAATGGCGTCGTGTTCTGCCAGTGCATGTGTCTGTATGTGGGTTAGGCTACTTTCACACTTGCGGCAGGACGGATCTGACAGGCTGTTCATCCTGTCGGATCTGTCCTTCCGCTGTTTCGCCGGACCGCCGCTCTGTCCCCGTTGACTATAATAGGGGTGGCACGGTGAAAGGCCGCCGGACTAAATGTCCTGCATGTCCGACTTTTTAGTCCGGCAGCCTCTGACCGCGAACTGCCGTACAGCGGCGGTCCGGTGGCACGGCGAAACAGCGGAAGGACGAATCCGACAGGGTGAACAGCCTGTCGGATCCGTCCTGCCGCAAGTATGAAAGTACCCTAAGTGACTGGCTTAGTGATAGAAAATGGAGGTTATTAACACTACGTCAGGCATGTCCAAACTGCGGCGCTCCAGCTGTTGCAAAACTACAACTCCCAGCATGCTCTAATAGCTCTGTAAGCTATCCAGGCATGCTGGGAGTTGTAGTTTTGGAACAGCTGGAGGGCCGCAGTTTGGACATGCCTGCACTACGTAGTCTGATTGGGTTGCTAGTGGGGTACCCCGTGTTCAGTACCGGAGGGGTCCCTGTGTCTAGTGGGGTACCGGAGGGGTCCTATTCTCCAATATATTAATGATCTTGTAGAAGGTTTGCACAGTAAAATATCATTAAGTTTTGCAGATGACACTAAACTGTGTAAAGTAATTGACACGGAAGAGGACAGTACACTGTATATATATTACAGAGGACAGTATACTGCTACAGAGGGATCTGGATAGACTGGAGGCTTGGGCAGATGTGGTTTAACACTGACAAATGTAAGGTTATGCACATGGGAAGGAATAATGCAAGTCACCCGTACATACTAAATGGTAAAACACTGGGTAACACTGACATGGAAAAGGACTTGGGAATCTTAGTGAACAGCAAACTAAGCTGTAGAAACCAGTGTCAGGCAGCTGCTGCCAAGGCCAATAAGATAATGGGGTGCATCAAAAGGGGCATAGATGCCCGTGATGAGAACATAGTCCTGCCACTTTACACATCACTAGTCAGACCACACATGGAGTACTGTGTACAGTTCTGGGCTCCTGTGAACAAGGCAGACATAGCAGAGCTGGAGAGGGTACAGAGGAGGGCAACTAAAGTAATAACTGGAACAGGGGGGGGGGGCTACAGTACCCTGAAAGATTATCAAAATTAGGGTTATTCACTTTAGAAAAAGACTAAATAAGGGGAGATCTAATAACTCCCTGTGTGAGGGTGAGCCTCAGTTCTGGACTTGCAGGAGTGCACAGCATTAGGCTTCATGCACACTTCAATGGGACCGCAAAAGGAGCGGACACCACTACGCCTGCTGTGTGCATCCATTTCTCCGTTTTGTGGCCCCGCAAAAAAAATGCAACATGTCCTATTCTTGTCCGTTTTGCGGACAAGAATAGGTATTTCTACAATGGGCCTTCCGTTCTGCAAATTGCGGAAGGCACACCGGCGGCTTCTGTTTTTTTGCGGATCCGCAGTTTGTGGACCGCAAAAAAAGGCAGTCGTGTGCATGAGGCCTTATACTGATTTATAATGCTGTGTGCCTCTCCTTAACCTTACTTTTACAGAATCATAGGGACCTAAAGCTGTCAGCATGGTCCTGTAGAAAGAAGGTCAAGCAGAGGCACACAGCATTATAAATCAGTACAATGCTGTGCGCTCCTGTAAGTCCAGAACCGAGGATCACCCTCGCACATGGAGCGTGATTCCTGCGATGGACTCGCTTCTGTGAGACAGCCCTAAAAGAGTTAGAGGGGCCTGGAGGTATTTCTGGAGTGTAATAATCCTCTGCATAGCAGAAACGGGACGGATCCGTTTTGCAGCCCATAGGCTTCTATTATAACGGAATAAAGCAATCTCTAATAGTTATCTTCAGTGCTGTGAGTTCTATCCCAGCTGCCGCTGTATTGTCCTTTACTCAAAGATAAGATTCTCGGTCGGGCAGGAACTTGCAGCATCGTACATAACTGATGCCATGAGTTCTGCTCACGTGAGCCATGGTCGGTCAGAGAATTGCGGTGGTCACACGGACCGCACTTGGCCTTGTTAATGCAGCCTAAGGGTGCGGCTACATGGCGACAGTGGTCACTCGAAACCTGTCAGCGGCAGGATCACAGGGATATCTTAGTGTAGTGGTGCTCCTGTGAAAACGATTGTGACCCTTTAATCACAAAACATCCAACACTGATGGATAATTTTTTTTTTTTTGTATGTGTGAAATCTGTGGGTGCAGCAACTTGTGAGTCGCCCTGCGACCTCATTCTATTCCGGGCCGAGCTGCTACACAGCAATCTTTGGTTGTGGTGTGGGTGTCGAGGCCAAGATGGCAGTGCAGCCCCAGCCTGAGGAGTGTAGATGTACCTCTGGATAGAGCTGCATGATTGACTTCAATGAAGAAGCCCACACAAGCACAGGAGTGGGTGCCAGAGGTTGGATCCACTTCTACTGGACTATCCCTTTAAGGAATTTCTCTTTGGCTGTGTTTTATTGATCCCATATCTTTTTCAGCCTGGGTGACTAAGGTGCTGGAGATGGCAGAGATCAGTTACAGAGGGGACTTTGCCTGCGGGCGAAGGTGACTTATCAGCATTTTATAGGGTCACACTTTGAGGTGGAGTAAAGGTAGCCATACACAATTGTAGCAGCTCGGGCTGATCTCAGTCAGGGAATGATCATGCCGTTTATTACAACATGTCCTGCCCTTATGGGCTGTTGTCTGGTAGTCTTATGTTCTGAATCAAGAATCTCTGACCCCTTCTTAAGATGTTAGCCATGTTTTTCTAATCCTGGACATCTGCTTCCAAAAAAAACAGCACAACCCTGGTCCATAGGTTGTCTAGTATTTCAGATCTGCTCCATTGGAGTCAACGGGGCAGGACTGCACACATTTGGACAGGGGTGAAGCTGTTTTGTCGGAGAAAGCATCCATGTTTTTCTAATTCAGGACAACCCGATAAATATCTTCTATCAGGTTACCGAGCCTCAGGTGGGGTCCAAGAGCCAAAACCTTCTCCTGTTGCATAAATGGAAGGGCCACAGGTCGCTCTGTAGATTCCTATACAGTCCTATTGGGGGCCAAGTCAGCAAAACTTGTAGGTAAAGAGGTCATTTAATGTGTCCCTCCATGTCTGTCTGGAGGGGGTTATCTGGGCCCACGGGCCCCTATTAGTGCTGTCTTGTGACATGGCTTGGTGGAGATGTTGTACCAGAAGGGCTTGAGGATCTATCACTGTGATGTCTACACTAGAGGACCTGGACAAGCGGTGCGTCCATGGATGAGGAATTTCTATGTTGTGGTCTTGCAGGTATCTGTTAGCCGGCATCCAAGCAACCACTCCTCTTTGATTCCCCCCCCCCCCCTAAAATCTGCACTGGGGAAGCAGATGGAAGGATCAAATATATTGCAAAGTACTGGAGAACCCCTTTAAATGCAGATTCCTCCTTCAGACCTGGTTCCTTATCTGTGGAAGAAGATATCTGACGCTGTCCAGGTGACTGACAGATGTGTGGAGGAGTATCACCTCTAAGGCATGCGCTGGGCAGGATAGATGACCCCCCCCCCCCTTTAATCCAAGGTCCTGTAGAGCCATCCATCCATATTTACTGTCTGAGTGCCTGCCTCCATCGCTCCGGATCTTGTCTTGTCATGTGGCACTCATGCTGTTCATGCCTGTGTCTAATGTATTGGTGCAGAGCGGTGCGCTGACCTGTCCAAAGCTGATGATTTGTAACAATGGGAGAATTTATGGAATCTATGGTATGGAAACCTGTGTCTGCCTACATAGTGGAGCAGTTAGGCAAGCCCTGAGCCGGAGGTTAGATAACTCTCTATGCTTGTGTAGAAGTGCAAAGGATGGATGTAGTAACCAGGAGACGTCGGTGCATGCACCCACCGACCTGTCCCCTAAAACATAGAAATGCCAAGAGGGCTCCTGTCACCAGTTATCTTTGAGGGAATATGTAGACGCCTTAACATTAAAGGGATTGTCCAGAACGGTGATCTAATCTTGGAGGTCCATCGCTCATCCACATTTTGAAGGGAACATGTCCGGTATCACAGTTGGGGGTCTGGATCTTGCATTTTAAACTCCCCAAAATGGCCAAGGGTCCTAGATATAGCCCAGATGAATTGGCATTACTATAGCTTGTATTTTTATTTTATTTTTCCTTTTTTATTCTCCGCTTTAATCCAATATATACCTGTGTCTCCAAAGGTTATTCAGACTGCATTCTTCGGTGTCTGCCTCCTGTGCGATCTTCTCCAGATCTGCCTTTCTAATAGGAGCCGGTTCTGCTCCGTCCTGACACGGCTGAAGGACTGCTTCTTTGCTGCACTGGCATTCCCACTTGGCGCGGTAAGTTTGGCATCCACTTCTATGAAATTTGGCCAAAAAAAGTGGCATTTTCCCGGTAGAACCTGCTTGATTTTCATAGATTTCATTGACCTGTGTGGTCAGTGACTCTCGCCACATTATTTTATTTTTTATTCATTTTTTTTATTTTATAATTATATTTCATTTTTCCTCTTTCAGTTTGTCTTTACATCATTCTGGAGTATTTACGCCTACGATAGGGAGCTGGTGTACCCCAAAGAACTGGACCAAGTCTTTGCACAATGGCTTAACCATGCCATGGTAAGACTATCTGATAACTCCTCAATATATTGTAATACATATTTGTAGAGCCACTGCCCTATACAAACATAATATCCTGCCAGGTATTCATTCTGAAGATTACAGGGTCCTCCAGTAGTGAATCCGGAAGTAGAATATTGATGACCTGTTCTCAGGATAGGTCATCAGTATCTGAACAGGGGAGGTGCAACTACCTAAAACCACCGATCAGCTATTTGAAGAAACTGCAGCCTCTTTCTAAGGCCTCTTGCACACGACCGTATGTCCTCCGAGACATACGTCCCAGAGCAGCATTGATCATGCGCACAGTAGGGCTGCACGATATGGGAATTTTGTGCGATTGCGATTAGGGCCCTAAAAATTGCGATAACGATATGCAATGCGACATTTTAAAGGGAATTGTGCTAGAGGTCTATTTGCTTGGATTTTCAAGGCAAAAGCACACAGAAATTACTGATGATGCAGAAATGTAAATATGCTCAACTCAAGAACTGAAATGCACAGTGTTTTTCAAAATAAAACCTCTTTTACTAAATTAAATAACATATTTGCATTACTGCAAAAGTACAAAATACAAAACTTGCCATTTTCTTAATAGCACTGCGCAGAACAGATAAATAAAATAGAATAAATAAAAGAACATTTGTTCATTAAAATAATGACGTGCCTCCAGCCCCTCCTCCCTCCCCGCACTGTAACTGATGTATCGCCGGCCGCACTGTGCAGCATAGCGCCTGGCGATACATCAGTGTCAACCATCGCTTTATAAGGCGCATTGGGGGGGAAGTTTCTTATAAAGCGAAAAATATGGTAATATAATTGCAGCATTTTTGGGTCGGCCAATTGGCGATTGCAATATGGCGATTTATTGCGATTGCTTTGGCGATATATTGTGCAGGCCTAGTACACAGCTTCATAGATTACAATTATGCTGTGCATGTCTGGCTGCCAGTGGGGCTATTGTCCCACACTCATATGGCAATAGCCCTGCGGGCGTCCCGACGTGCACAGCATGATTGTAATCTATGATGCTGTGTACTCCTGTGCGCACTATCACTGCTGCTCTGGGACATATGGACTGTGTCTCGGAGGGCATACGGTCGTGTGCAAGAGGCCTAAGCCAGTGATGTCCCTTTCATCGATCACATGGGCTGCAATACCAAGCACAGCCACTATACAATGAATGGCACGGTGCTTGGTATGCTGTGAGGAGGCTGCATCAATCACTAGATCAGGGATCAGCAACCTTCGGCACTTCAGCTGCTGTGAAACTACAACTCCCAGCATGCACGCTTACTCAGCTGTTCTCGTAACTCCCATAGAAGTGAAAGGAGGATTCTGGGAGTTGTAGTTTCAGAGGTTGCTGATCCCTGCTCTAACCATTCTATGAGATTTTTTGGGTTTTATACTGAAAATTCAGAACTGAGAAAATCGGGAAATTTTCAATTTCGGAAGATGGAGCAGAGAGAACCAATTTGGACACTTCTAGGACTATACAATCATCCAGGTTGCTTTATAATCTGACACCTATCTAATCGATTTTTAGATATAGGCGTTTTCTTGATCTAACAGGAAAATGTCCAGATTAGCAAATTCAGGACGATATGACGGATAATAAATGAGCCATACATGTAAAGGCAGAGAGCTTAGAGGAGGAATTTTATCATTAGTTCTCTCTGCTCAGTCTCCTGGTCTTGTGAAATTCCACATAATTTATCACAGAACTGCAATATAATCTGTCACTTTAGATTATTTGTACATTACCTGTATTTCTTTTTAAGCTCATATCTACCTCTCTGGCCTCATCTATAGGAGCCCCAATAATGCCATATACAAGTGTATGGGGCATCTACTATACCTCTTGAGCTCCACCAGACTATGTATATGAAGATATAGCAGCAATACATCGACGGGATGAGAGAATATCTTCATATATATGGCACCTGCGGCAGCCTGGATCGCTGCATGGCCTCCATTTACTAATGCGTATATAACCTCTCCTGTTTATATTTGGCAGTATCTGCCCCCTCTTGGTGGCTTCCACCTTGCTTCTGAAGGTGGTCATAGCCATACACATGAGATAACTGTCGCGTGTTCAGCAAAGCTATCTCTCCTAATCCCCCTGAGCATGCATGTGGAGAAAGCAAAAGGATGAGAAATCCGGCAGGCCCAATCCTTATCTCCTTTAACATCGGCCGTTGGCGAAGAATTGGGAGGACGCCATACACATTAAATGTTAGGCAGAAATCAGCGGGTTTGGACAACATAGATCTAATGTGTATGGCCATCGTATGTTCCCAGACAGCAGTGGAATGAGATACTTCTCCCAAGTAATAATCTGATATAGACGCATGTAATCCTATGTCATCCTTCTTTGTTCTTTACAGCACACACTTATCTTTCCAGTTATCCTCGTCGAGCTCTTTGCTTGTCCACACCAATACCCGAGCAAGAAAAGTGGCCTGGCTGTCCTAGCGGTGTTTGGCATTTCGTATCTGTCATGGTAGGTACTTCTGTCCTGGCAATTACTTTGTGCAGGATTAGAACACGGGGAGCGGTGCCACCACTTTTTTTTGTTTTGGGGGGGGTTGTCTAAACTGGGACCTCCCCTTTTTAATTATGTGATATAGTTTAAATGAGAGGTTCTAGAAGTTCCTAATATTCTTTGCATTTCAGCTCGGAACCATTTAAATAAAACTGCATGCTGGCAGTGAATAGAAATCTTTTGGTCGACCTCTTGAGGATAAAAAATCTGCAATTACTGATTTGTTAGCCTAAAAATAATATCCTTCCCAACCATCTTAGTGGGCCGTCAGGCTTATTTGAGGGGAACACAGGGTGTAGTGGAGCTGTGGATACGGGTTAGATTAGCTTGTCTTTCCATTATTTATATTTGGAATGAATTGCCCATTTCTCACCTATATATTTTGAAAAAAATCTGACACCGACGATGGCCTTGGTACAATGTGCTTTTGGCCTGTAACCCCGTACAGGAGAAGGATGTGTACGTATGCTCAGAGACAGGCCCATCAGCTGTTTGAGCAGGACTAGGTCAGGCTGGGTTTTCAGCGTATGACTTCCCATCATGGACAGTACATGTAACGTGGTGATGTATGTATTCTATCGTCCGCAGGGTGCACTGGGTGCATTATGCAGCAAACATCTGGGCATATCCCATCCTGGCCAAGCTGGATGCAGTAGGAATGCTGGTGTTTTTTGCATCATCGTTCCTAATTGTATTCACTTTCTACCTCCTGGGAGAGTGGCTGACACGACTGCGCTGGGGTAAGTTCCATGTTGTAAATGTTTCATTCACAACTGATGTATTCACCATTCCTTGATGTTACCATAGTAGATGTCCATCATTCATTCTACGCCAATGATGAAATATTGGAGGGCAATCTACAGTTAAATGTAGCCTTCTGCTACTCACAGGGGATTGTTATATTGTGTGGTATGCTGCAAACTGCCCCCCTCAGTGTACTGAATGAGGATATGTAGGTGGTTGTAGTTCTTTCACAGGAGCCCCGACCTGTTACCTGGGTGTTATCTGTGCATTCAGGTGTCGGAAAGGCTACCAGAACCAGGAATCAGCCACTTGAAGGGCATCTGTCGTCCAAGCCCTATGAAATGCACCAAATAACACAAGTCTGTGGGTGCAAATGCCTCACTTGCCTTCATGAGCTCTAGACAGATTACCATGGTCGGGCAGTCTCAACCAATTGGACACAGCGAGCGTGCTTTCTGAATGAGTATCAATTCGGAGATTGCTGCCATGTGAGCCCTTGCTATGCATCTGACTTGTTAACATGTCTCGGCCAGGCTTTATAACATCCTGTCAGTGGATCAGTTGATCTGGGTGGCACTTGGTTGCAGATGAAATCAGACTGGCTTTTTTTTTTTTTTTTTTTGTCTCCCCCACCTAGCGGGGGTTTTCTATTCAGTAAATTAGGATTAACCTTTATAGAGTTCTCCCTGAAGTTACAGTATTAATTGGTTCTGGGACAACTATTGTAATTGGTTCCAGTTCAACAAAATGTCACCCCTCCCCCCCCCCCCCCCCCCTTCCCATCCCCAGAGAAGAAGAAAAATAAGCAGATAACTACTCCAGATTTATTCGCTAGCAGTGCTCCTAGAAAAGGCACCAATGCAGGATGGAGTTGGTTTATTAGCAAACTTTTATAGACTATGTTAAACTGTTAAACTTAAAGGGGTTCTCCAGACTACAGATATTGATGATTTATCCCCGGGGAGGGGTTCAACTGTGACTCTCGCTGATCAGCTGTTTCTGGAGCTCAGCTCCTTTTTGACTTGGACAGCTGAGATGTAGTACCTCAACATGGCCACTACACCGTTTGCGGAACTGTCTGCCCCCAGCTCCGTACAGTAGCCGAAACAGCTGATCGGTGAGGGTCCTGGATGTCGGACCCCCACTGATGTGATATTGATGACCTAACCTGAGGATGCGACCTCAATATCTGTAGCCCGGGGAATGTTTGATCTGTCATTGACACAAATGCATTTGCCGATTTTTGAAGCCATTCGCTTGAATAATTATCCACTTGTCTAAATTGTGCCTAATCTATTGTGAGGCGCATCATCCAGCAGTCTGCACCTAATTTTCTTTTGCTTCAGAAAACTGAAGATGAGTGTGCCAGGCCCACTGGTCCCACCCTCGTCCTTTCCACAAAGTGGCTGAAGAGGCGTAGACTAGTGTCTAGATTTAGGCACAACTTTTTGGGGCGTGGCAGGAATGATGAATTCCCCCTAATCTTTACAGTCTATTCTTCCTGTCTTATTCTCCAGGCTCTGGACGTCCCGCTAGAAAGAAGAAAAAGAAAAGCAACTAAAGTCAAGAATTCGGAACCAACGATTATTTTTAGCTTTTAAAAAAAAAAATATATATATATATATATATATATATATATATATATATATATATATATATATATATATATATAAAAAAATTTATTTTATTTTTAACAAGAACAATCCTTCCTCTACTGGAGGAAGGTACGACTGCAACCTCACAACTTTGGCAAGGATACTTTCACACTAGAGTTATTTTCTGGTATTGAAATCCAGTAAAGGGTCTCCATACCGGAAAAAAACATCAGTTTTGACCTAATCCCTTCTGAAGGGAAAGCAATCCGTTAGTATGCGTCAGGATGTCTTCCGTACCGTCCTTTGTACGGTATTTTTAATTTTTTTCCTGGCCCAAATCCTGGAACAATACTGCATTTGTCGGATCTGGTATTAATGCGGATTCGGTACCAAGTGTTCCGGAAACTGCTGCGTCTCCGGATCCGTTTTTTCCGGTGTGCGCATGTGCCGGGCTTTTGATCTTTGAAAATTTTTCAACGTTGGCTCTGTTACGGTGATATACCGGAGCTATCTCATCCGGATCTGTCTATTTGTACATGACTTGCTGAATCCAGCAGGCAGTTCCGTTGCCGGAACCATCTGCCAGATTCTAATAACACTAGTCTGAAAGTACCCTAATGCTGATTGCTTCAGGTCCCCATTCTGCGGTTCTAACCCAGCTGAACAGAGCTCTCTGGCTCCACCTAGTGGTCCCGTTCTACCTAACATCAAAGCTGGTATCCTTAACAGTGCCAGTTCCCTGTACTGCAGCAAGGGTTTGAGGTAAATGTCAACCTGAACACATCTACCCCTACCTGCCATCCATATTTAAATTGACAAAAATGCTGTGAAACCGTAATGTTGGCAATTTTTTTTAACTTTTATTTACTTTATTTTTTATTTTATTTTTTAAATCATCCAATCATGTTTACATACTGAGGACATGGCTTTACTCAGCGGGAGTGTTGTTCAAGCTGGTCCTAGTTCCTGCCTTAATCTGTAGCTTTACAGCAGCCTATGCACTAACAGTTCTGGGTAATGGCTGGCTGCATGGCTATGAGACTGAAGATTTAGCATTTTTCTTTTTTTACTTTGTGTATCAAAGGGACTGTGGGCTGTACAGTGTTTTTTTTATTTTTAGACTTGCTTTTAACGATCCTACTATGGCCAGCGTGTCGTATTTCCATGCGGAGTGTTGTGCGTCTGTCACAATTGCACACTGACTTGTGAAAGCAGCGTCCCCTAGAGCCATGGACAGGAAGAACCCAGGAAAACCACTTAGACTAACTTTTACCAACCACTTGAAGTTTATTCAGCACCACTTTGGGCAGCTTGTGCGTTTTTTATTTGCTTTCCTCTTCTGGGAAGTAGATTGAGCTGCTCTTTGTGGTGTGAGGCTATAACTGTGCTCTGTGCAAACTGGAGGTCTCCTTTTTCAAGTTATTTTATTGAAGCCCTTACAGAGAAGCTGCAGCTGCATCCCCCTCTTCCCTTCCTCTTACATCTTGTAGTCACTCTTTAACCTTTTCTTGGATTTACATTGACTGTGGACATAGACCGAGAGATTGGAGGGTGCAGGACTGTGCACTAATAGGATATATCACAAAGTTTCATGTAATCACATGTACTACTGAATTATGGGGGGGGGATCACAGGTTCTCAAAAGTGGTAATTTACTAAATACAGCAGCACCTTCTCCACATCAGAACAGAGTTTTATCTGTTTTCTCAGTTGCATCATGTGTTAGAAACTGATTTAAAATGGCTTAACAGTCAACATAAAGCACATGTTCATCTGGAAATACCTTTCATTTCAATGTACACCTAAAATCAATCCCATGAAGTGGATACATCTCAATACCATGTAGTTCAGAGCCTGAGTTACAACCTGTATTCTAATCCAGAGCTGAATTCATTATTCTGCACGTGGCGGCACTGTGTACAGACATTCCATTACTTATCCTGCATTGATCCTGAGTTACAACCTGTGTTCCAGAGCTGCACTCACTATTCTGCGGGCCTCAGACCTGAAATTCCCGAACTGTGTCTGCATTCAGTGCACTGCAATCTGAACTATTATTACAGTACAGTACACGGATGACTGCATTATAGGTGCTCTGATGAGCGTTCTACCAGTTTCAAACAGTGGAATTGTGAATTCTGCTCTGGAGCACAATGCAGGTTGTAAGTACAGTACATTTACTTATGTGCTGATCCTGTTATTCAAAGGTGAGCATACACTTCTGATTGTGAGTAGGCTACTGAATGCTGCTACTTCATTGGATGATTTCTGTTTACAGAACACTTTTATAGACGCCTGTATGTCATATAAAAGCATGAAGGAAGCTACTCGATACTATCTAGCACAACACTGTTAATACTGCAGGATTATCATGATGGGGGGATTGGTTTGGGTCATGTAGGCTACACATTATCACTGGATCATACTTGAGATTGCTATTGGGGTGGACAGGCTTTGCTGGTTAGACTGTTACCAAGTATTGTGGGTTGATCACTGGTACATTGAGGAATGGGGGTGTCTTTTAATATTGTTTCATTCAGCCTGTGGTATATGAATAAAATCTTAATTTACTTGGTCTCATTATATTGTTACTTTGATATTTATTTTCTCTTGCATTACTTTGTCAGGCAGCTAACCTTATTCAAGCCTAAAGCTTCTATTATGTGGTCAGCTAATCGTTCAGATCATGACTAACAGGCATTCATATGAATGTGTGTAAGGGCTCTTTCACACCTGCGTTATGGTCTTCCGGCATAGAGTTCTGTCGTCGGGGCTCTATGCCGGAAGAATCCTGATCAGTTTTATCCTAATGCATTCTGGATGTAGTGAAATCCGTTCAGGATGCATCAGGATGTCTTCAGTTCCGGAACGGAACGTTTTTTGGCCGGAGAAAATAGCGCAGCATGCTGCGCTTTTTGCTCCGGCCAAAAAAACTGAAGACTTGTCGCAAGGCCGGATCCGGAATGAATGCCCATTGAAAGGCATTGATCCGGATCCGGCCTTAAGCTAAACGTCGTTTTGGCGCATTGCCGGATACGACGTTTAGCTTTTTTAGAGTGGTTACCATGGCTGCCGGGACGCTAAAGTCCTGGCAGCCATGGTAAAGGGGAGCAGCATACTTACCATCCGTGCGGCTCCCGGGGCGCTCCAGAGTGACGTCAGGGTGCCCCAGGCGAATGGATGACGTGTTCGCATGCGCATGGGGCGCTCTGACGTCATTCTGGAGCGCCCCGGGAGCCGCACGGATGGCAAGTATACCGCTCCCCCGCTCACCGCTCCTACTACGGCAACCAGGACTTTGATAGCGTCATGGGTGCCATAGTAACACTGAAAGCATTTTGAAGACTGATCCGTCTTCAAATGCTTTCAGTACACTTGCGTTTTTCTGGATCCGGCGTGTAATTCCGGCAAGTGGAGTACACGCCGGATCCAGACAACGCAAGTGTGAAAGAGGCCTTAGCCATGCTCTGGCATTGTAATTGGAAAGATTGTAATCTTTCAGCAGGTTGAAAAATTGTTTGCTGGTGGAGATGGCAGCAGTCTCCCCTACTAATGAGCAGACTATTTGCTGGAAAGGAAACTTCTGTAATGCTACCCTGTTGGGCAAGAATATAATTACTAGAATACTATCCTTCCAGGTGGATTCGAGGTCTCGTAGGGACACTCGGCATGATAAAACAATGTCATGCTATCTTATCAGAGGAGCAGAGGTCAGAACAGGAAATCTCGATACGTGTTTCTTGCATTGAACTTGCTTGCGTAACTAGCCTAATACTGCCCCTCCACTTACAGGACTAGAACTGCTAAACAGGGGTGGAACTACTGCTCTAGAAGGTGGTAGAGACTGCTGTGGGGCCCAGGCACCTTCCTTCCAGACTGTAGATTAGGTAGTAAGAGTGCTTTTGCTAATGGCTATTTACAGGCATTAGGAAAGGCTGAAGGACCTGTGATTTCACTTTCATGTGATCAGTGCAGGAGGGGTGGAGAGGCAAATAGGTGGTGAAGGACCTGTGATGACATCATATGACATGAGACCAAGCTTTGTTCTGGGTTTGATGAAAATGGCCACCTTAATGCCAGTACACACGCCACACAAAAAAAAAAAAAATACATTTCCCGAGCTCAGGTTGGGTTCGAAGGTGCCACTTGGAACCGAACCTGAGTTTGGGAAATGTTGTTTTTTTTGTTTTTTTTTTACAGTAGAAATCAATTTATGAAGCTAAGCGAGGTCTTGTGAGATTTTGTAAAGTAATAACTTTGGCTCATCAGCACCAATACATTCTAATACTGTACGGAGTGCTTGCTCTTTACAGTATTGAAACAAAGCTTTATGCAAATGAAGATATATAGATAAAAACAGGCACTCACCAATTGGTATGTCTATAGTAGATATTTTATATTCATTAAAACATATAAAATATAATATATGACTAAAAATATATAAACAATATAATATACTGAGGTCCGGGATCCACTTACATGGATAAATTCATAAATGGATAAACAGTATATACAAATCAGATTGTGCAAGAGTTAGTGATATAGTCTGGTATAACAGTGTCCTGTGACTGTAGAAATAAATAAGGTTATAAGTGTTCTGTGAAAAATAAGTGCAGTTCTCCTGTAAAGAAAGTCCTTCTCCAAAGAAAAAAATTTGGTGATAAAGATTTGTATAAAAACCTTGGGGTAGTTTAGTATCTTCTTATAACTTTTTTTTGCATATAACATGTATCCAATGCTGTTGTTATAGAAAAGAAAGTCTTCCAATTGCAGCAGCATACAAAATCCACACTCGCAGTAGTACAAGGTATAAGTTAGTTTGCAACTCAAGATCGGGTTTGGTTGTTGGGGCGTCCCCCTCTTCCTCAACCCTCTTACCTTGTCTTCAGAGTGTAGCTGCCCTGAAAGATTTGCCGTTCCAGCGCTCGCTGAGTCCGGTAATCACTGCTTGCTGTTTCGTGTTCTCTGGTCTTGGCGTTGCACGTGGTGTAATTTCGTCTCGCTTTCCAGGAAACACTCAGCTAGAGTCGCAAAATCTCGCGATAACTTTGACTGGTTTCTGTTTCAGTCGTATCCAGACCAGCGCATAAGTCTTCTAATGACTGAATAGTCCCTTAGATTCGGCTCGGGTTTTTAGGTGGGTAGTTTGTCGTTCTCAGGACCAGCCAGACGCGTTTCGAGGGGTCTCCCTCTTCCTCAGTGGCTATGATACGAATGTTACTACCCCCTTCTTTAAATACTATATTTCCACAGATCCCACCAAAAACCCGGCATGGACTTATCCTCTTTCAATTTTAACCTATTATAACCTCAGTTTAGTTCTATAGACTATACATCCTATACATACAAAGTTTATTTAATACAATTTAAAACCTAAGTTTTATAGATATACATTGATAAAATTATATAAAGTTGATAAAATTAATAAAAATGTCATCAGACTGGAAAACTCTTCATTTTATAATCTTCAACTTGCTTTATTTATATGTAAATATTTTCAAATTATTCTGTGTCTCCATATTAGAGACACAGTAAAAAAACGCATCCAACTCAAAAAAACGCATATGCGTTTTTCATGCGTTTTGGGTGCGTTTTTTGTAAATTTCACTTCCCCTTGTCTTCCTTAGTTGTACCATATATGTTATTTCTTACGGAAAGAGATATACATCCAGACTCATTTAATTCTCCACATTTCTTTGACCTCACTGGGGTCTCTTAGAACTTTCTGAGATCCTAGAGTCGTATAGGGAGAGGGAGCCAAACTCGGAGGGGAGATCCTGGTGCTTAAAAAACACTATCAGAAGGGAAAATGGAAATCATACACCAGTAGAAGATGTTGATACTAACAGAGGGATTAATGAAGAACACAACACAGATATTAGACAACATATGGAATCCCGGTTAGAAATAGATATGAACCAATTGTGAATAATCATTTTTTAGATGGGACTCCTCCACACCACAAATCGAAAATACGTCAAAAGAGACATACAACACCAGAACGAGTGAAATCCCCCCTGAAAACAAACCATTATCAAGGAAGAGGTCACCAGTACAACTTGAGACACAAGGAGCAATATCAAACACAACTTCAGGGAGGGGGATTATCAGGGACGGGAAGAGATATACATCCCAAATCGTTACCAACAGTACCACGATCAAAGGGGACAAGGAGGGGAAAGAGAAAGGGGAAGAAGGAATCACAGATAATAAAACTCCAGAAAGAAAGTGATTCCATTATTAACCTGAGTCAAACAGTACTTACCCCAACACAGGTCCAATTGTTGAATAAAGGACTAAAATTTGCCCCCACAGCACAAGCCAATAAATTCGACATCTATATTGGAATAGAAAAATTTATTAGAAAATTGTGCTTAAAGAAGTATTACATGAAAAACAGTGATGATTTCTGGGGAGAAAGATAGTTTCCAGCATACTAGCTTGAAACCAAAAAGTAAGATGTATCCAGGGGTCGAGTGGAGGGGGAACGCGTGGGAACGGCGTTCCTGCACTTTTTTCATGGCAGGAACGCCGTTCCCTTTACAAGCCTCAAGCCAGGAGAACGCGGCTGAAATCAGGGGGTGAAGCGTACTGTGCAGGGCAGGCTAAGCGGCTTCACAGCTGTCTGTGACTCCTCTCATGGCGCCCCGCCCCCTACTGACATCATCTCCTTCACTTCTTCTGTCGGCCTAATACGCTGCGAGTATGTTCAGTCACTTCGCAGCTGACACATAGGAGATCATTTAGAAGTTCATCATTAAGAAAAGTTTGTCCCTGGGATTCGAACTCACGACCTCTACACATCAGAGGCAAGGCATTTACCCTCACAGCCATGAATGCTGTCTAGGTAGTTGCTTAAAAAAAAAAATATAAGACTTCTACTTATACCTAGTGTACTGATACCTAGTGTACAACCATACACATGACAGCTGCCCCAACACACCCAGCTCTGCTACATCCATACACAGTGGGCAAAGTTACCTACAGTAGAAGTCTTATATATATTTTTTTAAGTTATTAGCTAGACAGCTTTCATAGCTGTGAGGGCATATGCCTTGCCTCTGATGTGTAGGGGTCATGAGTTCGAATCCCATGACAAACTTTTCTAAAAGTGTTTTTTTTTTTTTTTTAAATACCGGACTGTTACTTTACTGCCACGGGGGAGGCGGGCTATTGGCGCCATGATACTGGCACATGAAGGGGGTAGGAGAGAGGAACTTGATACTGGCACATTAGGGGACAGGGGGAGAGGATGGCACTATGATATTGTGTTTTGATCACAATGTGTACATTTGGCTCAGTCCGCAGCTACACAAATTACAGCGTGCTAGATTTTCTGTGCTTTTTTTTTTTTGAGGGGGGGGGGGGTTGCAGTGGATCTTGGGTGAGTTCCCACACTTTTTTTCCCAGGACTTGACCCCTGGATGTATCCAAGACAACAAATAGGCCATGAGATGGCAGCATTTAAAAAATCTGTAGAAAATGATATAAGAAAGTTAAAAACAAATGGAAAAATAGGAAACAATATAACAACACAAGAGATACAAGCCTTGAAACAACTACAAAAGATTGAAAATATTACTATAAGGCCTGCTGACAAAGGAGGAGCTATTGTCATTCTGGAGACACAGAAATATGAAGCAGAATGTCTTAGACAGTTGTCGGACACTGGTACATACTCCAGACTGCTGAGAGATCCAACAAACGAATATAAGGTTGAGTTGATAAACTATGCCAGAGATGGTTGGGAAAGGGGAATCCTAAATGAACAAGAATTCAAGTTTATTAGTACCACTCACAGTAGATTACCAGTATTCTACTGTCTCCCAAAAGTACATAAAGATAAACTCAATCCCCCAGGGAGACCAATCATCTCTGGCATAGGCTTACTAACCTCTAATTTGTCAGAATATATTGATAAACTCCTACAACCAAGTGTAAAAAAGAATTTTGCATACATCAAAGACACGACCCAGATCATTAAAATAGTAGAGGGACTACAATATGAAACAAACTGGATATTGGGAACTTTGGATGTCAGTTCCCTCTATACAGTTATAAATCATAATCAGGGAATACAAGCACTAAAGAACCAATTAAAAATGCATAGTGACCTCCAGGAAAAACAAATAGACTTTATAGCGGAGGGGGTCAAATTTATTTTGACCCACAACTATTTTTCCCACAATATGGATTATTATTTGCAGACCAGGGGAACCGCCATGGGTACCAGGTTTGCCCCCAGCTATGCTAATTTATTTATGGCACAGTGGGAATGTGAAGAGATCTTACCCATGCTGGGGGTAGACCTGGTACTATGGCACAGGTTCATTGATGATATCCTGTTTATCTGGAGAGGTACGAGGGATGATCTGGATATATTTCTCAGAAATGTAGATGTTAATCCATACAATCTTAAATTTTCTGCCAACATAAGTGCAGAGAAAATAGAATTTCTAGATCTGTTAATTAGAGTGCATAATAAACAATTAATCTGTAGTACATATCAAAAGGAAGTCTCTCGGAACAGCTATATCCTGTTTTCAAGCTGCCATCTACCAAGATGGTTGCTTGAAGTCCCTAAGGGACAATTTAAACGGATAAAAAGAAATTGTACAGACGAGGCTGATTTTGAAAAGGAGGCTGAAGATATGAAAGAATGTTTTTTAGAGAAAAATTACCCCAGTAAGATATTGGATAAAGCACTCACAACTGTTAGGAACACACAGAGGGAAACTTTCTTTAGAGAAAAAGAGAACATAAAAGAAGGAGGAGAAACAGACCAATTTAGAATAATATTACCCTTCAATAAGCAACATAAACAAATTGAAACGATTGTGAGGAAACATTGGCATCACTTGTTGAAGGATAGACTAATAGGCCCCTTGATTAATAGTGGCCCTCAAATAACATACACAAGGGCCCAAAATCTCTCTTTAAAGGTGGCACCAACGATTAAAAATAAAGAGAAAAAGAATATGATGTCTATGCAGAGCTGGTTGAATTTGAGTGGTTTTTACAAATGTGGGAAATGTGGAATATGTAAACTGACATCCTTCCCCAAGAAAACCACTGAAGTTCAATCACGGGTAAACTCTTTTACATGGAAAATTAAAGAGTTCCTGACCTGCAGCTCAACTAACATTCTGTATATGATAGAATGCCAATGTAAAAAACAATATATTGGGAGAACAAAACGTTCTTTAAAAAAAAGATTGTCAGAACATATCACCAATATTAGAAATGGTTATGAAAAGCACTCTCTTTCACTGCACTACAAAGAACATCACAACAAAAATCCTGAGGGTATGGTCTTCGTAGCCTTTGAAAAAATAGAGGTACACTGGAGAGGGGGAGACCATATCTCCAGGATGTCTAGGCAAGAATCAAGACGAATTTTTGACTTTGAGACACTTATTCCACAGGGGTTGAATTCGGACTTTGAGATTTTTGGTTTCTTGTAGATAATAGAGATGGGTGCCTTTCTCTGATGGGACATCTTGAGTTGGCTGTTAATCAGCACCAGGATCTCCCCTCCGAGTTTGGCTCCCTCTCCCTATACGACTCTAGGATCTCAGAAAGTTCTAAGAGACCCCAGTGAGGTCAAAGAAATGTGGAGAATTAAATGAGTCTGGATGTATATCTCTTTCCGTAAGAAATAACATATATGGTACAACTAAGGAAGACAAGGGGAAGTGAAATTTACAAAAAACGCACCCAAAACGCATATGCGTTTTTTTGAGTTGGATGCGTTTTTTTACTGTGTCTCTAATATGGAGACACATAGAATAATTTGAAAATATTTACATATAAATAAAGCAAGTTGAAGATTATAAAATGAAGAGTTTTCCAGTCTGATGACATTTTTATTAATTTTATCAACTTTATATAATTTTATCAATGTATATCTATAAAACTTAGGTTTTAAATTGTATTAAATAAACTTTGTATGTATAGGATGTATAGTCTATAGAACTAAACTGAGGTTATAATAGGTTAAAATTGAAAGAGGATAAGTCCATGCCGGGTTTTTGGTGGGATCTGTGGAAATATAGTATTTAAAGAAGGGGGTAGTAACATTCGTATCATAGCCACTGAGGAAGAGGGAGACCCCTCGAAACGCGTCTGGCTGGTCCTGAGAACGACAAACTACCCACCTAAAAACCCGAGCCGAATCTAAGGGACTATTCAGTCATTAGAAGACTTATGCGCTGGTCTGGATACGACTGAAACAGAAACCAGTCAAAGTTATCGCGAGATTTTGCGACTCTAGCTGAGTGTTTCCTGGAAAGCGAGACGAAATTACACCACGTGCAACGCCAAGACCAGAGAACACGAAACAGCAAGCAGTGATTACCGGACTCAGCGAGCGCTGGAACGGCAAATCTTTCAGGGCAGCTACACTCTGAAGACAAGGTAAGAGGGTTGAGGAAGAGGGGGACGCCCCAACAACCAAACCCGATCTTGAGTTGCAAACTAACTTATACCTTGTACTACTGCGAGTGTGGATTTTGTATGCTGCTGCAATTGGAAGACTTTCTTTTCTATAACAACAGCATTGGATACATGTTATATGCAAAAAAAAGTTATAAGAAGATACTAAACTACCGCAAGGTTTTTATACAAATCTTTATCACCAAATTTTTTTCTTTGGAGAAGTACTTTCTTTACAGGAGAACTGCACTTATTTTTCACAGAACACTTATAACCTTATTTATTTCTACAGTCACAGGACACTGTTATACCAGACTATATCACTAACTCTTGCACAATCTGATTTGTATATACTGTTTATCCATTTATGAATTTATCCATGTAAGTGGATCCCGGACCTCAGTATATTATATTGTTTATATATTTTTAGTCATATATTATATTTTATATGTTTTAATGAATATAAAATATCTACTATAGACATACCAATTGGTGAGTGCCTGTTTTTATCTATATATCTTCATTTGCTTTACAATTGATGAATAGGTGATTCATCTAAAAAACAGTGCACCTTTACCATATTGATAGATACGGGTGAGCCACGATATAAATTGAAATAAAGTTTTATGCAAATCGTCTTCGGATGTTTCGCTCATCCCTAATAGCTAAGCCAGATGTCCAGCCTTAGCTGTTTTGGGTGCTCATATGGAGCCACTTCCAATAGGTGGTTCTCTTTCTTGGGAGAGACAGTACTTCTTTGTATATTTGTTTCCCAGGGAGCATTGCTAATTAGTCTCCATACCATGGAGTACTTCCAGTAAGTCTTGATGCAAGAGATTCAGCACCCTGCCTAAGCCACTTCCAAGGCATTGCACTGAGCCAGCCAGAATCCTACTCCATACCTATGAGGGGGCAAGAACTCTGAAACGACTGTGTAAGGATGGACAATCTTCCCTTGTCAAATCCCAAGGCTTGTTGGAAAATCTGGTTTTGACTCCTAGGGAGCCACTTTCAATAGGTGGCACTAGTGAGAGTTCTCTTTCTTGGGAGATATCTCTTTGCTAATACTGTCTCCTAAGGACATGAATATAGCTAGAATAATACTGCCTTTATATATAAAATTATATCACTACTATAATACTGCATTGTAAGAACATGAATATAATTACTATAATACTGCCTCCTACAGATATGTACATATACATTTGGAAAGAGACATTTTTCTAATTTTTGTTCTGTACATTACCACAATGGATTTTGAATAGGTTTGAGCGAACCCGAACTTTGGAATTTTTGGACCCTGAACACGAACATTTCAGTAAAAGTTCGGGTTCGGTGTTCTGTGCCTACTAATGGCATGGCTGTGATTGGACAGAGCAGCATGTGACACAGGCTCTAGACAAGCTTGAGTCACATAGCGCTGCACGTCATTCTGCTGTTACAAGTGTAGGGAGAGGATGCTGCTGGACTTGTGATTTTAGGAAGAGAATCTAACTCGGCGATCTACAGAGAAATATTTGTGTGGGTGCAGGACACAATCGTTTTATCCCCCTCTAAGCTCATTGACCAAAAAATACTAACTTTTATAATTCTGTTAGTTAGGTGGGCGGCGGCCATTTTAACCGCCTCCCGACCATGTAACGCACGGATGCGTCCGTGAGGCGGTTGATTTATTCCTCCTGTACGCATCCGTGCGTCATCTCGCGAGATTTTAGATTTCGGACTGAGCCGGCCTACGCATGTGCATTGCCCGGCAAAATTACAAGCACCATTTCGTCACCAGCCTGCCAGCCAATGATCGTGGCTGGCAGGCTGGCAATTTTTAAAATGTCGAATCAGAAGCCATATAACACATCATATTAGTAAATATGATGTGTTATATGGCTTCCCTGCTCCTCTGCTGGTCCTTTTCGTCGGTTGGTCTCAGCAGAGGAGCAGGCTTCACAGTGAGTACACCAAACACTACACTTTAGCCCCGGATCACCCCCTGCACCCCAATTAACCCTTTGATCACCCCTGTCAATCACTAGTGAAAGGAAAAAAGTGATCAGTGTAAACTGTCACTTTTTTTTTTTTTCACTGGTATTGACCGTTAGGTTTTAGGATAGTTTAGGCCCCTTGGTTATGTAGTTTAGGGATCAGTTAGCGCCAAGCCCACCGCACCGCAGTCCCTTATTCGCTGATTAGCATATTCGCTAATCGGCATTTGTACTTTTATAGTATCTGAAAGTGATCAAAACTGATCACAGTCAGATCTATAATAGTATTAGTGTCACCTTAGTTCTCCCTCCACCCAAAGCGCAGTGTTTGCCCGATCAGGCCTGATCGGTCGCCCACACATGTGCGTTCACCCACGCCCGCCCGCCGCAGTGACAAAAAATAATATATATTTTTTTGATCACTGCACATTCACTTTACACGTGCTGCGGCGATAAAAAAATCTGTTTTGATATTTTTTATCAACCGCAGCGGCCTCCGGTACTTCGCTAGCCTCCCATTTGTAAGACAGGCTTGCTTTTTTTCTTGGGTAGTCTCAGGGAATACCCCTAAACTTAGTTGCCCATATGTCAAACAGGGGGTATTCTTCTGAAGAGGCCTACAGGCTTCTGACCCAGTCGGATGAGGAATGGGAACCCTCATCTGATAAATCTAGCGGGTCAGAATATGAACCTGTAGAAAGCAGTGGCAGTCTGACCCAAAGTTCGGACGAGGAGGCTGAGGTCCCTGATAGCACCAGGCGTACCCGGCCCTGTGTCGCTAGACCGCAGGATCCGCTTCAAGGGCAGCAGAGTGGGGCTGGCACTGTCGGATTACGTGGTGAGGCATACACCAGCAGCGCAGCCCATCCTGGACCTAGTACCAGCACTGCCGTACAACATGGTGAAGTGGTGAGCACCAGAAGGGCAGTTGAAGCTGGTACGGTGGCACGTGCAGTAGTTACCCCGTTGCAGCCACCGCACAGACAGGCACGTAGAGCCCCTAGAATCCCTGAGGTGCTAGCAAACCCTGATTGGCAGTCCCCAACTTCAGCCGCACCTGTAGTTCCCCCTTTCACCGCCCAGTCTGGAGTTCGGGTTGAGACAACTCAGATCGGTTCGGCCCTGGGATTTTTTGAGCTGTTCTTGACTGTGGAGCTCTTGGACTTAGTCGTGGCCGAAACAAACCAGTATGCCACACAATTTATAACTGCCAACCCGGGAAGCTTTTATGCCCAGCCTTTCCGGTGGAAACCAGTCCAAGTTTCTGAAATTAAAATTTTTCGGGGCCTTCTTCTCAACATGGGTCTAACTAAAAAGCATGAATTGCGGTCATATTGGTCTACGAACCCAATTCATCACATGCCCATGTTCTCTGCTGCTATGTCCAGGACACGATTTGAGACCATCCTGCGTTTCCTGCACTTTAGCGACAACACCACCTCCCGTCCCAGAGGCCACCCAGCTTTTGACCGGCTCCACAAAATTCGGCCCCTCATAGACCATTTCAACCAGAAATTTGCAGATTTGTATACCCCAGAGCAAAACATCTGTGTAGACGAGTCCCTAATACATTTTACCGGGCGCCTTGTCTTCAAACAATACATCCCAAGCAAGCGCGCCCGGTATGGGGTCAAATTGTATGAAAGCTCTGTGAAAGGGCCACAGGCTATACCCGCAAATTTCGTGTCTATGAGGGAAAAGACAATTACATGGAATTTGGTAACCTTCAATATATAACTTTTAATTTAACTTGTATTAAAATAAATGCCCTTAGGTATTGGTGCAAGAATAAATTGGGGATCTACCCCACTCGTGGTGAGTAATTTGGTACTCCTAGGGAGGATGAGGGGAAGGGGATGCTGGGTCTCAGCCCCTATTAACACCCTAATGAAAGGGCCCTTCTCCTGGTACACCGCAACCTCCTAATTTGCCCCTAAATGTGTCCCTGTGCAGAGCTCCGACTGCCCAGCTTCGTCCTGAAGGGGTGGGAAAGAGGGGGGAGGAATCCCTAGTGACCAAAAATGTACCACCCACAGATACACCCCCAGAGCCCTGGGAGACGACTGTGTACAGCAACACTAGACCAGTGGAGACCTGTGTCATGCAGGAGAGTTGTATGATCGGGTGTCACGTCCGTGAATCACCCGACATTCGTATTAAGGATATGCTGAAGTGATCAGTAACCAGCACGCGGGAACCAGCATACAGACTGGTGAGAAACCAGAACCAGTCGGTATCGAGGGAACAGGTCCACTGACCAGTTGCTCCTGACGAGATAAGTAGAATCTTCTTGTGCAAGCCCCCATTTGTGATTGAGGCTAATGTTATACTGCCACACAATGGGAGCATGTGAAGCCTGAACTATATATTTATACAGAACACACAGAGAATGCACCAAACAGATATAACACTGACTATGCTGGCAAGACATAAGTAAAGGTATTAAAAGCTGAGACTTTTGCCAATATGTTCCAGTCATGGAGATATCGGAGCCCAACATGCACCACGTCACGGTTTCTCAGCATGGCAAGGGGTCCTAACCACTGCTCTGACTATGGTGTGAACACGGTCTGGGGATGATATAATTCAGCTCACAGCCAAGCTCCCCACAATTGCCCAGCATGAATACTGCGGTTGTACAATGTGGATGAAGCCAGGCCGTGAGCCACACCCACACCAGACCATGTGATGGAGGTTACCAGGTGTAGGTTGCTCTTGTGGTGCATGTGGACCACGCCGATATCCTCCATTGTATGCATATTTTGCTGGGGTTAGTCGATTACTGCGGTCCACATGCGGTCGGGCTGCTCCCCTAACTAAAGACACGCTACAGTGTCATGGGCTGAGCAGCTCCTCCAGAATTGCCACAATTCTTTTGTTTTTCATTTTCTGCCTTGCTAGATTTGAGTGTGTTTGCCTTTACTTGGCACTCTAACACTTTTTTGCACCTGGTAACCTCCATCACATGGTCTGGTGTGGGTGTGGCTCACGGCCTGGCTTCATCCACATTGTACAACCGCAGTATTCATGCTGGGCAATTGTGGGGAGCTTGGCTGTGAACTGAATTATATCATCCCCAGACCGTGTTCACACCATAGTCAGAGCAGTGGTTAGGACCCCTTGCCATGCTGAGAAACCGTGACGTGGTGCATATATATCTCCATGACTGGAACATATTGGCAAAAGTCTCAGCTTTTAATACCTTTACTTATGTCTTGCCAGCATAGTCAGTGTTATATCTGTTTGGTGCATTCTCTCTGTGTGTTCTATATGATTGCTACATTCTGTGTAGTTTGCTCTTGTGGTGCATGTGGACCGCGCCGATATCCTCCATTGTATGCATATTTTGCTGGGGTTAGTCGATTACTGCGGTCCACATGCGGTCGGGCTGCTCCCCTAACTAAAGACACGCTACAGTGTCATGGGCTGAGCAGCTCCTCCAGAATTGCCACAATTTTTTTGTTTTTCATTTTCTGCTATATATTTATACAGTTGTTGCTACTAACTACTACTGAGCATTTTTGTGAAACTTGAGTGACCTGCCCCCGCCTGAGGGTAGGCCATTTATACTGATGCTGATATTAATCCTTGTGGGCCCCTGACGAACTGTAACACACCAGAGAAATTTATGGTTACTGATTACTTCAGCATATCCTTAATACGAATGTTGGGTGATTCACGGACGTGACACCCGATTATACAACTCTCCTGCATGACACAGGTCTCAACTGGTCTAGTGTTGCTGTACACAGTAGTCTCCCAGGGGGTGATACATTTTTGGTCACCCCTCTTTCCCACCCCTTCAGGACGAAGCTGGGCAGTCGAAACACTGCATAGGGACACATTTAGGGGCAAATTAGGAGGTTGCGGTGTACCAGGAGAAGGACCCTTTCATTAGGGTGTTAATAGGGGCTGAGACCCAGCATCCCCTTCCCCTCTTCCCCACACCCTCCCTAGGAGTACCAAATTACTCACCACGAGTGGGGTAGATTCCCCAATTTATTCTTGCACCAATACCTAAGGGCATTTATTTTAATACAAGTTAAATTAAAAGTTATATATTAACATAGTAACATAGTACATAAGGCCGAAAAAAGACATTTGTCCATCCAGTTGGGCCTGTTATCCCGCAATTTGATCCAGAGGAAGACCCCTCTCTAGTAGCTATAGCCTGTAATATTATTAAGCTCCAGAAATACGTCCATGGCCCTCTTGAATTCCTTTATTGTACTCACCATCACCACCTCCTCAGGCAGAGAGTTCCATATTCTCACTGCTCTTACCGTAAAGAATCCTTTTCTATGTTTGTGTACAAACCTTCTTTCCTCCAGGCGCAGAGGATGTCCCCTCGTCACAGTCACAGTCCTGGGGATAAATAGCTGATGGGATAGATCTCTGTACTGACCCTTGATATATTTATACATATTAATTAGATCTCCCCTCAGTCGTCTTTTTTCTAAAGTGAATAACTCTAATTTTGATAATCTTTCAGGGTACTGTAGTTGCCCCATTCCAGTTATTACTTTAGTTGCCCTCCTCTGGACCTTCTCCAGCTCTGCTATGTCTGCCTTGTTTACAGGAGCCCAGAACTGTACACAGTACTCCATGTGTGGTCTGACTAGCGATTTGTAAAGTGGTAGGACTATGTTCTTATCACGGGAATCTATGCCCCTTCTGATGCAACCCATTATCTTGTTGGCCTTGGCAGCAGCTGCCTGACACTGGTTTTTGCAGCTTAGTTTGCTGTTTATTAAAATTCCTAGATCCTTTTCCATGTCAGTGTTACCGAGTGTTTTACCATTTAGTATGTACGGTTGACTTGCATTTTTCCTTCCCATGTGCATAACTTTACATTTATCAGTGTTAAACCCCATCTGCCACTTATCTGCCCAAGCCTCCAGTCTATCCAGATCCCTCTGTAGTAGTATACTGTCCTCATCAGTGTAAATTACTTTACACAGTTTAGTGTCATCTGCGAAAATTGATACTTTACTATGCAAGCCTTCTACAAGATCATTAATAAATATATTGAAGAGAATAGGGCCCAATACTGACCCCTGAGGTACCCCACTAGTGACAGTGACCCAATCTGAGTGTGTACCGTTAATAACCACCCTCTGTTTTCTATCACTGAGCCAGTTACTTACCCACATACAGATGTTTTCTCCCAGTCCGAGCATTCTCATTTTATATACTAACCTTTTATGTGGTACAGTGTCAAATGCTTTGGAGAAGTCCAGATATACGACATCCATTGATTCGCCGCTGTCAAGTCTAGAACTTACCTCCTCATAGAAACTGATTAAATTAGTCTGACATGACCGATCCCTCACGAAGCCATGCTGATATGGCGTTATTTGCTTATTTCTGTTGAGATGCTCTAATATAGCATCTCAGAAAACCTTCAAACAGTTTACCCACAACAGATGTTAAACTTACCGGCCTATAGTTTCCAGGGTCTGTTTTTGGCCCCTTTTTGAATATTGGCACCACATATGCCATGCGCCAATCCTGTGGGACATTCCCTGTCAGTATAGAGTCTGCAAATATCAGAAATAAGGGTCTGGCTATGACATTACTTAATTCCTTTAGGATACGGGGGTGTATGTCATCCGGTCCTGGCGGATTAAAGGTTACCAAATTCCATATAATTGTCTACGTAATCACCAGGTACCTACCACTCGAACGGTCCATCTCTAAATTAGTTTACAAGTATGAGGGAAAAGATCAGACCCTGGAGCCGGTCGGTTGCCCTGACTACCTGGGGAGCAGTGGGAAGACAGTCTGGGACTTGGTGTCACCCTTATTCGGCAAGGGGTACCATCTTTATGTGGACTTGTGTAGACAATTTCTACACAAGTGTGGCCCTCTTCAGGCATTTGTTTCTAGAACAGATTGGCTGCTGTGGCACCGCACGAACTAGTCGCGCGGGCTTCCCCCAATGGCTCGTTACCACCCGTCTTGCAAGGGGGTAGAGGGCTTCCTTGTGTAACCAAGAACTGCTCGCGGTGAATTGGAGAGACAAGCGTGACGTTTACATGCTCTCCTCCATTCACGCAGACACGACAATCCAAATTGAGCGAGCAACATGTGTCATTGAAAAGCCCCTCTCAGTCCACGACTATAACCTTCACATGGGAGGGGTGGACTTCAATGACCAGATGTTGTCTCCGTATTTAGTGTCCCGCAGAACCAGACGCTGGTATAAGAAGGTGTCTGTATACCTAATTCAATTGGCTCTGTATAATAGTTTTGTTCTCTACAGTAAGGCTGGCAGAACACGATCCTTCCTCAAATTTCAGGAAGAGATCATCGAGAACCTCCTGTACCCAGGAGGTTCCGTGGCCCAATCCACCAGTGTAGTTAGCCGTCTACACGAGCGACATTTCCCCAATGTCGTTGCCGGTACCTCAACCCAACCGTCACCCCGAAAAAGATGTCGTGTCTGTAGCAGGAGTGGAATAAGGCGTGACACCCGCTATTTCTGTCCTGACAGCCCTGCCCTATGCTTAGGGAAGTGTTTCCGGAAGTACCACACACAGGTACACCTAGCATAGGGATCACATCTCACCAGGACAGGCACACAGGGCTATTAGGGGCCCATTCACACAGAGCTGCTGCAAACCTCCCCTTTCACCTGGGACAAAGTGCATAACGCACTTCGCCACATCTTTGGGCGATTTGCGCTTTGCACATTGTCCCATGGGGAAGGAGAGGTTTGTCCTATAAAGGTAAAAAAAAAAAAAATAAATCACCAGTAAGCAAAAAGGTTAATGTTCAGTTCAAAAAGTTAAAGTTTATATGTTCTGTTCAAAAGTTAAAAAAATTATTGTTGCGGCCAGTTTTTTTTTTTTCGTTTTTTTTTAACCGTCCAGGTGGAGCAACCGATCGAACTAGCTGCAGCACTGATGTAGATTCTGACAGAAGCATTGCACAAGTCGGTGTATGCAGCGCTGCAAGACGAGATTTCTCCTCTGCAGTAAAAGATACTTTTGCCGAGGCATATGAGCTGAGGAGGAGGCGGTGTTCCTTTTTTTCTTTTTTTTTTAACCTTCCAGGTGGACCAACCGATCGACTAGCTGCAGCACTGATGTGCATTCTGACAGAAGCATTGCACAAGTCGGTGTATGCGGCGCTGCAAGACGAGATTTCTCCTCTGCAGTAAAAGATACGTTTGCCGAGGCATATGAGCTGAGGAGGAGGCGGTGTTCCTATGCTTTGGCAAACACTTTGTATATATAAAAATAAAAATCCCGGCAATGATTTATTCATCCACATCGATTGATGTGAATGGAGAAATCTGGTTTGCCAGGGCATACGAGCTAAGTGGGTATGGATGTTGGGCGGAGCTCCTATGTCCTGGCAGACGCCTTTCCCCTCGATGCGAATGAAGAAATCTGTGCCGTTCATTTTTTTCTTTCAGCCCAGATGCTGAACGGAAAAAAAAAATCTCATTACCTGTATGCTCAATATAAGGAGAATAGGAGAAACTCCTAATGCTGGCCATACATGTAATGATTGCGGAGACCCTCAAATGCCAGGGCAGTACAAACACCCCACAAATGACCCCATTTTGGAAAGAAGACACCCCAAGGTATTCGCTGAGGGGCATATTGAGTCCATGAAAGATTTAAATTTTTGTCCCAAGTTAGCGGAAAGTGAGACTTTGTGAGAAAAAATAAATAAAAATCAATTTCCGCTAACTTATGCAAAAAAATAAAAAATTCTATGAACTCGCCAGGCCCCTCATTGAATACCTTGAGGTGTCTTCTTTCCAAAGTGGGGTCACATGTGGGGTATTTATACTGCCCTGGCTTTTTAGGGGCCCTAAAGCGTGAGAAGAAGTCTGGGATCCAAATGTCTAAAAATGCCCTCCTAAAAGGAATTTGGGCACCTTTGCGCATCTAGGCTGCAAAAAAGTGTCGCACATGTGGTATCGCCGTACTCAGGAGAAGTTGGGGAATGTGTTTTGGGGTGTCATTTTACATATACCCATGCTGGGTGAGATAAATATCTTGGTCAAATGCCAACTTTGTATTAAAAAAAATGAGAAAAGTTGTCTTTAGCCAAGATATTTCTCTCACCCAGCATGGGTATATGTAAAATGACACCCCAAAGCCCTGCCCCAGAAGTGGAAGGGATTGAGTGCACCGATGCCCAACCGAGGACCATCGCAAAAAATCTTGGATGATGATGAAACACAGGTGCTGGGGCTTTCGAAAGTGTGCAGACTGGCAAGGAAGGCAGGGGTGAAGACTGGGTGGAAGATGATGTGGCGGACGATGAGGTCCTCGACCCCACATGGAATCAAGGTCATGCGAGTGACCTATGTAGTTCGGAGGAAGAGGCGGTGGTCGCACAGAGCAACCAGCGCAGCAGAAGAGGGAGCAGGGTGCAAAAGCGGGGCGGACGTCCTCTAGACAGTACACCTCCTACTGCCCACCACAGCAACGGACCGAGCACACCAAAGCCAGCTCCAAGGAGTTCCCTGCCATGGCAGTTCTTCAGACAATGTGCTGATGACAAGACACGAGTGGTTTGCACGCTGTGCAATCAGCCTGAAGCGAGGCATAAACATTTTCAACCTGAGCACAACCTGCACAACCAGGCATCTAAGTGCAAAGCACGAGCTGCAGTGGAGTAGACACCTCAAAATCCAAGAAAGGTCTCTGGCTCCTCCTGCTTCCTCTTCTGCTGCAGTCGCGGCCTCTTCATCCACCTCTAGAGTGACAGTGCCAACTAACACCCCGGAAACAGAGGATCTGCCAGCAACACCAACACCTGGGTCACCAAGCATCTCCACAAAGTCCCAAGGAAGCTTTCAGGTCTCCATATCCCAAAAGCTGAAGAGGAAGTACCGCCCTACCCACCCGCGATCCCTAGCCCTGAATGCCAGCATTGCTAAATTACTGGCCTTTGAAAGGCTGTCATTCCGTATTGTGGAGACTGATAGTTTTAAAGGCCTTATGGCGGTGGCTGTCCCACAGTACGTCGTGCCCAGCCGCCACTACTTTTCAAGGCGAGCCATCTCTTCCCTTCACAACCAAGTAGGGGACAAAATCAGGTGTGCACTGTGCAACGCCATCTGTGGCAAGGTGCACCTGACTATGGATACGTGGACCAGTAAGCACGGTCAGGGCTGTTATATCTCCATAATAGCACACTGGGTAAATGCAGTGTTGGCTGGGCTTGAGGCGAATAGCAGTTGGGTGCATGTCCTTCAACCACCGAGGATTGCAGGGCGCTTCAGTTTGCCTCCTGTTGCTTCCTCCTCCTACTCTGCTTCCTCATCCTCTACCAGCTCCTCATCCGGTCAGCGTAACACCTTCACCACCAACTTCAACACAGCCAGGGGTAAACAACAGCAGGCAGTTTTAAAACCTATCTGTTTGGGGGACAAACCCCACACCGCGCAGGAGTTGTGGACGGGCCTTGAACAACAGACCGATGAGTGGTTTGTGCCAGTCAGCCTCAAGCCCGGCCAGGTGGTGTGCGATAATGGGCGAAATCTCATAGCAGCTCTGGGACTAGCCGGTTTGACGCACATCCCTTGCCTGGCGCATGTGCTGAATTTCGTGGTGCAGAGATTCCTTAAAAAATTATCCCGATATGGGGCTTTAGGTGTTCTCACCCTGCTGCTGCTGCTCGCCTGTCAGCGCTCCAGTGTAACTTCGGCCTTCCCGCTCACCGCCTCATATGTGAGGTGCCCACAAGGTGGAACTCCACCTTGCACATGCTGGCCAGACTGTGCGAGCAGCAGAAGGCAATAGTGGAGTTTCAGTTGCAGCACACATGGGTGAGTCGCTCGGCAGAACAGCACCACTTCACCACCAATGACTGGGCCTCCATGCGAGACCTGTGTTCCTTGTTGCGCTGTTTCGAGTACTCCACCAACATGGCCAGTGCCGATAACGCAGTTCTCAGCGTTACTATACCTGGCGATGATGGAAGAGGATGTGGCACAGGAGGAGGAGGAAGAGGGATAATTTCAAAGGGTTTCTGGCTAGTCATTCCCAAGTGGCTTCAAGGGTGGGTTTCTGCACCCACAAACCCAAGGTACCCAATTGTCCAGCCAGGGCACAATTCTGGAGGAGGAGGAGATGAAGGAGGAGGAACCATGTTCACAGCAGGGTGGCACCCAGACCAGCTCATGGCCATCACTGGTGCGTGGATGGGGGGATACAGAGGACACAGACGATACACCTCCCAGGAGGACAGCTTTTCGTTGCCTCTGGGCACCCTGGCACACATGAGCGATTACATGCTGCAGTGTCTCCGCAACGCCCGCCAAATTGCCCAGATTCTGACTTGTGCTGATTACTGGGTGGCCACGCTGTTACAAGGACAACGTACCGTCCTTAATTCCCTCACTGGAGCGTGATCGTAAGATGCGCGAGTACAAGCGCACGCTGGTAGATGCTCTGCTGGTGGCATTCCCGCCTGACAGCGGGGGCACCGCCAGCACCTCAGAAGGCAGGGTTAGCATGGCCGAAATGTGGAAAAGCTTTGTCAGCACGCCACAACAACCAGCACCACCAGCTGATATGGAACGTCTTAGCAGGAGGCAGCATTTGACCAACATGGTGGAGTAGTATGTGTGCACACGCCTACACGTACTGAATAACGGGTCTGCCCCCTTCAACTTCTGGATCTCCAAATTGGGCACATGGCCTGAGCTTGCCCTTTACACCTTGGAGGTGCTGGCCTGCCCTGCAAGCAGTGTATTATCTGAACGTGTGTTTAGCACGGCAGGGGGCGTCATCACAGACAAGCGCAGCCGCCTGTCCACAGCCAATGTGGACAAGCTCACGTTCATTAAAATGAACCAGGCCTGGATTCCTCAGGACTTGTCCGTACTTTGTGCAGAATAGACATATATACCGGCACTAAGCAGCCATTATTATACTGCAGCGCAATTGCTCATGTTTGTATTTTGGATATTTCACACTCTTTTGGAGTGTACCTTAATTTTACAAAATTAAATTAATACCAAAAACCTGTGTTGGGTATCTCGTCCTCCTCCACCGCCGCTTCCACCTACAACGCTACGTCCACCGCCTCCTCAAACTCCTACTCCATATGGAACTCCACCTCATAAAGCTATATATTTTTTTTTGTACGTGTTTTATTTTATATTATTTCACTACTTTGTCATTTACATTTTCTAGTGAAATTCACCAATTTTTGGGTGTATGGTACCACTGCTATACCTAGTAGGCCAGTTAAAAAAAATAAAAATAAATTGTCATTAACATTTTCGGGTGAAATTCACAAATTTTTGGGTGTATAGTACCACTGCTATACCTAGTAGGCCGTTTAAAAAAAAAAATAAATTGTAATTTACATTTTCGGGTGAAATTCACCATTTTTTGGGTGTATAGTTCAACTGCTATACCTAGTAGACAGGTTAAAAAAAAATTGTTACATTTTCCTGTGAAATTCACCAATTTTTGGGTGTATAGTACCACTGCTATACCTAGTAGACAGGTTTTTTTTTTCTTTTATTGTCAGTTACATTTTTTGGTGAAATTCACCAATTTTTGGGTGTAATATACCCCTCCTCTACCTAGTTGACAGCTTAATAAATTTCTATAATTTTTCCGTTACATTCTTGGGTTGACATTATACAATTTTACACGTGAATAAACACCTGCTATGCATAGGTGACAGGGAATAAAATTTAATATATTATTCAGTATATAATGCGTGCCACATCCTTTCATTCAATGCTTAAAGCGAACCTTTCACCTCAATTTCACTTAATAAACTAGCAACAGTACCTTATAGATCATCTTCAGTGTGTTCCTTTACATCCTTGTGCCGCTTTCATGCGCTGTATATGCCTGAAAAAAACGTCTTATAAAGTAATAATTTCCTGCTCCAACAGTCACGCTAGAAGTCAAGGGGGTAGCCCTTCCCTCACTTCAGGCTGTACCTCCCCTGCCCTAACCCCACCTCTATGCACTGTAATTGACACCCGGCTCAGTCGCTGGGACCGCGCTTGTACAGGCTGCGCATGCGCCGTCCTCCTCAGTTACAGGATCGTAATGAATCCTCCCTTGGATGTGGTCTCTTTCTCACGCTCCCTCTTTGGCCTGGAACCCTGATTCCCCGCCACACGTGATCACCATGGTAGGCACATAAAAGAACATTGAAAGTTGATGGAGCAGATATCAAATTGGATCGTGAACATCACGGGGACGTGCGACATGGTGGGACACTGCAACTTCTGGGTCTCCATATTGGGCACATGGCCTGAGCTTACCCCTTGGAGGTGCTGGCCTGCCCGTCAGCCAGTGTATTGTCTGAACGTGTGTTTAGCACGAATGGAGGTTGTTATCACAGGTTATATTTCCCAATGTTTTGGGGTGTACCCTAATTTTAAAAATAAAATTTTAAACCAAAAAGCAGTGTAGGCTACCTCCTTCACCGCCGGTTCCACCTACACCGCCACATCCACCGCCTCCTCAACCTCCTACTCCATATGGACCTGGTCCTCCTAGATGAAGATTATTATTTTTTATTTTTAGGTATTTTATGTTATTTTAACCACTTCAGCCCCGCTAGGTGAAACCCCCTTCATGACCAGAGCACTGTCACAACCAGACAGCTGAAAAGCTCTGACAGAGGCCTTTCAGAACCTCCTCCTTGAATTTCTGTGTTGTGGTATTCAGCTCCTCCTCTCGTCAGCCTCTCTCAGCTGTCATGTCTTAATTGCTTCCCTTTAAATGCCTCCCCAGAATGCTTTTCTGGGCGGCTTATATTACTTCCTGGAGTGTGTGTGCACGCTGATCTGTCCTCCTGTTTGCTTCAAAGCTAAGTGTACTTTTATATGTTAATATCTGTTTGCTGGATCCCAGATGACCCTGACTCCCTCCGTGTCTTGTGTAGGGAGCCGGTGGTCGTGTCCCCTCACTATAGTAGGGTGCTCAGGGCTTTATAGTCAAGGTTCGTGGATATGCAAACCTCCACCATTAGGATCTTTGCATAGGCTGAGCAGCCAGGGAAAGTGCCAGGTCTTCTGCAGGGGTCTCCCTTGGTTCCTTAGTTTTTGGATCCAGCGAGTCGTTTATACATGTTGCTTTGCCTTGTTACCTGTACACATTCTGTGACATTATAAGCCGCCAAAACCGTCTTAAGCATGGATCCGGTTTCACTTTTGGCTGAACGCTTCCAGGGTCTTTCATTGGAGGTAGCTGACCTCCGTAAGACTTTGTCTCAGCTTCAAGTGACCGGTTCAGCTTGCGTTCATGGAGCTTGTTCTGAGCCTAAGATCTCGCTCCTGGATACGTTCTCCGGGGGTAGTGAGAATTTTGTGCGTTTTAGAGAGGCTTGCAAACTCCATTTTCGCCTTCTTCCCCATTCTTCTGGTGATGAGGAACGGAGGGTGGGGATCATTATATCGCTGCTCAGGGGTAACGCTCAGTCCTGGGCCTTTTCGCTGCCGGAGGGGGCACGGCCCCTCCGTTCAGTGGATGAATTCTTTTTAGCCCTGGGTCAGATATATGATGATCCGGATCGTATTGCTCTGGCGGAGTCTAGACTACGTCTCCTATGCCAGGGTAAACAATCCGCAGAAATATACTGCTCAGAATTTCGGAGTTGGGCAGCTGATACTGGTTGGAATGATGCTGCACTCCGAAGTCAATTTTGCCATGGTCTTTCAGAGGGATTGAAAGATGCATTTGCCTTTCATGAAAGGCCTATTTCTTTGGACTCTGCTATGTCTCAGGCCGTTCGTATTGACAGGCGTCTTAGAGAGAGAGGAGAGATCTCTCTTTCCTGTCATACTCGGTCCCAGGACTGTGCAGCGGTCCCATTCTCTGCGCAGGGGTCTCAGTCGCTGTCAGCCCCTTCTGAGCAGGAGCCCATGCAGCTGGGGTTGATTGCTTCTGACAATAGAAGATTCAGCCCGCATGAGAGGGTTTGTTTTTGTTGTGGAGGTATTAATCATTTGGCAAATATTTGTCCCTCTAGGAGATTCAGGCAGTTCTCTGGGTATAATAAAGAAACAAAGAGGAAAAAATCTTTGAAAAATGTTCCGTCTGTTACTATTGGCAGGATTGAGGCGGAAATTGAAGATTTTCCGTTTGCTTGTAGTTCCCGTTTTGTCCTGCCGGCTAGGGTGGCGCTAGAGAGCAAGAACATTTTTTGTGAGATTTTTGTGGATAGTGGAGCAGCGGTCAATCTCATTGATAATCACTTTGCGATAACTCATGGTTTCCAGGTGTGCGCTTTGAGAAAGGATATTCCTGTGTTTTCTATCGATTCCGCTCCACTTTCTCAGAAGTCATTAAAGGGCATAGTTCACAATATCCGTTTAATTGTGAGTGATGCTCATGTTGAGGATGTGTCATGTTTCGTCCTTAGCGGTTTGCCGACTCCTCTAGTGTTGGGGCTACCCTGGCTCACTAAACATAACCCCACCATTGATTGGCAAGCAAGGCAAATAAATGGTTGGAGTGACTTTTGCAGAGAGAATTGCCTCACGACATCTGTTTCTGAGGTTGCTACTAAGACTGTACCATCTTTTCTCTCTGAATTTTCGGATGTCTTCTCTGAGAGTGGAGTTCAGGATTTGCCCCCGCACAGGGAGTACGATTGCCCTATTAATCTCATCCCAGACGCCAAGCTGCCTAAATCTCGTTTATACAATCTTTCCCAACCTGAGAGGATCGCTATGCGTACTTATATCTCTGAGAGTCTGAGAAAGGGACACATACGACCCTCGAAGTCACCTGTTGCCGCTGGTTTTTTCTTTGTTAAGAAAAAAGATGGTTCTTTAAGACCTTGTCTGGATTTCAGGGAGCTGAACAATATCACAATTCGTGACCCTTATCCGCTTCCTCTGATCCCGGACCTGTTTAACCAGGTTGTTGGGGCTAAAGTCTTTTCCAAATTAGATTTAAGAGGGGCATACAACCTGGTCAGGGTCAGAGAAGGGGACGAATGGAAGACGGCCTTCAATACCCCTGAGGGCCATTTTGAGAATTTGGTTATGCCTTTTGGTTTGATGAATGCCCCAGCCGTTTTTCAGCATTTCGTGAACAGCATTTTTTATCATTTGATGGGAAAATTTGTATTGGTGTATTTGGATGACATTTTGATTTTTTCTCCCGATTTCAAAACTCATAAGGAACATTTACGTCAGGTCTTGCTCATCCTGCGGGAGAATAAATTATATGCGAAACTGGAAAAATGTGTGTTTGCGGTTCCAGAAATTCAATTTCTGGGGTTTCTTCTCTCCGCTTCTGGTTTTCGCATGGACCCCGAGAAGGTCCACGCTGTGCTTGAGTGGGAGCTTCCTGAGAATCAAAAGGCGCTGATGCGTTTTTTGGGCTTTGCCAATTATTACAGGAAGTTCATTTTGAATTATTCTTCTATTGTTAAACCACTCACTGATATGACCAGAAAGGGGGTAGATTTTTCTTCTTGGTCAGTAGAGGCGCGTAAGGCCTTTTCTGATATCAAGGAGAGTTTTGCTTCCGCTCCCATCTTGGTGCAACCTGATGTTTCGTTACCCTTCATAGTTGAGGTTGATGCTTCTGAGGTGGGTGTGGGGGCGGTCTTGTCTCAGGGTTCCTCTCCTGCCAATTGGCGACCGTGTGCCTTTTTCTCAAGAAAACTCTCCTCCGCAGAGAGAAATTACGATGTGGGAGATAGGGAATTGTTGGCCATCAAGTTGGCTTTTGAGGAATGGCGCCATTGGCTAGAGGGAGCCAGACACCCTATTACCGTATTTACTGACCATAAAAATCTGGCCTACTTGGAGTCAGCCAAGCGTCTGAACCCGAGACAGGCCAGATGGTCGTTGTTCTTTTCTAGGTTTAATTTTGTTGTCACGTTCCGCCCTGGAGTTAAGAATGTGAAGGCAGATGCCCTGTCACGTTGTTTTCCGGGAGGCGGGAATTTTGAAGACCCGGGTCCCATTTTGGCTGAAGGTGTGGTGGTCTCTGCTCTTTTTCCTGAATTGGAGGCAGAGGTGCAGGCAGCCCAGTCAGAGGCTCCTGATCTTTGTCCTCCTGGGAGGTTGTTTGTGCCTCTCGCTTTAAGACACAAGATTTTTAAAGAACACCACGATACGGTCCTTGCTGGGCACCCGGGGGTAAGAGCCACACTGGATCTCATCGCTCGGAGATTCTGGTGGCCTGCGCTTCGTAAGTCGGTTGAGGGTTTTGTGGCAGCCTGCGAGACTTGCGCTCGTGCCAAGGTCCCTCATTCACGGCCATCAGGTCCTCTCCTTCCCTTACCCATTCCTTCCCGTCCTTGGACACATCTGTCCATGGACTTTATCACGGACCTGCCTCGTTCCTCGGGGAAGACTGTGATTCTGGTGGTGGTGGACCGTTTTAGCAAAATGGTGCATTTCATCCCTTTTCCTGGTTTGCCCAATGCTAAGACGCTGGCGCAGGCATTTGTTGATCACATTGTCAAGTTGCACGGTATTCCTTCAGACATAGTCTCTGATAGGGGCACGCAGTTTGTTTCCAGATTCTGGAAGGCTTTCTGTTCTCGCTTGGGGGTTCGGTTGTCATTCTCTTCTGCTTTCCACCCGCAGTCGAATGGCCAGACAGAGCGCGTCAATCAGAATCTGGAGCCATATCTGCGTTGTTTTGTGGCGGAGAATCAAGAGGATTGGTGTTCTTTTTTGTCCCTTGCTGAGTTTGCTTTAAATAACCGTCGTCAGGAGTCCTCTGATAAGTCACCATTTTTTGGTGCATATGGGTTTCATCCACAGTTTGGGACTTTCTCGGGAGAGGGGTCTTCTGGTTTACCTGATGAGGACAGATTCTCCTCGTCTTTGTCATCTATTTGGCAAAAGATTCAAGATAATCTAAAGAGCATGAGTGAGAGATATAAGCGTGTGGCTGATAAGAGACGTGTGCTTGGTCCGGACCTGAATGTTGGTGATCTGGTGTGGTTGTCTACCAAGAATATCAAATTGAAGGTTCCCTCCTGGAAGTTGGGTCCTAGGTTTATTGGGCCTTACAAAATCCTGTCTGTCATCAATCCTGTTGCATACCGTCTTGATCTTCCTCAGACTTGGAAGATCCATAATGTTTTTCATAAGTCCTTATTGAAACCTTATGTTCAACCCATTGTACCCTCGCCTTTGCCTCCTCCTCCGATTATGGTTGATGGGAATCTTGAATTTCAGGTCTCTAGGATTGTGGATTCTCGTCTTGTCCGCGGTTCTCTTCAGTACCTTGTTCAGTGGGAGGGGTATGGTCCTGAGGAGAGGATGTGGGTCCCAGTGACGGACATTAAGGCCTCTCGTCTCATCAGGGCTTTCCATAGGTCCCATCCTGAGAAGGTGGGTTCTGAGTGTCCGGAGTCCACTCGTAGAGGGAGGGGTACTGTCACAACCAGACAGCTGAGAAGCTCTGACAGAGGCCTTTCAGAACCTCCTCCTTGAATTTCTGTGTTGTGGTATTCAGCTCCTCCTCTCGTCAGCCTCTCTCAGCTGTCATGTCTTAATTGCTTCCCTTTAAATGCCTCCCCAGAATGCTTTTCTGGGCGGCTTATATTACTTCCTGGAGTGTGTGTGCACGCTGATCTGTCCTCCTGTTTGCTTCAAAGCTAAGTGTACTTTTATATGTTAATATCTGTTTGCTGGATCCCAGATGACCCTGACTCCCTCCGTGTCTTGTGTAGGGAGCCGGTGGTCGTGTCCCCTCACTATAGTAGGGTGCTCAGGGCTTTATAGTCAAGGTTCGTGGATATGCAAACCTCCACCATTAGGATCTTTGCATAGGCTGAGCAGCCAGGGAAAGTGCCAGGTCTTCTGCAGGGGTCTCCCTTGGTTCCTTAGTTTTTGGATCCAGCGAGTCGTTTATACATGTTGCTTTGCCTTGTTACCTGTACACATTCCGTGACAAGCACTTTTTACACTTCGGCACTACACTCCTTTCACCGTTTATCGCTCGGTCATGCAACTTACCACCCAAATGAATTTTACCTCCTTTTCTTCTCACTAATGGAGCTTTCATTTGGTGGTATTTTATTGCTGCTGACATTTTTACTTTTTTTGTTATTAATCAAAATGTAACGATTTTTTTGCAAAAAAATGACATTTTTCACTTTCAGCTGTAAAATTTTTCAAAAAAAACGACATCCATATATACATTTTTCACCAAATTTATTGTTCTACATGTCTTTGATAAAAAAAAAATGTTTGGGCAAAAAAAAAATGGTTTGGGTAAAAGTTATAGCGTTTACAAACTATGGTACAAAAATGTGAATTTCCGCTTTTTGAAACAGCTCTGACTTTCTGAGCACCTGTCATGATTCCTGAGGTTCTACAATGCCCAAACAGTAGAAAACCCCCACAAATGACCCCATTTCGGAAAGTAGACACCCTAAGGTATTCGCTGATGGGCATAGTGAGTTCATAGAACTTTTTATTTTTAGTCACAAGTTAGCGGAAAATGATGATGATTTTTTATTTTTTATTTTTTCTTACAAAGTCTCATATTCCACTAACTTTCGACAAAAAATAAAAAATTCTAGGAACTCGCCATGCCCCTCACGGAATACCTTGGGGTGTCTTCTTTCCAAAATGGGGTCACTTGTGGCGTAGTTATACTGCCCTGGCAATTTAGGGGCCCAAATGTGTGAGAAGAACTTTGCAATCAAAATGTGTAAAAAATGACCGGTGAAATCCAAAAGGTGCACTTTGGAATATGTGCCCCTTTGCCCACCTTGGCAGCAAAAAAGTGTCACACATCTGGTATCGCCGTACTCAGGAGAAGTTGGGGAATGTGTTTTGGGGTGTCATTTTACATATACCCATGCTGGGTGAGAAAAATATCTTGGTCAAATGCCAACTTTGTATAAAAAAATGGGAAAAGTTGTCTTTTGCCAAGATATTTCTCTCATCCAGCATGGTTATATGTAAAATGGCACCCCAAAACACATTCCCCAACTTCTCCTGAGTACGGCGATACCAGATGTGTCACACTTTTTTGCTGCCAAGGTGGGCAAAGGGGCACATATTCCAAAGTGCACCTTTCAGATTTTGCAGGCCATTTTTTACAGATTTTGATTGCAAGGTACTTCTCACACATTTGGGCCCCTAAATTGCCAGGGCAGTATAACTACGCCACAAGTGACCCCATTTTGGAAAGAAGACACCCCAAGGTATTCCGTGAGGGGCATGGCGAGTTCCTAGAATTTTTTATTTTTTGTCACAAGTTAGCGGAAAATGATGATTTTTTTTTTTTCTCTTTTTTCCTTACAAAGTCTCATATTCCACTAACTTGCGACAAAAAATAAAAAATTCTAGGAACTCGCCATGCCCCTCACGGAATACCTTGGGGTGTCTTCTTTCCAAAATGGGGTCACTTGTGGCGTAGTTATACTGCCCTGGCAATTTAGGGGCCCAAATGTGTGAGAAGTACTTTGCAATCAAAATCTGTAAAAAAATGACCGGTGAAATCCGAAAGGTGCACTTTGGAATATGTGCCCCTTTGCCCACCTTGGCATCAAAAAAATGTCACACATCTGGTATCGCCGTACTCAGGAGAAGTTGGGGAATGTGTTTTGGGGTGTCATTTTACATATACCCATGCTGGGTGAGAGAAATATCTTGGCAAAAGACAACTTTTCCCATTTTTTTATACAAAGTTGGCATTTGACCAAGATATTTTTCTCACCCAGCATGGGTATATGTAAAATGACACCCCAAAACACATTCCCCAACTTCTCCTGAGTACGGCGATACCAGATGTGTCACACTTTTTTGCTGCCAAGGTGGGCAAAGGGGCACATATTCCAAAGTGCACCTTTCGGATTTTGCAGGGCATTTTTTACACATTTTGATTGCAAAGTTCTTCTCACACATTTGGGCCCCTAAATTGCCAGGGCAGTATAACTACGCCACAAGTGACCCCATTTTGGAAAGAAGACACCCCAAGGTATTCCGTGAGGGGCATGGCGAGTTCCTAGAATTTTTTATTTTTTGTCGCAAGTTAGTGGAATATGAGACTTTGTAAGAAAAAAAGAAAAAAAAAGAAAAATCATCATTTTCCGCTAACTTGTGACAAAAAATAAAAAATTCTAGGAACTCGCCGTGCCCCTCACGGAATACCTTGGGGTGTCTTCTTTCCAAAATGGGGTCACTTGTGGCGTAGTTATACTGCCCTGGCAATTTAGGGGCCCAAATGTGTAAGAAGTACCTTGCAATCAAAATGTGTAAAAAATGGCCTGCGAAATCCGAAAGGTGCACTTTGGAATATGTGCCCCTTTGCCCACCTTGGCTGCAAAAAAGTGTCACACATCTGGTATCGCCGTACTCAGGAGAAGTTGGGCAATGTGTTTTGGGGTGTCATTTTACATATACCCATGTTGGGTGAGAGAAATATCTTGGCAAAAGACAACTTTTCCCATTTTTTTATACAAAGTTGGCATTTGACCAAGATATTTTTCTCACCCAGCATGGGTATATGTAAAATGACACCCCAAAACACATTCCCCAACTTCTCCTGAGTACGGCGATACCACATGTGTCACACTTTTTTGCAGCCTAGATGCGCAAAGGGGCCCAAATTCCTTCTAGGAGGGCATTTTTAGACATTTGGATCCCAGACTTCTTCTCACACTTTCGGGCCCCTAAAAAGCCAGGGCAGTATAAATACCCCACATGTGACCCCACTTTGGAAAGAAGACACCCCAAGGTATTCAATGAGGGGCATGGCGAGTTCCTAGAATATTTTTTTGTTTTGCATAAGTTAGCGGATATTGATTTTTTTTTGTTTTTTTCTCACAAAGTCTCACTTTCCGCTAACTTAGGACAAAAATTTCAATCTTTCATGGACTCAATATGCCCCTCACGGAATACCTTGGGGTGTCTTCTTTCCGAAATGGGGTCACATGTGGGGTATTTATACTGCCCTGGCTTTTTAGGGGCCCTAAAGCGTGAGAAGAAGTCTGGAATATAAATGTCTAAAAATGTTTACGCATTTGGATTCTGTGAGGGGTATGGTGCGTCCATGTGAGATTTTATTTTTTGACACAAGTTAGTGGAATATGAGACTTAGTAAGAAAAAACAAAAACAAACAAAAAATTTCCGCTAACTTGTGCCAAAAAAAATGTCTGAATGGAGCCTTACCAGGGGGGGGGGGGGGTGATCAATGACAGGGGGGTGATCAATGACAGGGGGGTGATCACCCATATAGACTCCCTGATCACCCCCCTGTCATTGATCACCCCCCCTGTAAGGCTCCATTCAGACATCCGCATGATTTTTTATGGATCCATGGATACATGTATCGGATCCACAGAACGCATGCGGACGTCTGAATGGAGCCTTACAGGGGGGTTATCAATGACAGGGGGTGATCAGGGTAATCAGGGTGATCACCCCCCTGTCACTGATCACCCCCCCTGTAAGGCTCCATTCAGACATCCGCATGATTTTTTACGGATCCATGGATACATGTATCGGATCCACAGAACGCATGCGGACGTCTGAATGGAGCCTTACAGGGGGGTTATCAATGACAGGGGGTGATCAGGGTGATCACCCCCCTGTCACTGATCACCCCCCCTGTAAGGCTCCATTCAGACATCCGCATGATTTTTTACGGATCCATGGATACATGTATCGGATCCACAGAACGCATGCGGACGTCTGAATGGAGCCTTACAGGGGGGTTATCAATGACAGGGGGTGATCAGGGTAATCAGGGTGATCACCCCCCTGTCACTGATCACCCCCCCTGTAAGGCTCCATTCAGACATCCGCATGATTTTTTACGGATCCATGGATACATGTATCGGATCCACAGAACGCATGCGGACGTCTGAATGGAGCCTTACAGGGGGGTTATCAATGACAGGGGGTGATCAGGGTAATCACCCCCCTGTCACTGATCACCCCCCCTGTAAGGCTCCATTCAGACATCCGCATGATTTTTTACGGATCCATGGATACATGTTTCGGATCCACAGAACGCATGCGGACGTCTGAATGGAGCCTTACAGGGGGGTTATCAATGACAGGGGGGTGATCAGGGAGTGTATATGGGTGATCACCCGCCTGTCATTGATCACCCCCTGTAAGGCTCCATTCAGACGTCCGCATGTGTTTTGCGGATCCGATCCATGTATCCATGGATCCGTAAAAATCATGCGGACGTCTGAATGGAGCCTTACAGGGGAGTGATCAATGACAGGGGGGTGATCAATGACAGGGGGTGATCAGGGAGTGTATATGGGTGATCACCCGCCTGTCATTGATCACCCCCTGTAAGGCTCCATTCAGACGTCCGCATGTGTTTTGCGGATCCGATCCATGTATCCGTGGATCCGTAAAAATCATACGGACGTCTGAACGGAGCCTGACAGGGGGGTGATCAATGACAGGGCGGTGATCAATGACAGGGGGGTGATCAGGGAGTTTATATGGGGTGATCATGGGTGATCAGGGGTTTATAAGGGGTTAATAAGTGACCGGGGGGGGTGTAGTGTAGTGTGGTGTTTGGTGCGACTGTACTGACCTACCTGAGTCCTCTGGTGGTCGATCCTAACAAAAGGGACCACCAGAGGACCAGGTAGGAGGTATATTAGACGCTGTTATGAAAACAGCGTCTAATATACCTGTTAGGGGTTAAAAAATTCGGATCTCCAGCCTGCCAGCGAACGATCGCCGCTGGCATGCTGGAGATCCACTCGCTTACCTTCCGTTCCTGTGAGCGCGCGCGCCTGTGTGCGCGCGTTCACAGGAAATCTCGCGTCTCGCGAGATGACGCATATATGCGTGACTGTGCGCCAGCCTGCCACCTCCGGAACGCACATGTGCGTTAGGCGGTCCGGAGGTGGTTAAGTAATTTCCCTATCCACATTTGTTTACAAAGCACTTGCCACGCTCTTAACCACATTTTGACAACATTTGCAGCCCTCTAGCCCTTTCCATTACATTTGTAGAGCCATTTTAGTGCTCAAAAGTTTGGGCCCCCATTGACTTCAATGGGGTTGGGGTTCGGGTTCAGGGTCAAGTTCGGGTCCCGAACTCAAACTTTTTTCCGAAGTTCGGCCGAACCCATCGAACCCGAACATCCAGGTGTCCGTTCAACTCTATAGGTGAACTATGATGACATTGAGTAAATATAACAACAGACAATAAATAAGCTATTGTTAGCATTGGCTCAAGAAGGGTGGGTATATATACAGAATATAAAGAAAATATAGGAACCACCAAGTATGTTTAATTATAAACTAGTGGTAAGGGATTCCTAAAAGGATAAGAACCATTTTCAAAGATGAATAAGGTGGAAATTAGATCAATCATGGGATCAAATAAATCCAAACGGACCAATAATACAGTTAAGACTAAATGGGCATTACTAAGAAGCGAGAACCAGATACATTGTCACAGAAAACATGTAAAAGATAGCAAATCGTTGAGGCCCTGTGGATTCACAGATTTGAGCCTGAAAGTCCATTCAGTTTCTTTTTGTAAAATAATTTTGTCTATATCTTCGCCCCTCGGAGATGGACTCACTTTCTCAATTACATAGAATTTAAGTGATTTGGGGTTACCATTGTGTATTTCGTGCACATGCCTCAAAATAGGGGTATCTTTCTTATGCCTAATGTCACTTAGATGTTCCCCAACTCTTCTACACAGTTCTTACGATGTCTTACCTACGTATTGAGGTGGGCACGTGTAGCTACACAAGTACACAACGCCTGATGTTTTACAATTGGCAAAATCCTGTATCTCATATTCTTTGTGTGTAACAACACTCGAGAATTTCTTTCCGGTGTCGATATACAGACAGGCTATACACCCACTACATCTAAACATATCACAGATCTTTCTCACAAGCCAGGTACCCTGCTGCTTCGGGGGTGAGTAGTGACTATGTACAAGGCGGACTCTTAAGGATCTGCCCCTTCTATAGGTAAGTGCAGGATGATCAGGTAAAACGTCTTTCAAGTCTGGGTCCATTTTAAGAATATCCCAATATCTATTAAAGATACCACTTACTTTTCTGCTCTTATTGTCATAAGTCCCTATGATACGTATCCGTGGTTTACTGTCATTATTCTTGTTGACTGAACGTGGGATCAGAAGTTCGGACCATTCCTTATGCAGTGCGCAGTTAAATACCTCTGACAATAGCTGCTGTGGGTAACCCCTCTGGGTAAATCTATTAGGTCCCTTGCTTGGTAGTTAAAGTCATTGATATTAGAACTATTTCTGCGGATACGTAGGTATTGTCCATTAGGTATACCTCGCCGTAAGATAGTGGGATGATGGCTTTCCCATCGAAGGAGACTGTTCGTGGCTGTGGACTTCCTGTATGTTCATGTGGGAATAACACCATCCTGTAGCATGATGGCCAAGTCCAGGAAAGATATATGGCCGTCATTGAGCTCATGAGTAAAATGCATCCCTATATCGTTGGTATTAAGGGTTAGCATAAATTCCAGAAAAGCCTCCCTGGAGCCGCTCCACAGGACAAATATGTCATCAATGAACCGGCCCCAGAAGGTAATGTATGGCGTCCATCACTGATTATAGGCGAACACAATGGTGTCCTCCCACCAGCCCAGGAACAAATTGGCATAGGTAGGCGCACACAGGCACTACCCATTGCTATGCCCCTGAGCTGGTGGAAGAACTTGGGGCCAAACAGAAAATAATTGTGCCTTTAGTACAAAATCAAGACTATTGATCACAAAGTCGTTATGTGGTGTTCAGAAAATGATGGACTGCTGTGAGTCCTTTATCATGAGGGATGTTACTGTATAAGGCCTCAACATCTATGGAGGCAAGAAAGGTGTTACTCTCAGGCCATCTAATCTGTTAAGCAGGTCCATCGTATACCTCATGTAAGAGGGAAGGGCTACAACAAAATCTCTGAGTACATTATCAATATATATCCCTACCCGTTGGGATATAGAATCTATCCCTGCTACTATAGGGCGTCCTTTTAACGGGTTAAGTCCTTTGTGAATCTTGGGTAGTGAGTAAAAAGTGGCTATATTGGATTTATCATTGAACTTGTACTTAATTTTTTCTTTGGAGATAAGTTGGGCCTCTAATGCTGTAATAAGGTTCCTCTCTAGTTTAAGTTGGAATACAGGGGTGGGGACTTGTCTCAACTGAATATAGGAAGATGTGTCCTTGAGTATGTTGTTACACATCTCCTTATACTGTAGATGGCTCAGAATCACAAGATTACCTCCTTTATCTGACGGCTTGACAATGATGCTGTCATCTCGTTCCAGCATCGTCATGGCCTGAAATAAGTCAATAATATTGGTTTCTTAGTATTTTGTACTATTGGGTTTTAAATCAGTGACGGGGCCTGCCCCCTTTCCCCGTTCTCCTTCACTTAACAGATCTACTAAGAGTCTGGCACCAGGTAAGGCTACTTTTACACTGGTGTTTTGGCTTTCCGTTTGTAAGATCCGTTCAGGGCTTTCACAAGCGGTCCAAAACGGATCAGTTTTGCCCTAATGCATTCTGAATGGAAAAGGATCCGCTCAGAATGCATATGTTTGCCTCTGTTCCGTCTCCATTCTGCTTTGGAGGCGGACACCAAAACACTGCTTACAGCGTTTTGGTGTCCGTCTGACAAAACTGAGCCAAACGGATCTGTTCTGACACACAATGTAAGTAAACGGAGACAGATACGTTTTCTATGACACAATCTGGCACAATAGAAAAAGGATCCGTCCCCCATTGACTTTCAATGGTGTTCAAGACTGATCCATCTTGGCTATGTTAAAGATAATACAAACGGATCCGTTCTGAACAGATGTAAACGGTTGTATTATCTGAACGGATCAGTCTGTGCAGAGCCATGACGGATCCGCACCAAACGCGAGTGTGAAAGTAGCCTAAATCTTCCACTGGTATCCCCAACTCTAAGCTTTCTTTTAAGATCATTGTTAAAGGGGTTGTCTGGGTTCAGAGCTGAACCCGGACATACCGTTATTTTCACCCCGGCAGCCCCCCTGAGCCTAGCATCGGAGCATCTCATGCTCCGATGCGCTCCAGTGCCCTGCGCTACATCGCGCAGGGCACAGGCTCTTGTGTTTTTAATAACACACTGCCGGGCGGTAACTTCCGCCCAGCAGTGTGTTCGGTGACGTCACCGGCTCTGAGGGGCGGGCTTTAGCTCTGCCCTAGCCGTTTTACTGGCTAGGGCAGTGCTAAATCCCGCCCATCAGTGCCGGTGACGTCACCGGGGTTCCTGTCAGCCCCATGGAGAGCCCGGTACGTCACCGGAACTCTGAAAAATGCCTTTGCCCTGCGCGATTTAGCGCAGGGCAAAGGAGAGCATCGGAGCATGAACTGCTCCGATGCTCATGTCAGGGGGGCTGCCGGGGTGAAAATGGAGGGCTGTCCAGGTTCAGCTCTGAACCTGGACAACCCCTTTAACAACGAATTTGTGCCATTTTAGTCTACGGCAAAAGAAATGTAAGTCCTCTACAAATGAGTTATATCTGGTAGTGGGGACAAACAAGGTATCTTTAGATAATACACTCACTTCATCACTGCTCAATCGTCTCTCTAGTAGATTAATGATCTGACCATTGTCTATAGGAGTTTGTAGTGGATTCACTTGTGGGCGATCTCTGAGATGATAGGGGGTAGGTCCCCCTGACTCCAAAAATGATCCAGATTGCTGATAGGATTGTGAGGAGTTCTGGTTTCTTACCACTTCTTTGTTTTGGGGATCCCATCTGCCTGATCTACCTCTCGTACGGCCTCCTCGACCTCGCCTAGATTTATATTTGTTTATTGATATATGTTCAATATCAGAAGTCTCGAGTTCTGAGGAGGATATCTCTGTATCCGAGATAGTTGTGTTTTATTTTTTATTTTTTTTATTCTCAGTGAGTTGTAGGTATGCCATTTTCCATTACGCCCCATGACAGCACCTGTGAGAGATCCTCCTCCCTCCGGACAGGAAACAGGAACTTCCCAGATCTTTAAATTGGTCCCGTGCCTTCTACCTTCAGTTCTTTCCTGTTTCCTGTCCAGGGACAGGAGGATTTCTTTCCAGGTCTATTTCTTGGCTGCAGGACCTCTAGGGTTAAAAGCGAAACCTAGTGGAGGTACCTGTCGGCGTAAGTCTCCACTAGGAGCCGCTGAGAAGCCCGGCGTCTGCATTTTATTCCCTTCTTCGGAACCATGGGGGGATGCCTGGGCTGCCTCGTGTCCCTGCCTGCCGGCGAAGTCGCGGCATGAGGGGGGAGGTGCGTCTTCCCCTCTCATTGAGGCTGGCTGTGCTGGACGTGCGCGTCGCACCGGAAGTGACGCGTGCGTTCCATCGGCCGGAAGGGGAGGAGCTTAACATGGGGGCGCTGCGCGGCCCATTTGAAAAAGGGAACGCCGGCCAGCCAGCATGGTGGTGAGTAGCAGCAGGAGATCGGTCGGGACACAAGCGGCGTCTACAGCCCTCAATTGGCCCCCCTTTACGCAGCATTATGATGCAAGAAGTAGGGGATGTACAACAGCGCACCGACGGACAGGAGCAGCTTTTGGAACCAAGCATGGTACTCCTGGGGGTAAGAGGGGTTAACCCCCACCATCTCCCTTTGGGGAGTTGTTTGTTTTTATGGTCAGGTTAAGCTGATGGGTTGTTTTATTAAATGCAGGCTAAAGAGCACCCAAAGAAAGCTTCCCACAAAAGAGCTAAGGAGTGTGGAATTTGCAAGAGGAAGCTGGATCCATCTTACTCCAAGACATGTTGTCAACCATGTCTGGATAAGTTAGTGGCCGAGGAGTCGCCATCTTTATTACAGAGTATCCAGAATTTAGTAAAAAATGAAGTCCGTTCGTCAGTAGAGGAGCTTAAAAAATCCCTGCCTAGCTCATCCAGACATAAGAGGCCCCAGGCGGTAGCGGAGGATGCTATGGACTCTGGGTCTGAGGAAGGCGCTATTGCAGACTCGGATTCCTCTTCGGAGGATTTGACAGGGAAGCCGTTGTTTAGAGCAGAAGATACGGACCTGTTATTGAAGGCGGTTAGATCCACGATGGAGCTTGAGGAGGAAAAGGAGTCCAGGTCTAGACCAGAGCTAATGTTTGAGAGCCTAAAGCCTAAAAAGTCTAGGGTTTTCCCCATTCAGGACTGTATCAAGGATCTGATTAAACGTGAATGGGAGAAGCCCGATAAAAAATTCTTTATCCCTAGAGCGGTCAAGAGAAAGTACCCCTTTGATGATCAGGAAGTGTCAGCTTGGCAGGAGGTACCGAGGGTAGATGCTCCCGTAGCCAAGATAAATAAGAAGTCAGCTCTCCCATTTGAGGATCTAGGGTCCCTTAAAGATCCCATGGACAAAAGGGCTGATGCATACTTAAGGAAGAATTGGGAAGCTTCCACTTCTGCCTTTAAGCCAAATATAGCAACTACCTCGGTGGCTAGGTCATTAAAGCTCTGGTTGGAGGAATTAGAGTCTCATATAGAGAATAAGACTCCTAGGGATCAGCTGCTGGAGGCGATACCAACTATGTCCAGTGCAGTGGACTTTATCTCTGATGCCTCCGCTGACGCATTGAGGCTTTCCGCTAGGGCGGCTGCACTCTCCAATTCAGCCAGAAGGTCGTTATGGTTGAAAGGGTGGAAGGGCGATGTAGCTTCAAAATCTAAGCTTTGTGCCTTACCTTGCCAAGGGGGCTTTCTATTTGGATCAGCCTTAGATGACATTTTAGATAAGGCATCCGATAAGAAAAAAGGTTTTCCAGCACCGTCCTTTCCTAAACAGGGGAAGCCATTTCGGAGTAATGAAAGGAAGGCTTTTGGGGATCAAAAGAAAAGGAGGGAGTGGAGATCTGATAAATCAAAAAGTGTGCTGTTTAAATCCAGACCTCAAACATCAAGTTCCACTCAACAATGACGCCAGACCCCAAGTGGGCGGTCGTCTTTCTTTATTTTTTCCAGCCTGGCGAAATATTACCGCAAGCGCTTGGGTAAAGGATATTATAAAGGAAGGCTATCGCCTAGACTTCAAGAGACTACCGCCCAGGACTTTCAAAGTTACTTCATTAAACCAAAATTCTCCAAAACAGGTGGCACTTTTGGAGGAAATAAACAGCCTCCTGGAAAAGGCAGTCCTTGTTCCAGTCCCAAAGGACGAACAAGGAGAGGGATTTTATTCAACCCTATTTCTGGTCCCCAAGCCCAACGGTACGTTCAGACTGATTATAAATTTGAAGGGTCTCAACCAGTATCTGTCCTATCAGAAATTCAGGATGGAGTCCATCTCCTCCACGGTCCTCCATCTGTTCCCCAACTGTGTGATGGCCTCAATAGACATAAAAGATGCCTACTACCACGTGCCCATCCATCCCTTGTCCCAAAGATACCTGAGGGTGGCAGTGAAGATGGGGGAATCAATTGTTCATTTACAGTTCAGAGCTCTTCCTTTTGGGGTATCACAGGCGCCGAGGCTCTTCACAAAGCTGATGGCGGAGGTAATGGCAGAAGTAAGGAGGTCGGACATCATTATAGTCTCATACCTGGACGACCTTCTCTTGGTAGGGCAGTCCCCAGAGCAGTTGAAATCTCACATACAGAAGGTCCTGGGGATCCTGACGAGCCTGGGCTGGCTAATAAATTGGGACAAATCATCCCTGATTCCAACATCCCAGGGCCCTCTACATCATCCGGAAGTCAAGAATCTCCACCTAACAGCTTGGATTTTGAGAGGTCTTTCTTCAGGTCTAGGGGCCTATCAGAACAGGTCATCGGGACTCTCCTAGCTAGTAGGAAAAAAGTCACCTCCGATATCTATCTGAGGGTATGGAAAGCCTTCCTTCGGTTTGCAGGTCCAGGCTTAGACTTGAACTCGCCCAACATCCCGTTAATTTTGAACTTTTTGCAGGAAGGCCTGAACAAAAAGCTTAAACCCAGCACTCTCAAGGTGCAGGTCTCGGCACTGAGTGTCCTGTTTGACTTTCGTTTGGCTACTCATCCTTGGGTCAAAAGGTTCATTAGGGGGTCCTCTAGACTTTGTCCTATAGTTAGATCTAAGTCAGCCCCATGGGACCTTAACCTGGTTCTTTCTGCTCTAACCAAGGCTCCGTTCGAGCCTCTGGGGGACATCCCCTTAAAGATGCTGTCCTATAAGACCGTATTTTTAGTGGCCATTACATCTGCCAGACATGTTGGAGAGCTGTCCTCTTTGTCCTCTTCCCCTCCATATACCCAGATTCTGGAGGATAGGATTGTTTTCAGACCAGACCCTGCGTTCCTGCCCAAAGTAGTGTCGGTGTTTCATAGGTCTCAGGAGATAGTTCTACCTTCCTTTTGTCAGGACCCAAAGAATGAAGGAGAGAAATCCTTTCATACTTTAGATGTTAGAAGGTGTGTCTGTGAGTATTTAGAATCTACGAAGGACTTTAGAAAGACCCCGCAACTCTTTGTTCAATTTCAGGGTCAGAACAGGGGCTCCAAGGTTACAAGCCGTACCTTAGCCAGATGGATCAAGAGAGCGATAGGTTTGGCATATTCACTATCAGATTGTCAGGTCCCTTCAGATTTTTCAGCCCATTCCACCAGGGCAGTAGCCTCTTCCTGGGCAGAAAAAGGGTGCGCTACCATAGAACAGATCTGAAATAGAAGAAAGTGACCCCAGAAGTCCCCCAGCACATATAGCGAGGACAATGCCCGTATAATGAATAAATATAGGGGGACACCCGAAAGTAAATAACTCGGTACAAGCTCCGAGCATGACGGCAGAAAACAGAAGAAAAGAGCTTAGAGTACCATTAATTTAGAAAAATATATACGTTTTTATTAAATACAAGATAAAAAACACACATATAATATATGCCAAGGACAGGGTAAGGGAGCAGAGGAAAAGAAAACGAGCGCCATCCTGGATGGACACACTGGTCACAAGATATAATATTCTATCAGAGAGGTTACTGTAAATATGGGAAAAAGAACAAATAGTAGTGTGTGGTACAATGACCAACCCATAAATGCAGACCTGAAAAATAATAATGAATAGTGAACGGTGAGTGGAGATCAGAGAATGGTCACTCGGCCATGGCTATGGTGCATAATAGATGGTACAAAAAACATGAATCATGCAGAATATAAGCAATGTACCAAAAGATCAACAATAGTGGACCAAGCGAAAATGACTGGGCATTGGCAACACATAGCCATGGCTGGGAACCTATGATCAAACACTCACCGATAAGGGACCAGTTGTGAACAGAAAACCAGGATGGCGCTACCCCAACGCGCGTTTCGGCGTGCACGAAGGCACGCCGAAACGCGCGTTGGGGTAGCGCCATCCTGGTTTTCTGTTCACAACTGGTCCCTTATCGGTGAGTGTTTGATCATAGGTTCCCAGCCATGGCTATGTGTTGCCAATGCCCAGTCATTTTCGCTTGGTCCACTATTGTTGATCTTTTGGTACATTGCTTATACTCTGCATGATTCATGTTTTTTGTACCATCTATTATGCACCATAGCCATGGCCGAGTGACCATTCTCTGATCTCCACTCACCGTTCACTATTCATTATTATTTTTCAGGTCTGCATTTATGGGTTGGTCATTGTACCACACACTACTATTTGTTCTTTTTCCCATATTTACAGTAACCTCTCTGATAGAATATTATATCTTGTGACCAGTGTGTCCATCCAGGATGGCGCTCGTTTTCTTTTCCTCTGCTCCCTTACCCTGTCCTTGGCATATATTATATGTGTGTTTTTTATCTTGTATTTAATAAAAACGTATATATTTTTCTAAATTAATGGTACTCTAAGCTCTTTTCTTCTGTTTTCTGCCATAGAACAGATCTGTAGGGCTGCAACGTGGAGTTCCCCCTCTACGTTTTACAAACACTACAGGTTGGACCTTTCATCTGTGCAGGATATGTCCTTTGGGAGAAAGGTGCTGCAGGCTGCAGTCCCTCCCTAATAGTTATCTAGTCTAGTCTCTCACAGGTGCTGTCATGGGGCGTAATGGAAATACTTCAATTACTCTTACCGGTAATATGTTTTCCATGAGCCCATGACAGCACCTACATAATTCCCTCCCTTAATTAATAAAAAAAAAATATATATATATATATATATTTTATTTATATATAAAGAATAATGGAAAAAAGAGAAGTCTACTCTTTAGTATGGTGCCAAAGAAGAGATATGCCTGGCATATATTTGGCGCAGAGTTTTTGTCTATTATGTTTTGTCGCCTATGTTGTTAGTTCTCACTATATATAGGTGCGTTGCTGGTCCCAGGAATCTTGTCAAATACTGAAGGTAGAAGGCACGGGACCAATTTAAAGATCTGGGAAGTTCCTGTTTCCTGTCCGGAGGGAGGAGGATCTCTCACAGGTGCTGTCATGGGCTCATGGAAAACATATTACCGGTAAGAGTAATTGAAGTATTTTTTCCTTAAATTCCAGTAGATCCTTCCTAAATAGTTTGTGTTTGCGTTCTTTTATAAACGATTGAAATGTTTCCACTGATGTCTGCAGACGCAATTCACGTTTGGAAAATTCTGGATCTGTTTTAAATTTTAAAGTAGTATCAATGAGCTCATTCAATGTATTAGATGTTTTCAGAAACGTCTGTTTCTTCTCAGTTAGGAGTAGTGTCATCAAGTTAATTGATCTCTCAGTTAACGTCTGTTCCCACTTATCGATTAGCTGAGGGGTTCGGGAGCTGCCTGCTGCAGGGATAAGTGGAATTCTTAACCCTTTCGCTGCAATTCTGGCTTTGATGTAATTCTCAAGTGACTGTACCTCCCACCAAGATTTAACATTATTCTTGTAACCAGCATATAAATCCTTGAATAGTGTTTTAAGGTTGTTAGTAGGTGACGTACCCAGGTCTAAGTCTTTATCTGAAAAAACCTAAGAAGCTTCAACAAACCATTGATCAGTGTTAAGGAGTCCGGTCAAGAAGCTAGCCATCACCGGAAACAAAAATCACTGAACTAGAAAATAATAAATAGGGTAAGAATAGAATATATGTAAATACCCTTTAAAATTTCACTTTTAATAATTCATTTAAAACGTATACCCACAAACAAAATATGAATCAAAAAGATGCAGGTGGGAGACGTAAAACACAATAGGGCTTAGGCACATTAAGGAAAAGTTACCGCATCCGCGGTTACTCACGATACTGTAGGTAGGATACAGGTGGGGCTGAAAAGTAACCACTGAGGACACTTCAGGTCCTCCACGCAAGTGGTGTCACTCCAGATGAAGGCAAAAACTATCGAGGGTTGTAATCTATCGGTTCATCCCAGGAAGAAAGGTATAAGCTCTTCGAAATGCCGGACAATATTGGTGATAGACATACGCTTATAGGCAAATGGGAGGTTATCCCTATCAGTCTACACTCTCCCAGCCTACAAACGGAGTATTCACCCAGAAAGGGGCGGCCCCACTTCTCAGTGGCTGTACCCTATTAAAGAATCCCTATCTAAAGGAGGTTTACCAGTTGTTAGGTAGCCTATAGTTAAGAATGAATAGTCCTTAGGCTTCTTTCACACGGGTGTCCCGGATTTGCTCCGCATGCGTCGCGTGTGCATTGCGGGAAAACCACGCGAGTGCGCACACAATTTTTTTCAGTTTTTATCGCACAGGTGTAATGCGTTTTGCACGCACGTGATAAAAAAACTTAATGTGGTACCCAGACCCGAACCAGGTCCGGATTCAGTGCGGGTGCAATGCGTTCACCTCACGCATTGCACCCGCACGGAAAAATCGCCCGTGTGAAAGGGGCCTCCACTATCATAAACTCCCGACGCGTTTACCCAGCTCAGGTGCAGCGCTTTATCAGGGGAGGAAAGCACAATGGCACTGGCATGATAATGGCCAATGTAATGGCCTGTGGCGCGCAAAAGTTGCAGCCGCAGGTTTAAATACCCACTCACCTAATAGGTCTGCGTCCCACTGGTTAGGCTGCGCATGCGCGTACAAAGCGCACATTCATAAGGTCATGGTGTGCAAGCCCTGTAGATACTCCCAGGCCCGGGAAATGTCAACGCGCAGGCATGGGAACTAGGCAAGACCTCGTGGGACAAGGATCTTGCGGTAGTCTATGGCGGGGGCAGATAAAATGGGTACGGGAAGACGCAAGCTTGTGCGTCCCCGTAATCATGGTAACCTAATAGGATAAAAAGCACATAGTATAGGTAGATGAACTATGATGATATTGGGTAAATATAATAACAGAATAAATAAACTATTGTTAGCATTGGCTCAAGAAGGGTGGGTATATATAAAGAAAATGGGTATAGGAACCACCAAGTATGTTTAATTATAAACTAGTGGTAAGGGATTCCTAAAAGGATAAGAACCATTTTCAAAGATGAATAAGGTAGAAATTAGATCCATCATGGGATCAAATAAATCCAAATGGAGCAATAATACAGTTAACACTAAATGGGCATTACTAAGAAGCGAGAACCAGATACATTGTCACAGAAAACATGTAAAAGATAGCAATTCATTGAGGCCCTGTAGAGGCTGATCTTGGTTTCATCTGTCCAAAGAAGAGGGCTGTTTTTTTAAGATTTTTTTTGCAAAGTCCAATCTAGCCTTCTTATTCTTGAGGCTTATGAGTGGCTTGCACGGTGCAGTGAACCCTCTGTATTTACTTTCATGCAGTCTTCTCTTTATGGTAGATTTGGATATTGATACGCCTATATCCTGGAGAGTGTTGTTCACTTGGTTGGCTGTTGTGAAGGGGTTTCTCTTCACCATGATAATTATTCTGCGATCATCCACCACTGTTGTCTCCCATGGGCGTCCAAGTCTTTTTGCATTGTTGAGGTCACCAGTGCTTGCTTTCTTTCTCAGGATGTACCAAACGGTGGATTTTGCCACTCCTAATAGTGTAGCAATTTCTCGTAAGGGTTTTTTCTGTTTTCGCAGATGAAGGATGAATTGTTTCACCTGCATGGAGAGCTCCTTTGACCGCATGTTTACTTCTCAGCAAAAATGCAAGCACCACACCTCAAATCAACTCCAGGCCTTTTATGTGCTTAATTGAGAACGAAATAATGAAGGAATTGCCCACATCTGTCCATGAAACAGCCTTGAGTCATATGCATCGCTACAGGGGGGAAGGGGGGGCAATTGCCAAAACTAGTTTATTCCTTGCCCCCCCCCCCCCCCCCACGCGTGCCCCGCCACTCATTCCCCTTTAAAATGCTGTATGCCACCACCAGTGGGCCGTCTTTAACGCGGAGAAAAGGGTGCAGCTGCCCCAGGCCCAAGGCAGCTGCCTCTTGAGCCCCACTGGCCACTGGTGACGTGGGGGGTGCCTCAGGGCACAGGGAAATGAGCGCTTCCATAGTCATCTGTATCACTGTCCTCAGAACAGCAATACAGATGGAAGTGCTGCGGCGGGTCAGGGGAGGGAGAGGCGTCTCCCTTCCCCATTCCTCTGATAGGCTGCAGACACTAGGCCGATGCAGGCACCACTATGACGTCATCGCACCTCCTGAGCCGTACAGCGCGAGACACAGGCCGGAAGAGGCCTGCATCGCATTGCTGCCAGCCTGATTGAGGTAAATATAAGTGTTTATTTTTTTATATGGTACTACTACTGGCACATGATTGGGGGGCATCTATGGGGGAACTTGTTACTGGCACATGATTGGGGGACATCTATGGGGGCACTTGTTACTGGAACATGATTGGGGGGCATCTATGGGGGCACTTGTTACTGGCACATGATTGGGGGCATCTATGGGGGCACTTGTTATTGGCACATGATTGGGGGGGCATCTAGGGGGGCACCTGTTACTGGCACATGATTGGGGGGCATCTATGGGGGCACTTGTTACTGGTACATGATTGGGGGCGTCTATGGGGGGCATATGTTACTAACACATTATTGGGGGTATATATGGGAAACATCTTGCACATTATTGGGGCACTATGGGGGCACGTCTTACTGACACATTATTGGTGGCTCTTTTTACTGGCACATTATTGGGTGGCACTATGGGGGCATCTATGGGTGCACTTTTTACTGGCATATTATTGGGGGCACTATGGGGGCATCTACTGAGGCCACAAAGAAGGGGTATTTTATATGGCAGAAGGGGGAGAGGAACACTATGGGGGCTTCTACTGAGGCCACAAAGAAGGGGTATTTTATATGGGGGCTCTGTATAGGGGTATTTTATACTGGGGCACATTATGTTTTGTACTATGGGGAAGGGGAGAGAGGAGTACTATGGGCTCATCTATGGGGGGCACTAAAAAGGGGTATTTCACACTTGCAAATTATGGCGGACACAGAGGGCATTTACTGGGGCACTATATTAGGAGCATTTTATGCTGGTACATTATGGGGGGCACTAGGAAGAAGGGGGAGAGGAGCACTATGGGGGAATTTACTGGGGGCACTATATAGGGGTATTTTATACTGGCACATTAAGGGGGCATTAAAAGGGGGGATTTTTTTGCACTGGAACATTAAAAGGAGAATTATTACTACTGGGGGGATTATAATGGGTTTTATTACTACTGGGGGTCTATGGGGACCATGATTACTAGTATGGGCACTATGGGAGCATTATTACTTCTGAGGCACAGTGGGGACATGTTGGGGGCACTGTAGGAGCACTATTACTAACATGTGTGCTCTAGCAGAGAATTATTCCTATTGGTGGGACTTTTGGGAGCACTATTACTGTGGGGGCACCTTGGCACAGTATCAGCTTACCACAATTATTTTTTGGGGATGTTATGTTTACACTATTAGTGTCAGGGGCAGCATTTGCTGGGCGCAGTTATTTTAGGACACTGTGTGCCAATAATTATTGAAGGGCGGCACTATCTGCAGAGTACTACTATCATCAGGGGGTTTAACTGTTTCTGCAGTATAGTATTGGGGAGCACAGCGGCACAGTATTGGGAGTGGTAGTTTTCTACTTTTTCATCATCCTCTGGACAAATAATCCTAAGATTTTGTTTGTCAAATGCAGAGACGAGAAATGGCAGAAAAATTGTGGTTTGGTCTGAAGGTCTGAAAGGAGAATATAAGGAAAGAGAACATCTGCATCAAAGAGACATCACTGGATGTAAGAGGTAAGTGCGGTGTATTACCCTGTATGTAGGGGTGGATGGAGGTGTTAGTAGCACAGTACTATCTGTACATTGTAAAAATAAAATAAAAAGTAATCTGCAAAATACTATATATTTGTGCTAAGTTGTGCTTTTTAAATTTTTAGAATAATGATACAGCCACTTTATTTGATACTTTTGTGCTGATTTATTTATTTTTTCTCTATATTAAGGGACACTATAGTCACCAGAAACACAACAGCTAAACGTAGTAGTTCTGGTGTCTATAGAATGTCTCTGCAAGCTTCAGAAAAAAGGGCAGTATTTACATTACTGCCAAGGAACAACTCTAGTGACCGCTCATCATTATTAAAGTTTACTACTTTTTGTGTGTTGTGTTGGAGGGCGTGCTAGGGTGTGGGGAGGCGGGATCCAGGGGGCCCAAGTAAATTCTTGTCCAGGGTCCAATCAATATTAAAGACGGCCCTGAGTACAGCAGCGATCTGTCAGTTTTTCCAAACTGAAAGTACTGCCCATGCTGCCCACCCGCTTCACTACGGGCTCCTCGGTAGTTGGCAGCCCACCCCCGCCCACCTCAGCTGCTATTGGCTGGGAGGGAGAGGGCAGCACTGCCATTGGCTGCCTGTGTATTTCAGCCTAGCAGGGCCTGCAAAGGCAGAAAAGAATGCGGCTTGGGGATTTAACATCAGGAAGCATCGTTGCGCACCGCGCCCCTGCTCCCACCCCCAGGACAGAGCACATGAGAACTGTAAGTACCTTTTCTATCTGCGATGCACCCCTGACCAGCGCACCCTGAGTTACGCGCACCCCTGAGCGCCGCATTCTGCGTTACAAGCAGAATGAGTAGTATTAGTTGCACACACCAACAACACCCACAGGGTTATTTCCCAAAAGGGTGAAGAGTTTGGAGAAGTCAGGAGAAGTGAACAATATAGAACAACATAGCTGATTTGAAAGAAATTCTCAAATTAAGTCGTGCTGAGTACGAATATTCGAAGAGCAAATTTGTATCGCGAATATCGGCACGTCGCAAATATTTTGAATATAGTGCTCTATATTCATAATGACGAATAGTCAGGTTTTTTTTGTTATTTTTTTTAACACAGTACACATGAGGTGATCATCCCTCCCTTCTTCTAGCTTGTGGGCCAATGAGAAGGCTTTGTCACAGCTTAGCAACATCCCTAGCAACCAATAGAAAAGTTGCCTATCCCTTACTACAGTATATAAGAACCTCCCCAGCAGCCATTTTCTAAAGTTTATTGCATTTATGAAAGAGATAGCAGTGTCATTGCTGTGCTCTGTGACAGTTAACTTATATATACAGGTGAAACTTGGAGAATTTGAATATTGTGCAAAGTTCATTTATTTCAGTAATGCAACTTAAAGGGATACTGACAGGGCCAATAAGCATATTGAGGTATATATATGGCACTACAGGTCTTATAATGGGTATTACAATCATATAAGTATCCCCCCTGTCCACATTATACATACAGTAAACTTTAAGTTTTATAACCTGCTCCAACGGTCTTCAATCTGCCCAAGGGGCGGCGTTTCACCTCTCTTGCGCCCAGCCAGCTTCGCTTAACAGTGCCCGGCGCATGCGCCGGATCTTGTGAAGTCCGGTACAGTAAGCGCCGCCCAGCTCATCAATATTCACTTCGCTGGGCGGCGCTTACTGTCCCCGACTTCACAAGATCCGGCGCATGCGCAGGGCACTGTTCAGCGCAGCGCTTCAGAGCGGGGGACCGCAGAAGCCGCCCAGCAAACTGAATATTCATGAGCTGGGCGACGCTTCAAAGCGGCAGTTGGGGGAGGCTGGCTGGGCGCAAGAGAGGTGAAACGCCGCCCCTTGGGCAGATTGAAGACCGTTGGAGCAGGTTATAAAACTTAAAGTTTACTGTATGTATAATGTGGACAGGGGGGATACTTATATGATTGTAATACCCATTATAAGACCTGTAGTGCCATATATATACACCTCAATATGCTTATTAGCCCTGTCAGTGTCCCTTTAAAAGGTGAAACTAACATATGAGATAGACTTATTACATGCAAAGCGAGATGTTTCAAGCCTTTCTTTACTATCATTTGGATGATTATGGCTTACAGCTTATGAAACCCCCAAAGGCACAATTTTGAGGTCCCCTTTGCTCAGGGGGTATGGATTAATTAGCGGACTAGTGTGACACTTTGAGCCTAGAATAATGAGCCTTTTCACAAAATTCCAAATGTAAGCTGCATTAATGCAATTCCTTTTCATTTGCATTACTGAAATAAATGGACTTTTGCACGATATTCTAATTTTTCGAGTTTCACCTGTATAATACAGATAGTAAGGGTGCATTCACACGTCAGTATTTTTACCTTTCCAGATAAACGTTCCTGTTTTTTGCGGATCCGAAAATCTGGATGACATGAGGATGGTTTTCGACGGATCCATTGACTAGAATGGGATGACGGAACGCAAAATCGGACAAATAGTAGGACAGGGTATATTTTTTTTTCCAGGATCCGAATAATGGAACCCACGGAACGGAACGGAATCACGGAATCGGAGAGCACCATGAGTGCTGTCCGATTATTTGCTGATTCCATTGAAAATGAATGGATCCGCATAACGTTCCGTTTTTAATCAGAACGGATGCGGAACACCAAAATGGACGTGTGAATAGACCCTTAGTGGGAGATAGTCAGTGTACGTAGGTTAGATTGATCTATAGTGTAGCTTATAGGTTCCAGTGCAGGGTGTCAGGCAGTGTAATAGGTTCTGCTGTCCATACATACATGCTACGGACGTAGTGCTGTGATGTCACAAGTTTCATGTATTGCGAAAAAATATGTGCATAATTAATTACCGAAAATTCACAAGCGCAAATATATTGGAGCACTCTATCTGCATATAAAGCTATTCTAATGTTCTGCCGTGCCAACCATTTTCTCCAGTCTCAGGAAACTTATACCAGCTTGAAAAATGTAGCATAATTGACCCACACCAGTATTTCGCTCGCATTACGTGAATAATACATTGCTGATTTTCGCAATCAAGAATATAATCTCGAATTCACAAATATATGACGAATATTCTACTAAATATTCGCAAAATATTGCAAATTAGAATATTGCCCCTGCCGCTCATGACTACAATTCAGCTCACTTTCCTATTCAGTTATGTTGTCCTAGATTGTTCCCTTCTCCAAACTCTTCACACTCCTGTGAATAAGCCTGTCAGCGTCTGTTCATTGGTCTTCTTCAGTGACATGTTTAACATATGGGATTATTTACACAGCCCTGGGGTTTGCTGAAACTGCTTTAAACTATAAAGAAAACTTTTCAAGAGCGTTTCTCTCTTTCTCAGGTCTGAAGCAAGGAAGAGGAATAAAAGGAAAACCCTTGAAAGCTTGTCTTTTACGTATTAGGTTAATACAATAAAAAGGTATCCCTGCATACTGCAATACTCTAGTATTTTGTAATCTTATTTATATAAACTTATTTCGTTTTTTTTCAGTAGTATGATTAAGTGGTGAAAATTATTAGTGCCCTTCCCCCCCCATTTTTGACTGTGGTATCTTATGTGCCCCCCCCCCCCCCTATATACAGTATTGTTCCTAGAGTCGCCACTGCTTTGAGTCAATTGCCCAATTACTTTTGGTCCCTTTAAAAACTCCTAAACCCTTCATCCAATTTTAATGTGGATACCCTCAAATGAAAGCTAAAAGTCTGGACATTATGATCATGGCCATTATATAACTATAACTTGACTATGTTTTAGTAAACAGGTAAAAACAAAACAAAATTTGTGTCAGTGTCCAAAAATATATGGACCTAACTGTATATACAAAAATATAGATACTTTTAAAAATATGAAGTGCAAGAGGTGAGGACTCGCTCTTAACATAGTGCATTCACAGACAGTTGTCCTGGAACATATGGTTATAATATCTGCATAACTACGACGCTTGGGGTAGGCTGCTCAAGTAGGATTCAGCCAGAGGTTAAGGGGTTAAGAATAAATTTGTAACCATAGAATTAAGTACATCTGTGGTGGGTTAGATGGCTTCCTGCGATATTAGGATGTCTCTACCCTGTGGATTTGGCAGAGGGTTGCTCTGTCTCTCCATTCGAAGTTTAGTTATGAAAGAGTCCAAGGAAATTAAACTGTAGAAAGGAAGATTATGTTAGATCAGAACTAAGGCACCTCCATGTTTCCTAGCTCGAGGTCAGCGCTGCTCCTTCCACCCCAAGTTCCTGTTATGGCACTTTTTTCTGTCTGCAAATATTAAGCTGCAAAGTAGGAATCTTAATAATGATGGGAGCAGTTACAAAATACAGCATAAAACCTCTGCTCTAGTGTTGGGCGAGCATGCTCAGCCGAACACCACTTTCACTCGAGCATCGCGATGCTCGGCACATCGCATTGTTCGGCTGAACATCGCGTGTACTCAAGCGCGAGTCTCAAGTCTCCTCCCCGCACGTTTGTTGGCTGCTACGCAGCCATTAAACGTGCAGGTACATGCTGATCCTCACTGTAATGCCGTGACCATGTTGGTTACTGGCATTACAGTGATTGGCTGGCCGGAACATGTCATTGGGTGCTATATGGTCTTAGTCGGGGAGAGCTGCAGCAGAAGGAACAGATAGTGTAGGGACAGGAATTGTTTAGTGTTGAAAGATTTTAGAGACCCGAAAGTCCTTTTAAGGACTATTGTGTTATCTGGCTGCAATATATATTATTAGCGCTAAATTGCGTGCAATTGTTTGGCTGCTGCTGACAGTGACACAACCTCTGCTACATCTGTTGTGTTACATTAGCGCATCCTAAATATCTGTGACATTCAGTGCAATTGTTTGGTCGCTGGTGACAGCGACTTACCTACACTACTTCTCCTGTATAACGTTTGCGCATCCTAAATATCTGTGACATTCAGTGTAATTTTTTATTAGCTGCTGGTGACAGCGGCATTACCTGCGCTACTTCTCCTGTATAACGTTTGCGCATCCTAAATATCTGTGACATTCAGTCTAATTTTTTCACTGCTGGTGACAGTGACATTACCTACGCTACATCTCCTGTATAACGTTTGCGCATCCTAAATATCTGTGACATTCAGTCTAATTTTTTCACTGCTGGTGACAGCGACTTACCTACGCTACATCTCCTGTATAACGTTTGCGCATCCTAAATATCTGTGATATTCAGTGTAATTTATTTGTGCATACACTTACAAAACCTGCGCTACTGTACGTGTGACATACTTGCAAACATATATGCCATTTAATATGCTAAAGGAGAGCAGTAAGGGACGGGGAAGTGGCCATGCTGCTGATGGTGCACGCAAAGGCTGTGCCCCTGGGTGCGGTGAAACTGTGCCTGCTGCCAGAGCATAAGAAATACACTCATCCACGATAACTAGCTTCATGTCTCAGTTTGCAGGGTGGCGCAGGACACCACTCTCCAAGTCACACCAGTGCGACCAGGTGGTTGGTTGGATTGCATCAGATAATGCTTCCAGTCGGTTAAGCACCACTCTGTCTACCACAAAGTCCAATCTCAGTAGCCAAGAGTCAGGTCAACAGAATCCTCACCCTGATCCTCCTTCCTCCCACCATGGAGAGTCTTGGCAAACAAGTGATCCCACACTCGGATATTCAGAGGAGCTCTTTTCAGTGCCATATCTTGATTTGGGCCTCTCACCAAGCCTGCTTGAAGAGGGACATGAGGAGATCTTGTGCACTGATTCCCAAACTCTTGAGCATCCACAGTCAGAAGAAGATGACGGTGCGGAACAGCAATTAGTGTTTCACGAGGTGGATAATGAAGATGATGAGACACAGTTGCCAATAAATCAATGGCAATTAGTGTCTCAAGAGGTTGATGATGAGGATGAGACACAGTTGTCAATAAGTGAGGTTCTTGTTAGGTCAAAAAGTCAGGAACAGGACCAGCGTGAGGCAGTGGAAGAGGAGGTGGTGAACGATGAAATCACTGACCAAACCTGGGAAGGTGGCAAGCCAAGCGAGGACAGCAGTACAGAGGTGGAGGGATCCGCAGCACCGCAACAGGCTAGAAAAGGCAGTGGGGTGGCAAAAGGGAGAAGGTGGGCCACACCATACAGGCCCGCAACTGTTTCCCGGAGCACCCCTTTGCGGTAATCTCACTTGCCAAGGGGTAGGTGTTCCGCAGTCTGGCGCTTTTTTGAGGAAAGTGCAGACGATAAAAGAATTGTCATTTGCAACCTGTGCCGTACCAAAATGAGCAGGGACGTGAACATTAGCAACCTCACCACCACCAGCATGATCCGCTACATGACATCAAAGCACCCTAATAGGTGGGCCGAACGCCTGGGTCCACAATCAGTGTCTGCGGGTCACACCACTGCCTCCTTTTTCCCCTGTGTTATGTGCTGACCAATCCCCTGTCCAAAATGCAGGATGCCTCCCGCTCTGCATCTGGACCTTCGCAAGCACTATCAGCTAGCACATGCACTTCTGTGTCCCAGCGCAGCATACAGGAGGAGCAGGAGACAGTTGCCTCCACTACAGAGGGTAGTACCCATAGCAGATTTATTCCATCTGTTAAGCGTAGATGGGCCGAAGACGAGGAAGAGGATGAGGAGATTGACAGCGAAGTCTTGTCTGTTGGAAATCTGGCCCACATGGCTGAGTTTATGTTATGCTGCCTTTCCTGTGGCGCTCACGTTATACGCATTTTGGCAAACACCAATTACTGGTTGTTCACTCTTCTCAACCCCCACTACAAAGAGAACTTCTCATCTAGCAAAATGGTGCAATACCAGAAGGTCCTTGTGGAAAAATTGCTTCAAAAATTTCCAGCTGTCAACGCTGGTGGCAGAGTACATATTTCCTTAGGCAACCAGAAGGGGAGACGAGGGGAACACACAGCAGTTCCAACAGAGGCAGGGCAACACTCTCCGAGGCCTGGGACAGTTTCATAACACCCCGCCAGCACCCTCACCCTGATGCGCGGCCTAGTGTCACAAGGAGGGAAAAGTTTTGGAAGATGGTGAAGGAGTACATAGCAGACTGTGTCAGCGTCCTCAGTAATCCCTCTGTGCCTTACAACTATTGGGTGTCCAAGCTCGACACGTGGCACAAACTAGTGCTCTACGCCCTGAAGGTGCTGGCCTGCCCTGTCGCAAGCGTTTTCTCAGAGCGGGTATTTAGTGCTGCTGGGAGCATAACAACTGATAAACGCATCCGCCTGTCAACTGAAAATGCCGACAGATTGACTCTTATCAAAATGAACAAGGCCTGGGTTGCCCCTGACTTCTCTACTCCACCAGAGGAAAGCGCCTGAACATAAAGGCACTCTAAATGTGGCTTTTATGGTGTATTGAATACACTGTATTCCCATGCACCCCTTCCACCACAAAAAAGGGTATATGGTTCAATCTTCCTTTTCTCGTCCTCCTCCATCATATCAATATGCTTATTAGGCTGCCCTCGCTCCTAATGTTTTAGAGGGTCAACTCAGCAGCAGACCCTCACCCCTAATGTTTTAGAGGGTCACCAGAAGGCCCTCACCCCTAATGTTTTGGAGGGTCACCAGCAGGCTCTCGCCCATAATGTTTTAGATGGTCAGATCAGCAGCAGTCACTCGCCCCTAATGTTTTAGAGGGTCAGCTCAGCAGCAGGCCCTCACCCCGCCTTAATGTTTTAGATGGTCAGATCAGCAGCAGGCCCTCGCCCCTAATGTTTTAGATGGTCACCAGCAGGCCCTCGCCCATAATGTTCTAGAGGGTCAGCTCAGCAGCAGACCCTCACCCCGCCTTAATGTTTTAGATGGTCAGATCAGATAAGCAGCAGGCCCTCGCCTCTAATGTTTTAGAGGGTCACCAGCAGGCCCTTGCTCATAATGTTTTAGATGGTCAGATCAGCAGCAGGCCCTCGCTCCTAATGTTTTAGAGGGTCAGCTCAGCAGCAGACCCTAACCCCTAATGTTTTAGAGGATCACCAGCAGGCCATCGCCCATAATGTTTTCAATGGTCAGCTCAGCAGCAGACCCTCACCCCTAATGTTTTAGATGGTCAGATCAACAGCAGGCCCTCGCCCCTAATGTTTTTGAGGGTCACCAGCAGGCCATCAATCATAATTTTTCAGGAGCTTGTATGATATCCTCTTTTATGTGTAATAAAGGGTGTATTGGAGTGCCGGTTCCTTGTAATTTTTGGCAGCCCTTTCACTTAGTGTATAGGCTTTATGAGTGTAGGCGTCCCACTACCTGAACAATTGTACCACAATGTGAATGAGGCCCTCTTTTATGTGATGTACAGGTTGTATCGGAGTGCCTCTTCCTTGTAATTTTTGGCAGCACTTGCACTTTATATACAAGTAAATATACAGGAAAGAATGTTTCCTTACGATGTTTCTACTAAAATCGATTTTATCTCCGGTTTTGTGCGTATTATTGTCAGTCTGTAAAAGTGGCGTACTACTCAGACAACATCGTTCCCAGCAGTGATCTGGGAGTCCAAGATGCATCGAGACATCCTCCCCATGCTGTTCCCGAACCATTTCTGTGGTGTTTCCATCAATTTCTGACCTTTTCATATGTGAACCAGACACCCTCCACTCTTCAGAGCAGGGGGTGCCCGGTTTAATGCTCTGGTTCTCCCATTGACTTCTATTGTGATCGGGTGCTCTGTAAAGCACCCGAACATCCCTAAGTGTTCTACTCGAGCACCCGAGCACTTTGGTGCTCAGTTAACACTACTCTGCACTTATGAGGTCCGACCGGCCAGTATATTTTACATAAAAGCTAATTTTCTATAGATGTCTATCTGCACCTGTTAGTTACTCACCCCTGGAAATTGTAAGCTCCTAGGGGTTCTTAGCACTAGTGACATGACAAAGAGCTGTCAAGGGTCGGGGTGTAGGACTAAACGTTTGCTATAGATTCCATGTGGGACCTTATTTCATGCCATCAATTCTACTGATATGTATTAAAGCTCAGGGAGGAAAAGTTAAATAGGTTGTGTCATAAACTATTTTTCACTCTAAAGTGTATTCCTGCTTGGATGTTTTTTTTTTCTCTTCAAATTAACCTAATTTGCAGTTTTCTCTTATCCCCCATGCTTGAAGTAACCAACAGCTACTGAATATCAAAACCAATTTGCCACAGGGTGCAATTTGGTTGGGCAGGATATATTTACAGTGGCACTTGCGGATTTTGATTTGCCTCGATCTTAACTTTTTCATGGTAAAGGATGATATTTATGCTAAAATCCATAGTAACAATTGACCTGCTGTAGATTTCAAAATCCACACAGCAGGTCGATTTCCGCACTAAAAGTATATTCAAAGTGTACAGGAGGTTTGTCAAATTTATTTCACTTTGCTTGTACTGTATTAGGGCTCATGCACACGAACGTGTGCCCCCCGTGCCGTGCATTTGAACAGGCACTGTCCGTGTGGTTGGCGATTACGGATTACAGACCCATTCTACTTCAATGGGTCCGGGATCCTTCCACACCACAAAAAAAATAGAGCATGTTCTATGGAACACTTCCATGGCCCTCCACTCCGTGTCTTCCAGATACCAGACACATTCAAGTGAATTGGTCACATCCATGGTACGCACACAGCCGGTGCCCATATATTGCGGACCCGCTTTTTGCAAGCTGCAATACGTGCACAGCCAGAACACGTTCATGTGCATGAGCCCTTACACTGTGTTTTTTTCCGCACATAAAAAAAACATGTGTAATCTGCACCGTGTGTGCTGGTAGACTTGAGTGGGTGACAAAGCAGGCAATATTGATATGGATGATCTTCAGAGGAGGTGAGAGCTACATTTACATGCAGCAATCTTCTCCTCTGTATAGGGACGAGCTGCAGCAATTATTGCTTCTAGGCGGCAAATCCCTGTTTAGACACCATGATCTGCCACTCTTGGAGGCACCTTTACACATGGCAGTTATTGGGAACGAGTGTTCATAGTAATGCTTTTACCTGATAATTCCCCTGTGAAAAAGGGGCCTTTAGTTACTCATTGTCACCAATGAACTATAGGTCACAAAATATCAATAGGAGAAAACAAAGTTCTAAAATGTACCCATACCACTTTCCTTCTTCCACATCCTCTTCTATTCTCTAGTTGACTTTGAAGGAAATATGTCTTATTTTTTATTTTTATATACTAACCATATAAGCGCTTGATGCCTTCTCTGATTGACATATAACCTTATATTTGATCACTGAAATCATATTGTGTTCTATATTACACATTTAGCTGTAGATTCAGTTGCCCATATTTACTATGATACGTGGACCACTTTCTCGGCACATCATTTTAGACTTTTTATTATTCAGACACACCAAAAATAATGACTTTTTCCGACATCCTCAAATTTCCTGGTTTTAAACTTAGAATATGGACGTGCCCAGCCTTTATTTACCTTTTAGATACATTTATGTTTCTGAAATCCAAGATTCTGGTATAGAAAAGTGATGCAGACATTTAATAATCCTCTCAACTCTAAGGGCTGATTCACACGACCATGCTTGGTCCAGGAAACACAGGCTGTGTGTCAGCCACATCCCCCAGACAGACCATGGCTTCCCTGACCCAAGTCATAGTGAATTATAGTGCAGTCAGTTCCTCTGTGATTGTGGGTTTATTGTACATGATGATGTGAGTACAGTACAATAGACTCACAATCAGATAGGAACTGACTGTATCATAAATCACTATGATGCAGTCAGTTTTGATCAGGGGAGCAGCATTCAGTCTGGGAGATGCGGGTGACCCATGGCCCATGTTTGCCGGATTGAGCACTGTTGTATGTATCAGCCCTTATGGTAGAGAGGTTTAGTTTATGTGTGCCAGTGTCCCTGTACATTGATAGGAAAGGTTGTCCCATTGAATGACCCATTCAGAGGGAGGATGGGTGACCTAATGACTGAGAAATCTGTCCCACGGGAGCTGACATAGTTGATGGTAGTTGCTGTCAGTTAGCTATTTCCTATCCCAGTAACTGAAAATACATGTCTGGAGCACATACAATTGGGCTTACAGGGAGGACGAGAGCCGCACCCAGTTACTGCCTATAAGGACGCAGGATCGTGGCCTGGATGTGGTAGAACATTTGCCACTGGTGCTACAGGGGTCAGCAATATGCCATTCTGCCTTGGCCAGGGTATTTAGATATAGACCTAGCTGTGTCTATAGCTGAGGCACATGCAGGTATTGCCATAGGGCTCCATTAAAGGGGTTGGCGAATATAAGCCACTTACTAATATAATGTCATTTGGTCACCATCCCTGATGTCCTCTGATTAGGGTTGATGGAATAGAAGTATCTGAAGTGGACTTTGATCAGAATTTCAGGAAAAATTTGATTCACCACAAAGCCGAATTTCCTTGTGTTTCGTATAAACGAATCAATGTTCCTTGAAATGGCGTTTTTTTAAAAATACATACCTCAGCCATTTGAGCGTGAAGAGGCAGCCGCGGCCATCTAGATTGAAGATCCCGCATAAAATGTTGGGCGTGGTGACGCCGGCCAGCGTTATGATGTCATCACACACCGTGCAAGATTTCGTGCAGGATCTTCAATTAAGATGTATAAGGTGAGTATTTTATTTTTAACTGATTAACCTCTGAAATATTTCATTTTTAATCTCAGATGCCGCGATCAGCGATCAACGCGGCATCTGAGGGGTTCAATGACAGGGAACGGCACAATCACCGTTCCCCATCATTGCACCCGCTACTTACAAAGAAATGTGTAAGTAATTTGGCACAAAGCAGATTTCTTTGTGAAATTCGTTGAAGCAGCCGAATCTAATTTTTGTAAACGTCACTCAACACTTCCTCTGATAATAAAGGCTGCCCTCCTCTTTAATACAGCAAATTCCAGGACTGCTAGTCCTCAACATGGCTGCTGATGGAGGGCAATGTGACCGGACCCATCAGGCAACAGTCTCTATTGAATAACAATGGGCATGTGCTAGTTTCCTGTCCAGTGGTATTCAATGGAGGCCACGGATGGACAAGTCTGGTCATGTGCCTCTCCATCAGCAGCCATATCGAGGACTTGAGCACTGTAATGTCCTGGACCAAACTGTACTAAACAAGGGGATATCATCGGGACTGATATGCAAATAACATTATATTAGTAAACGGCTGTGAAAATCATGCTAAAGTGGCAAACCCCTTTTAATTAGAAGCCACTAGGACCGCATTGCCCTGGTGAGAGCTGTCTTAGGGCGTAGGTCTCTATCTACACCATGAAAACATCTAGGACAGCAGTTCTCGGCCTGTTGGTTGAGCTTTTCTGCTGATCTGTAAGCTGCCAGCGATCCAAATCTGGTATCTATAGAGCTAGATCCCCTTAGCTTCTCTAATGCCTGGCACATGTCCAGGTACCAGTTTTAGAAGAACAGATGGTCAGCGTCTGCTTTGGAGCTCCTTATGGGGGTCTTCATCTGCTTCCTGGAGATGACTAACATCCTATAGGAAGCTGATTTCACCCTATACACATCCCACACAATAATTGCTCGTTTAATAGTCCTGTAAGCGCTCATCCCCTCTCTCCATCATCACCTGGGTGGTCCCTGATCACAGCCGTAGTACGTCACCTTTTTCCTGCCGAGCCTTTGTCCCGCTCCCTGTGGGAACCGGGGTCCCAATGACACAGTTTTGAATTGGGATCTTTTCAGTGGGTGTCTGTGGCACAGAGCGTGAGAATAGAGACCAGGGCACAGTGCGCCCTCACAATGAGACAGCTAATGAGAACTGACAGCCGTGGCTGATTAACCCTTTCACATGGATGCGGCAATGGCTAACCTGTTTGATGACCAAACTCCATGCCACCCCACTCCTTCCCCATCGCCAAGGATATTGAGGGTAAGGGGTCTGGTAAGCTTTGTGTTCTGACTCTGGATTTTGTCCAGAAATTAACCACTTGTACGCCACAGCCATCACCTGGCATCACTGAACCTGTACTACAACACACTGCCAACTGCTGGTTTTATGCTTAAGCATGGCTAAAAGAAATGTCTAAAAGTCACACTTCTAAAATTTGCTATTTTATCATTGCAATTTGCAAGCATATTTTTCCCATGTAATGATGGTGGATAAAACAATATAATTATGTAAACATTTTTTTTTGGGGATTTTCATATTGATGGTCCATCCTCATGATAGGTCATCAATATCAGATCGTACAGAGTCAGACGCCTGCCGATCAGCTGTATGAAGAGGTTGCGGTGCTCCATGAGTGCTTAGGTCTCTTTCTAGGCCAGTGACGTCACGTTCATCGGTCACATGGCCTAGGCACAGCTCAGTCCTATTGAAGTGAGTGGGAGGCTGAGCTGCAATGCCAAGTACAGCCACTATCAGATGAACAGCGCTGTGTCTAGTAATCTGCAAGGAGGCCACTGCGCTCATCAGACCTCCGGTGACAGCTGATTGTCAGGGGTTCCAGGAATAGGGTGGCCAGATGTTCCGCTATAGGCCAGACAGTTCGGTTTCCTGACACCTCGTTCTCCGTCCAACACAGGGCCTGGACGGACACTGGGGTATCCTCCTTTTCAGTGGCTGAAGGTGAGAGAAGCACTCCGGGCCTGCATGCAGCTCAACTTCAGGTCTCCAAGTGTTTTTTTTTGTCTATTTTTGTCCAGCAGCGTTACTGGGAATTGGGGCATTGTCTGCAATGTTCTCTTTTTGGGGGTGAAGCAAGCGGCCACCCTAGCCGGAAGTCTGTCACTGGAAAATGCACTGCCAAATCAAGCACAATGTCTGGTAGGGCTAGCTCAGCTGAATGTAATGGGACCTTTCACTTAGCAATCTGTTGCTTCATTCTGGAGAAAAAGTACATGTAACCCGTATGCGAATCAGCATTGAAGTGCACTGTGGGCATCTTTGTAGAAGGAAAGAATTGAATCCATATTTATAGTAAAGTGCCCGGAGGACATCATTGTGTCTGGATGTGAAAATGTCCTTACAAGGAATGGTACTAATGGTTCTAGTCATGAAATGTGAAGATTAATACACAATCCGCTAAATCAAGGATGTAGTTATGTCACTATGTCCGGGTAAACAACGAAGGGAACATGACACGCGCAGATGCCATCAATATCAAAATCTCGGAGAAAACTTCAATGAGTATTAGTCATTAGACTTATTTCTTACAGGAGACTCCAACCCCTAAAAATCGGGATCAAACCCGTAAAAATATTACCAGTGTTGATTGAGGGGGTGTTTAATGCGTACAATGATATTTATAGGGTGTGTGAGGTGAGTGGTTCCCTTTAATATCATTATCGTAAATGTAATTGGGTTAAAGGAACTATCATTGCCAAACACAGCAATGCTTGTCAGATACTGCAGAACTTTGCTGCCCCCTTGTGTTCATTGTGTCAATCACCACTTCTGTGATCAAAACATGGATTCATTTTTGGATATTGTTCAAGTTTTTTTAATGGCAAGCTAGCTATCAAAAAGAGTTTCTGCAGGACCTTTTGCAGGGGTCTCAGCAAATGCAGACTTCTCAAGTGTCCCTCTTTTGAAGGGACAGTCCCTATTTTGGGCTCAAGTCCCTCTTTTTTCCTTAAGGCTGGTTTCACACGGGCGTCATGGATTTGAGCCGGATAAGATGTGGGTGCGTTGCATGAAAATGCGCAATTTTTCCGTGCGAGTGCAAAACATTTTAATGCGTTTTGCACGTGTGTGAGAAAAATCGTCATGTTTGGTGAACCGCGTTCACCTCACGCATTGCACCCACGCGGAAATCTCGCCCGTGTGAACGAGGCCTTACTATCCCTCTTTTTGACCTGAGGGATAGACTTGCATTATTACATTTACAATTTTGATCCAGAAAGTGTTTGGTTCCTCTCTGTATATTAGACTCCACCTTGTATAATATTTCATTATTTGATGCAATTTGGATTTTAGAAATTTCTCTATTCAGATCATTTTTGCTCTATTGTGCGCTATCAAAACTTTTAAAGTGCATACATACGCAGGAAAAATGGACTTTCACGCAATGAACCAGAAGTGTCCCTCTTTGATAGTCCAAAAAGTTATGGCAAACAGACCACCACTGCTGCTACTGCAGGTACTAGATCCCAACTGTGCCATATTACGGTAATTTTCTACCCTGTGGTTCAGAAATATTAGGAAAGGTCCTAAAAGTCTAATCTCTGATGGTCTCTGTCATCTCGACATATGAATAACGGTATGCAAATGTTCTCCGTTGCATAGACCCAAGGCCAGCCAGAGACTCAAGGGCAATTGAACCAGATGAGTAAATATACACAGCATATACATATATGTATGTGTCAACACCTACAACCCTAATTCTACAAAAGTTGGTGCACTGTTAAATGTAAATAAGCGTACAACCAGAAAGCAAGGATTTTCAAATCTCAGACTAGAGATGAGCGCATATTAATCTGCCCTCATGGTAACGAATACATTCTAACAGCTCAGTAAAAGTATTCCATGGGCCACAATAACATGATGAACAAATCGGGTTAGTCCGTACCGAACCGATTCACAGTAGATCATAAAACACATCCCTCTTCCATTACCAAAGGTCTGTAAACATTTTGGATGTGAGGAAATCAATTGCCGGAGTGTTAACCTAGTAAGGCTACATTCATATGATTCTAGTGTTTTGCAAAACACGGACACCGTCCCCGTGTGCGTTCCGCAATTTGCGGCCCACACATGCCTGCCGCTATCATAGAAAATACCTACTCTTGTCCGCAATTGTGGACAAGAGTAGGACATGCTCTGTATTTTTTGCGGGGCCGTAGAACGGAATTACTGATGTGAACAGCACACGTTGTGCTGTCCGCATCTTTTGCGGCCCCATTGAAGTGAATGAGCCCTAACATAGTTTGTTAGGCCGAAAAAAGACAGCCGTCCGTCCAGTTCAGCCTGTTAGCCTGCAAGATGATCCAGAGGAAGGCAGAAAAACCCTGTGAGGTAGAAGCCAATTTTCCTCATTTAAGGGGGAAAAAATCCTTCCCAACTCCAATCAGAATAACTCCCTGGATCAACGACCCCTCTCCAGAAATCTAATAACTATAACCTGTAATATTATTACGCTCCAGAAATCCATCCAGACCCCTCTTGAATTCCTTTATTGTACTCACCATCACCATCTCCTCAGGCAGAGAGTTCCATAGTCTCACTGCTCTTACCATAAAGAATCCTCTTCTATGTTTGTGTACAAACCTTCTTTCCTCCAGATGCAGAGGATGTCCCCTCGTCACAGTCCTGGGGATAAATAGATGATGGGAGAGATCTCTGTACTGACCCCTGATATATTTATACATAGTTATAAGATCTCCCCTCAGTCATCTTTTTTTCTTTCTGGGTATTGTAGTCCACCCATTCCAGTTATTACTTTAGTTGCCCTCCTCTGAATCCTCTCCAGCTCTGCTATGTCTGCCTTGTTCATAGGAGCCCAGAACTGTACACAGTACTCCATATGTGGTCTGACTAGTGATTTGTAAAGTGGTAGGACTATGTTCTCATCACGGGCATCTATGTCCCTTTTGTTGATGCACCCCATAATCCTATTGGCTATGGCAGCAGATGATTGACACTGTTTTATACAGTTAAAAGGGTTTTCCGGGCTTTTAATATTGATGACCCCATCGATCAGCTGTATGAGGAGACTGCGTGCGCAGTGTGCACATACCGTCTCCCGTCTCTCTTCCTGCTTACTAGAGAGCCCATTTAAGTTTGCTGTCCATTAAAATTCCTAAGTCCTTTTTCATGTCAGTGTTACCCAGTGTTTTACCATTTAGTATGTACGGGTGACTTGCATTATTCCTTCCCATGTGAATAACCTTACATTTGTCAGTGTTAAGCCTCATCTGCCACTTCTCTGCCCAAGCCTCCATTGTATCCAGATCCATCTGTAGCAGTATACTGTCCTCTGTAGTATATATACATACAGTATACTCAGGGGCGTAGATAAGGGGGGGGATAGGGGGGGTTCAAATGCCCCCCCCCCCCCCAGAGTGTCTGTCCTCAGCATCAGTGGCGGATTTACGGATAACAATATGGACGTTCGGGTCAGCAGCCCCGGGCCCAACGTTGACCCGAACGCCCACATACTGCGGCGGGGCACGGGAGCGCATAGCTAAATTGAGTACATTTGAAGCAGGGGGTGTATGTGGGGGCTGTATGGGGCCAAATTATAATGGGAGGGAATACTATGTGGGGACAAATTACTATGTGGGGGCAAATTATTATGAGAGGGACTACTATGTGGGGGCAAATTACTAGATGGGGCAGTGTGGGGGCAAATTTCTATGTGGGGGCAAATTATTATGGGAGGGACTACTATGTGGGGGCAAATTTCTTTATGGGAGCAGTGTGGGGGAAACTATTGTGTGGGGGCAGTGTGGGGGTAATTGCTATGTGGGGACAGTGTGGGGTCATTTCTATGTGGGGACAGTGTGGGGAAATTGCTATGTGGGGGGAAATTACTATGTGGGGGCATTGTGGTGGAAACTAGTATGTGGGGGCAGTGTGGTGGAAATTAGTATGTGGGGGCAGTGTGGTGGAAATTAGTATGTGGGGCAGTGTGGTGGAAATTACTATGTGGGGGCAGTGTGGTGGAAATTACTATGTGAGGGCAGTGTGGGGGAAAATTACTATGTGGGGGCAGTGTGGGGCAAATTACTATGTGGGGGCAGTGTGGGGCAAATTACTGTGTGGGGGCAAACTACTATATGGGGGCAGTTTGAAGGAAATTACTGTATGGGGGTGTTGCTATTGGGGAGGCACTGTAGGGGCAATTCTATTATTTCTGGGGACACTATACAGGGATTATTGCCTGGAGCACAATAGAGGGTGTTATTATTACTGGGGGCACTCTAGGGGACATTATAGCTGCTGTGGACACTATAGGAACATTTGGGGTAATATATCAAACTGGTGTAATGCAGAACTGGCTTAGTTGCCCATAGCAGCCAATCAGATTCCACCTTTCATATTTGACAGCTCTTTTGGAAATCCAGTTCTACTTTACACCAGTTTAATAAATTACCCCAATTATGTCTATTAGGGTCACTATTTTTTCAGCAGTATAGTTCCTGGGTGCTAGCAGGGGGCAGACCCCCCCTCCCCCTCCCTGTAGTTAACTCATTGGTGGCCAGTGCGGCCGGCCCCCCCTCCCCCCCCTGTAGTTAACTCATTGGTGGCCAGTGCGGCCGGCCCCCCCTCCCTCCCCTGTAGTTAACTCATTGGTGGCCAGTGCGGCCGGCCCCCCCTTCCCTTCCCTGTAGTTAACTCATTGGTGGCCAGTGCGGCCGGCCCCCCTCCCTCCCCTGTAGTACTGTAGATTCATTGGTGGCCAGTGGGCCCCCCCCTCCCTCCCCCTCCTAAGAGTACCGATCGGAGTCCCAGTTTAATCGCTGGGGCTCCGATCGGTAACCATGGCAACCAGGACGCTACTGCAGTCCCGGTTGCCATGGTTACTTAGCAATTTGTAGAAGCATCATACTTACCTGCGAGCTGCGATGTCTGTGTCCGGCCGGGAGCTCCTCCTACTGGTAAGTGACAGATCATTAAGCAATGCGCCGCACAGACTTGTCACTTACCAGTAGGAGGAGCTCCCGGCCGGTCACAGACATCGCAGCTCGCAGGTAAGTATCATGCTTCTACAAATTGCTAAGTAACCATGGCAACCGGGACTGCAGTAGCGTCCTGGTTGCCATGGTTACCGATCGGAGCCCCAGCGATTAAACTGGGACTCCGATCGGTACTCTCCGCTGCCACCAATGATAGGGGGGAGATTTTAATTAGGAGGGGGAGGGAGGGGGGAGGGCCCACTGGCCACCAATGAATCTACAGTACTACAGGGGAGGGAGGGGGGCCGGCCGCACTGGCCACCAATGAGTTAACTACAGGGGAGGGAAGGGGGGGCCGGCCGCACTGGCCACCAATGAGTTAACTACAGGGGAGGGAGGGGGGGCCGGCCGCACTGGCCACCAATGAGTTAACTACAGGGAGGGGGAGGGGGGTCTGCCCCCTGCTTCCTGGCAGCACCCAGGAACTATACTGCTGAAAAAATAGTGACCCTAATAGACATAATTGGGGTAATTTATTAAACTGGTGTAAAGTAGAACTGTACTCTCCACTGCCACCAATGATAGGGGGGAGATTTTAATTAGGAGGGGGAGGGAGGGGGGAGGGCCCACTGGCCACCAACGAGTTAACTATAGGGGAGGGAGGGGGGGCCGGCCGCACTGGCCACCAATGTGTTAAATACAGGGGGGGGTCTGCCCCCTGCTGCCTGGCAGCACCTGCCAGGCAGCAGGGGGCAGTCATGTACACAGTTCTTTTAGTATATTCTAACCTGAAGCGTCCCCATCACCATGGGAACGCCTCTGTGTTAGAATATACTGTCGGATCTGAATTTTCACGAAGTGAAAACTCAGCTCTGAAAAAGCTTTTATGCAGACGGATCTGCGGATCCGTCTGTATAAAAGTAGCCTACAGCCAGGGACCACGGACGCGGATGCCAATCTTGTGTGCATCCGTGTTTTTTCACGGACCCATTGACTTGAATGGGTCCGTGAACCGTTGTCCATCAAAAAAAATAGGACAGGTCATATTTTTTTGACGGACAGGAAACACGGATCACGGATGCGGCTGCAAAACGGTGCATTTTCCGATTTTTCCACTGACCCATTGAAAGTCAATGGGTCCGCGAAAAAAAACGGAAAACAGCACAACGGCCACGGATGCACACAACAGTCGTGTGCATGAGGCCTAATTCCTGGCTTTGTCTTCTGGACCTGCCAGCCGGAAAAACTGTCCGCAGGTGTGAAAGTAACCCACGTGTATACAGCTGTGCTCTGCACTATATATGGAGGGGAATGTTGGGGCATTGAATTGGATAAGTGGCAGCTGCAGTTCTTAAGGTAGATGTCATTATTGGCAGCAGTAGAAGTGTAGAGTGACCCAGCTTTCTGCTGTCACCATGACACCACAGGCCCATTGTCCTTACAACATGAGGGATTATGAAATTGGTGGAACAAGAGCAGACTCACGGACAACAATATATTATAGTTAATATTTTCACTACATAAGAAAATCTAGACTGTTAAATAGGACTGCTATGGTCGTAAAGGCAGCCTCTTCTTCAGGATAGGCCATCACTAACTGATCGGTGGGGGCCCTACACTCCACACCCCCAACAATCAGCTGTTTGGGGCGTAGCTCCATCACTGGACGCTGGAACTACACAGCTCTGTCAGCTGTGTAATGGAGGGAGCATTGAAGTCAATGAGTGCAGCACGGTGGCAACAAGTTCTGTTCACTACTTAACTACAAACGAGCTACAACGAAACATCTGATACCAGCAAAGATAACAATTTTGGCCATCTAACGTGTATGAAAAGTTCTGGCATCTGTCAGTGGAAAGAAGGATTAGGCATGTTGAATATCAACATTAAAGAAATTAAAACAACTCCAAGCAACCACTAGTAAGAAAAGCGATTTTCCACCACATTTTTCTGGGGTTCCAGCAGGGGCGTTGCTAGGTCAAAACATTCGGGGCCTGGGCCCCTGATGTTTTGTCCCAGACCCCGAATGTACTGCCTGCCTGTTAGATATAACTGTATTGCCATCCTCAGGACGGCAATACAATTGAATCTAATGCACTGCAAGAGCTGAAGGACCTGTGATGACATCACATGTGATCAGTTCTAAATGCAGTAGCTGAAAAGGACCTGTGATGATGTCACCATCATGTGACCAGTGCAGGAGAGGATGGCTCAGCAGTGAAGAGAAGTCCTGGGAAGAAGCTGAAGTGAGATCTGCTACATGAAGAGAGGTAAGTGAAGATTACTCAGTGTGAGAGGCAGAGCAATGTTGGGAGTTGCAGTTATTTAACTGGGACTGTATGTTAGGGCTGAAGGGAGGGAAGTTATTTACATGGGACAGTGAGGTGGAGTGATGTTAATTACATGGGACTGAAATTTGGAAGTGGGTGGGGTAGGGTGATGTTATTTACATGGGACTGTATGTTGAGGGGTAATGTTATTTATATGGGACTGCATGTTGAAGGGGATTGAATGTTAAGGGGTAATGGAGGTGGCTGAGGAGGGGGTGATTTTATTTACATGGGACTGAATATTGAGGAGGTGATCTTATTTACATGGGACTGTATGTTAAAGGCGGCTAGGGAGGGGGTGATGTTATTTACATGGGACTGTATATTGGGAGGGGCACGAGAGATGGTGTGATGTTATTTACATGGGACTGAATTTTAGAGGGGGCTGTAGATAGAGAGGGATGTTATTTATATGGGACTGTATATTGGAGGGGGCTGGAGAGATGGTGTGATGGTATTTATATGGGACTCTATGTCGGAGGGAGGGAAATAGTGTTATTTACATGGGACTGTATGGCGGAGGTGCTAAGGAGTTAAAATTTCTGAGGACACTAAATGGAGAAATATAACTACAGGGGGCACTGCAGGCAGCATTATAAATACTTGGGGCGCTTCAGGGCAAACATTATAACAGTAGGGGCGATATAAATACTGGGGGCACTTTGAATCCAGGGGATATTAGGCGTTCTTATTATTACTGGGTGCTCTATAGGAGGGACTTATAGATCCGCCTTATTTCTACTAAGAGCACTATGGGGGCCTTATTTCTACTGAAGGTCTGTAGAGAGCTTTAATACCACTAGGGGGATAATAGGGGGGCATTATTAATACCGGAGGGCTCTTCTACTAATGGAGGCGTTATCACGGTTGGGGGCACTGTAGGAGGCAGTATTACTAATGAGGGCACTCTTGTGGAGCATTATCACTGTTGGGTCCAGTAGGGGGCAGTATTACTAATGAGAGCATTCTAGAAGGGAATTACTATTGGTGGGACTATGAGGAGTACTGTTACTATGGGGGGCAAGATGTCTGTGTGTCACACTCTGCAGAGACGAGGCGGCTGAAAGAAGCTTCCGGACCGAATGGAGAAGATGATAACAGAGAAGATCTACATCGGAGGAGACGTCACCTGGGAGGCCCTGGATGTGACAGGTATGTGCTGCTGTATAGCAAGTACAGTAAAAGTCTTCAGTGCTAGTGTTTGCGGGGGGGGGGGGGGGGATACGGTTGCTCAACTTAGAGAATTGGGCCATATGCATTGGTGCTGGGGCCCCGGATCTTTTGAGACCCTAGCAACGCCCCTGGGTTCCAGACTGAATCCATGAGCAGGCCACATGTGTAACCCACTGAAATGAACAGGAACTCCATCTAACTTTAGCAATTTATAAATGTACCAGGAAAATCAGGATGAAGAATGTGAAGCAGATCTCTTTTTGATACAGGAGTGCAGCACTTTATTGAATTGTGGGAGGACAGTGCAGTCTACGAGAGCCTCCTGGGAGGAAAAACATTTTTTTTTGTCTAGCATAACAAGCACGACCTCCTTGTAACTAATGTGGCCTTCATGTTTTTCCTTTATCCTTGACTTAGTCACAGTCTAATACGGCTGCTTGATGGATACAAACCGAATTATAGTTTCTTACTCAGATTATAAGCTCTTGTAAACAATCAACACAGAAAATGTTATTATCTATTCATTGTTGGTTGTAGAACACATGTATGCAGTGACCAGGTCGCAGGGGCAACACGTGAGGCTACGATGGGGGTAGTAGTTTTTGGTACTCACGGTTAGCAGAGCCTCCATGGACCGGCGTGCAGTGATGGGAAAGACAGCATTGAATCCTCAGGGCACTCTCTATTGCAGGGAACACCAGCCAGATGGAAGTTGAGGTGCCCTTGATGGTAATGGGTATGCTTAAGGTGCTTTGGTGGCTGGGCCCCTGTGTTCGTGACGCCAGCACCGTTAGGTGCAAATGAAGTGGGTAAGAAGGATGAGGAGTCAATTGTAGTAAACAACAGAACTTTTATTAAATCACTTGTCTTCAGGTAGTCAGTACCAGTGGCGGATTATAATACCGGGCCTGGCATTCCTGGGGGGCCCAATGCTGACCCGAACGCCCACATACAGCGGCGGTGCACGAGCGAATAGTTCCCTGCCCCGCCACTGATCACCGCCATAGGCTTCAGGCCTAGTAGGCCTGAGGCCTATGCAGTAGTGAAATCCTGGTTCAGGCGTGCGTGATGACGTCATCGCGCGCCTGTACCGGGAGGGACGTAGGACAATGAAGAATGCGCGCCTGCCTCACCATGCTGGACATAGGTAAGTATTGGCTTTAAAAAAAAAATATTGTTTCTGTGTGCCAACTTGGGGGGGGGCAGAACAGGACATGGGGCAGTGTATTAGCAAATCAGTTCGGGGGGGGAAGATGATTATTAAATGGGGGTAAATCACTTCACGTGGGGCAGATTATTACTTGGGGGCAAATCACTTCAGGGGGTGCAGTGTGGGGGCAAATTCTTCATGGTGGGCAGTGTGGGGCCAAATTACTTCAGGGGGTGCAGTGTGGGGGCAAAAAACTTCAGTGGGTGCAGTGTGGGGGCAAAATACTTCAGGGGGTGCAGTGTGGGGGCAAAATACTTCAGGGGGTGCAGTGTGGGGGCAAATTCTTCATGGTGGGCAGTGTGGGGCCAAATTACTTCAGGGGGTGCAGTGTGGGGGCAAAATACTATATGGGGCAGTGAGGGGGAAATTACTATATGGGGCAGTGTGGGGGGAAATTACTATATGGGGCAGTGTGGGGGGAAATTACTATATGGAGTAGTGTGAGGGGAAATTACTACATGGGGCAGTGTGGGGGGGAAATTACTATATGGGGCAGTGTGGGGGGGAAATTACTATATGTGGCAGTGGGGGGAAATTACTATATGTGGCAGTGGGGGGGAAATTACTATATGGGGGTAGTGTGGGGGAAATTACTATATGGGGGTAGTGTGGGGGAAATTACTATATGGGGGTAGTGTGGGGGAAATTACTATATGGGGCAGTGAGGGGGAAATTACTATATGGGGTAGTGTGGGGAAAATTACTATATGGGCAGTGTGGGGGGAAATTACTATATGGGCAGTGTGGGGGGAAATTACTATATGGAGTAGTGTGGGGGGAAATTACTATATGGGGCAGTGTGGGGGGGGAATTACTATATGGGGCAGTGTGGGGGGAAATAACTATATGGGGCAGTGTGGGGGGGGGAATTACTATATGGGGCAGTGTGGGGGGAATTACTATATGGGGGTAGTGTGGGGGAAATTACTATATGGGGTAGTGTAGGGGAAATTACTATATGGGGTAGTGTGGGGGAAATTACTATATGGGGCAGTGAGGGGGAAATTACTATATGGGGCAGTGTGGGGGAAATTACTATATTGGGCAGTGTGGGGGAAATTACTATATGGGGGCAGTGTGGGGGAAATTACTATATGGGGGCAGTGTGGGGGAAATTACTATATGGGGCAGTGTGTGGGAAATTACTATATTGGGCAGTGTGTGGGAAATTACTATATGGGGGCAGTGTGGGGGAAATTGCTATATGGGGCAGTGTGGGGGAAATTGCTATATGGGGCAGTGTGTGGGAAATTACTATATGGGGCAGTGTGGGGGGAAATAACTAAATGGGGCAGTGTGGGGGGAAATTACTATATGGGGGCAGTGTGGGGGAAGTTACTATATGGGGGCAGTGTGTGGGAAATTACTATATGGAGCAGTGTGGGGGAAATTACTATATGGGGGCAGTGTGGGGGAAATAACTATATGGGGCAGTGTGGGGGAAATTACTATATGGGGGCAGTGTGGGGGAAATTATTATATGGGGCAGTGTGGGGGAAAATACTATATGGGGGTAGTGTGGGGGCGTTTCTATTAGGGGACATTATTTTTGGGGACACTATACAGGAATTATTACCTGGAGCACAATATAGGGTGTTATTATCCTGAGGGCACTCTAGGGGACATTATATTTGCTGTAGACACTATAGGGACCTTTGGGGTAATTTATCAAACTGGTCTAAAGTAGAACTGGGTTAGTTACCTATAGCAACAGATTTCACCTTTAATTTTTCACAGCTCCTTTGGAAAATTAAAGGTGGAATCTGATTGATTGCTATGGGCACCTAAACCAGTTGTACTTTACACCAGTTTGATAAATTACCCGAATTATGTCTGTGTAACAAACTCTGTAGAGACGAGATGCGGCTGAAAGAAATTGTCATGGCGGTCTGGGTCAAACGGAGGAGAAGAGGAAAGAGAAGATCTACATGACAGGAGATGTCACTGGATGTAAGAGGTATGTGGTGCTGTATTCTCCTATATGCTGGCTCACTACTGTGACCTGTGTCTCCTCTTTTCCTCCAAGTCTTTTTTTTATCATAATCGTATGTATTTTAAATTTGGCAACTAAAATTTTCATTTGTCACCTGCAGTAACAGCCCAGATATCCGTGATAACTTTCTGTGTGCAGATAATGTAGTAGATGTTCCATGCAGTCTTATGTAACACCCCACATAACACAATAGTTCACTGTGTTATGTGGGCTGTTACATAGGACTGCAGGTAACATCTATGAAATCTGTACTCGGAGAGTTATGAGATGGTGGGGGTCCGACTCCTGGCACCCCCCACCAATCAGCTGTTTGAGAAGACCGTGATGTTAAAGTGAGCGCAGCAGCCTCTTTGCTCCTTACCAAGCACAGCTCTGTCCATTTGATAGCACTGCACTTGGTATTACAGATCAGACCCAATCACTCAGATGAGACAGAGCGGCACCTAGACCATGTGAATGATGTCCTAGGAAGAGACTTTGGCGCTTAAGAAGCACCGCAGCCTCTTCATACAGAAAAAAAAACTAAAACGGAGGGGGGGGGGGGTCCCGAGTTGGGTAGACAGCCCCGGGCCTATCATGCACTTAATCCGCCCCTGGTCAGTACAGTCCATTAGTACAGAAGAAGGTAATAGTTCAAATATCAAATATGTTGTAATCCTCTTATCAAGCTGGGCAGTTGTCAGTTAATGAGTTTTCCTAAGGCCGAATGCACACGGCCGAGAGCGAGCCGTGAAAACCCTGTCGGGATTCCTGCTGACTGCTGGAGCGCACGGCGTCATGGGTTGCTATGACGCCGTGCGCTTCATGCAGCCGCTCCTGTACAGTAATGCACTATACTAGTGTATTACTGTCCAGCAGCGGCTGCATGAAGCGCACGGCGTCATAGCAACCCATGACGCCGTGCGCTCCAGCAGTCAGCAGGAATCCAGGCAGGGTTTTCACGGCCCGCACTCGGCCGCGGAACACAGCCGTGTGCATTCGGCCTAATGCTGTTACTTTACAGAGAAGAAATAGATTGTTGCTGATATAGGTTTACACTAGGTCCACTTGCTAGCACTCAGGTACTGAATATAATACTTTACTTTATATTGAGCAATCCAATAAGGGGGTTCTACCTTGTTGCGGGCAAACTCTCTGCTACATTATTTTATGTAGGATGCTCTCCTGAAGTATTCAGGTTCACTAGGTCCCAGAAGGCATGTAGTGAAAAAGGATAATTAGGCACCTTTAATCATCCGGCTGTGTCCAGGTACTGTAAGGCTGAGTTCACACGAGCGTGACAGATTTGGTCCGGATGCGTTCAGGGTGCGTTCAGTTAAACTCGCACCATTTTGCAAGCAAGTTCAGTCAGTTTTGGCTGCAATTGCGTTTAGTTGTTCAGTTTTTTCCGCGCGGATGCAATGCGTTTTGATGCATTTTTCACGCGCGTGATAAAAAACTGAATGTTTACAAACAACATCTCCTAGCAACCATCAGTGAAAAACGCATTGCATCCGCACTTGCTTGCAGATGCAATGCGTTATTAACGCAGCCCCATTCACTTCTATGGAGCCAGGGCTGCGTTAAAAACGCAGAATATAGAACATGCTGCGATTTTAAAGCATTGCAGAAGTGATGCATGAAAAAAAATGCTCATGTGCACAGCCCCATTGAAATGAATGGGTCAGGATTCAGTGCAGGTGCAATGCGTTCACCTACTGCATTGCACCCGCGCGGAAATCTCGCCCGTGTGAACTCAGCCTTAAGGCCTCATGCACACGACCGTTGTGTGCATCCGTGGCCGTTGTGCCGTTTTCCGTTTTTTTTCGCGGACCCATTGACTTTCAATGGGTCCGTGGAAAAATCGGAAAATGCACCGTTTTGCAGCCGAGGCCGTGATCCGTGTATCCTGTCCGTCAAAAAAATATGACCTGTCCTAATTTTTTGACGGACAACGGTTCACGGACCCATTCAAGTCAATGGGTCCGTGAAAGAACACGGATGCACACAAGATTGGCATCCGTGTCCGTTACCCGTGGCCGTAGGTTGCTTTCATACAGACGGATCCGAAGATCCGTCTGCATAAAAGCTTTTTCTGATCTAAGTTTTCACTTCGTGAAAACTCATTTCCGACAGTATATTCTAACACAGAAGCGTTCCCATGGTGATGGGGACGCTTCTAGTTAGAATACACTGCAAACTTTGTACAAGACTGCCCCCTGCTGCCTGGCAGCACCCGATCTCTTACAGGGGGATATGATAGCACAATTAACCCCTTCAGGTGCGGCACCTAAAGGGGTTAATTGTACTATCATATTCCCCTGTAAGAGATCAGGGCTGCCAGGCAGCAGGGGGCAGACCCCCCCCCTCCCCAGTTTGAATATCGTTGGTGGCACAGTGTGCCCCCACCATCGCCCCCCCCCCCCTCCCTCCCTCTATTGTATTAAATCGTTGGTGGCACAGTGTGCCAACCACCATCGGCCCCCCTCCCTCCCTCTATTGTATTAAATCGTTGGTGGCACAGTGTGCCAACCACCATCGGCCCCCCTCCCTCTATTGTATTAAATCGTTGGTGGCACACTTGCATTGTAATTCAGGACGGATCCGTTTGGCTCCGCACGGCCAGGCGGACACCAAAACGACTTTTTTTTCATGTCCGTGGATCCTCCAAAAATCAAGGAAGACCCACGGACGAAAAAACGGTCACGGATCACGGACCCCGTTTTTGCGGACCGTGAAAAAAAACTGTCGTGTGCATGAGGCCTAAGTCTCTCCCGGTCACTAGTGCTTATGAAGTCCATTGGCTAAACTCAGCTCTAATCTTCACAAGTCTTCCTCTATACTCAGACATAGACTTACTTGTCTGTGCTGTAATGCTGTAAATACTTTAGCATGCCTTATTGTTGGGTATGACCAGCCTTATATAAGATCTTGACATTGAGCTCATGACTAAGGTTATCACAGTGTACGCAGCACATGTTTCAAGTGACGGCAGTAGATGACTGTCATCTCTTTCTATTGACCTAGCCATAAAAACCTCAATCAGAAAGACAATGGGTCAAGGCACGTCAAAGTTGGTGCTGAGCCAACCATCAGAGATTTTACTCGCCCCCCTATTTTTCACAAGTCACTGGGGTGTTATTAATTCACGATGAGGATGTCATACCCATGATTGTCCAGCAGGCTAACTATATTACAGGAAAATGAGAAAAGAACGCCAAGAAGGAGTTAAGATAAAAAAAACTATTTTGCAATATTGCAATACTGGAGGATGTTACATGTAGTGATCAAAGTTCCAAGATCCTTACTTTAAATACCGATGCTCCGCAGACGTTTTTTGTTTTCAGCTGCCAGGCTTGAACAGGTATATTGCACATCATTGTGAGGTACAGCCAGATCTCAGCATCTTCCCTATTCACACATATACCTGCTCAAGCCTGGCAGTTGTCTTTGTGGGAAAAATCTTTACACTAAAATTTTAAACGCAAAAAGAAAATGTGTATACAGTAGATGGGATTAATCTTAAACATTAGTGATATGTGGCCTAATATAGTGTTTCCTTGAACATCAAGCACAGATCTTCAGCAATAGGGGCATCAAATAGAGATCTTCAAGGGGGGGGGGGGGGGCCATTAAGCACATATCTCTTGGGGAAGGGGCATCAATCATAGATCTCAAAGGGAGGGGGCATTAAGCACAGATCTCCAGTGGAAGGGGCATCAAACATGGGTGTCAGGCATCAAGCACAGATATCCAGGGGAACAGGCATCGAGTACAGATCTCAGAGGGAGCAGGTATAATGCACAGAGGTCCAAGGGAGTTGGTCATCAAGCACAGATGTTCAAGGAAAGGGGCATCAAACACAGAACTCCAAGGGAGGGGGCATCAAGCACAGATCTCTAGGGGAAGGGGCATCAAGCACAGAACTCCAAGGAGAGGGGCATCAAGGACAGAACTCCAAGGGAGGGGGCATCAAGCACAGATCTCTAGGGGAAGGGACATCAAGCACAGAACTCCAAGGAAAGGGGCATCAAGCACAGAACTCCAAGGGAGGGGGCATCAAGCACAGAACTCCAAGGAGAGGGGCATTAAGTACAGAACTCCAAGGGAGGGGGCATCAAGCACAGATCTCTAGGGGAAGGGGCATCAAGCACAGATCTCTAGGGGAAGGGCATCAAGCAAAGAACTCCAAGGAAAGGGGCATCAAGCACAGAACTCCAAGGGAGGGGGCATATATCACAGATCTCCAAAGGAAGGGGGCATTAAGTACAGATCTCCAAGGGATGGGGGTATTAGGCACAGATTTCTAAGGGAGAGGGACATCAAGCACAGATCTCCAGAGGAATGGGTATCAAATACAGGATTAGGTGGCTGTGTCTTCGCCAATGCCATTAACTCCAGTACTCCACTGATGCTGCTGCTTTGGTCGGACACACACCACTACAGTGACAGTCCCCCTCCCCACTCCCCAGCCAGACCAGAGCCAGCCCTCACCTCAGCTCAGTCACTTGAACCGAACCGTACCGTACGTCTGCGCGCCAAGCCAGCCGCCCACACTCCAGCAGCTCGCAGCTTTTCTGTACGGCAGGCTCCGCTGTACTGCAGGCTCTGAGTCCGCCTCCTCCACTTCCGGCCAGGACAAGTCAGAAGAACTGCCGCCCAGACTGCGGGACCACTCCCTCTCTGCCTCCGGCTACGACTGCCCCCTATCACAGCACCACGGCCCACTCACCACATGATTTTTATTTTTTTAAATCCTCAGTCAGCGGCCCGGGCCGGCCAGCCGCCCCCCAGTGGCGTAGGGCCCCATAGCCATTGCTATGGCTACTATGGCGATCCCTACGCCACTGCTGCCTGGTATTGTTGAGGAAACACTGACCAGCCTTCGAAATGTCCAGGACATCGTAGAACCAGTACTACTGCCTATTTTGACTCAGGAGATGTGCTGTTCCAACAAGATAATGCCCGCCAACACACTCTCTCCCATCGAGAATGTCTGGGAATGGATGAGCAAAAAAAGGTGGTTAGTCAGCACCTCCCAGTGCGCAGGTGCACGCTGCCATGGCAAAGACCTAGAAGAAAAAAAGACAATGCAGCAGGACACTGCAAATCAGATGAAGTACAACAATGCTATAGTCACAAAAATTATGATTACAATAATTGTTGTACAAACCGGATTCCCAAAAAGTTGGGACACTAAACAAATTGTGAATAAAAACTGAATGCAATGATGTGGAGATAGCAAATGTCAATATTTTATTTGTAATAGAACGTAGATGACAGATCAAACATTTAATCCAAGTAAATGTATCATTTTAAAGGAAAAATACGTTGATTCAAATTTTCACGGTGTCAACAAATCCCCAAAAAGTTGGGACAAGTAGCAATAAGAGGCTGGAAAAAGTAAATTTGAGCATAATGAAGAGCTGGAAGACCAATTAACACTAATTAGGTCAATTGGCATCATGATTGGGTATAAAAAGAGCTTCTCAGAGTGGCAGTGTCTCTTAGAAGCCAAGATGGGTAGAGGATCACCAATTCCCACAATGTTGCACAGAAAGATAGTGGAGTAATATCAGAAAGGTGTTACCCAGCGAAAAATTGCAAAGACTTTGCATCTATCATCATCAACTGTGCTTAACATCATCCTAAGATTCAGAGAATCTGGAACAATCTCTGTCCGTAAGGGTCAAGGCCGTAAAACCATACTGGATGCCCGTGATCTCCGGGCCCTTAAACGACACTGCACCACAAACAGGAATGCTACTGTAAAGGAAATCACAGAATGGGCTCAGGAATACTTCCAGAAACCATTGTCAGTGAACACAATCCACCGTGCCATCCGCCGTTGCCAGCTGAAACTCTACAGTGCAAAGAAGAAGCCATTTCTAAGCAAGATCCACAAGCTCAGGCGTTTTCACTGGGCCAGGGATCATTTAAAATGGAGTGTGGCAAAATGGAAGACTGTTCTGTGGTCAGACGAGTCACGATTCGAAGTTCTTTTTGGAAATCTGGGACGCCATGTCATCCGGACCAAAGAGGACAAGGACAACCCAAGTTGTTATCAACGCTCAGTTCAGAAGCCTGCATCTCTGATGGTATGGGGTTGCATGAGTGCGTGTGGCATGGGCAGCTTGCATGTCTGGAAAGGCACCATCAATGCAGAAAAATATATTCAGGTTCTAGAACAACATATGCTCCCATCCAGACGTCATCTCTTTCAGGGAAGACCCTGCATTTTTCAACAAGATAATGCCAGACCACATTCTGCATCAATCACAACATCATGGCTGCGTAGGAGAAGGATCCGGGTACTGAAATGGCCAGTCTGCAGTCCAGATCTTTCACCTATAGAGAACATTTGGCGCATCATAAAGAGGAAGGTGCAACAAAGAAGGCCCAAGACGATTGAACAGTTAGAGGCCTGTATTAGACAAGAATGGGAGAGCGTCCTATTTCTAAACTTGAGAAACTGGTCTCCTCTGTCCCCAGACGTCTGTTGAGTGTTGTAAGAAGAAGGGGAGATGCCACACAGTGGTGAAAATGGCCTTGTCCCAACTTTTTGGGGATTTGTTGACACCATGAAATTCTGATTCAACAAACTTTTGTTCCGTGATTTATGTTCTATTCTGAATAAAATATTAGAGGTTGGCACCTCCACATCATTGCATTCAGTTTTTATTCACGATTTGTATAGTGTCCCAACTTTTTTGGAATCCGGTTTGTACTTCATCTGATTTGCAGTGTGCTGCTGCATTGTCTCTTTTTCTTCTGGGAATGGATGAGGTGACGGATATCCCATGCACAGCAGCCAACAACCACCTTGGTTGAACTATGGATTTAAGTTGAAAAAGCTTGGAATGAAATCCCACAGGAACATATCCAGTATCTGTATGACTGTTACCATGCCAGAATGGCTGCCTGTATCACAGGAAAGGAGATGACACCCAATATTAAGGTGACCTCAACATATACTCTGCTGCAGATCCCCAAATAAAGGGTGCAGCACCTTGGTTGCGTGATCATTGACCAAGCACCATTAACAGTTTATACTTTGTCATTCTCAGCTCAATCGTATTAAGTTTTCCAGATTTTCATTTTCTGCTAATGTATATGGGAAGATTTATTTAAATTGTCTAAACTAAAAATTCTGTTGCCTATAGAAACCAGCTTTCATTTGTCACAATAGCAACAGATTGGTTGCTATTGGCAACAGAGACTTTTTTAAGACAGTTTCATAAATCTCCATATAGATGTTTCTCGGTTGAATGACATGAATATATCACCCATGTTTTCAAATTCTAATGCCACATCTAAGTCACAAATATAATTCTGGACATTGTGTAGATCCAAATCCCCAGCCTCATCTTAGTTCATATCCTAAACTAGCATTTATAGAGTTAGGGTGCATGTTATGATTAAAGGGGTTGTCTGGACTAGGATCCGACAACGCCAATGGTCACAACCTGCGCCCAATAAAAAAAATAAAAAAACACTCCCCTCTCTGTTCCTCTGCTGCTGCCCCATTCAGATGTGCCTGCCAGACCAGAAGTGGCTTGGTCTTGTGACAGTTGCGGCCAATCACTGACCTCAGTGGTCAAATGTGCTAGTATGGCACGTCACTGGCAGTCATGGGACCAAGTGAGCCTCCAGCCTGGTGGGGACCTGAAGCGTCCATAAATGGACCAGCAGTGCAGGAACAGCAGGTCTGCAGAGAGGTGACCGTGTATTATTTTTTTTTTATTGCCACAGGTTCAGAGACCATTGGGGTTGTCAGCTCCTAAACTGGACAACTCTTTTAAAGTTGCTTGCCACAAGCTATTATCCCCCATACAGCCGACCATTTTAGGAAACTTTTTCTAATCATATTTGGGTGCGGCCACACATAGCCGATCCACTGAGGAAACCGAAATCAGCAGTGGCAAAATCTATACCTAATCAGTCTGTGGAAATTGACTCCACTGTAGATACATAGTCAACTGTGACTAAGCGCTAACTCACAGCCCGAAGTTGTGTGTCCGTGTACTTGTATGGGATCTACTAAAGTCGCTATTGTTTTAGTGGAAGCTGAAATCTTCTTCACTTTATTCATGTATCTGAGTCTTCAGTCATTCCGTGCTTCTGTGAGCTACACTCAGGTGAGCTGGCCCTTCACTTGGTATCTTACTCAGTATAGACATACCAGTACATGAGAGGTAAATGATAAAATGATGTCTGTCTGCCACCACTAGAGGGAGCTTACTGCATACTGCATAGTTAGCAACAGTCCCAAATTTGCAATCACTGTCCCTAATTTTCAGAGACAGTCTCGGCAAATTTGGGCTGCCCTATGCTGACAATGGTGTATGCAGGGCCGGCTCCAGGTTTATGTGGGCCCTTGGGTGATAAATCCCAGTGAGCCCCCTTGAGGCATTTTCCCAGTCGGACCACACACAGTATAATGACCCCACAGTGGCCCTCTATTCAGAATAATGACCCCCAGTCGCCCCCATTCAGAATAATGGCCCCCACACTGGGGGTTATACTGTATGGAGGGGCACTGGGGGTCATTATACTATATTGTGGTCACTGGGGGTCATTATATTGAATGGGGGCTCTGGGGGTCATTATACTGGGTAAGGGGCCATCACACTGTAATGACCCCCCCCCCCCCCCCCCAGTGGCCCCCTCACAAACCTATCATTGCTGGAGTGCAGGGGAGCCAGGGCCGGGCCTGGAAGAGAGTAGAAGCTGTGCAGTGATGTAGCTAGAAATGACTGGGCCCTACAGAAATTTTTTGTACCCCCCCCCCCCCGCCCCCCCAGTGGGTTCACATCACATTTTTCCTATCGGTTTGATGTATACAAATGTGCAGCACTCCACGTTTTTGTATCCTGAAGAGTCCAGTAAAAAATGCATACATTAACGTATATGTTTTTTTACAATGGAACTCTATGGTGAACAGACGCCACTGTACGGCATCAGTCTGAGGCATCTGTTATTAATGTATACGTTTTTGGTATACATTAAACGGATGGCAAAAATGTGATGTGAACCCAGTCTTAGTGTCAGAATAAGCACCAGTACACAGCGGAGCAGCGGGGCGGAGAGGGGAGGCCGCCATGTACTGACAGAGCGCTACCCGGTCCTGGTGGTCAGGGGTGAGGACTGTGTCTTCCAAGGATCATTTATCTATTGGGAAATACAGGGCAAAGTATAATACACTAGAATCTATATAAATTATTTATGATATAGAAATACGTCTATATTAGGCTCATTTCTGACACAGATTGTGGTGCAAAGGTCCTTAGCACCGCAATCTGCAACTTTTTCCCACTCATTTCAGGTCTAAAAAAGGTGGCGTGGGCAGGGAAAGGGATACAGTTATGGCCATCCAGTTATTGGATACCACCGCCATACAGTGACCGGATAACACCTCTGTACAGTGACCAGATAACACCGCCATACAGAGACCGGATAACACCTCTGTACAGTGACCGGATAAAAGGGTATAAGGGGGCACAGTACAGGGAATGACTAGAGGCACTGTTCAGGGTGTGGTAAGAGGGCACAATGCAGGGTATAAGGGGGCACAGTACGGGGTGGGGGGCACAGTCCCATGACCCTGTGATGTTAGAAGGTCCTTATGGTGAATGCGGTTCAGACGCCACTAAAATGAGAGGCAGAGGAGTGAGACAAGGGCCCGGGATGGACACAGCAAGTAGTAGGGGCAGGAGGTCTGTGCAGGGCAGTAATAGGAGATAGGAGGGTGGAACAGGACAGGAGCTCCGGATACATGAGGGAAGAAAGGAAACAGCAGGGGCTCCATGAGGATAAGATAGGACAGGATATGCAGGGGGAGGGGCAGGTGTCATAGAGGCAAACTGCTTAATGAGGCAGTTAAACAACCAAATAGCATGAAGCTGCTGGTCTACAGCATCCAGCAGCAGCTCAAAGAGTTCCCTGCCCCCCCCCCCCTTTTCCTGTCCCACAGAGAAGAGACAGTCACAGTGCAGACTCACAGACTGTGTTCACACTTCTGCTCCAGCCCTGCGGTCTCTCTCTTCAGGCAGCACGTCTTGTGTAGAGGGGGCGTGTCTGAAGCTCTGCAGCAGCCAGCCTCATGTGAATATCAGAGGCCCACCAGAGGGGTACTGAAATGACAGCAGTGTCATTGATGGAAGTGCTCATAGCGGATTTGCCGGGTGCTGACGCCGGTGTTCTGTCAGAAAACCTTAAATCATCAGATTCTCTTACCCCACGTGACTTCCGGGGTGCGGCTGATTCCTGAATAGCAGCAGATTTTCTGCGCATTACCTGATACCAGCATCGCCCAGGCAGTATCTAAAAGCGGCTCTAGTCTGATGAAGGCCTATGTATATGGCCGAAACGTCACGTGTAAAATTGCCGCATCTTCAATTAAAAATTATTCCTTTTGCACCGCATTACTGGAGTTCTCTATCATTGAGGGATAAGGTTTTCTGTCAGAACACCAGCCCTGGGTGTATGGCTTATCCAAAAAATGGCGTTCTTGGCTTTGTTTGGACGTTCCCAGGGTGGAGCATAATTGCCCTGAATTTAGAAACTGCTATGTTTGTAAGTATGCATGCTGTTTTAAAGGGGTGGTTGTCTGGGACTTAAAGGGGTAGTCCAGTTTTCAGATATTGATGACCTTTCCTCTTCAATATTTTTGCACTGAATTCCCCTTTTGAATATTGCTGACTTATATTCAGAAAAGCAAACAGACAGTATATGTAGCAGCACCCTGCTTCAAGGGCAAAGACACATGCAAACACTGGAAACAGGAATTACTCTGAGTTGTATTACTGCTATACTGACTATATATGACATTTTGAAGCTCTTTGCACATATATATATGATCAAAATAGTGTCAGTCCCATCTAACAATGACAAGGTGGCTTCTAAAGACAGAAACTTACACTGTTAGACTTGCATCTCCTTGGCATAAAGCCTGCAATATTCAGGGAAGTGTAGGATCTAGCTACTGTATAGTATACTCTATTTAAAAGCCTTGGGCAGATGGACAGGAACGCATAGTCTAAACTAAGGCACTAAAATTACCTATAAAGTCCTCACAATATCATATAAGCATTATTGGGCCTAGTTTAGAGAACTGCATAGCCTAACCCTATACCAATAGCCCAGACAAATAAACATAAATAAAAAATATCAACAAATGAATAATAGTACAGTATATGAATGTTTATTGAAATACACATGCCAAAAATATTTTTTTTAAAACACCACTGCGAAAAAACTTTGGGCAAGAAGGAACAGACCCAACATTACTGCTAGACAAATAGAACCACCACTGACAATGTGGACAACTCGACCATAGATATTGTATAATATTACTGGCCTATACTGATGCAAATGTGCCCTGTAATTGAACAAATACTGAAATTACATTTAAAAATATTTTATCAGGGCATAGATGTGCAACGTGCCAGTCCGCAGGGGTAGAACACGTGAGGTTCACGGTGGGCCGGAATGTACAAACAGTTCATCGGTTACTCACAGTTTAGCAGACGCCTCCCTGGGCCTGCCGTGCAGTGAAGGGGAGAACAGCACGGGATTCTCCAGGATACACTCGGTTATAGGGGACACCGGCCAGGTGGTGGTTACGGCGCCCTTGATGGTGAATGGTTGCTGAGTGATTGTGCGGCTGGGCCCCTGGTTTAGGTTTTGTCGTGATGCCAGCACCTTGATGGTGCAGAATGTTGAGGGTAATAGTGGTGTGGAGTGAGAAGAATGAGGCAGGTTTAAATCCAACTGGGAACTTTACTATAACCAGGTTCTTGATAACAGTTTACATCCAGTAATAAAGCAGTCTCTGATACACATGCGAGCTGGATGTGATTAATCCCAGTAACAGGCTGTGCTGGTAGTGATGTGTCAGGCTAGGGTAGTTAGTTGTGTACTCACTGATCTTCAGCTCTTTGCCTTGCTTCAGTCTTAGTTGAAGTAGTCCCAGTCCTGATCTCCTACACAAGTGATAGGACAGAATCCTTATCTGTCTTAAGAATAGCGGTGAGGCTGCCGGAAGCTAAGTCCTTCACCTAATTACAAAGGCGCCTAGAGCCTATGATAATGGCCTTGCCCTTCCTTTGTCTTGATCCAATGATACGAGAAATTCACTTGTTACTCCTGAAGAATGCATAGTAGAATGTAGACTTTCCTCTGCCTGGCTTCCTGGCCTTGACACTGAAATGCATGATGGCTTCTCTGGGCCGTAGAGCTCCAGAGAGAGCTGAGAGGAGAGGGGACCTCTCCTTCCCCCTTAGCTCCTCACTTCATCTCCTTCACACCTCCCACTCTCAACTGAGAGAACCCCCTAACTAGGCCTGAACTACACTATTTATACTGTGGTGCTACCCCCATCTAGTGGTGGATGTATGTAATGCACCTGACAGCCTGGTAAAGAGGAATATCACATGATAACACAATACAGCATAACAAAAAGCTTTTGCAGTTCCCACATAAACTAGTGGGATGCTGCAGATGCAGCAGTTACAATGGCCAAATAGCATGCATAGCAACATAAAAAAAGATAAAAGATAAACTAGGTAACCACAAACCAATACACAGTACAAAAGAAATAGCATAAGTCAAAGAAGACTACCAGCAAATATAAGATGATATTACATGTTCATACCCATAGTTGCAAATGGTCCGTTCCACTTGGTGAAGAGATACCTTGAAGCGCGTTTCACCACCGAGCTGGCTTCATCAGGAGGCAGTAAGGTAATGGGCATTGGGGTATTATATAGTACTATCAATAATGAAGCTCACCTGAGGCATATCAAAGGTCCGCACCTTGTAATCATTCCCATTGTCATGGCGCATATCCCTGCGTCATGCCGACACCCTGCACCATCACGTAACCACGTAATGACATCATTGAGCGAGGAACAAGCACTGTGCTGTCGGCATGGTAACAGAGAAACAATAGCACAAAGTGATGGGGGACTGCAGCGCATGTCCAAGGGGTATCAGTGCCTCAGTATGGAAGTAAACCTGCAGATTAAATAAATGAACAAAGATCTAGGACACAGCATCATTATGGAAGAAGTGTGTATATAATAAGTGAGACGTCCATCAATAAACAAATAAACAGTGTCAAGTGCATAAAAAGTGCAAAGTGCAATCAACAATAGTGTTCTAGCAAAAAAAGCACAGACATAATACCTGTGCATAATACATGGTGTGTTAATAATATCACATAGTAATACAAATAAAAAAAAGGGACAAGTACACAGAAAGGGCATAGTGCGATCAACATGAATAGTGTTCTGGCCAAATACATGATAGATATAATACAGGGTGAGTCAAAAGTCTTGGGACACCTTTTTATTTCAGAAATGAAAGGAAAAATTTAATATCTGAATATCCCAGCAAGTAATGGGTGAGTGAGCCTATCTGTTAGGCTATGTCCGAAACATGGCCGCCAGAATTTTCTTAGAAATCGATTTCCACAATCAGATTTGCAATATCAACACAGAAAGTTGCAACAACAACCGGGAACATTCCTTGTGATGCACAGCTATTTGATGTGTTCAATGTGTGTCACTGGTGCTGAACACAGAACTTTGAAGTTTTGAACTTTCTGTGTTGTTAAAGGGAACCTGTCACCAGGATTTTGGGTATAGAGCTGAGGACATGGGTTGCTAGATGGCCGCTAGCACATCCGCAATATCCAGTCCCCATAGCTCTGTGTGCTTTTATAGTGTAAAAACCTGATTTGATACATATGCAAATTAACATAAAAGAGTCATATCTTACTTGTGTGACCAGAGAAGAGTCATATTTTCAAGCTCTGACTCATTTCAGATCAATTTGCATATGTATCAAATCTGTTTTTTTTTACACAATAAAAGTACACAGAGCTATGGGGACTGGGTATTGCGGATGTGCTAGCGGCCATCTAGCAACCCATGTCCTCAGCTCTATACACAAAATCCCGGTGACAGGTTCCCTTTAACTTTTGAACTACAAGAGATATTGCAAATCTGATTGTGGCAATCGATTTCTGAGAAAATTCTGATGATTTCTACTGTAAAAAAACATTTCCTGAACTCAGGTTTGGTTCCACTTGGAACGGAACCCGAGTTTGGGAAATCATTTTTTACAGTAAAAATCTATTTATGGAGTTATTACGCAAAGTCTCGTGAGAAGTAATAACTTCGACTCATCGGAGACTCATCGCTTGCTCCGTACACTATTGAAACAAAGTTTTATGCAAATCGACTTTGGAAGCTTCATCCAAGTCAATTCGCTCATCCCTAGTTACAACCTATAGTCAGACACTTTAATGAGGTACATAGGCGCAATCCAAAAGGCCTCCAAGTTCAGGGGATAGATAGGGTTATGTTAGGCTGCAGAGGGGGGAGATATTAAAAAATTACTCATACGTAAGGAAACTAAATAGATCACCCTTGTGCAATAACGTCATTACGTGGTTACGTGATGGCGCGGCGTGTTAGCATGACGCAGGGATATGCGCTGTGGTGATTGGAATGGCTACAATCTTGACAGGCGCACACCTATAATATGCCTCAGGTAAGCTTTATTATTGATAGTACTATATAATACCCCAGTGTCCATTACCTTACTGCCTCCTGATGAAGCCAGCTCAGCGACGAAACACGCTTCAAGGTATCTCTTCACTGAGTGGAACGGATCATTTGCAACTATGGGTATGAACATGTAATATTATATTATATTTTCTGGTAGTCTTGTTTGACTTATGCTACAGTATTTCAGCCCTTTTGTACTGTGTATTGATTTGTGGTTACCTAGCTTAACGGTGTATTCTCATTTCAGACAATGGAGGCATATCGCTAGTATGCCCCATTGTCTGATAGGCGTGGGAGGCCGGCCTCCATTCATTTCTATGGGGACACGAAAATTGCAGAGCACTCGGCTATTTCCGTCAGCCCCATTGAAGTGAAATTCACTTCAATGAGGCCAATGGAAATAGCCGATCCAGCTCTCGGTTATTTTCGGCGGTCCCATAGAAATGAATGGAGAGTGGCAGCGCATGTGCAGTGCGCCCTCCTTCACTTTGTCGGGATAGGTGCGGATGCCAGAGGTGGGACCCGCACCTATCAGACAATGGTGGCATATCCTTGTGATATGCCGCCATTGCCTCAGATGGGAATACCCCTTTAACTCTTTATCTTTTTTATGTCACTGGCCATGCTATTTGGCCTTTGTAACTGCTGCATCTATGCCCTGATTTATATTTTCTATTTCATTTCAGTATTTGTTCAATTACAGGGCACTTTTGCATCAGTATAGGCCAGTAATATTATATAATATCTATGGTCGAGTCATTCACATTGTCGGTGGTGATTCTATTTGTCTAGCAGTAATATTGGGTCTGTGCCATCTTCCTCAAAGTTTTTTTGCAGTGGTATTTTTTATATTTTTGGCATGTGTATTTCAATAAACATTTATATATTATTATTAGGCCTCTTTCCCACAGGCGTGTGCGCCCCGCGGTCGTGCTGCGGCCCACAAAATGTGGGCCGCAATGCACGAGCACAGTCCGTGGGGCAGCCGCAGCGGACCTCGGACCCATTCACTTGCATGGGTCCGCAATCCGGCTGTTCTGCAAAAAGATAGGACATGTTCTATCTTTTTGCGGAACGGAAGTACGGGACGAAACCCCACGGAAGCACTCCGTAGTGCTTCCGTAGGGTACCATTCCGTGTTTCCGTTCCGCACCATTCCGCATCTCCGGATTTGTGGACCCATTGAAGTGAATGGGTTCGCATCCGTGATGCGGAATGCCTATGGAACGCCACCCGTGGGAAAGAGGCCTTAATCTGTTGATATTTTTTTATTTATTTTTTGTCTGAGCTATTGGTATATTGGTATATAGGCCAGGCATCCTCAAACTGCGGCCCTCCAGCTGTTGTACAACTACAACTCCCACAATACCCTGCTGTAGGCTGATACCTGTAGGCTGTTCGGGCATGCTGGGAGTTGTAGTTTTGCAACAGCTGGAGGGCCGCAGTTTGAGGATGCCTGGTATAGGCTATGCAAACTAAAGCAGTCACTCAGTTTGGACTGTGCACACAGTGCAAAAAATAAAATCAGACCAGACCCTAAATTAATATATCATAAAGTGCAGGTGCACACTACCATGGCTGACATGCAGAAGCAAACAAACAGTATATGTAGAATTTGTGCATGATCTTCAGGACAGGTCAGCTTGCGACATTACGTTCATCGATCACATGACCTTTGTGCAGCTCAGTCCCATTCAAGTGAACAAGACTAAGCTGCAATACCAATAACAGCCACTATATAATGTACTGCGCTGTGCTCAGTATACTATGAAGAGTTCACAGCACTTGTCTACTGTGACCCCTTCAAACGGCTTATTGGCGGGGGTGCCAGGAATCGGACCCTACATCAGATATAGTTACCTCCCAGAAAACCCCCAATTTTCTGCCCTCTAGTGGTGGCTGCCATCACTTACCGCTATGTCTTAGGAGCTCTGGTGACTGGAAATATACTTAAAGAAATGAATCATTATTGAATATTGGACCTAAATAAATCATAGAAGCAAAGTTGTAATCAAGAGTGGAAATTCACTTTAAATTCTCCTAGATCTGGGCCATTCCCTGGAGATCAGGGGCAGAGAACGCTCCCCATACATTGTCACCTTGTATCTGCACAACATTCCGGGTATCACATAACGACTTGTACAACTAGAGGCTGAGACAGGAACAGACTGTCACCTCTCACCCAGTTACACAACCCCGGCCGGCATGTTGCGTCATCTACACTCGGGTGGCTCCCTGTTCTTGGCAGTCGGAGTTATTAGTACTTATTTAAGGGTACGGCCTGCATCACTGGAGTCCTGGTAAATCATGGATGCAAAGGATGTCTAAATATAAATGCCTGTCCTAGACACTGCACATGGGAACCAAGGCCATTTACACATGGGAAAGGGGGGCGTAGGCAGATGAATCGCACGTACTGCAGCAGCATAAGGCCTCATGCACACGACCGTTGTGTGTTTTGCGGTCCGCAAACTGCGGATCCGCAAAACACGGATGGCGTCCGTGGGCGTACCGCAATTTGCGGAACGGCGCGGACAGCTATTAATATAACTGCCTATTCTTGTCCGCAAAACGGACAAGAATAGGACAGGTTATATTTTTTTGCGGACCACGGAACGGAGCAACGGATGCGGACAGCACACGGAGTGCTGTCCGCATCTTTTGCGGCCCCGTTGAGGCGGACCAAAACAACGGTCGTGTGCACGAGGCCTGAAGGGGGGTTCTGGCATTCTTGTTCCCATCAATGCCCATACAGACCTAATGCTTAATACAGCTGAGGATTTGCTACAATTGATAGCAAACACTCAGCTGAAAGAGGTATGAAGTCTGTAAGGGTCCCCAGCCTCAGGATGTAAAGCATGTTCCCATGTGGTGGACAGCAAGCAGAGTTCCTGGAAAGAAAGCATACAGACAGTTGCATCACTTCACATGAAATAAAAATGCTCTGCAACTTTCTCATGGGATTTGTTTAGTTTTTTTCTTCGTAAGTAAGATCTCAGCTTTTTGTCAATGAATGGAAATCATTTTTGTTTTGCTCCTGATGAGATTAATACAATGTATCAGTGTGAGCTAAACACATTAGCAGCACAAATTTCTCTCCTTGTTGACTCTAGGCAGATAGCTCTTAGGCCAAATGCACACGGCCGTGTTCCGCGGCCGAGAGCGGTCCGTGGTATGCCGGGCTGGATTCCTTTGTGCAGCGGCGGCATGAAGCGCATGGTGTCATAGCAACCAATGACGCCGTGTGCTCCTGCTCTGAACAGGAATCCAGCCCGGCATACCACGGACCGCTCTCAGCCGTAGAACACGGCCGCGTGCATTCGGCCTTAAAGGGAGTCTGTCGATTTCAGTCAGCATACTGCCATGTAGAGTAGGTCCCCAAAAATGATATTCTATATTCTACCATTCTTGTGGTCCTCTAATGCTGAGACATGTTTCACTTTCTTTTTATACTAATAAAGTTTTCAGAGCGCTATCGCTACACAAGTAACGCTCTCCAGGCGTCCCCTTCTTGCTTGATTGCCTGAGGCCTCTTTCAGACGGGCGTCCCAGGATTTCCTCCGGATGCGTCTCGGGTGCATTGCGGGAAACCCACGTGAGTGCGCACACAATTTCAGTCAGTTTTGACTGCGATTGCATTGCGTAGTTCAGTTTTTATTGCACGGGTGCAATGCGTTTTGCATGCGTGAGATAAAAAACTGAATGTGGTACCCAGACCCGAACCTCATCACTGAAATGGTAAAATGGTTATAAGGGAAAATAATAGCATTCTTAATACAGAATGCATAGTAAAATGTGGATTGAGGGGTTAAAAAAATAAAAAATTAACTCACCTCATCCACTTGATCGCGCAGCCAGCATCGTTTTCTTTCTTCTTCTTTCAGGACCTGCAAAAGGACCCTTGATGATGTCAGCGCAGGTCCTGCTGAATGAAGATAGAAGATCCTGTATTGAGAATGCTATTATTTTCCTTTATAACCATGTTATAAGGGAAAATAATACAGTAAATGGACTTTTATCAATTTACTAACATCATCTCCTAGCAACCATGCGTGAAGATCGCATTGCATCCTCACTTGCTTGCGGATGCTATGCGATTTTCACGCAGCCCCATTAACGTCTATGGGGCCTGAAAGGCAGAATATAGAACATGCTGCGATTTTCACGCAACGCACAAGTGATACGTGAAAATCACCGCTCATCTGCACAGCCCCATTGAAGTGAATGGGTCCAGATTCGAAGCGGGTGCAATGTGTTCACCTCACGCATTGCGATTGGATAGCAATGACACAGAAGAATCCAGGTGCACGTAGTGGCTCCACCCACCATGCACTGAAAACCGTATTTGCATAAAAATAAAAGAGAAGCATTTCACGGGATTAGAGGACCAGATTTTCACAAGAACTGTACGGTCAGGGCACCTACCCTACTTGGCGGCAAGAGTGTAGCTAAAGGCACAAGAGTTCAGTTTGGACCCCCCTTTCCCTCAGTGCTTTGTGGCAAGGGGCAGGGGTGCGCCTAGCATTTCTGCACCCTGAGGCAAAAATTCAAACAGCACCCCCATATTCCAAATTCTCAACCTAAACCCTTCCCTGGAGCCCTACTGTTAAAGACATATTTAGAAAATATTACATACCGCGCTCTAAAACATACAGGGTAATACAGCACCACATACCTCTTTCATCCAGTGACGTATGTAGATATTCTCTTTCCTTATCTTCTCTTTTCAGACCAGACCGCCATGATGCTTTTTTTTTCAGCCCTCTTTTGTCTCTGCACAGTTTGACAGACATCTTAGCTTCCTACTTTTCCATCATCCTCCCCTCCTTCTCAACACACCTTCCTGCCACCCCCAATACTGTGCCCACTGTGCTCCCCAATAGTATATAGCAAAAACAGTCCCCCTGAAAATACTAGTATTAAGCTACTTTCACACTTGCAGTAAACTTTTCCGGCACGGGAACAGCCTGTCGGATCCATACTACCGTTTGCACACGTGTGTTGCCGAAAGTCCACCCGACCCCATTCACTATAATGCAGACCGCGCGGACATGCCGAGAGGTGGCTGGACAAAAACTACTGCACGCTGCGGTTTTTGTACGGCCGCCTCTCAGCATGTTTGCTGTGCTGCAGCCAGATCTCCGGCCAGTCCCCATTATAGTGAATGGACTTCCGGCAACAGACGTGTGCAAACGGTAGTGCAGATCCAGCAGGCTGTTCCCCTGCTGAGGGTAAAGTGTCGAAACCCTAGATAAACCAAATTGCGCCACATTTTAGATGTATTTTAGGTGCAGACACATTAGTAAATCTGGGCCAAAGTATGTTCGAAAATTGCATAATTTTTTTAAACCAAATTTTCCTCTATTGTAAAAGTTATTATACCTCCTTGAGATCTGTCATCTGTCTGTTGAAAAGCTTGGTGACAACCAGGACGACCGCTATGGTCACTCAGTGAGCTGTGATGGGCATTGGGCAGTAGTGGCAGGACTGTAGTGCCACTTGTATTAGTTTACAAAGCTGCCACAGAGGCAGTGTGTAATGTCAAAGGGTTAACTGTTGTTCTAGCTGTGTAAATCCTACTTTCACTTTGTGATAACATCTAATAACCCTTATCTCTATATGACTAAAAGGTCAAAAACACTTCTTTAAGCCACACTCTAATCAGTAAGATAAGAGTTGAGCTATAATGTGTGCAGCAAAGGGCCCCTGTGCAAAGGATGTACCAGCCCCCCCCCCCCCCCCCCCCCCCCCAACCACTATGAAAACTAAGGCTCTCAGAATATGGAGACACTAAAACATGATTATTATTTTTTTTGTTTCAAAAATGATATTGTGTAAAAATTACATAAATAAAAGTATACATATTAGGTATCGCTGCGTCCGTATCGACCGGCTCTATAAAAATATTACATGAACTAACCCCTCAGATGAACACTGTAAAAATGTAAAATAAAAACTGTGCTAAATAAACAATTTTTTGTCACCTTACATCACAAAAAGTGTAATAGCAAGCGATCAAAAAGTCACATGCACCCCAAAATAGTGCCAATAAAACCGTCATCTCATCCCGCAATAAATCATACCCTACCCAAGGTAATCACCCAAAAACTGAAAAAATTATGGCTCTCAGACTATGGAAACACTAAAATATGATTTTTTTTGCTTCAAAAATTAAATCATTGTGTAAAACTTACATAAATAAAAAAAAGTATACATATTATGTATCGCCGCATCCGTGACAACCTGGTCTATAAAAATATCACATGATCTAACCTGTCAGATGAATGTTGTAAATAACAAAAAATAAAAACTGTGCCAAAACAGCTATTTCTTGTTATCTTGCCCCACAAAAAGTGTAATATAGAGCAACCAAAAATCATATGTACCCTAAACTAGTACCAACAATACTGCCACCCTATCCTGTAGTTTCTAAAATGGGGCCACTTTTTGGAAGTTTCTACTCTAGATGCATCAGGGGGGCTTCAAATGGGACATGGTGTAAAAAAAAACTGTCCAGCAAAATCTGCCTTCCAAAAACCGTATGGCATTCCTTTTCTTCTGCGCCCTGCCGTGTGCCCGTACAGCGGTTTACAACCACATATGGGGTGTTTCTGTAAACTACAGAATCAGGGCCATAAATATTGAGTTTCGTTTGGCTGTTAACCCTTGCTTTGTTACTGGGAAAAATGGATTAAAAAGGAAAATTTGCCAAAAAATTTAAATTCAGAAATGTCATCTTCATTTGCCAATAACTTAATTGTGGAACACCTAAAGGGTTAACAATGTTTGTAAAATCAGTTTTAAATACCTTGAGGGGTGTAGTTTCTTAGATAGGGTCACCTTTATGGAGTTTTTACTCTAGGGGTGCATCAGGTGGGCTTCAAATGGGACATGGTGTAAAAAAAAAAAAAAAAACAGTCCATCAAAATCTGCCTTCTAAAAACCGTATGGCATTCCTTTCCTTCTGCGCCCTGCCGTGTGCCCATACAGTAGTTTATGACCACATATGGGATGTTTCTGTAAACTACAGAATCAGGGCCATAAATATTGAGTTTGGTTTGGCTGTTAACCCTTGCTTTGTAACTGGAAAAAAATTATTAAAATGGAAAATCTGCCACAAAAGGCAAATTTTAAAATTGTATCTCTATTTTCCATTAATTCTTGTGGAACACCTAAAGGGTTAACAAAGTTTTTAAAATTAGTTTTGAATACCTTGGGGGTGTAGTTTATAGAATGGGGCCATTTTGGGGTGGTTTCTATTATGTAAGCATCGCAAAGTGACTTCAGACCTGAACTGGTCCCTAAAAATTGGGATTTTGAAAATTTCTGAAAAGTTTCAAGATTTTCTTCTAAACTTCTAAGCCTTGTAACATCCCCAAAAAATAAAATATAATTCCCAAAATGATCCAAACATGAATTAGACATATGGGGAATGTAAAGTAATAACTATTTTTGGAGGTATTACTATGTATTATAGAAGTAGAGAAATTGAAACTTGGAAATTTACAATTTTTAAAAAATTAAAATTCCTCTCCAGGAGGTAGGTGTATGTGTGTCAAAGTCAACAATCAAGAGAAGACTTCACCAGAGTGAATACAGAAGGTTAACCACAGGATGTAAACCATTGGTGAGCCTCAAAAACAGGAAGGCCAGATTAGTTTGCCAAACGACATCTAAAAAAACCTTCACAGTTCTAGAACAACATCCTATGGACAGATGAGACCAAGATCAACTTGTACCAGAGTGATGGGAAGAGAAGAGTATGGAGAAGGAAAGGAACTGCTCATGATCCTAAGCATACCACCTCATCAGTGAAGCATGGTGGTGGTAGTGTCATGGCGTGGGCATGTATGGCTGCCAACTGGAACTGGTTCTCTTGTATTTATTGATGATGATAAAAGTAGTAGGATGAATTCTGAAGTGTTTTGGGCAATATTATCTGTTCATATTCAGCCAAATGCTTCAGAACTCATTGGACGGCGCTTCACAGTGCAGATGGACAATGACCCAAAGCATACTGCAAAAGCAACCAAAGAGATTTTTAAGGGAAAGAAGTGGAATGCTATGCATTGGCCAAGTCAATCACCCGACCTGAATCCGATTGAGCATGCATTTCACTTGCTGAAGACAAAACTGAAGGAAAAATGCCCCAAGAACAAGCAGGAACTGAAGACAGTTGCAGTAGAGGCCTGGCAGAGCATCACCAGGGATGAAACCCAGCGTCTGGTGATGTCAGGGAGGCACATATGCAAACTGTTGTAATTCCTACCCAGTTCACCTGATTTGGATGTAAATACCCTCAAATTAAAGCTGACAGTCTGCAGTTAAAGCGCATCTTGTTCGTTTCATTTCAAATCCATTGTGGTGGTGTATAGAGCCAAAAATGTTAGAAGTGTGTCGTTGTCCCAATAATTATGGACCTGACTGTATATGTGCAAATAAAAAACATCTTGTGAATATGTTTACAATATATATATATTCTTTTCATACTAGGTCACGCCTCTAACTCTGCCCAAAGCATAACTATACACACCCAGTCCCCTTAATGCCTCCACATGGTAATTATTCTCCCTTTGTGCCAGTACATAGTAGTTATGTCCAGATATAGGCCCCCTCACTATAGTAATGGTCAGATATGTGCCCCCTTCACAGAAAGTAAAAAATATATATACTCACCTAGTTCCTCATGATCACAGTGCAGCCGCTGGCGCTCCACAGCAGTAGCAGGATGTAGTGTCACACATTGCTGTGCTGGTCTGTGTAGGAGGAGGAGCACAGCAGATTCCCGGCCGCACCGCTCCTCCTCCTACACAGACCAGCAGTGTGATGGGTGACACTACATCCTGCTGCTGTGGAGCCAGGTCCATATTTAGATTTGATGCTGCCCTATACACTTTAGTGCCAGTTTTCTCCCCCCAATGAAGTCCAAAGCTGATGGTAAAATGCTCCCTAGGCCTTCAGCTATCCCTCAGGACTCCCTCTTACACCTGTTACATGTGTGCTTGGCAGCTGAAGGCATCTGTGTTGGTCCCATGTTCTCATGTGCCCGCATTGGTGAGAAAAACTATGTTTTATTATATACAAACGGGGGCGTTACCATTACACCTAGAGGCTCCGCTCTCTCTGTAACTGCCGCACCCTCTGCACTTTAACATTTTTACTGCCAGGCCCTGTCAAAGTAGACAGGGAGCGGCAGTTGCAGACAGCAGAGCCTCTAGGTGTAATGGTAACGCTCCTGTTGCTCCTAGAGGATAATTTGCATTTATTCAAATATTCATTTTTTCCCCCTCAATAATGCAGGCATATATGAACATGGGCCCAACACAGACCGGCACTGATGGGTGGCTTTAGCGCTGCCCTAGCCATTTTACAGGCTAAGGCAGCGCTAAAGCATGTGCAGTGTCCCAGGGGGTCAGTAGTGTATGCTGGGCTTTGTAGTGCAGATTGACCACTAACCTGGGATCCACTGTCGTCTTCAATTGGGGCAAATACAGGAACAGGCAGATGTTAAAAGTTCGTGACGCCAGTGTCAATTAAACGGTGACACGCCGTGTAAAGTATGGTGGAAGAATGAAGCAAGCACAGGATAGCCAACAAAAACTGGAACTTTTACTGAATATCAGTCAGGATAATACATGGACACAGGTACAGCACAGTTCCATGAAAGACGGTTGGTTTCTTGTAGCAATACAGGTGGTTCTTGGGAATTACAGAATGGCCGGTCTTAGCAAGGTATTATACAGAGTGTTGATTACAGGAGATGCAGTACAGGCGGCTTACTCACTATTCCTGACTGGTCCTGCTACATGTGACTTTCTCTCCAAGGTCTAATGCCCTTTATCTGGCGTACCCTTGAAGCTGTCCTTATCTAGTACCTCCTCTGTTATCTTGAGTACCTCTTGCTTTATCTGATCGGCCTCTGTGGTATTCTGTGTCTTCAGGCTGATTAGCTATGCCCTTCTGACTTCTATGCATGGACTCAGGAGGGAATCCTCTCTGCACTGAGTCTGGAAACTTCTAACTTCCTGAGCTAGGCCCTAGCCTATTTATACTGAACTGGGGGCTCCCTCTGCTGGCTGTGATAAGGATTGCCGGTAACCGGCCTGACTGGCTTAAAGGGAACTACACACTCAAATCTAGCAGTGTCGGGTAGCCTACCCGTATGCTGCACACCCCCAGACTTTAACGTGAGTAAGGCCTCGTACTCACACACATGCCTGAACCAACATAAGCTGATGCATAAGTTAAACATGGCATTATAAATATAATAAACAACTATTTCACACAAAAATATAACATTTGCAATAAATGACGCGAGAAAGAGGGGCGTCTTCTTTCTCCTTAGGCACGGCCGCTGACCTGGCACAGCGGACTTAAGGTGAACCAGGTTAGTCTATTTTTCTTGACTGAGGTATAATAAGGAACTACACAGGATTTCCCCGTGGGTGTAGAACAGGCAAGGGCTCACGTGGAGGAGTCCATTCTTGCGCACAAACATCAAGCAGGCTATTTCCGATAGTAACTGTTCGGGAGGAGACACCACCAGCATAGTCAAAGTCTCTTAAATGGACTGGCGGACGTCCCCTGGTCATCCGGGTGGACCTTCTCAACACAGGGGTTTCCTCTTCCCTTAGCACCGAGGTAGAAGAGGGAGTAGCAACAGGAGGATCTCCATCCGTGAGACCTTGGTCAGGAACAACGGGAACAACAGGAACAACAGGATCCACTGGAGGGGGAACTGGATCCGGGGCATCTTGAACCGGCTCTTCTGGAAGTAAAGGTACAGTAGGTGCCGGAGCGGGCACCAACAAGTTCAACCATGGTGTCAGAAGCCAATGCATGGGATCGGCGTCATACCTTAGATTTCGGACAGCCTGCATAGGATCCTCGGGCTGTATCGATGACTCTGACACAGGGGGTTCAGATATAGAACTCTCGGCACTGGGTCCTGGTGTCAGGCAGAGCTTTAACCGGTTTCGGTGTACAATTTGGGATCCCCTGCCCTCCCGGGTGATCTCATAAGTGTGAGTTCCAACATTTGGGATTGCAGTGACAACATAAGGACTTTGCTCCCATTTACTGTCCAGTTTACTGGTACGGCGGTTATTTTTTAACCATACCACAGCCCCTATTGTCAAGGGTTCTGCATGGGCTGCTTGGTCATAGTCTCTCTGCTGCCGGTCTCTAGCATAGTCCATACGTTCCTGAACAATAGCTTGGGCCGTATTCAATCGCCTTTGGTGTTCAGCAACCCAGTCGGTATTAGGGAATGGGTTGATGCAATCAGGTACGAGTACATCCAAGGAGTGGTCAGCAGGCAATAATCCTTGGCGCCCAAACATCAAATAAAAGGGGGTATACCCGGTGGAACAGTGTATGGTATGATTGTATGTGAACATGAGCTGTGGCAACAGATTAGGCCAATCTCCCCTGGTTTCAGGAGGCACGGTCCTCAGCATCTCTATCAAGGTCTGATTCATTTTTTCACATAATCCATTACCTTGCGGATGGTAGGCCGTCGTCCGGATCTTCTTACAGTTGTGCAGGCGGCACAGTTCATGGAACAGATGGGACTCAAAAGCAGGACCTTGATCAGTGAGGATCTTCTCTGGACAACCGTAGGGCAGGAGGAAGTGTTTCCAGAACAGTTCGGCTGTAGTCTTGGCCGTCTGGTCTCTCACAGGCACCGCTACAACAAACTTAGTGAAATGGTCAATAATAGTCATAGCGTACACATACCCTGAGCGACTAGGCTCCAGTTTCACATGGTCGATGGCGACAAGTTCAAGAGGACGAGTACTTACAATGGGTCTCAGTGGTGCCCTCTGATCATGGTGTTCACCTCGTTTCAAGGCACAGGCTACACACTCCCGACACCACTTCTCCATGTCTTCTCTCATGCCCACCCAGTAAAACCGCTGGCGGATATTTGCCTCAGTCTTTTGGACCCCAAAGTGACCGGATTGATTGTGGTACATCTCCAACACCATACCTGCATCTCGTCGGGGTATGAGAATTTGATGCACTCTTTCGTTGGACACTGGGTCTAGGCTTCTCCGTAGCAGCAGGCCCTTTTGTATGAAGAGTTGATGGCGCTGTCTCCACAGTTTGATGAGCTCAGGATCTGTACTCTTACGCCGAATCCTCTCAGGGGTTCTGCCACTGGTAATGAAGTCCAGCAGTTCACCCAGCACTCTACTTTCAGACTGTAGTTTCACCCACCTTTCTTCTTTGAGTTCCGGCCTACTGGAGGGTGAAGGAACTGCAGCGCTGTTACTGGTAGCCCGAGCCTGATCCTGTTGAGCAAATTTATGGTAGAAGGCCGGCATTTCTACATCTTCCCAGGCATCTCGCACATCATCAGGAGCTGTCTCTGTGGGAAGTCTGGATAAAGCATCAGCATTGTCATTAGTACGTCCAGCACGATATTTTACAGAGAAATCATAGTTGGCGAGGCGAGAGGCCCATCTTTGCTCCAAAGCCCCCAATTTAGCTGTATTTAGATGTGCCAGAGGGTTATTATCAGTGAATGCAATGAATGGGGTAGCGGCTAGATAATCTTTGAATTTTTCCGTCACCGCCCACACTAATGCCAGGAACTCTAGTTTGAAGGAACTATAATTCTGGTCATTTTTCTCAGCTCCTTTCAGGGAGCGGCTTGCATAAGCTATCACTCTTTCTTTTCCCTCTTGAATCTGGGCTAACACAGCCCCCAGGCCTCGTTTGCTAGCATCAGTATACAGATGGAAGGGCTTGCTGTAATCTGGATAACCTAACACGGGAGGCTCGGTCAGTTTCTTTTTTAACAACTGGAACGCTATCTCTCTTTCTTCATTCCACTCAATGAGCACTGGAGTTCTAGGACTTTTCTTGGGCTGCCCCCTCAAGAGTTCCTGGATAGGATCGGCTATTTGAGCAAAATGGGGGATGAAACGTCTATAGTAGCCGGCAAAACCAAGGAAACCCCTCACCTCTTTGACGGTAGTGGGTACCGGCCAGTTACGGACAGCCGCTAACTTATCAGGGTCAGGTTGTACGCCCTCTCCGCTTACCACATGCCCCAGGTATTTTACCGCAGGTTTGAGCAAGTGGCATTTAGATGGCTTTACCTTCAGGCCATATTTGACAAGGATTTCAAAGACCTCTGCTAGGTGTTTCAGGTGGTCTTCATATGTTTTTGAGTACACAATGACGTCATCTAGATACAGCAGCACTGTTTCGAAGTTTTTGTGACCCAAACACCACTCCATTAGTCTCTGGAAAGTTCCTGGGGCATTACATAACCCGAACGGCATACAATTAAATTCAAACAGGCCCATGGGAGTGGTGAAAGCAGTCTTTTCCCTATCTGCCGGGGCCATGGGTACTTGCCAGTAGCCACTGGTCAAGTCCAATGTGGAGAAATAGGCAGCGGAGCCCAGAGCAGTTAGTGACTCTTCAATGCGGGGCAGTGGGTACGCGTCTTTGTGGGTTATTTGGTTAATCTTCCTATAGTCCACGCAGAAACGGATACCACCATCCTTCTTCTTTACAAGGACCAGGGGTGCCGCCCACGGGCTACGACTGTCCCGGATTACATTAGAGTCTTTCATCTCTTGGATCATTTCTTTTACAGTCTGATATGAAGTAGGCGGTAAGGGTCGGTATCTCTCCTTGATAGGAGGATGAGAGCCAGTAGGTATGGTGTGTTGTATGGCACTAACCTCTCCATAATCAGCAGCATGTTTACTGAAGGCCTGGTGGTGCTCTTTGACAAGCCGTAGTATCCCTTCTTGTTGATGTTGGGGGGTAGTCTCGTCCCCGACATGTAGCTCTTCCCACCAGGGTACTTGTGACTGAGGCACCGGCGGACATCCGCTGACTGCAGCTGGCGGCTTTTCTGTCACTGGAAGACGGATGATGTCTTGGAAGAACACCTGAGAAAGCTGGGCAACAGGGTAATGCTTAGTAAGCGCAACAGGATGGTCACTCAGGTTAATCAGACGGACAGGTACTTTACCTTGGGAGACATTCACCAGGCACTTGGCAGCTCTCACATAAGGGTAGTTCTCCATCTGGATAGGTTCCACCAGGGCTGGATAATCTTGGCCTTGGACTCCCAGGACAGCACGACACCATAAGAGAGTTTGGGAATTAGGAGGCAAAGTCACAGGCTTATTATCACGAATCTTGGCAGTACAAATTTCTCCTTTCCCGTTAGCAAACCTCTGCTGGGCACTTAACACAGTGATAGTCTTTTGAATCACCCTCTTGGATGCAGAGGAAGCGGTGGGCAGAGTCTGGTGTAATACGGCAAGGATTTCTGCATAACAGTTTTTGAAGACATTGGTGCCTAGAATGACAGGATGTCCTCCTCTGTCGCCGGCCTGTACTACTATCACCCCCTGTTGAGGCAAGGTTACTTCTCCCACCTGCAGGGTGGGTTCCCAGTATCCATGGATCTTTACCGGTTTGCCATTGCTGGCGATAATCTCTACCCAGGATTCAGGCGGCTGGGTCAATTGGTTGGTGTCCCAGAATCTTTCAAAGGCGGGCAGCTGAATAGTAGTGACCTGAGACCCAGTATCTAATAGGGCTTCAAAGGGGACCCCGTTAATCTCCACATTGATTTTAGGATGGGATCCTACATACCGTGGCATCCAATTTGGATCTTTTGGACCTAGTGTTCTACCTCCCGAGGGGTGGTCCTCAGCCTCAGGGGTTGCCCGTTTAACTGCCAGCAAGTGGATTCTGTGTGTCCCATCTTTTTGCAGTATGTACACACGGGCCGCTTGCGACCCCTAGTGCGCCTCCCAGGATCCCTGGGGTGAGTCTCTTGGTATGGAGGTGGGAACGGCTTAGAGGGTGACAGGAACTCCTCTTCTGACATCATAGGTTTTTCCCATTCCTCCATTTTTCTGCACACTCTCTCTAGGCTTTTAGTGAGGTGATTTACTTGCTCTGTCAGCATGGCGATAGTATCGGTAGCTGTAGCTTGAACAGCTTGACCGGCCTCAGCTCGGTTAATGATAAGCGGTTTTGACCTGCAGGCTGATAACTCAGGTGGGGGGCTCAACTCTGTAGATACTGCTGACCCCAGAATTTTTATAGCCAGTTCTTTAAAGTCCAGAAAGGTACTGTTAGGGTGTTGGGTGGACAGCATCTTTAATTGGGTCCTTATTTGCTCACTAGACACTCCGGTAATAAATTGTTCCCTCAGGGTCTGATCCTGGTTATCAGCTTCCTTGGGATCTATCTGGATTACAGCCCCCAAAGCCTCCTGAAGTGATAGGGCATAGTCACGGAGGGACTCACCGGACTTCTGTTTCTTGCCAAAGAAGTGCATCTTTATCTCTGAGGCAGTCCTCGTTTCAAAAGTGGCCCTGAGGCGGGTGAATATCTGCTCTAGAGTACTCCTTTCAGCAGCAGGCCAGGATAATACCTCTCTGCGGGCAGCCCCCTCAAGTTGCGCTAGCAAGATTTCCATTTGCTGATCGGCATTTATGGGGTACAGTTTGAATAAGGCCAGCAACTTTTCTTTAAAGTCTCTTAGGGTATGGGCCTCTCCGTTATAGCGGGGAAACCATGGGGCCCCAAAATAGTAAGGCATGGTAAAGGGCATCATGCTGGGGACTATAGGATGATTAGGAGCCGCAAGCTCTCCCGGGTCCGGCCGCTCGGCAACTCCCGGATCTGACATGTTAACTTATTACGAGGTGGCCGCTGGTGACTAAAGGGGCCGGAACAATCCCCTTCCCTCCGGATACAAGTTCTTACCGGTATCGGCGGGTTCGCGCAGGCCAAATCTCGTGAGACTCCGGACGTCCTGTGTACGCGGTGACGTTGCTGAAGCAGGAAAAGCAGGGCCGCGGCGGTGCGATGATGAAGAGGGGCGGGATTCTCTGTGTCTTTGAAGGGATCCGCCCACGGAGGTCCTCAGCAGCGCGGGAAACTTTACTCCAGGCGGCCGGTGGCCATCTTGATCACGATTCCCTGACAGCAAGCAGGGTGTTGCAAAGTCCAATAAATCACAGTCCACAAATACGATTTTCTCTCTGGGGGTAGCGCAACACAGTACAGCGTCTCTGATTCCTCCCAGGCACAATTTCAATCCACCGGCTTGGAAATAAAGGGTGCAGTCCTCGCAATACGGTGGTGGAATAGTTAAAGCACACAGTTCACACTTCTCTGCACTGTCGAAGTATGCGGATCCTGTTCGTGACGCCAAAAAGAGCGATGCAGTGTCCCAGGGGGTCAGTAGTGTATGCTGGGCTTTGTAGTGCAGATTGACCACTAACCTGGGATCCACTGTCGTCTTCAATTGGGGCAAATACAGGAACAGGCAGATGTTAAAAGTTCGTGACGCCAGTGTCAATTAAACGGTGACACGCCGTGTAAAGTATGGTGGAAGAATGAAGCAAGCACAGGATAGCCAACAAAAACTGGAACTTTTACTGAATATCAGTCAGGATAATACATGGACACAGGTACAGCACAGTTCCATGAAAGACGGTTGGTTTCTTGTAGCAATACAGGTGGTTCTTGGGAATTACAGAATGGCCGGTCTTAGCAAGGTATTATACAGAGTGTTGATTACAGGAGATGCAGTACAGGCGGCTTACTCACTATTCCTGACTGGTCCTGCTACATGTGACTTTCTCTCCAAGGTCTAATGCCCTTTATCTGGCGTACCCTTGAAGCTGTCCTTATCTAGTACCTCCTCTGTTATCTTGAGTACCTCTTGCTTTATCTGATCGGCCTCTGTGGTATTCTGTGTCTTCAGGCTGATTAGCTATGCCCTTCTGACTTCTATGCATGGACTCAGGAGGGAATCCTCTCTGCACTGAGTCTGGAAACTTCTAACTTCCTGAGCTAGGCCCTAGCCTATTTATACTGAACTGGGGGCTCCCTCTGCTGGCTGTGATAAGGATTGCCGGTAACCGGCCTGACTGGCTTAAAGGGAACTACACACTCAAATCTAGCAGTGTCGGGTAGCCTACCCGTATGCTGCACATGTCCATTAGTGCAAGTGACATCACCCGGCTCACTTTCAGGCGGAAGCCACTCCCAAATAGTATCCCCAGTGGTAATAAGGCTCCCTACAGTGCCCTCAGTACTAATAAGGCCTCCCTATAGGGCACCTCTTATAATCTATAAGGCATTTCTATAGAGCCCTCAGTAGTAGTAACGCCCTCCACCACTGCCCACAGTATTTATAATGTTTCCTGTAGTGCCCACATAAATTATAATGCCTGTCATCTCCCTCCGGTCTTCTATACCATGCAGTCCCATGTAAATAACCTATCTTCCTTACAGTCTTCTATACCATGCAGTCCCATGTAAATAACACCAGTCTTCTCCTTCCAGTCACATGTAAATAACTTCTCTTCCTTACAGTTCTCTATAACATACAGTCCCATGTAAATAACTTAAATCCCCTCCTTCGACCCCCCCAACACACAGTCCCATATAAATAACATCACTCCTTACCCTGCAGTCTTCTAAAATATCCAGTCCCATGTAAATAATACCAGTTATCTCCTTCCAATCTTCTATAACATACAGTCCCATGTAAAAAACATCTTTCTTATAGTCTTCTATAACATACAGTTCTATGTAACTGACACCCCTCCCCTTCCTTCAGCCCCTAACATACAGTCCCCGTTAAATAACATATTTCCCTCCCAGTAAGCAGGGAGGAGGTAGAATAGGGAGAACCACACTTCCCAGCATTTCTCCAGCACTTACATTCATTCCATGGCATCACAGATCTCCACTGCTGAGCGCTGCCTCTTTCTGCACTGGTCACATGACGGTGACCTCATCACAGGTCCTACCACCACTTTGTGTTGAAAAGATCACATGACTATGATGTCATCAAAGGTCCTTCAGCTATGGAGTGTAGACACAAACAGGGAGGCAGATTCCCAGTAAGTGCTAATCAGCCCCCCCAAACTCCGCCCCCTCCTGACCTCCACCCCAGGGTGCCCAGGTTACACTGTTGGCAGAGGTAGGGAATTAGAAATATGATAAGATAAAAAAATAAACGCCTCTGCTGGCACTGGGATGGGCGCCCTCCCTTGCTGGGCCCCTGTGCAGCTGAACCAGCTGACCAGGCGGTATGTCCGCCTCTGTTTATAAGGTCAGAGAGTATAGATTGCGCCGCGGTCAGCTGAGCTGCCTGACAGAACAATGTGAAAATTTAGATCCTGGTACTAGAGAAAATTAAGGCTGCACAAAGACAACGGTTAAATTTTTTTTATAAAGACCAATTAAAAAAATGATTTTTAGCTCAAAATGAGCACAATGCAATAATTTTAAAAAATTGCCCCCGAAGGTATACATAGCCTTTAAGACTGGCTTTTACGCCGGTCTTACTTTCCCCCCTACGCTGCCTTTAAGAATTGTCTAATTTATGACAAAGCGTGCGCCCGTATACCGCCATAATCATCTGCTTCCATGTCAGCATTGCTTCCAGGGCTCGCCTCTCAAATCACTGCTCATCCAGCAGGCATTTCTGCGCCCATGGCTGGCACTTTTTATAGGGGTACCAGTGTTTAGTAGTATTAGGTCGCCTTCACACGTGACAGATTTTGATGCAGAAAATTTCTGCAACTGAAAACTAGTTAAAGGGGTTAAGAAAACTGGTTAAAGGGGTTGTGTCACTTCAGCAAATGGCATTTATCATGTAGGGCAGTGGTCCTCATCGCCAGTTCTCAGGACCCACCTACCAGTCATGTTTTCAGGATTTCCTTAGTATTGGGCAGCTGATATAATTAGTGCCCATCCATCAGGATTTACCACAGGTATTCATTTTGTGGGATACTCCTAAATCCTGACCGGCAAGTGGGCCCTGAGGGCTGGAGTTGGGGAACCCTGATGTAGAGGGAAAATAATCCAAGTCACTTACTAATGTATTGCCTCCTTTGCTGGCTGGATTCATTTTTCCATCACATTATACACTTCTCATTTCCATCGGTATGACCACCCTGCAATCCAGTAGTGGTGGTCGTGCTTGCATACTATAGGAAAAAGCACTGGTATCTCTGAGGGCTGGGACCATGGGAGCGCACATAAGCTGGTGCTTTTTCCTATAGTGTGCAAGCACGACCACCACTGATGGATTGCAGGGTGGTCGTAACCATGGAAACGAGCAGTGTATAATTTGATGGAAAAATGAAGCCAGCCAGCAAAGGAGGCAATATGGACAGTCACAATACATTAGTAAGTGGCTTGTATTAACTTCCTCTACATGATATATGCTATTTGCTGAAGTGAGACAACCCCTTTAAGATGAGTGGGTTTGTTTAGGCAGCAAGTGGATTTCGGCAAGAGCCACTCAGGTGAATGGAACAGATTTTCAGCACCCTTAGGCCTCTTGCACACGACCGGATGCCCTCTGAGACATACTGTCCGTGAGCGGGCCATATGTCCCGGAGCGGCATTGATCGTGCGCACGGGAGCGCACAGCATCATAGATTACAATGATTCTGTGCACGTCTGGCCGCCCGTGGGGCTATTGTTCTTCACTCATATGATCTTGAGTGCGGGACAATAGGCCCGAAATGCACAGCATCATTGTAATCTATGATGCTGTGCGCTCCCGTGCGCGCGATCAATGCCGCTCCGGGACATATTACCCGTTCATGTACCGTATGTCTCGGAGGGCATACGGTCGTGTGCAAGAGGCCTTAGGCTGGGTTCATATGTGAATTAAAATAAAATTGAAAAATCCGCTGCAGATTTTTCTGCAAAAAAAAACAACGCAACAAAACTGCATGTATTTACCGCAGACAAGGCAGCAGATTTTACCCTCTCCGTTGCAAAGGGTGAATTCCGCAGGAGAAATCTGCTTTTATAAATGGACGTGCTGCAGAACCTAAATCCGCAACCTTATCAGATGGGTTTTTTGTAAGCAGCGTGTGGATGAGGAGCCGCACGAATGGCACGAAAAGCCCACAATGGCAAATCCACATCTAATCAGTCACGTGTGAACCTGGTGCTTCAGCTGGCACTATCCATGGGGGGCATTCTGACTAGCACCATTTATGAGGGTACTAGGCCATCCTGACTGGCACTATAGTATGTATGGGGATATTCACCTATGGGCTCATTCCATCTGACACCTCTGATGGTGGTACCCTAGCTGGCACTCTAAGGCCGGGTTCTAACGTCAGTGATTAGCTGTGTATTTGTACAGTACCAGCAAAGCGGGTGACACTTTTCTGAAATCTCATCCACGCATTGCGCACAAACACCTCAGTGTAAATTTGACTTGCGGAAATCTAAGAATGTGAATATATGCTGCGAATCTCCCCTGCGGATTTCACCCTTTGCTGCGAGTAGCTGCACACCCGCAGATGATGAGCTTCGTCGGGTCGCGAAGAGGGACCCAGATATCTCCTCCACGTGCATCTTACAGCGGCATACTAGGCAAGTGATCACACTGCGATGGTGCAATGAACGGAGTCATTTACAGTATTCAGATATTAATTACTGGATGTGAACTTGCCTTATTGTCTGATGGTATTATGTGACCATGCCTTTATGACCAATGGCGGTGTGATAGCGTAGGTATTAGTAGGTTACTGATTATTCTTTTAGCTTATAGCTATGCATCGCAAATGGAGGTCAGCTACAGCATAGGCCTCCTGTGAATTAGTCTTGAATCTGCCCCCCGGTTGTAGGATATTTTATTTATCCCTATTATATCACTGTACTTGGGTATTTTATTAGTATGTAATAGAAACTACAAAGGCTCCGAATTTTTGTTTGATGTTTTGTGATAGTACTGTACTAATGCCTGCAGTTTTGTTGCGGTTTTTCTTACAGAAACGCACCGAAAACTGCAGCAGATGTATCTTTCAGCGACGTTTGAACCCAGCCTAAAGGCATAGATACACAGTGCATTTTCCACGCCGATTTTCCACGTGGATTTTTTTGTTGTTGCAGGAAATCAGCAGCGTAAGGCCTCTTGCACACAAAGTTTTTTTTTTCCGTTTACGCTCCGTTTTTTCCGTTCCGTATATGGACCGTATACGGAACCATTCATTTCAATGGATCCGCAAAAAAAAACTGAAGGTACTCCGTATGCCTTCCGTTTCCGTATAAAGATAGAACATGTCCTATTATTGTCTGCATAATGGCCAAGGATAATACTGTTGTATCAGGGCCAAGATGTTCCATAAAAAAACTGAATGCACACGGACGTCATCCGTATTTTTGCAGACCAAAAAATACTGAAACAGCCATACGGTCGTGTGCAAGAGGCCTAAGGCTACTTTCACACTTGCGGCAGAGTGATCCGGCACTAATATATTCCTATGGAAAAAAAATCCGGCATTCAGGTAAGTCATCAGTTTTTTTCGCCGGAGATAAAACCGTAGCATGCTGCGGTTTTATCTTTTGCCTGATCAGTCAAAATGACTGAACTGAAGACATCCTGAACGGATTACTCTCCATTCAGAATGCATGGGGATATGCCTGATCAGTTATTTTCCGGCATAGAGCCCTTTTGACGGAACTCAGTGCCGGTGTTCTATAAAATTTCCCTACCTTGATCACTTCCAGCCACATCGGACATGCCGTTCCCAGCTTTGGAAGGAGGTGTGCCGCGCAGGTGCACAACGACAGGTTAGGGCAATTTCACAGCAGAATTTTTCCCTACGCTGTAACGCTGCTGAGGCTCCAGGGGGAAGCGCAGTGTTGGCCGGTGTCCTGCTGAGAAGTACGGCGCAAGCGCATTGTTTCTCACCAACTCTGATGTGAAATTTCTCTACCCCGTCATTGGGCGCCTGCGCGGCGAGGCACACCTCCTTCCAAAGCTGGGAACGTCATATCCGATATGGCTGGAAGTGAGGAGGGTAGGGAAATTTTATGGGTAGGGAAATGAAAGACCGGAAAAGAAAAACGCTAGTGTGAAAGTCCCCTAATAGAGTACCAGCAAAATAGATGAGATTTTCAAGATGTGATCTGGGGTGAGGATTGTGTGTGGATTTTCAGCGCAGATTTCACCCTTTGCAATGCAGAAGGTGAGATTTGGGGCGAATCTGCAAGTATCACATGCCTATTATTTGGTGCCGAAAGGCAGCACAAAAATCTGCACAGAAAATTCCATATTAACTCCACTGCCCTGTGCATACACCGACAGGAGAATTCTGCAGGCACCGATTATTCACACATTTTTTGTATAAATTATTTAAACTGTAATGATTTTTTTATTTCCCCTCGCTCCGCTCATGTCCGGTCATCCGTCTTTGCTCCGTATCACACGCCCACAATTTGGAAGACGAGAACAGCCCGGCACATGAAGGTCACCCCCTGTTCCTTTAACAAAGCCGGGTCAGGGGCGCGGCTAGATGACGCAAGTCATGGACGTAGCGAGTGACGTCGCGGCCGCTGATTGGTCGCCGCGCCTGCCTGGACTGCGCACTGAGCGAGCGCTTGTGTCACTTGGTGTCCGGCGGGTGGAGAGTTCGTGTCACCGGCAACATGAAGATCTGGACCTCGGAGCACGTGTTCGAGTAAGTATCGGGCTGCCCATGAGTAGTGGGATGCGCCTAGCAGTCTGGGCGAAGGTTTAGTGTGGGCAAAATGGCTGGTCTCCTGCTAGAATATTCCAGAAGATTAGATAATCGGCGGTATCATGGGACTACAAGGTCCAGAATGCATCACGAGCTCTGCTCTACTTCTAACTCGTTAGGGATGGCTCTGGGGCATGCTGGGAGTTGTAGTTTATAGTGATTGAGTGGTTTCTGGTCACCTAATCCATAGTCTGTTCTGTCATTCTGGTGGCCCTTATACAGATGTGATTCTCCTCTAGCTGCTCACCCTCCCACCAGAATGACAGACCGCCCGGAGCAGAGGTTGGCTGCGCCAGTGGATAGGCTCCCACTGACATTCCCAGTTTGGTTGCAGGGATTAGAATGGTCATATGATGGTTAACCCATAGTGAACTTGAAATTCTCCGAAGTCGGCTATAGGGCTGTCACATGACTGCAGCGGCCGGTTGCAGCTGGTTACGTACAGCAACTTTATAATCTGTGTATGACTGCAGGTAGGTGGCCGTTCTTGAGAGCGCTGCCCTCTATGGTGATGTCACGCTCTGCGGCAGGTATAGGCAACCTCCAGCACTGCAGCTGTTGTGCAACTACAACTCCCAGCATGCATACTTGCTCTGCTCTTCTCAGAACTCCCATAGAATTGAATGGAGCCTGCTGGGAACTGTAGTTTCACAATAGCTGGAGTGCCGGACCTCTGCTCTAAGGAATCCATAGTCACTGTGGTTTTAAAGGGGTTGTCCAACATTGACTTTTATTGAGCCACCCCACTGAATCTCTGAAGAGAAGCACACTTACCTGCTCCCTGCTGCTCGGTTCCAGCTCTGAGGGTCTCGACCAGTCTTCACAGCACTTCTGGTCCATGCGTGTAAGCGCCCTGCGTGGACAGGGTCACGTGTAAGCGTCCTTTTATCTTCATTCAGCAGGACCTGCGCTGACGTCACCACGTGGTGAGCGCGATTGCGTCATCAAAGGTCCTTTTGCAGGTCCTGGAAGAAGTAGAAGAAAGAAGACTATGTCGGCTGTGCAAACAAGTGGATAAGGTGAGTTAATTTAAAAAATTTAACCCCTCGATCGACATTTTACTAAGCATTCTGTATTAATAATGCTATTATTTTCCCTTATAACAACGTTATAAGGGAAAATAATAAAATCTACAGAACCCCAACCCCGAAAGTCCGGGTTCGGGTCTGGGTACCACATTGTTTTTTACCAAACACATTGCACCCGCGTGATAACAACTGAACAACGCAATCGCAGTCAAAACTGACTGAAATTACGTGCGCACGGGTTTCCTGCAATGCACACACAACGCATCTGGAGCAAATCCGGGACACCCGTGTGAAAGAGACCTAAGCGCCCTGCGTGGACAGGGTCACGTGTAAGCAGTGACATGTTCTCAAGCAGCACGTCGCCGCTGAGGCCAGTTATTGGTAGCAGCGGCGCACGTGACCCTGTCGGTGCAGGAATCTTACATGCCTGGACCAGAAGTGCAGTGAAGACAGGTTGAGACCCTCAGATATAGGACTGAGCAGCGGGGAGCAGGTAAGTATGTTTCCCTTTGCAGGTCTAGTGTGGTGGGGGTGGACAACCCCTTTAAGAATGAATACATAGGTGTCATGGTTACCAGTAGCACCCAGATTCCGTTCTTTTATAGTGCCCAGTACTGTATACAGGCAGGTGAGGGGAGTGATGGCATATCATCAGTAAAGCCGTACGTCTGCAGCCTGTAAGACTACAACCCCCAGCATGCCCTGATGGATAACACAATGTCAGCCTGTCACCAGTTTGACTTGCTGATTGCAGAACACAATTTGCATATATCTACACAACAGAAGAAGTTTAGGTAGCATGTGGGTCTAGTGTCCCTTTTAGTGGCATTGCTTACCTGGCTGTTTGCACCCTTCGTACCCACCTAAGTATGACTTCTCTGCTCTCCTGTTTTATCAATTACTCATGAATAATAAATCCAGAATGTCTTTTCTCAGAACGCGTCCTCTGTTATTCCTCCTGGAAATGTGACTACTTTACCATCCCTAATTCTTTCCATAGACGTCCTTTGTTTTTATTTTTTTGGAGGAAAACTGAGTTCTAAGGAAAAATGCTCTAGAGTTGTTATTTTAATGGTGGAATGCAAGTATTTGCTTACATTGACGTGTCGGGATAGTTGGCAGGTCCTGATTAATTACCCTGTAATTAGGTATATGAATGACTCCCCAGGCTACAAGCTGCCATAGCATGCTGAGACTTGCAGTTCACCGGTTGGACTGCATCCTTTAATCAAATGTCAGAGACAGGTTAATGAATCATCCAAGTCTTTGTATCTGTGAGCGGTGCACGTGCTGTAATTGTCCCGGAACATTCCTGGCCGTCCGCCGTAACTGGTTAGTCCGTGTCATGGCTCATCCTTCCTCTCGTGACATTAGAGATTATCAGAGGGGTTTGGGATTTCAGCCCTAAATTATATCATGTAAAAAATCAGCAAGATACCAGCAGCTAAAAAGTCACCTCTTAAAGGGCCACGCTTCCTAGAGTCGGCAGCTTATAAAAGATCCATGCTATAACATATGGAAACGGAAGGAAGGTTGTGGTTATGGGGGGCAGGAGCCTATCCGTGGCCCAATACTAATCATCCTGAAGTGAACGTGGGATTCAGATAGACGTCTCTTTAAATCCGTGAGTCCTGGTAGTAACAGGGTCTATGGGGTCAGGAGTGTCACCTTTTATAAATGCCCGGTTATTTTTACTTATGTGCTCGTGCCTCACGGTTCCTACAGCGGAGAGTTCCTATATTTGGCAGTGTAAAGGTTAACTTGAGTGGGGGGGGGGGGGGTGGAAAGATGAAGCCCATGTGAAGATGAGGGCTGATGGGACCAGCATGCGGTTCTCGTTAGGACTGGAATGTTAGGGGGGGGGGGGGGGGGGGCTGGGTAAAGTGCCGGCCACCTTCCTCTCTGTCACGTTTTTTTCCATTACAGCATTCATGCCTCTGCCGCTTCTCCATGTGACTAGACAGGAGATGGCAGTATATCTAGAGTCTAATCACAGCGATTGCTCTCGGTTATAGACTGGGGTGTTACATAAAATCGGATATTAGACGAAAAATGTCACTGTGGAGAAGGGTTTATTGTGCAGGCTCGTTGTGATCCCATGGTAGGACAGTACAGCCGTCCTAAGCATTTCGGGTGGCTGACAACCGAGAAATATGACCTATACTAGCGGTTTAGTTAGTACCTGGTCTTGTGGCGGTATTCCTGTAGACCTGAGGCCTGATCACGTCATGTGGTTTTCAACGTCTCGCAACTCTGCACTTCCCGTATTATACTAGAAGCGTCTTCTCTATGCGGTGCTCTTATCTTCCTCAGTGATTCTGTAATGGCCAAGGTTGTCAGGACTTGCTGAGAGTTGTAGTTCTGCATTGGTAGGGTAGAGACCACTCTGTCTACTACTAGTCTACTCTAGTGCGCCGTGGGCTCGCTGATCCTACAGGTGTAGAGACCTCTTTACATTTGCAGCCCATATTAAAGGGATAGTCTCCAGTTGTGAAAAGTTATCCCCCACCCACAGGAGAGGGGATAACTATTAGCTCAGTGAGGATCCTACTGCTGGGACCACCACCATGCAGGAGAATGGGGGCTTCTCAAAATGAACGGAGCGAGAGGTCTTGCATCTACACTGCTGCTCCATTCATCTCTGCGGGGGGTACGGGAGACAGCAGAGTACAGCGAGATGAATGGAGCAGCACTGCACATGTGCGACCTTCCTCTCTATCCATCTCGAGGGTCGCCATTCTTGTGATCGGTGGGAGGTCCCAGCAGTAGGACCCCCCCTTCCCCAATCTAATAGTTATCCCCTATGCTGTGGATAGAGGGTAACGTCTCACAACTGGAATTCCCCTTTAAGACTCCAGGAGGTGTATTACCCATTGACACACTCCCAACATACTTTTGGAAGGTGCGTTGCTGAGGGTTGTACTTTATTTAGCCTGCAGAGAACTGAACATTCAGATATTACGAGGGGAAGGGCGGCTCCACCTTGTCCAGTACGCAGCAGACCTACTGCCAAGCTCAGGTTCTGGTTTAAAGTGGCTCCAGTTATCACCTGGACAAGCACGCAGCCCTTTAATATCCTCTGTGCGGTCGGGAGACTGCCCCTGTTTGATCTGTATGTCCTAATAGGGTGTATTAGTGAGGAACGCCCTGATTTCCCAACCACCTTTCTATATGCTTCCTGACCATAGTAATAACCATTGGAGCTCATCTCCTTCCCACCACTCATAGGCTTTTTGGTTAAGGTATGACCCATAACATTTTCTTCTGTATTACAGCCATCCGTGGGAGACTGTCACAACAGCCGCTATGCAGAAGTACCCTAACCCCATGAACCCGAACGTGGTTGGCGTGGACGTACTAAACAGACATGTAGATGGCAGCGGGAAGCTACACAGTGACCGGCTTCTCAGCACCGAATGGGGCATGCCTAGCATTGTCAAATCCGTAAGTGTCCAGAGCTTCCGGCATCTCCTAGAGCGGTACTCCGCTCCCAGAGCCTTTCATTGAGCGACAGTGTGACCTTTGCCAGTGACAAAGGAATGGCTGTATCAGCATCCATTGTAAATGCCGACCGTGCTGGGGCTAGAGTCGTTAACTGTTTAAATGCTGTAGTGTGGGCGTTGAGATGACCGTGGATGCAGGTTTTCAGCATGTATCTGCTTGAACTCAGTGTTGTTTTTGGGGTTCTCCTGTAGATTATCGGGGCATCAAGGACGAAGACCTACATTCAGGAACACTCGGTGGTGGATCCTGCGGCAAAAACATTGGAACTGAAGTCCACTAATGTAAGTGACCGTTACGTCCTCCGTTACGTGTATGAGAAGGAGTCCAGGGATCATAAGCGCACAGGTTTTATTGGTCTAGTAGGTTCGTAGAGCTTGACTTGTGTTTTCTTCCCTTTTCTGTACAGATCACCTTCACACACATGATATCTGTGGACGAAAGACTAGTCTACAAGCCACATCCCCAGGATGACAAAAAGTAAGTCCTTGAATTGGTGGTGCCTGTGTGGTAAGGTTGATGGGGCTGAAGCTCCCCAACATGTTACATGCTAGGGTACTGCCACCTGTGGCTTAAATGCTCCAGATTTTATGCAGAGGAATTGCATGTGGAAAATGTGCAGTGTTTAACAGTAGCAGCAAAGTGGATTAGAAGTAAATGAGTTGCATTTACACGTTGCATGGGGTGAAAACCTGCCCTATGTGTCTGTACGGTTATCTAGGTCTGTAGTCTTTCTTTCAGTAGAATAAAATAGTATTGCAATAGTGAGAGCTGTGTAATACTTCACTTCTCCAGTAGTGGCGCTGCAGTCCTCTTCTATCTGTTTCAGAACGGTCCTAACGCAGGAAGCCATCATAAGCGTAAAAGGAGTCAGTCTGAGCAGCTATTTGGAGGGAATGATGGCAAACACTATATCCAGCAATGCTAACAAGGTAAGTGGTCCTCTGCCACCCCATGCTGTGTTTGGGAAGGCTCATCATACTAAAGGCCACACAATCTGACCGAACGCTAGTTAATTTGAAGGTCCATTCAGAGATAGCAACTTTCTGATTGAAGCCAAATCGTGCAGCCGTCTGCAAACAGCTGACATGCAGGCGACTGCTACCAGACATTTTCCCTGCGGCGGCCTCAGCAGGGAAAATGTGGTATCGCACAGAAGAATGGTCATCCATTCCGTGTGAGCCATTGTTGCAGATCAGTTACCTTTGCTATAGGAAATTTAGCAACATGGGCCCCGGGCTATATTCCCTATAAAGGTATGGAGGATATCTGTTCAAAAAGCTTTGACAGAGGCTTAAGTTCTTTTAGAGGGGTTGTCCGAGATTAGAAAAAAACATGGCTTCTTTCTTCCAAAAACAGCACCACACTTGTCTACAGGTTGAATGAGGGATTGCTGCTAAGCCCCATTCACTTTAGCGAAGCTGCAGTACCAGACACAGCCTGTAGACGGGGGTGGTGCTGTTTCTGAAAGCAAAGAGCATGTTTATCTAATCCTGGACAGCTCTTTTAACCCCTTCCCGACCAGCGCCGTAATAGTATAGCGCTGCAGGAAGTGACTTCCTGACCAGTGCCATAGTACTATGGCGGGCTGATCAGGCGGGTGCAGGAGCTGCTCCCACCCAATCAGCTGCAGGGGACCGGCTGATCCCGTTAGCCGGACCCCTGCTGTATGCGCCGGCATCGGTGAAGAACACCGATGCTGGCGAATTAACCCTGACTATGCTGTGGTCAGCGCTGACCGTGGGGTTTGTGGAGGGAGGGAGCTCCCTCCACATCGGGTCCCCGCGCTACTTTGACGGGGACCCGATAACAAGGAAGGCAGCCCGTTGCCTTCCTTGGGCATCGGAGCTGCCTTCCAAGTAAGCCTGTGAGATCCAGCCCCCTGGACCTCACAGGCAGGAAGGCAGGAAGTGTATTACAGCCAATGCATTACAATACAGAAGTACTGTAATGCATTGTACAGGGGATCAGACCCCCAAAAGTTGGAAGTCCCAGAGTGGGACAAAGAAAAAGTGAACAAAAAGTTTTGCATAATAAAAAAATAAAGAAAATAAAAAAAAGTTTCAAGTAAAAAATAAAAAAAAGCAATCTTTTCCCATAAGTAATAAAAAATAATAGGAAAAAAAAATGAAAAGTGCACGTATTGGGTATTGCCGCATCCGTATAGACCAGCTCTATAAAAATATCACATGATCCACCCTGCAGGTCAATGCAGTAAAAAAAAAAAAAAAAAGTGCCAAAACAGCAATTTTTTGTCACCTTGCCTCACAAAAAGTGTAATACAAAGCGATCAATAAGTCTTATGTACCCCAAAATGGTACCTATCAAACCGCCATCTTATCCCACAAAAAATGAGACCTTACCTAAGACAATGATCAGAAAATAAATAAATATGGCTCTCAGAAAATGGCAACACAAACAACATTTAATTCTGTTCCCAAATACATTTACTGTGTAAAACTTAACAAAAATAATAGACATATTGGGTATCCCCGCGTCCGTAACAACCTGCTCTATAAAAATATCACATTACATGCCCGCTCAGGTGAATACTGTAAAAAAGATTTTTTAAACTACGCCAAAACAGCCTTTTTTTTTTTTTTTCACCGTGCCTCACAAAAAGTGTAATACCAAGCAATCAAAAAGTCTTATGTACCCTAAAATGGTACCAATGAAAAGGTCACCTCATCCCGCACAAAATGAGCCCCTACATAAGACAATTGCTCAAAAAATAAAAACCAATGCCACCCATAAACCAATCCATCAAAATCTACACTGCAAAAGCCATATGGCAGTCCTTCCATTCTGAGTCCTGCCATTTGTGAAAATGAAAACTTTGGGGCTAAAGCAACATTTTATTGGAAGAAATTAAACTTTTCATTTTCACAGCCAAGTGTTTTCAAATTCAAAGTGCTCAGTACCCCCCTTAATATATTCTTTAAAGGGTGTAGTTTCCAAAATGGGGTCACTTTTTGAGGGTTTCCACTGTAGGGGGTACATCAGGGTCTCTTCAAATGGCAAAATCTGCCTCCAAAATCCATATAGCGCTCCTTTTCTTCTGACCACTGCCACCACATATGGGGTATTTCTGTAAACTGATGAATCAGAGTAATGCATATTGAGGCTTAGTTTGCTGTTGACCCTTGCTGTGTTGCAAGAAAAAAATTATTTAAAGGGATACTGACAGGGCCAATAAGCATATTGAGGTATATATCTGGCAGTACAGGTCTTATAATGGGTATTACAATCATATAAGTATCCCCCCTGTCCACATTATACATACAGTGAACTTAAGTTTTATAACCTGCTCCAACGGTCTTCAATCTGCCCAAGGGGCGGCGTTTCACTTCTCTTGCGCCCAGCCAGCCTCCCCAACTGCCGCTTTGAAGCGCCGCCCAGCTCATGAATATTCAGTTTGCTGGGCGGCTTCTGCGGTCCCCGCTCTGAAGCGCTTCGCTTAACAGTGCCCTGCGCATGCGCCGGATCTTGTGAAGTCCGGGACAGTAAGCGCCGCCCAGCTCATCAATATTCACTTCGCTGGGCGGCGCTTACTGTCCCCGACTTCACAAGATCCGGCGCATGCGCAGGGCACTGTTAAGCGAAGTGCTTCAGAGCGGGGACCGCAGAAGCCGCCCAGCAAACTGAATATTCATGAGCTGGGCGACGCTTCAAAGCGGCAGTTGAGGAGGCTGGCTGGGCGCAAGAGAGGTGAAACGCCGCCCCTTGGGCAGATTGAAGACCGTTGGAGCAGGTTATAAAACTTAAAGTTTACTGTATGTATAATGTGGACAGGGGGGATACTTATATGATTGTAATACCCATTATAAGACCTGTACTGCCAGATATATACCTCAATATGCTTATTGGCCCTGTCAGTGTCCCTTTAACATGAAAAATCTGCATAAAAAAATAAATTTTAAAATTTCGCCTCCAATTTCCTTTAATTCTTGAGGAACACCTAAAGGGTTAACAAAGTTTGTAACATCAGTTTTGAATAATTTAAGGGGTGTAGTTTCTAAAATGTGGTCATTTATGGGTGGTTTCCATTATGTAAGCCCTTTAAAATCACTTTATAACTGAATTGGTGCTTAAAAAAAAATTGTTTAGAAAATCTCCAAAACCAAACTTCTAAGCCTTCTAACGTCCTAAAAAAATAAAATGACGTTTACAAAATGATTGATAACCATTTTATGAGGCATTACCATCTGTCTTAAAAGTAGAGAAATTCAAATTTAGAAGTACAATGTGTCACGAGAAAACTATCTCTGAATTGCCTTGATAAGTAAAAGTGTTCCAAAGCGATTACCACATAAAGTGACACATGTCGGATTTGCACAAATGGCAGGAAGGTGAACACTGGCCTGGGGTAGAAAGGGTTAGCATATAGGACTTACAGCCCTTTAAATAGCACTGGCTGTGTACGTTTCATAGTACTTCAGTCCTTGAACCTTGGAGTTTCTGGATAAGGCTACTTTAACACAACTGTATTTTTCGTGCGATACGCAACTGCATTTTTTGTGGATTTCATGCGGACCCTTTCATTTCTGTTTGGCCGCAAAAAATGCGGACCACGCACGGATGTCATCTGTGTGCTGTCCGCGGCCATGTCGCAAGTGATAGAATATTTCCCTTTCTAGTCTGTTTTGCAGCCATTTTTACGATGGGCCCACAAAAACTGCAGGATGCACATAGACCACATTCGTATTTTGCGGATCCTCAATTTGATGACGCCAAACGGATACGGTCGCGTGAATGTAGCCTAAATGCAGTGATTTCCATCGGTGATTGTGAGCCAAAGCCAGGAGTGGAGGCTACGCGGAGATGAGGTATAAGGGAAAGATCTGCACCTGTTCTGTGTTTAGACTTGTACCTGGTTTTCACTCGGAATCACTGATCTAACGCTGACTATGTGAAGGTTTATCTTTATCTTTGGAAAGTCATGAAAGACTAGAGACATGGATTCTAGGTAACGCAGCTGCGTCCTACTTATTTGTCTGATTGCAGGGCCGAGACGCCATGGAATGGGTCATCAGCAAACTAAACAGCGAACTAGAGGATCTGAAGGCAACAACCAGAGGAGGCATCAGGACGACCATAGCTGCAGCAGCCTATGTAGAGGAATGACCCCTTCCACCTCCTCGTCACTAGGTGTTATACTGGAAAGGCTGCAGCGTCTCTCCGTGCACAGAATTTATTTATTCTTATTTAAGAATGTATTTTTATTAAGTAGGATTTTTTTTCAAATTGAAGCTTGGAGAGAAGTGGCAGCGATGTGGGAACAAGAGAAGCCGGGGACCAGGCTGTGAAGTGACCATTCATAACTGTAGCATGGCCTCTTCCCAATAAACCCATTTTCTAGCGTCAGCGCAAGTTGTGACCTTATCATACCAGCTTGGGACCAAGGGCTGTTTCTAACCAGCACCTCTCGCTGAAGCACCCGCAGTCTTACTGGGCAGAGATGCACTGCTCTACAATAACTTCTGAGGATGTTATGGCCATTAGCAAAAAACAGGTGATTTTTTTATTTATTTTTTTTTCCTCGTTACCGCTGACTAATTCAGTTGTAGAAGAGTTGAGTTTGTCATTTTAGTACAATCCATTGTGATATCACTTACTGCACATCTTAAAAGGGTTTTACAGCTCTTTCTAACTGATGGCCTATACTCAATATCACCCGCAACCCCTGCCAACCAGCTGTTTGAGAAGGTGTCGGTGTTCCTGTGAGCGCCACGGACTTCTCTCAGCTTACCAAGCACAGCGCTGTCTATTGGATAGTGGCAGTGCTTGGTATCGCAGCTCAACCCCATTCACTTGAATGGTACTGAGCTGCACCCAGGCCAGGTGACCGATGAATGGGACATCACTGCCCTAGGGTAAGTTGTGTGAGAAGGCTGCGGCAGTCACAGCACCAGCAGTGCCTCCTCAAGCTGATCAGCAGGGGTCCGAGGTGTCAGACCCCCACCGATCAGATACTGATCAGTTAAAGTGTACGGAAACCTGTTCATCAGCATATTATCGTTGTGCACAAATGTTACAGTCTCTAACTGGATAATTGACTAATTCAGCTCTGCTGCATCTGATAGTTGATAGTAGCTGTATTTTGCGTTTTGAATTGCACCTGATCCTGGAAAATAATATAGACTGTATTTTTGGGCACCGTATATACACTGCCTGTCCAAAAAAAAGTCGCCAACAAAAAAAAAGGTCACACACTCTGATATTTCGTTGGACCGCCTTTAGCTTTGATTACGACACGCATTTGCTGTGGCATTGTTTCGATAAGCTTCTGCAATGTCGCAAGAAGAGTCTGACCGCAAAGCCTTCTCCAGCACATCCCAAAGAATCTCAATGGGGTTAAGGTCTGGACTCTGTGGTGGCCAATCCATGTGTGAAAATGATGTCTCATGCTCCCTGAACCACTCTTACACAATTTGAGCCTGATTTATCCTGGCATTGTCATCTTGGAATATGCCCGTGCCATCAGGGAAGAAAAAATCCATTGATAGAATAACCTGGTCATTCAGTATGTTCAGGTAGTCAGCTGACCTCATTCTTGGAGCACATACTGTTGCTGAACCTAGACCTGACCAACTGCAGCAACCCCAGATCATAGCACTGCCCCCACAGGCTTGTACAGTAGGCACTAGGCATGATGGATCACTTCATCTGCCACTCTTCTTACCCTGATGCGCCCATCACTCTGGAATAGGGTTAGGCTGGACTCATCAGACCACATGACCTTCTTCCATTGCTCCAGAGTCCAATCTTTATGCCCCCTAGAAAATTGAAGCCTTTTTTTCTGGTTTGCCTCACTGATTAGTGGTTTTCTTACGGCTACACAGCTGTTCAGTCCCAATCCCTTGAGTTCCCTGCGCATTGTGCGTGTGGAAATGCTCTTACTTTCACTATTAAACATAGCCCTGAGTTCTACTGTTGTTTTTCTTAGATTTTCACCAAACGTTTAAGTGATTGCCGATCATGATTATTCAGGATTTTTATTCCCGCCACATTTCTTCCTCGAATACGATGGGTCGTCCAGTTTTTAATAATGCTTTGGACAGTTATTAACCCAATTTTAGTAGTTTCTGCTATCTCCTTAGATGTTTTCTCTGCTTGATGCATGCCAATGATTTGACCCTTCTCAAACAGACTAACATCTTTTCCACGACCACAAGATGTGTTTTTCAACATGGTTGTTTAAGAAATGAGAAGCAACTCATTGCACCAGTTGGGGTTAAATAACTTGTTGCCAGCTGAAAGATAATCGCCCATGCAGTAATTATACAATAGGAGGCTCATAACTATTTGCTTAGTTAAATCCAGGTGGCGACTTTTTTTTGGACAGGCAGTGTATTTAGGGGTCGCGGCATGATCCTGGCTTGTTTTTCCTTTTATATAGCAGCCATATTGGTGGAGATGTGTAGAGACCAGTGCAAATGGGTGGTATTACCCGTAGCAACCAACCAGTCTCCGCTTTCTAGCATGCATTGAAAAGCAGAGATGCGATTGGTTGCTATGTGGAACTTTTTACTTTTTTTTTTGCACCAATTACTATAAATCTCCCCCAGTAACTGACCCCCAGTTATGACTGCTGCTCACTGTATCAGTGACTGGCAGCCATGTTGTAAGGGTGACCATGCGCATTAAAGCTAATAACTGCCTTCACCCAACCTGCATCCTCAGCCTGTTATTGTGCAGATATGATTACATGCGCTCAATCTGAAACGCTAAGGGACCGTATATGAATGTGGGAACCTTGTGCTGGTCCATGAAGAAGAAAATATTTTACTTGAAATTTTTTCGTCAGGTTTATTAAGAGATTTAGAATGTGAACGTATTGATTTGTCGGCAGCCGGGTTCACATTTGGCAGAATTGCACAAAGACAAAACGCAGCAAAAACCTAATTGTGATGAGCGGGGTTATATTTCATAGGGTACACGAGGGGCAATTTTTAATAAAATGATCTAGAAACGTTTTTCTACAACTTTTAAAAATATAAAGTGTCACTGAGCTTTTGGCAAAACTTTTGATATGTGATAGTGACCTATGAAAGGTTTTGATCGGTGGAGGGCTGAGTGCTGACACCCCCGCCGGTCCCTAGAACGAGAGAGAAGCGATCACATTGCGCACGGTCTCTCCTCGCTGCAGGAGATAGGCTCATAGACTTTCTGTTGAGTCTGTCTCACTCCGTCTCCCGCAGCGCGGGGAGAGAGAGCGCGCTATACTAGCCCTTCTCTCTCCTCGTTCTAGTGATCATGGGGCTGTCGGCACTCATCCAAGGTTTTGATCCGGAAGGGGTTGTCCGTCCCTATGACATATCAAAAACCTCAGTGACCCTTTTCAAGAAAGTTTTAGAAAACGCTTAAAGATCTTTTTATTGAAAATTGCAATTTGGGAATATGGTCTAAGCCAAACAACTCGCTGCCGCTGTCAGCATTTAAAGCTGCGTTGAAATGCATTGCCAGGACTGCTGTGCATGCGCATAGGAATCCTCTACGTTAGCGTAGCACAGCCGTCCGGACTGTGTATTTCAGCGCAGCTTCGAGAGATGACATTGGGGGAGTAGGAGGCAGAGCGAAAATGAAAAATAGCAACCTGGACTACTCATGTATTACTGCAGACAATAGTCCATAATTTATGGTGACAGGTTCCCTTTAAGGCAATGGAGCACAGTATTGGAATCAGTATTAAAGGGATACTACAGTCAAAACCATTTATTGTGGGGTTCAACGGATGGAACCCCCCACAAATTCTGTAGCCCCCTCAGTTCACAACTGCGGCAAGTAAGAGTTTGGAGGCCACTGAGCATGTATGATGGGTCATTTATAAGGCTCTATAGTAGGAAATAATTTTGCCCAAAAAATATTTCACGTTAAGCTGCGGCATTTTAAAACGCCTAAAGTGCAAAAATAGAAACCATGTGTGGGTCCGGCCAAAGCAGGTTTAGGAACTGCACACAAAATTGTAATTTTAACTTTCATTTTTATGTTAAGCTCTAACCACCATTTCCTGGCCCAGTCTGTAATAGTAATACAGTAACAGCAGTTCCCCTATATTGGCGCGCGCCCAGAGATTTTCCAGTGTAATGTGTATTTGGTGTGTGGCCTACATGGCAGCCATTGCGTGTCTACCTCTGTGATATGGATCAAAATTAGTGCTGACAAGACAAAATGGCTGCCTCTGCCTGGAGTGTCAGCACTGCCTCAGAGAACATGTGGATTTGTTGCCATAGCAACCTATCAGAGTTCAGCAAGCTGAGCTCTGATTGATGGCTGTGGGCACAGCAAGGTCCTTTCATGTTTTCTGAGGTGGTTTTGACAGAGAAGAACCAGTTCATCTAGTTTAATGTAATTTGAAGGACTTTGTCAGCACAGGCCTTTTTTTTTATTTTTTATTAGGCCACGTTAATGAAAATACTGTTTTAACTTGGTGGCTTTGAACTTGTGGTCAAGCAGCAGCTCCACGACAGGCTCAAGACCACTGATTTATGGGAAATTACAGAATTTGGGGGGCGATTTATCAAAACCGGTGTGAAGGAAAAACTGGCTTAGTTGCCCCTAGAAACCAATTTAGAATCCACCTTTTATTTTCCAAAAGAGCTATGAAAATGAAAGGTGGAATCTGATTGGTTGCTAAGGGCAACTAAGCCAGTATTCCTTTACACTGGTTTTGATAAATCTCCTCCAATGCGTTTGCTTGTGAGAGAAACGTAACATGGCCTTACTTGTACAGACAGGGGTTAAACAAAAACCGTTTTGTACATGTAGCACTCCTGAGTTTATTTTTATATTAACCTTGTTGTTCATGTAACGTATGTCATGTGGACAGGCAAATGCCAGTAAAAACTGGAAACGGAAAAACTGTGTCTGTCTTTATTGGGAACAAAAGGGCGTGTGTGTTGTATGACGTTGTGAGGTACATTGCAAGAGATTGCGGTTTAACACGATAATTAGGGCCTGACTCACAGAAGGAGGACATGCCCCCAGTCTGAGTAACATACCAATTTTGACCCAATTTTGAGAACGTGAAAGGAGCAGACTCTACAAAACCCTGATGATCCATCTACGAAATTGTGCCCACTGCTACAAATACAACACATTGTGTGGTCACAAGATTTTGCACTAGTGAGTGTAAAAGTAGCAAATATTTGCACAACTGCTTAAATTTTGCACAAGCAAGTGTAAAAAAAAGCTCTATTTTGTGACTTTTTGACTCCAGAATTCTGGAGTGAAGATATGATAAATCAGGGCCAAAGTTTGCTGTGATCGTACTTGCCAGCTCATGGCAAGTGACGTGTTAGGGTACTTTCACACTTGCGGCAGAGGGTTCCAGCAGGCAGTTCCGTCTGGACACAAACTGATGCATTTGTGAGACGGATCAGTCTCACAAATGCATTGCAATACCGGATCCGTCTTTCTGGTTGTCATCTGGAAAAACGGATCCGGTATTAATTTTTTTTTCCCCTCATTTTTAAAGGTCTACGCAAAACCGGATCCGTTTTGCCCGAACACTTGGGGCCGGATCCGGCATTCCGGCAAGTGTTCAGGTATTTTGGCCGGAGAGAAAACTGCAACATGCTGCGGTATTTTCTCCATCCAAAAAACGTAAGAGGGACTGAACTGATGCGTCCTGAACGGAATGCTCTCCAGTCAGAATGCATTAGGATAAAACTCTTTTCCGGTATTGAGCCCATGTGACAGAACTCTATATCGGAACACACAAACGCTAGTGTGGAAGTACCCTTATAGGGAACGTGTCATCTATAAAAAATAAAAATTTAAAATTTGCTAGTTAGAGGGGTTTACTGGATGTTGAATATTGATTACCTATTCTTTTGGATAGATCAGATTCTGACGATCAGTGGAGATCTGACTCACGGCAACCCTGCTGAGCAGCTGTTTGAAGGTCCAGTGAGCACTGCGGCCTCCTCAGCTTACCGGGCCCAGTGCTGTACATTGTATAGCTGACCTGCTTAGTACTGAATCCCAGGCCTATTCAGTTGAATGGGACTGAGCAGCAACTAGGCCATGTGCCTGATGAATGTCACATCACTTGGCCTAGGATGTGGGCTCACTGGATCCCAGCTGATCGGCTGGGATGCCAGGCGTCGGACCCCCCACTGATCAGATATTAATGAGCTATCCTGAGGATAGAAAATTAATAGTAAACTCGGGAAACTCCTTTAAAACCAGATGGTGACACACACAATTATTTTTTATTATTATTAGTTTTTATTTTGTCTTTTTGTTTCCAGAACATGATTATAGGGGCAGTCATCTTGTCTGGGTTGCTGTTAACAGCATTTACACAATTGCTTTACAGCAGCCACCGTGAGGAAATGACTGTCACAAAATCGTCTTGTGCCCGATGCGGATAGGCACTGAGCAATAGGAGTTGTCATCAGTGAGCCGTTTATTGGAGGTGACACATAAAGTAAAAGTTACAGATATACCAAATTCCCATATTGAAGCAAATCTAAGAGGAGGGAACACCTCAGCTTAGTCTCACACCTATCAACAACTAACTACTACCCCCAGTCTCAAGAGATATCCAGAAGCACATATCACTCCCCTGCCTGTACTATCACTAGCAGGGTTTACTACTAGTGATGAGCGAACTTCTGTTTTAAGTTCGGCGTCTAAAGTTCGGCTTCCGGTTAGCGGAGAATCCCGATATGGATTCCGACTTCCGTTGTGGTCCGTGGTAGCGGAATCAATAATCGGCCATTATTGATTCCGCTACCACGTACCACAACGGAAGTCTGAATCCATATCGGGATTCTCCGCTAACCGGAAGCCGAACTTTAGACGCCGAACTTAAAACAGAAGTTCGCTCATCACTATTTACTACCCCAGCGGAGAGGAATGCTTTAAAGCTTGGCCAGACCCCTGTAGAATTGTAGAGTTCCCAAACCTAACATTTCCTGAGGGTCACAGGGATCATCAGCATACCTTATCTGTGGTACCAGGGAGACATGTAGATCATCACTACAACCCCCACTATGTAATACAACACACACTGACTAATAAAAGAAGCACATTGACCAGATATATACAAAATCACAGGAAAATGACACATTCCACTGTGACACTGACCCATTGACTTCAATGGGAGAGTTTTCTAAGCATGCTCTGTGACCTGTGCAGAGGTCAGGAAGGAGAAGAGAAGCTGTGATATCACATTGTGAATGTTGGTCCCGTAATCCTCAGGATAGGTCATTAGTATCTGATCGGCGGAGGATCAACACCCAGGAACCCTGCCGATTGGTTGTTTGCGGGCGCCGCGGCCTCCTCCGTGCTCGCCAAGCACAGCGCCGTACGTTGTATAGTGGCTGTGCTTGGTATCGCGCTCAGCAGCATTGAAGTAAATGAGGTTGAGCTGCGATACCAGGAACCACTGCTATACAATGTACAGTGCTGTGCTTGATGAGAAAGGAGGCGGTTGCGGTGCTTACAGGAGCGCATGTGCCTTTGCAAACAGCTGATCGGTGGGGGTTCCGGGGGTTGGACCCCCACCGATCAGATACAGGTGAGCTAACCAGAGGACAGGTTATCAGTATCAAAATCTCAGAAACCCCCTTTAAGTCCTGGCGGCTACACCATCGCAGCATTTGGATCTCCTGTGCTTTCCCTGCTGCTGGCTGACGTTCGGTTCCTTCATCCACCCAATGGAATAATAGTGAAATGACGTGTGCTAAAAATGAGATGATGTACTCTGCAGAAAACAGAGGAGCGGATCAAATCTACAGCAATCAAGTTAGTTACAAATTTCCCAAAAGATTCTAATTTTGATGAAAGAAATCGCTCAGAACAAAAGCCACCATTTTACAGATCGGAAGAGAGAGAAGAAGGCATGTACTTGACAATGGCAGCACTGACTGAATAGAGTGAGTCTGGGCAGGTACACCCCCCCCCCCCCCCCCCCCCCCCCGTCTGTACCCTTACTGCAGACTGCTAGCAATTCATTCACATCTTCTAGTAGAAATGATAAAGGAATGGGACAACATACAGACATAGGAACAGATGCTCCAGAATTGTTATTACATGAGGGATTCATGAAGCTATTAAAACAGACATGTCCGGAGTGGTGAAAGGTCCTTTTAAAGGGAATCTGTCACCAGTGACCTCCCTATCCAACTCTTTGCCTGGACACATAGCTGTAGATCGTCTGATTAAAATGATCCGAAGCTCCATTCCCAAGTTATGATACCTTTTCCTAATATACAAATTAGGTTTTTGGTGCAATGAGGGGATCCCCATTGCTCTTGTTGCACCCAAGCTCCCATCCTTTTAGTGGCCAGACCCTCCCTCTCTGCTTTCCCACTGCCTGGACCTGTCAATCAGCGCAGCCAGGGAAGGGCTGACCACAGAAAGCAGTCAAGCTTGGGTGCAACAAGAGCAATAGTGACTCCCCCATTGCACCAAAGGCCTAATTTATAACTCAGGAACACAGCCTCTGATCAATAAAATAAAAACAGGGTTTTATTCAGGTGAACCACAGCTACGTGACTATGCAAACAGTCGGATAGGGAGGTCGCTAGTGACAGATTGTGCCTTTAATGAATTTGGCATAGATTACATGCAACATTGGGTCAGGCCTGGTCAGAAACATAACTTGTAGCACCCTGAACAGGGCACCCATGACTATATGCCATAAATGCCGGTCTACTTAGATGATACAGGGGCATTTGGACCACTCTGTCACCAAGGTCTATGTGTGAAGTTTATAAAAGTGTTAAAGGCTCCACTGCAGATCCCATCATACTTGTCAGGAAGAATAGCACAGCATGTAGCATTATTCTTCCTATCAAGATGACAGACATTATTATAATGGGGCCCGATGTGTGATGGGCCAGCACTGTGTCGCCGTTCCCCTATAGGCTACTTTCACACTTCAATTGCGGACAAGAATAGGCAGTTCTATGGAGGTGCCGGCCGGGTGTATTGCGGATCCGCAATACACTACGGACGTGTGAATGGACCCTGACTTAAATTGTTTTCAGTGCCAGATCCATTTATATGACTAGATACAAAACCGCAGCTTGCAGGGGGGATGCTGACAGAACAGAAGACATCCTGATGAATCCTGAACAGATCTCTTACCATTCAGAATGCAGAGAACTAAACGGAAAAGTTTTTTTTCCGGTATTGAGATCTTCTGCTTAGGGTACTTTCACACTTGCGGCAGGACGGATCCGACAGGCTGTTCACCCTGTCGGATCTGTCTTTCCGCTATTTCACCATGCCGCCCCTCCGTCCCAATTGACTATAATGGGGACAGGGCGGAGCTTCGGCACAGTACGGCAGTTCGGGGTGAGAGGCCGCCGGACTAAAAAGTCGGACATGCAGGACTTAGTCCGGCGGCCTTTCGCGGTGCACTGCCGTGCTGCGCCGGAGCTCCGCCCCCATCCCTATTATAGTAAATGGGGACGGAGCGGCGGTCTGGTAAAATAGCGGAAGGACGGATCCGACAGGGTCAACAGCCTGTCGGATCAGTCCGGGCCATAAGTGTGAAAGTACCCTTAGGCTACTTTCACACTTGCGGCAGTGTGATCCGACGATCTAGATGTGACTGAAAGCCTTTCTGAGACACATCCGGATGCAGATCCGTCCTACAAATGCATTGCAAGAACGGATCCGTCTCTCCGCTTGTCATGCAGACAGACGAATCCGTCTTGCATGCGCAGACCGGAAGGACGGATCCGGCACTATTACATTCCTATGGGCATGTCTTCAGTTTTTTTCGCCGGAGATTAAACCGTAGCATGCTATGGTTTTATCTTTTGCCTGACCAGTCAAAATGACTGAACTGAAGACATCCTGAACGAATTAGGCTACTTTCACACTTGCGTTCGGAGCGGATCCGTCTGGTGTCTGCACAGACGGATCCGCTCCTATAATGCAAACGATGGGATTCGTTCAGAACGGATCCGTCTGCATTATATTTCAGAAATAATTCTAAGTCTGAAAGTTGCTCAGACGGATCCATCCAGACTTCGCATTGAAAGTCAATGGGGGACGGATCCGTTTGAAATTGCACCATATTGTGTCAACTTCAAATAGATCCGTCCCTATTGACTTACATTGTAAGTTTGGACGGATCCGTTTGGCTCCGCACGGCCAGACGGACACCCGAACGCTACAAGCTGCGTTCGGGTGTCCACCTGCTGAGCGGAACGGAGGTCAAACGGTGCCAGACTGATGCATTCTGAGCGGATCCGCATCCACGAACACAAGTGTGAAAGTAGCCTAACTCTCCATTCAGAATGCATGGGGATATGCCTGATCAGTTCTTTTCCGGCATTGAGCGATTTTGACGGAACTCAGTGCTGGAAAAGAAAACCGCTAGTGTGAAAGTACCCATTTACCCAGTTTTCCTGCACTCATCTAAAGTAGAACTGAAATGTTATAAAAAGAGTTGTGCTTGATGTGAGTGAAGCCCCAACCACTGTTCACAATACATTCACCTGTCAAAAGAAGAAGTTTAGGTGCTTTAGCCTTAACTTCCACCAGAAAAAATGCATATATTGTATTCATTGATCTGCCCTATTGTTTCACTGACAGCAAGCAGAGATCTTGAAAACTGTGAAGACCTAAAACAGTAACTGTGTTAGAATTGTATGCAATGTACAAGCTGACATTAGACATTCACTGCAGATTTACAAAATGACGGACTGATTCTATTTCCACTTGTCAATGTTAAAAACGGCTGCTTGTCAATAAAGCTTTTTTCAACACTCCCCATCCCCGGACATTACGTCAGAGGCGCGGCTCCCAATATCACTTCTTTTGATAGGTTAACTATAACCGGCGCTTACCACGATTGGCTCACAGAGGATTAGGTCAGGATTGGCCGAATGGTCATTGTAGTCTCTTCTGATTGGCCAGTAGAGCAGCGACTCTCTCTTTCCGGTCGCATTCTCCTCCTGACCTTCTGTCAGTGCAGTCTCGGTCAGTGAACGGGTGTTAAGCGGCTGGAATCATGGTGGCGTACTGGAGACAGGCCGGACTCAAGTAATGGCTGGGGCTGAGTGGTCTTGTGGCGGGAGGCGGGTGGTGTGCGCATGGGATACACGGGGGCCTGGTTTCTCTGCATCCAGAGGGCAAATGCCATATAGCTGCAGTGCATGTATGAGCTTCCAGTGGCCGTGACCTTCCTGCAGTCCTTGCCCCCGTTGTGTGACTGTTCCCCATGAGGAGGCCTGCACCCCATGTGCTGTGTCCTGAGGTTTACTGCCTTATGTAAAGAATGTTCCATGGTGTGACTTGCACTCCATCCATCACTGTATGACACCAACCGCTATAGCTGTGATCTTAGGATATGTGTTGGTGTGATAAGCAAGATATCCATGTCCGCCACTGCGTCGGCACTCCTGATGTGATATGAGAGCGCCAATGTAATTATTATTTTTTTCTTTAGAACCAGGACTCTTGTAGATATCACAATTTTTAAATTTGGGTTTATTTAAATGTATTAATCACATCTAAGACAGACTTGGACTGAACTGATCCTGGTTGTCCTCGGTATAATGTCCTTTGTTTTCAGTGCTGTAGTGTAATACTACATCTCTCCTGGGTTGTTGGTGGTTCTAGTGGAGGACCCAAGAGCAGGACATCCTGGGGTATCCCCCCTCTTTATCCCCACTCTGTGCACACAGCAGCAGGGAGCTGACTATGGCAGCCAGGGCTTCAGTAGCATCCTGGCTGCCGTGGTAACAGATTGGAGCCTCGGGATTACACTGTACCACCAATGAGAGGAGGGGGCTCTGTGGCCACTGCCACCAATGATTTTAATGTCAGAGGCAGGGTGCCGGCAATGTGTTTCTGCCGCCGGCTGTATTTGCATATTAAACGTTGTTAATTATTGGTGGCGCAGTGGCCACAGCTCCCCCCCCCCCCCTCTCCTCCTCTCATTGGAGGTAGCAGCACAGGGGGGAGTGAGAGACTTCTTCCCTGTGCTGCTGAGGGAACATGGCGCAGAGGCTAGTATTGATAAAAGACAAATCCCGGTATTGTATCGATACCGGGCTAAAAGTATCGATTTGGTATTGAAAGTTTAATACTCGAAACAACCCTACCCCCATCTTGTTACCTCCCCTCTGTACCCTTACTGCAGACTGCTAGCAACTCATTCATAACTTCTAGTAGAAATAATAAAGGAATGGGACAACATACAGACAATCTGCCACATTCCCTCTACCTTTCAAGGGAAAGTCTTATGTATGTGATGAGGAGACACTTCGCCACTGGCTTCAGCGGTGCAGTTTGTGTAGTGGGCATGTCACAGCTTTAGTCAGTCTTTGGCTGCAGCAGAGAAGGTGACCATGCACTTAAAGAGGTAAACCAGCTCGGGCCCGGAACATGGTCACACAGGAGCCAGTGCTCAGGACTAGGTAGGTATAAGTCTTTTAAAAGCAGAGGCAGGCTGCAGGCATCATCTAAAAGTTAGTTATTCCTGGGCAACCCCTTGAATCTCATTAGAACTTGCAGACTATATGTGTGTGGTTGTATGTACGATCATATGATTTGGGTTTGGACATGAGTCTCTTACATTTCTTCACAGCTACATCCGCTATTCTCAGATCTGTGCCAAGGCAGTGAGAGCGGCTCTGAAACCACAATACAAAGCAGAGGCCGACAAGTTGTCAGCCGCCAACGTGAAGATCTTCAAACCGAAGAGAGAGGGAAACTGGTGAGTTAATGTCCTGTGGATAGGTCATCAGTACGGATCAGGGAGGGGCCAACATCTGGGACCCCAGCCGATAACGCAGCAGCATTCGTAATAGCGCCGCGGCCTTCTAGCAGCTTAGGCTACTAGGCTACTTTCACACTTGCGGCAGAGAGATCAGGCAAAACGTATGCCAACTGATGGCATTAATAAGACTGATCAGTCCAAAAAAATGCATTGAAATCCCGGCTCAGTCTTTCCGCTGTCATCCGCCAAAACGGATTTGCTCTTTTCACCTTTTTCTCGGTCTGCGCATTTTGAATGGCACTAATACATTCCGATGGGGAAAAATGCCAGATCCGGTGTCCAGGCAAATCTTCAGTCATTTTGACTGATCAGGCAAAAGAGAAAACCGTAGCATGCTACAGTTTTATCTCGGGCGGGGAAAAAAACTGAACTGAAGACATCCTGATGCATCCTGAACGGATTACTCTCCATTCAGAATGCATGGGGATATGCCTGATCAGTTCTTTTCCGGTATAGAGCCCCTGTGGTGGAACTCTATGCCGGAAAAACGCTAGTGTGAAAGTACCCTCTAATCCATGTGACATCACGTTCATTGGACACATGGCCTAGGCACAGCTCAGCCCCATTGAAGTGAATGTGGTTGGCACAACCACTATATCGCTCAGATACTGATGACCCTTTCCAGAAAAGGTCTCCGAAAACCCCTTCAGTATTCTACAGTGCCAACAGCTGGTGGTTGTCATCCCGCTTTACTCCTGAATGTTCATTTCTTTACACCGAGGAGCAGAATCTTTCCCGATGTACAGAGAGGTGGGGGTCCTATTGTTACTTTGGAGCCCCTTAATTGACACTTTAGGAGGCTGTTGAAAGGGTTTGTGTAGAATTGGAAAGGCCCTGAACCAGAAACAGCCCCACTGTTGTCCATGGACCATGTCTGGTATTGCATTTCGGCCCCATTCATTTTAATACCACTGCCTGTGTACAAGAGCCCTAAGGAATCCATTACATTAAGGTTTCCATGTGAATATAGTTAAAATAGTTAATAATCTGCAGCATGTGACCCCGCCATACAGTTTTATTCTCTGGTATTTCATTTTCTAAAGCCCTGTGACTTATTACTCTCGTCTTTCAGATTCTAAGCACCCAGAAAATCGTTGCTTGAACACCCAGATTCCCATGGAGCCACGTCCTACCTGTGTCCAAACGTGTAACTGTTCGCGTTCTAAATTATACTGAATGAATAAAGGATGATGTATTTGTAAATGTCTCCTGTCTTCCCACATTTGTATGAAAGCTTTGTTCTTCAAAATCTGAAATCTACGCTAACGCTTTTCCTGACCCATTTTCTGTTCTCCCCATGGCCCATTGAGGATGGTGCTAGAAACCATTCCACCTGAAACTCCCAGGACAGTCAGCGGAGCACAGAGAGAGGTTTCTTTATCCCAAACATGTGGGCAAATTCCCAGGTTCATTAAACAACCATCCAACTAGTTCCAGCAACATCCCACAGCTTTTTCAGAATTTTACTGGACTCTGATTAGGAGTCAAGAAGATTGTGGCCTGTATCCTGTCAGTTTACCAGAACCCTTGTCAGGCCATGGCTATGCTCGGTCTACTGATCTGTTGTGTGCTCAGGCCCATACTTTCCTGTTTTATTAAAATATTCTTGCAAGATGTGACAGCTGGGACACCTTGCTAGACCAAAGGATAATCATCCTAAACGTTGGGGTTCCTTCCTACACGATCAATTTAAGTGGCCAGTCTTTGGGAGTGGAGGGCCTACTAGGGGGCAACTAAAGTTTCAGGGCTCTTGAAAGGAAAGTTAATGCTCCCTTTTTCGAATGCCAACGAACTATTGGTCGAGTTGAATGCATTAAATGTGGACCGGAAATACAGTCATGTGCATGAGGTCTTAAAGACATATCTGGGAGGACATTAAATACAGTGCCATATCTCTTACATCCAATGATGGCTCCTCTTATATAGATTTTAATTTTTTTTCTTTCCTCATATTCTCCATTAATGCCACCATGATGATTTCTTCCAGCCTCGTCTTTGCAGAACTTAATACGCAGATATCTTCCTCACTTTTCCATCACCCTCCCAGTGCACCAACACTGTCATCCTGCTGTTACCCTCTATAGTGCAGAGATAATAGTGCCACACAGATAGTTGTCCCCCCAATAGCTCAGACTGCCCTTAATAATAATAGTGCCCCGGACAGTACCCCTAATAGCAACCCTAATAATAGTAAATTCTTCGATATTGTGCCCATTAATAATGCCCACATACGGCATTAGTGTCCCTTCTTTATGTAATGTGCTGCCCCATATATAATGCCCCCCCCTGCAGAATAATGCCCCACACATATAATGCTCCCCCTCATGCAGAATAATGCCCCAGTATATAAAACTCCTTGCAGAATAATGTCCCCATGATTTTTTTTAAATAATAATATAGCCTTATGTATTGCTCTCCCCCAGTAGTGCCATGGATACATTATACCCACCTGTGTCAATCTGCGATGCAGGCCACAAGTTTCTTCTTTCTTCAGGTCACCGGGCCTGAGTTGCCTCTTCCCATTGCAGGCGGTCGTGACAACCTCATGCGCCAGATCACGGGCGGCGCAATGACGTAGGCACATGAACATGTAATCACACAGCCTGTGACCCGGCACAGGAGGTCATGATGATGTCATTGCGACTGCCTGTGCCGTTCTACTGCCACATAGGCTTCATGCCTTGAAGCCTGTGGGGCTGAATGGCGGGGACAGGAGCCTGAAGCTCCCGTGGCAAACTCACAGCGATAACACTATTTCTTAGTACAGCAGTATATCACATATACCGGTATATTGCCCAACCCTAGTCAGACATGGCTAAACGGATAGGAGCGCCTCCTCTTTTAGAAATAGGATTAGACATTTCCTGCCCGTAATTGCAGTTCATGGGAAGAAAAGAAACCTGGCAATTTCATTAGCAGGCCTCACCAAGAAGTTGATTCGCATAAAACTTTGTTAAAATACTGTACGGAGCTAGCGGTACCTTGGAACTGAACCCAAGTTCATTCAAAGTTTTTTTTTTTTTGAGTAGAAATTAATTTCTGAAGTTATTACCCGAAGTCCCGCGAGACTTCGCAAAGTAATAACTTCGGCTCATAGGAGCCAATAAATTCTAATACTGTACGGAGCACTCGCTCCGTACAGTATTCAAACTAAGTTTTGTGCGAATAGACTTCGGATGTTTCATCCGAAGTCGATTCGCTCATCCCTAATTGGGGTAGTAGAACCTAAATCAAGAGATTTAACAAAAGATCATTACCTTAGGGTACTTTCACACTTGCGTTTTTCTTTTCTGGCATAGAGTTCCGTCACAGGGGCTCTATACCGGAAAATAACTGATCAGGCATATCCCCATGCATTCTGAATGGAGAGTAATCCGTTCAGTTTGCATCAGGATGTCTTCAGTTCAGTCGTTTTGACTGATCAGGCAAAAGAGAAAACCGTTATCTCCGGCGAAAACAGAAGACTTGCCTGAATGCCGGATCTGTCATTTTTTTCCATAGGAATGTATTAGTGCCGGATCCAGCATTCAAAATACTGGAATGCCGGATCCGTTTTGCCTGATGACACCGGAAAAACGGATCCGGTATTGCAATGCATTTTTCTGACTGATCAGGCATTTTTCAGACTGATCAGGATCCTGATCAGTCTGAAAAATGCCTGATCAGTCAGAAAAAATGACATCCGTTTGCATACAGTTTGCCTGATCAGGCAGTCAGTTCAGGCAACGGAACTGCCTGCCGGAATCAAACAACGCAAGTGTGAAAGTACCCTTAGAAGACCAATCTTTAATCTCTCCACATCATAAACATGTTTTTTCTTCTCAGCCTTTCAAGATTCTTAGCTTACTTTCCTCTGCGAGGGCTTCTTTTTTGTGGGACAAGTCATTTTTAAAAATGCCGCCATTGCGTTTGCCATATCACGTATTGAAAAACAAGGAGAGGTGGTTGCTATTGAGATGTTCACTGTGTGCAAAATTTGACATGCTACCAATATATATAATATATATATATATTATTTTTATTTTTTTCCAGTCACTAGTACCATAGACTGCAGCACTTTACCATTCAATTCTGTGGAGACTGTGATGTATTCCTAGGAAGATTACCATTGAAGGTCTGGGGGGAAAGCCTTAGGCTGCCTTGACAACAGATTAGCACTAATGTTGAGCGAAGCGAGCGTCAGATGAAGCATCCGAAGTCTCTTTGTTCAAAACATCAGAATATTAGTATGTATGGGCTCTGATGAGCCAAAGTTAGTTATTCGTATGTGACTTTGTTGAATAACTTCGATAGTTGATTTTTAAAGTGGAAAACCACTTTAAAACTTGAAACCGAACTCGACTTTGGTTCCGAGGTACTATTCAGAACATTTGTTCAATGGACCGCGCTGCTCCAGAGCAAACAGAGCCTCCCAAATCACACAGACTTCCTTGGATACGGGAAAGCATTCAGGTCACTTGGATTCCCTTTCCCCTCTCCTTCGTGAACCTCTGGGAAAGATCAAGGTTGCCACAAATAGTGAAGCACAGTCACATGGGTTGAACTGCAAAGGTTTTATTGTACTTACAGGATGAAAGAAGGTAACAAGCAGAGTATAAAAATCAGGGTGATTGATTTTTATACTCTGCTTGTTACCTTCTTTCATCCTGTAAGTACAATAAAACCTTCGCAGTTCAACCCATCTGACTGTGCTTCACTATTTGTGGGTGAGATAAATATCTTGGTCAAATGCCAACTTTGTCTAAAAAAATGAGAAATGTTGTCTTATACCAAGATATTTCTCTCACCCAGCATGGGTATATGTAAAATGACACCCCAAAACACATTCCCCAACTTCTCCCGAGTACGGCGATACCAGATGTGTGACACTTTTTTGCAGCCTAGGTGGGCAAAGGGGCACACATTCCAAAGAGCACCTTTCGGATTTCACCGGTCATTTTTTACAGATTTTGATTGCAAACTACTTATCACGCATATGGGCCCCTAGAATGCCAGGGCAGTATAACTACCCCACAAGTGACCCCATTTTGGAAAGAAGACACCCCAGGGTGTTCCGTGAGGGGCATGGCGAGTTCCTAGAATTTTTTATTTTTTGTCACAAGTTAGTGGAATATGAGACTTAGTAAGAAAAATAATTCATCATTTTCCGCTAACTTGTGACTAAAAATAAAAAATTCTAGGAACTCGCCATGCCCCTCACGGAATACCTTGGGGTGTCTTCTTTCCAAAATGGGGTCACTTGTGGAGTAGTTATACTGCCTGGCATTCTAGGGGCCCTAATGTGTGGTAAGTAGTTTGAAATCAAAATGTGTAAAAAATGACCTGTAAAATCCTAAAGGTGCTCTTTGGAATGTGTGCCCCTTTGCCCACCTTGGCGGCAAAAAAGTGTCACACATGTGGTATCGCCGTACTCAGGAGAAGTTGGGGAATGTGTTTTGGGGTGTCATTTTACATATACCCATGCTGGGTGAGAGAAATATCTTGGTATAAGACAACATTTCTCATTTTTTTAGACAAAGTTGGCATTTGACCAAGATATTTATCTCACCCACAAATAGTGAAGCACAGTCAGATGGGTTGAACTGCGAAGGTTTTATTGTACTTACAGGATGAAAGAAGGTAACAAGCAGAGTATAAAAATCAGGGTGATTGATTTTTATACTCTGCTTGTTACCTTCTTTCATCCTGTAAGTACAATAAAACCTTCGCAGTTCAACCCATCTGACTGTGCTTCACTATTTGTGGGTGAGATAAATATCTTGGTCAAATGCCAACTTTGTCTAAAAAAATGAGAAATGTTGTCTTATACCAAGATATTTCTCTCACCCAGCATGGGTATATGTAAAATGACACCCCAAAACACATTCCCCAACTTCTTCTGAGTACGGCGATACCACATGTGTGACACTTTTTTGCAGCCTAGATGCGCAAAGCGGCCCAAATTCCTTTTAGGAGGGCATTTTTAGACATTTGGATCCCAGACTTCTTCTCACGCTTTAGGGCCCCTAAAAAGCCAGGGCAGTATAAATACCCCACATGTGACCCCATTTTGGAAAGAAAACACCCCAAGGTATTCAATGAGGGGCATGGCGAGTTCATCGAATTTTTTTTTGGGGGCACAAGTTAGCAGAAATTGATTTTTATTTTGTTTTTTCTCACAAAGTCTCCCTTTCCGCTAACTTGGGACAAAAATGAAAATCTTTCATGGACTCAATATGCCCCTCACGGAATACTTTGGGGGTGTCTTCTTTCCGAAATGGGGTCACATGTGGGGTATTTATACTGCCCTGGCATTTTAGGGGCCCTAAAGCGTGAGAAGAAGTCTGGAATATAAATGTCTAAAAAATTTTACGCATTTGGATTCCGTGAGGGGTATGGTGAGTTCATGTGAGATTTTATTTTTTGACACAAGTTAGTGGAATATGAGACTTTGTAAGAAAAAAAAAAACAATTTCCGCTAACTTGGGGCAAAGAAATGTCTGAATGGAGCCTTACAGGGGGGGGTGATCACCCATATAGACTCCCTGATCACCCCCCTGTCATTGATCACCCCCCTGTAAGGCTCCATTCAGACGTCCGTATGATTTTTACGGATCTACGGATACATGGATCGGATACGCAAAACACATACGGACGTCTGAATGGAGCCTTACAGGGGGGTGATCAATGACAGGGGGGTGATCAGGAAGTCTATATGGGTGATCACCCCCCTGTAAGGCTCCATTCAGACGTCCGTATGCGTCTTGCGGATCCGATCCATGTATCCGTGGATCCGTAAAAATCATACGGACGTCTGAATGGAGCCTTACAGGGGGGTGATCAATGACGGGGGTGATCAGGGAGTCTATATGGGTGATCACCCCTCTGTCATTGATCACCCCCCTGTAAGGCTCCATTCAGACGTCCGTATGCGTTTTGCGGATCCGATCCATGTATCCGTGGATCCGTAAACATCATACGGACCTCTGAATGGAGCCTTACAGGGGGGTGATCAGGGAGTCTATATGGGGTGATCAGGGGTTCATAAGAGGGTTAATAAGGGACGGGGGGGTGTAGTGTAGTGTAGTGGTGTTTGGTGCTACTTTACTGAGCTGCCTGTGTCCTCTGGTGGTCGATCCAAACAAAAGGGACCACCAGGTAGCAGGTATATTAGACGCTGTTATCAAAACAGCATCTAATATACCTGTTAGGGGTTAAAAAAATCACATCTCCAGCCTGCCAGCGAACGATTGCCGCTGGCAGGCTGGAGATCCACTCGCTTACCTTCCGTTCCTGTGAACGTGCGCGCGTTCACAGGAAATCTCGGCTATCGCGAGATGACGCACGGATGCGTCCAGGAGGAATGAATCAACCACCTTCCGGACGCATCCGTGCGTTAGGTGGTCCGGAAGTGGTTAATATCCACATCTTAGATAAAGAGCGCTCAATTGGTGGTAAACAAGAGAAGTCTCCTCCTAGGAAATTATTTGGAGAAACTGCAGAAGCCGAACCATTTTTTGCCCTAAATCTCCATATGGGACAACCTGTTTCATAGAATTATTTGCGACTAGAAAGAATTGAAAGGCAAAGCAGTTCTTTTTAATTTAGACAAAAGGGAACCCAGACTGGCATATACTTTTTTTTTTTCCTAGCAGTAATCTGTAGAGTACTCAAAAGTGCAACCACTATAAGGCCTCTTTCACGCGACCGTGTGTCCACCTTGGCCGTATTGCAGCCCGCACACGGCAGGTCCGCAATACCCGGGACACCGGCTGTGTGCATTCCGCTTCACAGAGGCAATCCGGAGTGCTTTCGTGGGGTTCCGTTCCGCAAAAGATAGAACTTGTCCTATCTTTTTGCGGAACGGACGGATTCAAGTGAATGGGGTCGCGATCCGCATGCGGCTGTCCCACGGTCGGTGCCCGTGCATTGCGGACCGCAATTTGCGGTTTCGCAGCACGGTCATGGACAGCACACGTTCGTGTGCAAAAGGCCTAATCCTGATTGTTCCCTTTAGGCCAAGAAAGGCCTGATACCCTTGTTAAACTGACCGTCCTCAAGTCACACACCCGTTACATCTACCATCTATATGAGTCTAGAAACCTTTCGGGAATTTCAGCTGTCATTTCTGTGCTTTACCCCAAAGTTAGCAGGATTTTAGACTTCCTATAGGAAAGATTAGACAAGGGGTTAACACTAGTTACTCTTAAAGTATAAGTTGGTGCTTTGTTGTCCAGCCTTTTCCAAGTGGTGGCCTCTTCTGAAGACAGGCCATTACTAACTAATCTGCAAAGGTCCAACACCCTGTGCCCCCACCGTTCAGCTGTTTAGGTGTTGCTTTGTTACCGGAAGTACACCGCACCATCAACATTGTAGCGGGCAGTGCTCTTCACTGTAACGCTGCTCCCAGGATATTATATGCAGACTGCTAAACTCTGCCCACTGGGATGAAGTGCTGAAAAGAGCAAGAGCCCAGAACTACCATTTTGAAGTGACAAGAATTTCCAGTATAATGAAGATAAGTGTCACAGAAGCCATCAAAAGCAAAAAGATCCATTATCAATGGCTTTGATTACCTGGGCCTAGACCCTAAGGAATCCTCTCCTGGCTACACGTTACAGATATGGCTGAGCTTTGGACTTTGACCAAAGTTTTACCATAGCTGTTGCCCAAGGATCACTCTTCCCAGAAAAAGCTGCTAACCCCGGCACACTAAAGGAAGGTGGCAATTCATTGGAGTGTTCATCTATTCTTGAGTGGTTGTGCCACCTACTAATAAACGTATAGTCTTGTTTGACTAGGGTTTTTGCGTAATTTACTACAGTAGGTTCGTTTGTCTAAAATATGAGGGGTGACCATAGCCCTTAAAAAGTGCTCTTCAGTTTGTCCTCCAGTATTATACATATAGAATAAATATTCCTCCTCAAAGGAAACCTAGCCGATACCTTTGTCACAATTGCAAGTTCATATGCCCCAAACATACATCGTAATGTAAAGAAAGCTGGTACCTTAAAACATTCCTTCCAATAAGGAATCTGTATACTGATTAAATAATGTTACAATAGAACCCCCTTGAATTCCTCCTCACAATCCCAGGTCCTTTCCTATAGGAAGCTAAGAGCATGGACATTTGGCCGATATAAACCTTAGTATAGCTACTCTTGTGTTCTTCATAAGTCATATCAGAGACTAGGTTACATCTCCTCATACTACCAAAGCATCTCACAAACCCTCAATCTCTGCCTAAGAAAATTAAATTAGAGACTTAATGAGGAGACTTTTGAGGACTGGCTTTTGTTTCAATAAATTGTTTGAGATGAGGGGAATCACAAAAAGTTAGGGGTATTTGGCTTTCGGGTGAAATTTATGGAAAACTTAAAAATTTCACACTACAGTGATATTATATCATGAAAGTAGGGCATTTAAGTAGAAGCATGCAATGATGATCTCATGCTGTTCACAAGTTAACTTATTGTCTGCTGAGACATGGCATCCCGCTCTTCTTGAAGGGCGGACCTCAGGTCATTAAAGGGGTTCTGCAGTTTGTTTAAACTGATGATCTCTCCTCTGGATAGATCATCAGTATCTGATCGGCGGGGGTCTGACACCCGGGACCCCCGCCGATCAGCTGTTTGAGAAGGCAGCGGCGCTCCAGCAGCACCACGGCCTTCTCACTGTTTACCGCTGGCCCAGTGACGTCACGACTAGTATCAACTGGGCTGAGCTAAACTTTGTTCACTTGAATGGAGCTTGTCCCCGCCCAGGCCAGTTGATACTAGTCGTGACATCACTGGGCCAGCGGTAAACAAACTGCAGAACCCCTTTAAGGTTCTGGGGTAAAGGGTTACGAGCCTCTACATGGCGACTCAGCTGATCCCATAGGTTTTCAATGGTATTCAGGTCTGGAACAAGTGCAGGACACTCCATTTGAGGTTCCCCAGTCTCCAGCAGCCGTTCCCTAATGATGCGACCTCCATGAGCTGGTGCATTGTCGTCCATGAAGATGAAATTAGGCCTGTGTTTATGCAAAGGCATAATGACTGGATTAATGATGTTATTCAAGTAGTATGGGCTTGTCACTGTACCATTCACAAAGTGTAGGGCAGTTCTGTTTTGACTAGACACACATGCCCACACTGTAACACCACCACCAAAGGCTCGTCTGGTGACAACAGTGGCTGATGGATAGGTCTCTCCTTGACGTCTCCAACATCATTGGTGGCCATTATTTCTGCTCAGTGCGAATCGAATTTCATCAGTGAACAACATTGAGGCCCCTTGGTCCCTCGTCCAGCTCCCTGGCCCATGCAAGACGATGATGCCTGTGGTCTTGCAGGTCGTCTAGCACGCAGACTACTCTTTTGTGAATTTTGCCGTTAAGCTCCTTGTTAGAGAAATCACAGAAAAAAATAAATAGTGCACTAGCAAAATAGATGCAAGCATCATATATGGACTAATCCTCACTCTGATGTAATAAAATCTGAGACTCTTAGCAAAGATGTGTTTTGATCAAAATATATTGGCTAAGAGTCTCAGATTTTATTACATCAGAATGAGGGCTTAGTATATATATAATGCTTGCATCTATTATGCTAGTGCACTATTATCTTTTTTTTCAGGGATTTCTTTTCATGAATGTAGCCAGCGACATCCGCATATTTATTTATTACATCGTGCAGGGTGTTTTTATCTTTGTTTATCTTTTTTCTGTGATTTTTGTTTATTATGTACTATATGCTTGAGGGAGTGGCACCTTTAAGTGTGAATGTGCTCCTATTTTATCTTGGGAGTAGCATTCCTGTATAAAAATAAAATAATATGGTTGCATAAGTGTGCACACCCTTAAACTAATACTTTGTTGAAGCACCTTTTGATTTTATTACAGCACTCAGTCTTTTTAGGTATGAGTCTATCAGCATGGCACATTTTGACTTGGCAAGATTTGCCCACTCTTTGCAAAAACACTCCAAATCTGTCAGATTGCGAGGGCATCTCCTGTGCACAGCCCTCTTCAGATCACCCCACAGATTTTTTTTATCCGATTCAGGTCTGGGCTCTGGCTGGGCCGTTCCAAAACTTTAATCTTCTTCTGGTGAAGCCATTCCTCTGTTGATTTGGATGTATGCTTTGGGTCGTTGTCATGCTGAAAAATGAAGTTCCTCTTCGTGTTCAGCTTTCTAGCAGAAGCCTGAAGGTTTTGTGCCAATATTGACTGGTATTTGGAACTGTTCATAATTCCCTCTAGCTTAACTAAGGCCCCAGTTCCAGCTGAAGAAAAACAGCCCCTTGGCATAATGCTGCCGCCACCATGCTTCACTGTGGGGATGGTGTTCTTTTGGTGATGTGCAGTGTTGTTTTTGCGCCAAACATATCTTTTGGAATTATGGCCAAAAAGGTCAACCTTGGTTTCATCAGACCATAACACCTTATCCCACATGCTTTTGGGAGACTTCAGATGTGTTTTTGCAAAATGTAGCCTGGCTTGGATGTTTTTCTTCGTAAGAAAAGGCTTTCGTCTTGCCACTCTACCCCATAGCCCAGACATATGAAGAATACGGGAGATTGTTGTCACATGTACCACACAGCCAGTACTTGCCAGATATTCCTGCACCTCCTTTAACCCCTTGAGGACTGGGCTCATTTTCACCTTAAAGAGGACCTTTCACTACTCTACAAACTAAAATCTAACTAGATCAGTGGGCAGAGCGGCGCCCAGGGGTCCCCCTGCACTTACTAGTAAGTCTGGGCGCCGATCCGTTCGCCCGGTATAGGCTGCGGTGTCTGCGCTCCCTCTGACTGATTTCTTGTAGGAGGCGTGTCCCTTGCTGCACTGCTGGCCAATCGCAGCGCACAGCTCATAGCCAGGCTAATTTTTTGCTATTACACTTTTTGTGATGTAAGGTGACAAAAAATAGCTTTTTTTACCCATTTTTTTTTTTTACGGTGTTCACCTGAGGGGTTAGGTCATGTGATATTTTTATAGAGCAGGTTCTTACGGACGCGGCGATACCTAATATGTATACTTTTTTAAATTAAGTTTTACACAATAACAGCTTTTTTAAAACAAAAAAAATGTTTTAGTGTCTCCATATATTTAGTGCATGACCCCTAAATGCTACTATTCAGCATGGCTGTAGGCATTGGTAATGATTTGCATCAAAGCTCATATATTTTTTGGGCGATTGTCTTAGGTAGGGGCTTATTTTTTGCGGGATGAGGGGTTAGTGTGATATGTTTATAGAGCCGGTCGATACGGATGCGGCGATACGTAATATGTCTACTTTTCCCTATATTTTACCAATTTTTTTAACTTTATTCGGGGAAAATGACGTGTTTTTTTTTACTTAAATCTTTTAATTTTTGGGGGGGGAAACTTTATTTTTTCAGCTTTTTTTTTTAACTTTATTTTTTGTTCCACTTTGGGACTTTATTTTTTGGGGGTCTGATCCCCTTTACAATGCATTCTAATACTTCTGTATTGGAATGCATTGGCTGTATGTGTAATTCTGTGTGTATTACTCATACAGCTTCCTGCCTGTGAGATCCTTCCATGCCATCGGGTCCCCATTACAGCAGCACGCGCACCCGATTTAACATGATTTTGAATGTGATTGCTTAATTCTGAACACAACTACATCCCCAGTTATAAGAGGGGGTGCGCACTTATGCAACCACATTATTTTAGTTTTTTTGTTCCCTCCACCTAAAAGATTTCAGTTTGTTTTTCAATTGAGTGGTACAGTTTATAGGTCACATTAAAGGTGGAAAAAGTTCTGAAATGATTTATCTTTGTCTCATTTTAACAGGGGTGTGTAGACTTTTTATATCCACTGTGGGTGTGTCCGCTCCTCCTCTCATTGGCTGCTGAATGCACATAGAGGTGACTAGGAGCAGCACACCATATGTGCAGAGTCTGCGCTCCTGAACATAGATGCCCAATGGCATAGGTAGGTTTAGCGTAGGACCTGCCTGACCGGAGACCATCTTGGCACTGGGTAGGCGGGCAAAGATGTGTTTTGATCAAAATATATTAGCTAAGGCCTCATGCACACGACCGTTGTGTGTTTTGCGGATCCGCAAAACAAGGACAGCCATTAATATAACTGCCTATTCTTGTCTGCAAAACAGACAAGAATAGGACAGGTTATATTTTTTTTGCGGATCACGGAACAGAGCAACGGATGCAGACAGCACACGAAGTGAATGTGTCCGCATCCAAGCCGCAAAAAATGCGTCTCGGATGCAGAACCAAACCACATTCGTGTGCATGTAGCCTTATGCACAGGACTGTATTGTTTAGCGGATCTGCAAAATACAGATGCCGTCTGCTTTTGTTTTGTTTTTTTGTTTGTTTTTTTATACTTTTTTTTTACTTTTTTTTTTAGAATCTTTTTGCGGAACAGACATACAGATTCTCAAAGCAAACGAATGGCCCATGTGCTTTACCCAACTGTGTGTTTTTTTCTACAAATAAATAGAACATGTCTTATACTTGCCGCAGAATGCAGACTATAGACCCATTGAAGTAAATGGGTCCTCAAAAAATGCGGATGCAACACGGGCAGGCCATATATGTATATGTAAGGAGAAGAACAGAGTGTAGCATCTGTATTCATATCAACCAGAAGTTTCCTTTCCTTCCCTTTTTTGTGACTTCTGTTTTATCTCCAGGGACAGAGTTGCGTTGGTCGGCTACGGTTCCTTCCCTGAACAATAGCTTCACCTCCTCCCAAGCACGTCTCATAGGCCTCATTGCTGTAGACTTTCATCATCTTGCGAGATCTCCATAGCACTTTGACAAGCTATTAGACACAACCTAGTGGATGGTTGCCTCATTTCCAAACTGAAAAAGGGAACCACGGCAGACAGTGTTTGTGGGAGACGCATATGATCGGCTCATGTGTCTAATATCAGTCAGTGCTAGGTGCCTATTTAAATGATGTATGGACACCTGATAATAGAAGAATATGATGCAAGTCAGTAATAACTGAATCTGTTTCTAGTAAATGTCACCTGTATTGTCTCTGCAGTGATACAACTAAGGACTCATGTAGACGACCGTATCTATTTTGCGGATCTGCAAAACACGGATACCGCCTGTGTGCGTGAACGGAATGGCCAGCCCTATGATAGAAATGCCTATTCCTCTCCGCAATTGCGGAGAAGAATAGGACATACTCTATCTTTTTTGCAGGGCTACGGAATGGAAGTACAGATGTGGACAGCATATGGTGTGCTGTCTGCATCTTTTGCGGGCCCACTGAAATGAGTGGGTCCGCATCCATTCCAAAAAATTGTGGAACGGATGTAGACACAAGTACACGGTTGTCTGAATGAGCCCTAATCACGTGGTTCAGTGGCCTCATAAAGCTTCCGTCTGTATAAGATATATAAAGACTTTTAAACTCCATTATATAAAAGTCCATCGAATGAGCATAACTTTTGAGCCACCATCACCCAGCTCTATATACATATAAGGGCTCATGCACACAACCGTAGCCTGTTTTGTGGACTGCAAAACACGGACATTGGCCATGTGTGTTCCGCATTTTGTGGAGAGGAACGTCCTGGCTTCAATAGAACAGTCCTATCCTTGTCTGTAAAATGAATCTATTTTTTAGCAGATGCCACGGAACGGACATGTGCTGTCTGCATCTTTTGTGGCCCCATTGATGTGAACAGGTCCACGTCCAACTGGCACAAAATGTAGATCTGATGGAAAAAAAAATAAGTTTGTGTGCATGAGCCCTAAACGCTACTATTCAGCAATGATGTAGGCATTGGTAATGATTTGCATCAAGGCTCAACTGCTAGAGCACAGGAAGTGTTGCCATAGGGCCAGAGGAGCTATGTCTACTGCCCTTACATGTTTATGTACACTAAGGCTACTTTCACACTTGCGGCAGAGTGATCCGGCAAGCAGTTCTATCGCCGGAACTGCCTGCCAGATCCAGTAAAATGTATGGCAACTGATGGCATTTGTAAGACTGATCAGAATCCTGATCAGTCTTAAAAATGCCTGATCAGTCAGAAAAATGCATTGAAATGCCGGATCAGTCTTTCCGGTGTCATCTGGCAAAACGGATCCAGCATTTATTTTTCCGGCATTCCGGTATGAAAAAATGCATTTAGACAAGTCTTCAGCTTTTTTGGGCCAGAGATAAAACCGTAGCATGCTGCGATCTTAGGCTACTTTCACACTAGCGTTTTCCTTTTCCGGCGCTGAGTTCCGTCCTAGGGGCTCAAATCCGGAAAAGAACTGATCAGTTTTATCCTAATGCATTCTGAATGGAGAGTCCGTCCCTCAGGATGCATCAGGATGTCTTCTGTTCAGTATTTTTGACTGATCAGGCTTTTCAGAAAACCGTAGCATGTTGTATTTTTACCTCTGGCCAAAAATCCTGAACACTTTGACTGAACGCCTGATCAGGCTTTTTTCCCATTGACTTGCATTAACGCCGTGTGGTCAGTCAAAACGGATCCGGCTTTTGCATGTTAAACCCGAAAAATAGGAAAAAAATAGGAAAAAAAAGTTAAAGTCCATAAAATGGCGGATCCGTTTTTTCCAATGCATTTTTCCATTGTGATCGAAAGCCTGATCAGGATTCAAATGTAATCCGTTTTCACACGTTTTTACGGATCCGGCGGGCAGTTCCGGTGTCGGAATTGAACGCCGGATTCAAACAACGCTAGTGTGAAAGTAGCCTTATCTTTTGCCTGATCAGTCAAAATGACTGAACGGAAGACATCCTGATGCATCCTGAACGGATTACTCTCCATTCAGAATGCATGAGGATATGCCTGATCAGTTCTTTTCCGCCATTGAGCCCCTTAGGACAGAACTCTATGCCGGAAAAGAAAAACGATAGTGTGAAAGTACCCTAAAAGGCCTTTTAATGAGCAGTTATGTTTTTCTGATTAAACTGTTTATTATATATTTTGCGTACCAATCGACAAATACAAGCAAAGTCATGAAAAAAGACATTTTTCTATCGTGCATTTAAAAGCAGAAATTTGAAAGTCAGTAGTGGTTTTTCCAGTACACTATGGAGGCTTCAAATATGGCCACACGTCAGTCGCCCAAAGTGAGGAAAGAAATCACATTGCCCTTCTGACAAATATACAATCTCATGGAGTCAGGCTGGGCACTCTAGCTAAACCACAAAACTGGGAAAAGCTGTGCCCTATGTAGCTGACGTCCCCTGGGCAACACAGATGCAAACGGCGGTAAAAAAAAAATCCATAGCAAGTTGTGTGTTAAAGGGGTATTCTGGTTACACAAAGTAGTATCTTTGTAATAAAAGTACCTTTTTTTGGGCAGCCAGCTTTTTGTTTATTCATGTTTTTATCCATGTATTCATGTTTTTATCCATGTTTTCCATGGATACGACCTGTAGTTTTCTGTGTAGCATGGTCGAGCATGCACAGTTATTCACTGCCATGCTTTCTTCCTCATAAGCAGGATGAGCGTTTGCCTTTAAAGGGATTCTGTCATGAGATTTTAGCCCTATAAGCTAAACATATGCCCATGTCCGTACTAATAACATGAATCCTAAACTGGCCTTATTAATCCTGCTTGTGGCTCTATTAGCCCAAAAAACAGGTTTTTATAACCTGTCAATCGCCTACCTAAGGTGCCCAAGGGGACGTCCGTTAATACAGGGTGCCAGGTCGTCTGGTGCCCAGAGCCTAATTCCCAGTCTTAATCGCCGCCCTCCCTGTCTACGGTGCCGCCTTCCTCACCTCAGCGCCACCTCCGCAATCCTCCCATCCCTCTGCCAGGTCCGGCGCCTGCGCACTAGGCTCAGCCTGATGCGCCTCGGACTCCTGGCAGCGGCTTCGGCCTAATGCGCAGGTGCCGGATCTGGCATGGCTGAGGTGAGGAAGGCGGCACTGCAGGGAGGGCAGCGATTAAGACTGGGAAGGAGGCGCTGGGCACCAGACGGCCGGGCACCCTGTATTAATGGACGTCCCCTTGGGCACCTTAGGTAGGCGATTGACAGGTTATAAAAAACAGTTTTTTGGGCTAATAGAGCCACAAGCAGGATTAATAAGGCCAGTTTAGGATTCATGCTATTAGTACGGACATGGGCATATGTTTAGCTTATAGGGCTAAAATCTCATGACAGAATCCCTTTAAGCAAAGACATTGGGGCATGTAAGCCCCACCCACTTATGGGCAGAGTTTTATTAGCCCCGCCCATTTCGGTCCAGGACAGTGCGAGAGAATCATGGGCAGTGTAGTCAGAAGGTTTGTTTCAAGCTCATGTGATGTAAGGGAAAGTGCCATAACAATAAGAGGGGATTACAGATCAAAACTGGAGAACAGTAGTAGGATAGAAGGGTCACGCTGGACCCCTGAAAACAGTTTCTTTATGGGTTAAGACATTGACAAATACCGAAACCGGAATACCCCTTTAAGGGCTCTGTTCATCTGTGTTGCTGCTTTCCATTCTGTCAATTTTCACATTAAGAATAGCACAGCATGCATGTTTTTTTTTTTTTGTTATGCTATTAAAACTACAGAAACCCAGTAAGCCCATTATCAATGGAGTTCATAGCATGACCAGCCTGGCAATGTGCTGTGGCTTCCATTATATATGGAAGCCATATCATAGGTGGACAAAGCCTAACAACCTGAAATTCTGAAACAAGCAATACTGGGTCATAAAACATTTATAAAAGCGCCTATAAGTGCTCCACTCTGTGAATCGCCTTCAAAATGGAAGCCATTTTATGCATCATTCCACTGCATCTTCATAATTTGCTACAAATTGGGTATCTCTTATGCCAGTTATATACATAAAATAATGTCCTAGTATTGTAAAGTCACATTTCTACAAAGTTCACGGAGTTGTGAATTAAGCTCTCTACACAGACAATTCTGTCAGACTGGCCTCATTCAGATGACCATTATACGGCTGCATTATAGCGTCTTTATTACTGCTACAAGTCCTGGCTACAAACTTCATAGTTATCTATGATGCATTTAATTCAGGTCATTAGACCCATGGTCAGGCCATGACTTGCGGCCATAATATAGATACTAAAATGCACCCGCAATACAACCATCTAGATGAGGCCAAAGTTAGGCTACTTTCACACTTGGGCTTTCCCTTTCCGCTATTGAGATCCGTCATAGGATCTAAATAGCGGGGAAAACACTTCTGTTTTGTTCCCATTCAGTGTCAATAGGGACAAAACTGAACTGAACGAAACGGAGTGCACCAGAATGCATTCTGTTCTGTTTGGTTGCGTCCCCATCGCGGACACAATTATGCTGCAAGCAGCGTTTTTCTGTCCGCGATGTGGTGCAAAGCAAGACGGATCCGTCCTGACACACAATGTAAGTTAAGGCTACTTTCACACTTGCGGCAGTGTGATCCGGCGGGCAGTTCCGTCGTCGGAACTGGCCGCCGGATCCGCCGATCTGCTGCTGCCTGAAAGCATTTGTGAGACGGATCCGGATGCGGATCCGTCTCACAAATGCATTGCAAGGACGGATCCGTCTCTCCGCTTGTCATGCGGACCGACGGATCCGTCTTGTACATTTTTCGCATTTTTACCGATCTGCGCATGCGCATGCCGGAACGACGGATCCGGCATTCCGGTATTCTGAATGCCGGATCCGGCGCTAATACATTCCTATGGGAAAGGCATGTCTTCAGTTTTTTTCGCCGGAGAAAAAACCGTAGCATGCTACGGTTTTCTCTTTTGCCTGATCAGTCAAAACGACTGAACTGAAGACATCCTGATGCAAACTGAACGGATTACTCTCCATTCAGAATGCATGGGGATATGCCTGATCAGTTCTTTTCCGGTATAGAGCCCCTGTGACGGAACTCTATGCCGGAAAAGAAAAACGCTAGTGTGAAAGTACCCTAAGAATAAGAACTTTGTTCGAAACACGTCAATGTTGATACACTAGTGGGTGTATGTCCTGTATATTGCTTCTACTGCCTGAATAAAGACGAGGATTTTAGCTACCAAAGAAAACGTGCTGGAACTTTTTCTTGTTGAATTGTGCTACGAGGCTCACCTGCCTGTTCCGTGCACACGGGCGATCCAGGCTGATTGAGTGAGCTGGACTTTATTTACTTCTACACAATGTAAGTCAATGGGGACGGATCCGTTTTCTCTGACACAATAGAAAATGGACCTGTCCCCCATTGACTTTCAGTGGAGTTCATGACGGATCCATCTTGGCTATGTTAAAGATAATACAACTGGATTTATTCATAATGGATGCAGACGGTTGTATTATCAGAAAGGAAGCGTTTTTGCTGATCCATGACGGATTCATCAAAAACGCTGGTGTGAAAGTAGCCTTATTGCCACACGTGTTACTGGAAACTCTTAGTTGATCTTAAAGGTGGTCTATATGTGAACATTTTGTACAGTCTCTGTTACTTTAACTACTTCTGTTTCTTCAACCTCTTCAAAATAGTCCTCCATGTCTGCTGTGGCATCCTGGTACTGTTGGTATTCTGCAATCAAATCATGAGTGTTACACTCTGCTTCAGTAAATTCCATCTCATCCATGCCCTCTCCCGTATACCAGTGGAGGAAAGCTTTCCTTCGGTACATGGCCGAAAACTGCTCAGCAATTCGCTTGAATATTTCTTGGATGGCTGTGTTGTTGCCTATGAAGGTAGAAGCCAACTTAAGACCACGGGGTGGGATGTCACAAACAACAACTTTGACATTGTTGGGAATCCACTCCACAAAGTATGCGCTGTATTTGGACTGCACAGCTAGCATCTGCTCATCCACTTCTTTAGTGGACATTCGACCACGGAATATTCCAGCCACTGTTAAGTAGCGTCCATGATGTGGATCACAGGCAGTCATCATGGATCTGGAGTCAAACATCTGTTGGGTTAATTCAGGCACTGTTAGAGCTTTATATTGTTGGCTTCTTCTAGATGTTAGAGGAGCAAACCCGGTCATAAAGAAGTGAAGACGAGGAAAAGGCACCATGTTGACTGCCAACTTCCTGAGATCAGCATTGAGTTGACCAGGGAAACGCAAAGAAGTAGTCACCCCACTCATTGTCATGGACACCAGATGGTTAAGGTCACCATATGTTGGGTTGGACATCTTCAGGGTACGGAAGCAGATATCGTACAAGGCCTCATTGTCAATGCAGAAAGTCTCATCTGTGTTTTCAATCAGTTGGTGGATGGACAAGATGGCATTGTAAGGTTCCACCACCGTGTCTGACACCTTTGGTGAGGGCATAATACTAAAGGTGTTCATGATCCTATCTGGGTACTCTTCACGAATCTTGTTAATAAGGAGAGTGCCCATTCCAGAGCCGGTTCCGCCTCCTAGAGAATGCACCAGCTGAAATCCTTGAAGACAATCACAGTTTTCACTCTCGCTTCTCACTACATCCATCACAGATTCAATTAGCTCTGCTCCCTCTGTGTAGTGGCCTTTTGCCCAGTTGTTGCCAGCTCCGGAGTTACCTGTTAATTAAAACCTGAATATTTAGCAACTCCAGTCCATGATGTATAAAAACATGAGAAAGAATACACTGAATGGTAAGATCCTGCCTGGAGGACTAGTTTCCTATCTAATATTAATGGAATCCCTCCTTTTAGCTTGTGTACAATAAACTGTGAATTGTTTATCATAGTCCATATTAGGGGTGCACCTCCTTTTCTTATGTGAGGGCCTCATCAGATTGTATAATGCACAAGGGCCTGTCTTCAGAGGCATTTACAAAATCTCATCAGCATTCTTTAATTATCGGATAGTTGAGAGTGCCAGAAAATGAACCCCCAACTAACTTGATAAAAGGGAGGAGACCATGTATGTCTGTGGCTCTCAACGTTGTATAAGCAATTGTGAAAATACACTCTGATAAACTGCAATGGAGAAATGCATTGTCACATCTTCACCTCATATTCTCCTCCCTGGAGAATAGAACTAGTGGATATGTTAAAAATGTATGTGATGGGATTATTGCTTTAAAGGAGAACCCTGTGAAGACATTGTTTATACCTGGAGGAGCATGACATAGAGATCCACAGAGCACCAAAGAAAAAATACAAGTCATGCTCCTGACCCTCAGGTAACAGCATGTCTGTGTCCAAAGGTTGGGGCCACATGGATCGCACCAGAGGCTTCAAATTGTGCACCCCTGATCTACTTCATCTACAAATAAGATTACTATTATAGACTATTGTACAGCAGTGGTCCTCAGCTGGAAGACAACAGTCCAAATCTGAACCAGGGTCCCCATTTGTCCGGACCCTACATACCTGCAGCCACATATGCCATCTGAAAAAAAAAATGACCATCTGGGACCAGCACACAAGGTACTAGGGGTTTGGTCTGCAGTCTGATTAATTTTAGGGGTCTGAAATAATTTAGGAAGTCTGATCTGGGGTCTGAATGAGTTTAGGGGTGTGCTCTGTTTTTCGCACTAACAAATAATCATATACCTTGATGAAAAGAATTTCTGCTAAACATTAACAAAGCAAAATTATTACTTTTAGTGCTCAGCTTGGACTTTCATCTGACCACACACCAGTTAAGGTTAGTTTCACAATAGCAATAAATTCTTCCGGCAGGCTTTGCCAGTAGGGGAACAACCTGTCGAAAGACATTGTATGCGGTATAGCTGTAAAAGGCCAGAGTATACCAGGCTCCATTGGCTACAATACTCATCGGGGATCTGGCCTGTTTCCGACATTGGTGTTGGATTCGGCTGGACAAATACCTCTGCAAGCAGCTGTTTTTGTCCGGCCAAATCCCAGCACTAATAATGTAAACAGGCCAGATCCCATCCGAGTCCCATTATAGTCATTGGGCAACAGTGGGATCAGGTAGTATCTGGCTATGCTGTATAACATGTCTTCCTGCAGGCTGTTCCTCTGCCAGACCAGCCTGCCTGAAGAATTTACTGCTAATGTGAAACTAGCATAAGCAGACTTTTATTATTATTTTTCTATCTTCATCATGCACATGCCAAAAGGTCATCAGATCTGTATTTATATTTGTATTACCATGGATGAAGCTGTCTGGACGGAATAAAGGTCCAATAGAGCTGGAGCGCAAACTGTCCATAGTGCCAGGTTCCAGATCCACGAGCACTGCTCTAGGTACATACTTTTGGGCTATGACAGGAGAGCAGAGAATAGCATGTAAGAAATATAACATAGTATCAGAAATGTCAATGAGGTAGAAGCAACTTGTGTCATAAGGAGACACTTACAATGAGCCTCGTTGAAGTAGACATTGATCCTCTCTAGCTGCAGATCAGACTCTCCCCTGTAGTTCCCTCCATTGTTAATACCATGTTCATCACTAATCACTTCCCAGAACTGCAAAGAAGAAAAGATGTTACTAAGGATCTCGAAGCAAAGGAAATGTGAAATGGAGACTAGCTATTGTGCTTGATCTGCAACCTTTGTCTTTTTAGCTGTTGTCAAGCTACATCTTCCCTTGGAGACTCTTGTTGGTTGATTAGACAATCAGATTGTGAGCTCTTCAGGTTCTGTGAATTTTGTGGTTACATCCTCTAGCATACATCCATGCTTTATACCGTATATAGCAGTTATGGCACTATAGTCTGTTAAAAGGTTGTCCAGGGTTAGAAAAAACAGTGCCATGCCAGCCAAAGGTGGTGTCTAGTTTACAGCTTAGTTCTGCTGAAGAGAATGTGGATGTGCTACAATACCAAACAATCTGCAGACAGTGGGGTGCTGGTTTTGGAACAAGTCATGTCTTGTGTAATCCTGGACAAAACCCTCTAAAGGAGTTCTCCGGGAATGATTTTAAATAGTGACAACTAAGCAACCTGTCCTAGAATATGAGCAGGACTCAACCTGCAGAGCTGTCTTAGGTTGGTGAGGGAGTGGGGCCTCACTACAGTGCTCTGATGATAACGATGTGATCCTGCCTATGATATGCCATCATGGCTGAGCAGCCTGACGGAAACACTTCCTAATATATACAGTGCTGCCCATAATTATTCATACCCCTGGCAAATTGTTACTTAAAGTTACTTTTATTCAACCAGAAAGTATTTTTATTTTTTTACGGGAAATGACATAGGTGTCTACTAGGGCTGCACGATATGGGAATTTTGTGCGATTGCGATTAGGGCCCTAAAAATTGCGATAACGATATGCGATGCGATATTTTAAAGGAATTGTGCTAGAGGTCTATTTGCTTGGATTTTCCCATATGAGCCGCTGACGCGGCTGGGTATGACATAGTTATGGGGGATCTGTGGATGACGCTGTGTTGTGGGGGATCTGTGGAGGGTGCTGTTATATGGGGGATCTGTAGAGGGCGCTGTTATGTGGGGGATCTGTGGATGACGCTGTTATGTGGGGGATCTGTGGAGGACGCTGTTATATGGGGGATCTGTGGAGGACGCTGTTATATGGTGGATCTGTGGAGGACGCTGTTATATGGGGGATCTGTGGAGGGCGCTGTTATATGGGGGATCTGTGGAGGACGCTGTTATGTGGGGGATCTGTGGAGGACGCTGTTATATGGGGGATCAGTGGAGGACGCTGTTATATGGGGGATCTGTGGAGGACGCTGTTATATGGGGGATCTGTGGAGGACGCTGTTATATGGGGGATCAGTGGAGGACGCTGTTATATGTGGGATCTGTGGAGGACGCTGTTATATGGGGGATCTGTGGAGGACGCTGTTATATGGGGGATCTGTGGAGGACGCTGTTATATGGGGGATCTGTGGAGGACGCTGTTATATGGGGGATCTGTGGAGGACGCTGTTATATGGGGGATCTGTGGAGGACGCTGTTATATGGGGGATCTGTGGAGGGCGCTGTTATATGGGGGATCTGTGGAGGGCGCTGTTATGGGGGACCTGTGGAGGACACTTATGGGGGACCTGTGGATGGCACTGTTATAGGGGATGTGTGGAGGACACATAGGGCCATGAGGGGGGCCAGCTTAAAACATATAGCATCTTATGCTGGTCCCCCTCATGTGTCCTAAACTGGGCACATAACTGCCTTTTGCGTGTAAAGTGTTTTACTAGTTTGTGTGTGGGTGAAACAATCTCTCTCCTAACAGGTCCGGCCTCTGTACTCACTATGAATGCAATGCACTGCAGCGAGCGGCAGCGAGCTGGCCGGCCGGCGCGTGACTGACGTCACTTAGTAACGCTCCTGCTTCCTGAAGTGGGAGGAGCGCTACTAAGTGACGTCAGTCACGCGCCGGCTGGCCAGCTAGCTGCCGCTCGCTGCAGTGCATTGCATTCATAGTGAGTACAGAGGCCGGACCTGTTAGGAGAGAGATTGTTTCACCCACACACACACACTAGTAAAACACTTTACACGCAAAGGCAGTTATGTGCGCTGGGCCCCTTTATATATAATTGCGGCATTTTCGGATCGGCCAAATCGCCATATCGCATTTGCCGATTATCGTGATTCGATTATTTTTTCGATTTATCGTGCAGCCCTAGTGTCTACCAAAAGATAAGACGATGTACAAGAGGCATTATTGTGGAAAAAAAACAAAACATTTCTCAGCTTTCATTTACATTTGAGCAAAAAATACAAGATGTTCCCCACTGTGGAAAATCTCAGAGGACGTGGTCGGAAGCCAAAAGTGACACCTGTGCTGGCCAGGAGGATAGTTAGAGAGGTGAAAAAGAATCCAAGGATCACCACCAAGACCACCCTGGTGAATCTGGGCTCTGCTGGTGGCAATGTCTCAAGGCAGACAAGCCAACGGACATTGCACAATGCAGACCAAGGAGGACGCCACTTCTCCAGATAAGGCACACAAAAGCTCCCTTGGCCTTTGCAAAAGCTCATCTGGACAAAGAAGAAGACTTCTGGTCTTCTGTGTTATGGTCAGATGAAACAAAAATTTTATTGTTTGGTCACAATGATGTTTCCTTCATTTGGTGTAAAAAATGAGAAGCCTTCAACCCAAAGAACACCATCCTCACTGTCAAACATGGTGGTGGGAACCTAATGCTTTGGGGGTGTTTTTCAGCCAATGGACCAGGGAACCTAATCACAGTAAATGGTACCATGAAAAAAGATCAATACATGAGGATTCTCAACAACAACATCAGGCAGTCTGCAGAGAAACTTGGCCTTGGGCACCAGTGGACATTTCAGCATGACAAAGACCCAAAACACACTGCAAAAGTGGTGAAGAAATGGTTAGCAGACAACAATATTAACGTTTTGGAGTGGCCCAGCCAGAGTCTAGACTTGAATTCAATTGAGAATCCGTGGAGGGAGCTAAAGATCAGGGTGATGGCAAGAAGACCCTCCAACCTGAAAGATTTGGAGCTCATTGCTAAAGATGAATGGGCAAAAATACCTGTGGAGACATGCAAAAAGCTAGTCTGCAATTATAGGAAGCGTTTGATTGCTGTAATAGCCAATAAAGGCTTTTCTATTGATTTTTGAGAAGGGTATGAATAATTTTGGACTGGACACTTTTTGCTCAAATGTAAATAAAAGCTGAGAAATGTTTTTTTCCCACAAAAATTGCCTCTTGTACATCGTCTTATTATCTTTTGGGAGACACCTATGTCATTTCCCGTCAAAAAATTAATTGATGGTTGAATAAAAGTAACTTTAAGTCAAAATTTGCCTGGGGTATGAATAATTATGGGTAGCACTGTACAGTAGTATAGGCAAGTGCCAGAGTGTAATGTGTAGTGAGGCCTCACTCGCTCACCTCTCCTAGGCAGTTCTGCAAGTGGTGACAACTAGCCCTGCTCACATTCTAGGACTGGTCGCAGGTGACCATTTTAAATAATTCCCAGAAAATTCCTTTAAGAAGAAGTATATGGAGCAGCTGGGTTTTGTACAGCATTAGTCTTTAGACTACCTGCACACTTTGCGGTTTACACCTGTTTTTTCGTTCAGACAGTACTAGAAAAGTGTATGAGATTAGAAAAATCTCCCGTACACTTTGCCTTTTTCTTCTGTGCAGACATTGACCTGCTGTGTGGACATAGAAATCCTCAGCATGTGAATTATGCTTGTCATTTTTTTTCTTTGCGGATTTCACCTTTTTTCAATGGAAGAATGACGTCTGTGTCAAAATCACATCCAATCTGCAAGTAACACATGCTGATTTGATGCAGAAACGCACAGAAATATGTTCTGCATGTTTACCCGCACCCGTGTGCAGGTAGCCCTATAGTAATGGAGACCATAACATACCGCCACCTCCAATAAGAAAATGGCTGTGGTCTTCTGACAGAAAGAAGAATACTGCAGCAGTGGTAGACTCCTATCTGCATCTCCATTCGGCAGACCTGCCCATATGTCCTTATCAGTCTCCCCCACACACCACAATATGAAGCCTCGGGCACACCCTCTGCTGCCAGCCTCGCCTGGCCTGATCCCTCACTTGAACTTATTTACTGATATACAGAAAAGTGTATAGAAGCTGTATTTGGCAATAACACATCATACAATTACATTATCTATAAATTGTACATACAGTGCTGCTAATATCATATGTAACATTGGGGGTCTGGTCACACCTAGGAGGGGGCACGCTTGCAAATTCGGTACCTACCACCTATAGCTGCCCTACTGACTCATTCAATAGGCTTACAATAGGTGACAATGACACTTCCCCATCACAAAAACATGTTTAGCTTGGACACGTGTGCGTTATTTCAATAGGGACGAGTGGCTGCTACACATCAGAGGTTAGGGAGCATTCACATGACCGTGTTTTTCTTCCGTGTCCGTTCCGCAATTTTTGCGGACAATGCACAGACCCATTCATTTTTATAGGTCCGCAAAAATTGCGGAATGCCTTTCATTGTCATCCGTGTGCTGTCCGTTCCGTGTGTCCGTTCCTTTTATTTTAGAACATGTCCTATACTTGGCCGCAAATTGCAGTCCGTGGCTCCATAGAAAGTCATTGGGTCCGTAAAAAATGCATCCGTATGTCATCTGTTTTTTGCGGACCCCTGAACTGAAAACATTCTAGGAAACCCCATTTCAGTCCCATTTCAGTTTTTTGCGGACCGTGAAAAACCGACAACACACACGGAAGCACCACGTCCGTATTATACGGACTTACGGAACGGAAACGGAAAGATAACTGAAGGTATACGGAACACACGGGTCAATGATTTGCGGATCGCAAAACCAACGCGGTCGTGTGAATGCTCCCTTCAAATCCAATCTAATGTATCCTGGTTTCTCCTGATGGAAAAAGGCGCCATTGAGCTGTCTGAATACTCTAGATCAGTGTTCCCCAAAACGTGGCTGTCCAGCTATTGCAAAACCACAGCTCCCGTGACGCCCTGATAGCCTGCAGCTGTCAGGAAATGGCGGGACGTTTGCAACATCCTGAGAGCCACGGGTTGGGGAGTAGTTCTCTCGATTTTTCATGGATCCCATCGGAATTGCTAGGATACATAGAGAAAATCTGATGTCTATAATTGCATTTAAAGAAATGCTGCCGTTTCAGCAATTATCTGTTTTGTGTGTACAAAATCACCCTGATTTTCAAGATCTTTGCTTACTGTCAGTGAATGGGAACCTTGATGGTTTAAAGGGTTTCTGTCACCTGAAAAATGGGTATTAAGCTGGCTGACATTAGCGATGTGCTAATGTCAGCTGTACATAACTATATTAGCGCCATCTCAGTGCTTTAGGCCTCTTTCACACGACTGTATGGCTATTTCAGTGTTTTGATGTCCGTTTTCACAGATCCGTTGTTCCGTTTCCGTTTCGGTTCCGTTTTTCCGTATGGCATATACAGTATACAGTAATTACATAGAAAAAATTGGGCTGGGTATAACATTTTCAATAGATGGTTCAGTAAAAAACGGAACGGATACCGAAGACATACGGATGCATTTCATTTTTTTTGCGGACCCATTGAAATGAATGGTTCCGTATACGGAGCGCAAAAAAAGGCCCGCAAAACGGAAAAAAACACGGTAGTGTGAAAGAGGCCTAAAGCCTTTATTGAGAAAAACAAACTTTTATAATATGGGGGGGGGGGGGGGGGTGTTGAACCTGCTCCTGTATACTGCTACTGCTACTGCTACTTTCTGTTTTTGGCTACTGCTACTGCTACTTTCTGTTTTTGGCAGACCCATTGAAATGAATGGTTCCGTATACGGAGCGCAAAAAAAGGCCCGCAAAACGGAAAAAAACACGGTAGTGTGAAAGAGGCCTAAAGCCTTTATTGAGAAAAACAAACTTTTATAATATGCTAATTAGCCTCTAGGAGCATGGGGGGGGGGGGGGGGGAGGGCGTTGAACCTGCTCCTGTATTCGGCGCAGTGAGGGAAGGACATTCTCCGGCAGCCGGCTTCCTCACTGTGACGTATTCAGCGCAGGCGTAGTAAGGAAGCCAGCAGCCATGTGCTCCCCACATCACAGATAACATAGTAACATAGTACATAAGGCCGAAAAAAGACATTTGTCCATCCAGTTCGGCCTGTCATCCTGCAGACACATTCATTTGAATGGGTCTGCAATCCAGAGCTGCGGTGCGGAACGGAGGCATGGAACCCCCATGTTCTATTTTTTTGCAGTGTGGACGGATCACTGACCCATTAAAGTTGAATGGGTCTCGATCCGTCCTGGCCGCCGCACGGACATTGCACAAGCATTGGGGACTGCAAATTGCGCTCCCCAATGCACGGAACGGCCGCACAATGGCCGTGTGCATGAGGCCTAACACTGAGTGCATGGAGTCCTGTCTTAGGCTGGGTTCAGGCCTGAGCGTACTGAACGTACGCTCTGTATGCGCGATTGTATGGGCGTTTGCAATTGCGCATACAAGCGAACGCCCATTGTCGCGCGTTCCCGCTGAAGTCTATGTACGGGAACGCGCGACAAGACGCCCCAAAGAAGCTCCTATACTTCTTGGGGCGTCGGGCTTTTACAGCGCGATCGTACGCGCTGTAAAACGCTCAGGTGAGAACCATTCCCATAGGGAATCATTGGTTCTTGCCTGTTGAGCGTTTTACAGCGCGTATGAACCCAGCTCAGGTCTGAACCCAGCCTTAGGCTCTGTTCACATAGTTTTAAGCCTTCCATTAGAAGTATACAGTACATTGGGAAGATTTCCCAGTGTATAAGGCTGTGGTGTACAGTATGCTGGAGACTTATCAAAAGTAATGTAAATGAAATCTGGCTTAGTTGCCCAGAGCAACCAATCAGATTCCATTTTTAATTTTTCCAAGGTCCTATGCTTGCTATGGGCAACTAAACCAGTTTTCATTGACACCAGTTTTAATAAACTGCTGCCTATGTCTCTAATAGGCTTCCTTGTTGAAAAAAACTAAACATAAAGGGCATAGCATACACATTTTTGTATAGAAAAGCATACACTGCACTTTACTATACAGTTAGAAAAATGTTATAGTGATGTAACCAGCGGTCCCAAACCGCCGGGCCGCGGCCCAGGACCGGGCCCTGGAAGATTGCTTGCCGGGCCGTGGCAATCAGGGCCGTCTTTGACACGGTACTAATGAAGCGCTTCATTAGTACCCGAGGACCAGGAAGCGGTGAAGGATCTGTAATCACCACTTCCTGGTCCTCGGCTTGGTTGTTTGCTGCGCACAGCCGGAGGGCACACTGTGATCTCAAACTGTGCGCCGATCCTGCGATACACAGCAGACAGCAGGATGAAGAGCTGATGGTTGACATGAAGGGCTGATGGCCGACATGGGGGGCTGATGGCTGGCTGACATGGGGGGCAGATGGCTGGCTGACATGGGGGGCTGATCTGAGGTCTGATTAACATTAAGGGTCTGATTGCTGGTCTGACCTGAGGTGTAATGGAAAATATTTTTTTCTTATTGTTCTCCTCTAAAACCTAGGTGCGTCTTACAGGGCAAAAAATACGGCACAGTGCAGCAGAGACGCTAGTCAGTTTATATAGTGTTATATATTTTAATATGCAACTTGTGTTTTGTTATGTGTGTGAATTAGTCAGCGCGGACCAGCACCACCTAAGCCCCGCCCCAAAACCCGCCACCCCACCCGGTCCCTGGGAAAATTGCCTTGCATGAAACTGGTCCTTGGTGCAAAAAAGGTTGGGGACCACTGATGCAGACCCCTTTTCTGTTACCATCTTGTGAATGGAGATACATTTGGTGTTTGCATTGTAAGCTTTCCTGGTGTATATGCAGAGAGTAGGGCTCAAATACAGTCTGAATGGAGCCTAAGGCTACTTTCACATATGCGGTTTGGTTTCAGGTTTTCAGATTCGGCACAGGATGTCAAAACCTGACCAAAACGGTTCAGTTTTGACTACAAATCAGGATCTATCCATTCCGTTAGGATTCAGTTATGTGAAATTGAAACGGAACAAACCAGATCCGTCACTAAATACATTAAATGTCAATGCAGGGGTGTGGAAATAAAAAATAAAAAACTACTTGTCGAAGGACTAAAGCGGGGGCTCGATCTGCTTGTCACTCATGACAATCTACTTGTCCTGATACAAAAAATTATTTTAAATCAAAACCATATTTAAATAAGGTCTTTATTGATAGCAACTTAGAAGACAGGCCCAAAATGTACTGTAATTCAATCAAACAAACCCAAAAATAGATTGTGAGCTTAAACAGAACAGATTTCCAAACGAGAACTGTAGCTTTCTTTATGAAAAAACTTAAGTTAACAGAGGCACCCTCATGAACCATCATGAACATGCTTGGTTATGCTAGATAAGCTTGAACTGAACATAACACATAAAGGAAAATTAAGTGACAGTGCCTCTCTGTTATGACAAGTAGGGTTAATTGCACGGACGGCAATGTTTGCATTGGTGGGCAGTGTGCCCTCTCCCGCCTCCCCAGTATTAAAATCATTGGTGGGCAGTGCGCCTTCCATCATTGGCGGCAGCGACAGTTCCGATCGGAGTCCCAGCAGTGTAATGCTGGTGCTCCGATCGGTTACCATGGCAGCCAGGACTCTACTGAAGTCCTGTCTGCCATGGTCCGTTACTCAGCAGCATTATACTTACATGCGCTGTGGCCGCCTGGCGCTACTCCTTGTAACTCACAGGTCTGTGCGGTGCATTGCTTATGCTTATAGCAATGTGCTGCACAGACCTGTGAGTTACAAGAAGAAGGAGCATGTAAGTATAATACGGTTTGTTCCGTTTCGATGACACAAAACCGCAGCCATTTTGGCCCCGTTTTGAGATCCTCTGCCAGATCTCAAAACCGGAATGCCAAAACGCATATGTAAAAGTAGCCCAAGATGGTTGGTTGCAGATAAAATACCACCTTAGGAGCCCAGCTGGAGATGTAGCAAGTAGAATCTGTAAACTGCATTCAACTGACTACAATATCTGTGAAAATAATTTTGAAAATAGTCGCCTGAGGCAGATATTTGCTAAACTATTGAAGCAAAGAAAAGATATAGATGTCAAAAACAGCAGAGCTAAATTTGTCCCATGAGTTGAATGTGGCACACCATGCTCTGTTATTTGTGGTTCTACATAGGACTGCTGTTGTCCTAAGGCCTCTTTCACACAGGCGTCCCGGATATGCTCCGGATGCGTCGCTTGGGCATTGCGGGAAACCTGCGCGAGTAGCTTTGACTGCGATTGCATTCCGATGTTCATTTTTTTCTGCGTGAGTGCAATGCGTTTTGCATGAGCGTGATAAAAAACTGAATGTGGTACCCAAACCCGGACTTCGGGTTTGGGTTAGGTGTTCTATTAATTTTAATCTTTTCCCTTATAACATGGTTATAAGGGAAAATAATAGCACTCTTAATACAGAATGCTTGCAAAAATGTGGATTGAGGGGTTAAAAAATTAACTCATCTCATCCATTTGTTCGCACAGCCGGCATAATCTTCTTGCTTCTTCTTTCAGGACCTGCAAAAGGACCTTTGACGTAATTGCGCTCACCACGATGACGTCGGCGCAGGTCCTGCTGAATAAAGATAGAAGATCCTTCTATCTTCATTTAGCAGTACCTGCGCTGACTTCACCATGCTCACCACATGGTGAGCGCGATTACGTCATCATAGGTCCTTTGGCAGGTCCTGAAAGAAGAAGAAAGAAGACTTGCCGGCTGTGCGAACAAATGGATGAGGTGAGTTAATTTTATTTATTTTTTTAATCCCTCATGCCACATTTTAGTAAGCATTCTGCATTAAGAATGCAATTATTTTCTTTTATAACCATGTTATAAGGGAAAGTAATTCAGTGAATACACTTTAATGGGGTCCGGGGTTGTTTTCATCCCTATCATCTCCTAGCAACCATGCGTGAAAATCGCACCGCATCTGCACTTGCTTGAGGATGCTTGCAATTTTCACGCAGACCCATTCATTTCTATGGGGCCTGTGTTGCATGAAAAACACAGAATATAGAACATGCTGCGATTTTCACACAACACACAAGTGATGCGTGAAAATCACCGCTCATCTGAACAGAGCCATTGAAGTGAATGGGTCCGGATTCAGTGCAGGTGCAATGCGTTCACCTATCGCATCACATTCGCGTGGAAAAAACTGAACATCGGAACTCAACCGCTGTCAAAACTGACTGCAATTGCGTGCCTACTCGCGCGGTTTTCCCGCAATGCACACGCGACACATCCAGAGCAAGTCCGGGTTGCCTGTGTGAAAGAGGCCTAAGACTGGCATCACGCAGGCTTTAAAGGTGTTTCTAGGCACTTTTGCTGCTTTTTATTTTCTGCTTGTTTTTTGCAGCTTTTTTTTAGGCACAAATTGCCAGGTCCAGATGTGTTTTTTTTACATTTGAGGTGTGTTGTTTTTTGGGCCAATGACATCTTTATGAAATCACAGCGTGCTGTGGGTGTGGCTTTCCCCACTCATTTTCTGGAATTTTTGTCCCATAGATCATTGTTTTTCTATAGTTTTTTTATTCTGCCTTAAAAATGCGTGTGTGTTGCATTTTTAACGGTGTTTTGCATGTTTTTTTTTATCAATCCTTTTTCATATAGTGCTCTACAGTGGAAGTGAAATTACTGTGGGGGCATACTTTCCTATATAAATACGCAAGGCATCAAAAAAAATATAGCTGCTAAATCACACCACTATATGGGCAATAACAACTAAATTAAGCGGGGAAAAAAAAAACGTGTGTGGTTGTGAGTGACTGAAAATCCAGTGGAAAATCCGCTGCACATTTTTCGGCTTTTCCACTGCAAAAACATGCAGAAACCACAACAAAACCGTATGTATTACATAAGGCTTTCATTGCGGGTTTCGCCTTCAACATTGAAAAGGGCGAAATCCACAGGAGAAATCTGTTATATAAATTGACATGCTGCAGATTTCAAATCCTCAATGTTTTTCCACAATGTTTTTTCTGCAGCGTGTGGATAAGAATTCAAAAAACCTCATCCACTCTGCTGGTACTTTACAATGCTACAGAAAAATCCACAATGGCAAATCCACATCTACACTCAGCCTAACTGTAAAGATTCTATAACTCATAGCGCAAATATCTCTCTATAGGTGTCCCAGTCACTGGTATAATGGAAGTCGCTCACCTTCCCTCCAATTTGATTCCCGCACTGACCGATCTGCAGATGGACAATTTCACGCATCCTGAACTCCGGGAGGAACAGTCAGGTCCGTTCTGTGGTTCAAAGACTGTGACGCAGCAAAACTTGACAGCAGATTATATGCTGTTGCTGACGTCACCGGTCCGGGAGCCTTATTATCTCTACACAACTGGAGGGAGTATACAGTGTATGGGGGGGGGGTTATTGTTCACAGTCAGGAGAAAATAGAAATCACCTACAAAATGCAGAATCTTGCAAAAAAATGTGGGTACAATTGTTTTTCTTATTGCCGTTTTAGACATGTCTTATTTTTCGGGAAAGCTGAAGACAGCCAATATGACCACCAGCGTTGCCAACCATTCAGAAATTTCTGGACAGTCCGTGAAAATAGGCAAAAAAATAGATGTGTCCGTGATTTTTTTGAGTCTGGTGGTACTTCAATTTTTTGGTGGTAATTCTCATCATTTTACACCTCACAGTAAATACAAGAAATGAGTTCTTATAAGTATATTGAGCTATAGACATGGATTTTCCATTAAGAACTTTGTGTAACGACCACTCTAGAAGCTACAATGGTGGCCATAATGGTTGTCTTTATCTTTTTCAGAAATAGGTCTCACCAGGAATTGGACAAATAGAACGGTCATTACTATATAGTTTTAAAAAGCAGCAAAAGGGTTAAATTTTCAGAATAGTCAGGATGGAGTAACCACAGAATATAGCACAGCCCACAGCCCTAACCATGTCATCAGCAAAGTGTTATCTCCTTCCACACACACACCAGTTACTCAGAATATTACACACTGACATCACCCGCCACCATCAACCCTTCAGTCATTGCTCCAGAATCCAACAGTGGTTTCTAATACAAATTGTCAGAATTCGTGGATCAAGGACTTGTTGTATGGGGGTAGAACTGGAGGTCCAAACCTCCTGGTCCTCAGCCTTCCTGATTCATGGTGAAGAAGGCTTCATTATTAAATGTAGTTCTCTGCCATGATGGTGGCTTTCATCATATGAGAGTACCACACCTGTCCACAGGTTGTGTGTGGTATTGCAGCTCACATTTACTTCAGCTAACTTTAACAATAAATGGACAGGTTGCTAGGATGAAAGTCTATTCACTGTATTCTTTTCCCTTATAATTTGGTTGTAAGGGAAATAATAGCATTCTTTAATACAGAATGCTTAGTAGAAGGTCAATTGAGAGTTAAAAAAAAAATGAACTCACATCCTCCAATTGATCGCGTAGCTGCCGGTCTCCTGTTCTTTCTTCAGGATCTGTCAAAGAACCTGTGGTGACATCACTGTGCTCATCACATGATCCATCACCATGGTGATGGACCATGTGAGGAGCTCAGTGACGTCACCACAGGTCCTTTGACAGATCCTGAAGAAAGAACAGGAGACCGGCATCTACGCAATCAATTGGAGGAGGTGAGTTAATTTTTATTTTATTTTTTAACCCTCAATTGACCTTCTACTATGCATTCTGTATTAAAGAATTCTATTATTTTCCCTTATAACCATGTTATAAGGGAAAATAATAAAATTTACAGAATACTGAACCCAAACCCGAAATTCTGTGAAGAAGTCAGGGTTCGGGTCTGGGTGCCAAACATGCCGATTTTTCTCACGCACGTGAAAAACGTATTAGAAACGCTTTGCACTCATGGAGGAAAAATCGTGCATGTTCCCGCAATGCACCCGCATCTTTTCCCGCAACACCCATGTGAACCCAGCCTAAGTGTGTCACCAGTGCATTCGGAAATTCTTCAGCCCCTTTCCCATTTTGTTATGTTGCTGTCTTTTACTAAAATAAAAAAACATCAAGTTTTCCCCCATCAGTCTACAGTCAATACTCCATAATGAGAAAGTGAAAACAGAATTGTAGAAGTGGTTGCACATTTATTAAAAAAGGAACAGCTAAGATTTCACGTTGACATAATATTCAGACCCTTTGCTACAACACTTGAAATTTAGCTCCAAGAGCCACCCTCTTCTCTTCAGATGTTTCTGCACCTTGATTGGAGTCCACCTGTGGTACATTCAGGTGATTGGAAATAAATTGGAAAGACACACTCCTGTATATAGAGCAAGCCATAACGAGGAAAGAACTGCCTCAGGATTGTGTGGGGGAACAGATCCGGAATTTTGTTTTGCACTGAAAGTTCCCAAGAGCACAGTGATTTACATAATTCTTAAATTGAAGATGTTTTGAACAACCAGGACTCTTCCTACAGTTGGCTCCCCACCAAATTAAGTAATTAGAGAAAAAGGTACTTGGTAAGAGAGGCAACCAAGAACCCAATGGTCACTCTGGCTGAGCTCCAAAAATCCTGTGTGCAGATGGGAGAAACTTACAGAAGGTCAACCATCACTGCAGCATTCCTGTACAGGGAGTGCAGAATTATTAGGCAAGTTGTATTTTTGAGGATTAATTTTATTATTGAACAACAACCATGTTCTCAATGAACCCAAAAAACTCATTAATATCAAAGCTGAATATTTTTGGAAGTAGTTTTTAGTTTGTTTTTAGTTTTAGCTATTTTAGGGGGATATCTGTGTGTGCAGGTGACTATTACTGTACATAATTATTAGGCAACTTAACAAAAAACAAATATATACCCATTTCAATTATTTATTTTTACCAGTGAAACCAATATAACATCTCAACATTCACAAATATACATTTCTGACATTCAAAAACAAAACAAAAACAAATCAGTGACCAATATAGCCACCTTTCTTTGCAAGGACACTCAAAAGCCTGCCATCCATGGATTTTGTCAGTGTTTTGATCTGTTCACCATCAACATTGCGTGCAGCAGCAACCACAGCCTCCCAGACACTGTTCAGAGAGGTGTACTGTTTTCCCTCCTTGTAAATCTCACATTTGATGATGGACCACAGGTTCTCAATGGGGTTCAGATCAGGTGAACAAGGAGGCCATGTCATTAGATTTTCTTCTTTTATACCCTTTCTTGCCAGCCACGTTGTGGAGTACTTGGACGCGTGTGATGGAGCATTGTCCTGCATGAAAATCATGTTTTTCTTACCTTGCAGACTTCTTCCTGTACCACTGCTTGAAGAAGGTGTCTTCCAGAAACTGGCAGTAGGACTGGGAGTTGAGCTTGACTCCATCCTCAACCCGAAAAGGCCCCACAAGCTCATCTTTGATGATACCAGCCCAAACCAGTACTCCACCTCCACCTTGCTGGCGTCTGAGTCGGACTGGAGCTCTCTCCCCTTTACCAATCCAGCCATCTGGCCCATCAAGACTCACTCTCATTTCATCAGTCCATAAAACCTTAGAAAAATCAGTCTTGAGATATTTCTTGGCCCAGTCTTGACGTTTCAGCTTGTGTGTCTTGTTCAGTGGTGGTCGTCTTTCAGCCTTTCTTACCTTGGCCATGTCTCTGAGTATTGCACACCTTGTGCTTTTGGGCACTCCAGTGATGTTGCAGCTCTGAAATATGGCCAAATTGGTGGCAAGTGGCATCTTGGCAGCTGCACGCTTGACTTTTCTCAGTTCATGGGCAGTTATTTTGCGCCTTGGTTTTTCCACACGCTTCTTGCGACCCTGTTGACTATTTTGAATGAAACGCTTGATTGTTCGATGATCACGCTTCAGAAGCTTTGCAATTTTAAGAGTGCTGCATCCCTCTGCAAGATATCTCACTATTTTTGACTTTTCTGAGCCTGTTAAGTCCTTCTTTTGACCCATTTTGCCAAAGGAAAGGAAGTTGCCTAATAATTATGCACACCTGATATAGGGTGTTGATGTCATTAGACCACACCCCTTCTCATTACAGAGATGCACATTACCTAATATGCTTAATTGGTAGTAGGCTTTCGAGCCTATACAGCTTGGAGTAAGACAACATGCATAAAGAGGATGATGTGGTCAAAATACTCATTTGCCTAATAATTCTGCACGTAGTGTATTCTGAGCTTTATGGTAGTGTGAACAGAAAGAAGCCTTTTTGTAAGAAACAAGATTATCTGGTCTGATGAAACCAAGATTGAACCTTTTGGCCTCATGCTTGGAAGAAACTGCTCAATACCTGAAACTGCTCAATACCTTCCCTACAGTGAAGCTTGGTGGAGACAGCATCATGCTGTGGAGGTGTTTTTCAGAGATATTCTTCATGAAATCCTGATCCAGAGTGCTCTGGACCTTAGACTGGGCTGAAGGTTCACCTTCCAAAAAGACAATGACCCTAACCTAACAGCCCAGAAAACACATGAGTGGTTTAGGGACAATTCTGACAACTCTGTGAATGTCCTTGAGTGGTCCAGCCAGAACCCTGACTAGAACCCAATTGAACATCTCTGGAGAGAACTGAAAATGGCTGTCCACTGATGGTCACCATCAAATCTGACAGAGCTTGGGAGGATCTACAGAAAGAGTGGCAGAAAATCCCCAAATCCAGGTGTAAAAACCTTGCGGCCTCATACCCAAGAAGACTGGAGGCTGTATTCGTTGCCAAAGGTCCTTTCACTAAGTGCTGAGTAAAGAGTCTGAACACCTACATCAGCACAAGATTTTAGTTTTTGCTTTTCGATGAATTAGCAAACATTTCTAAAATTCTGTTTTCACTTTCTCATTATGGGGTATTGAGTGCAAAATGATGGAAGACAATTTGATTATTTTTTTATTTTAGTACAAGGCAGCAACATAACAAAATGTGAAAAATTTAAAGGGTCTGAAGACTTTCTAAAAGGAACTGTATATGATTGTTTTACGGTCTTCACTCTGTCTTGTGACAACAACTTTCACGATGTACCTGTTCGTTCAAGCAGAAAGATTACTTTTGTCCTTTTCATTGTCCAGACTCAGACCAGGTATACTCAGACCAGTAAACCATTAATTATCTTCCAGCAACAGCAATTTCCAGGTCTAGGAAGACAGTTCCAGAGGATGGGTCAGCTCAAGAGAAGTCCTATAGTTTTCATGGGGAGAAGATGCTGCTCCACGTTATCAGCCACGTAGTGTTGAGGATAGCATGTCTGTATTAAAAGTCTATAATAGCAGGCACTGGCTGGTTAAATGAGGAGTGCCACTACAGTGCATAAAAACAATACATTAGACTCCGAAAAGCATACACATACAAATACAAAGCGCTTCCGTATCACGATAAAATATCCTTTATTAAATTCAAATATAGTGATCATAATTAGTTATCAAAAGGTATTTGCAGAAAAAACTGGTCATGACCCCCAATAAGGTTCAGGGTCCCCACATTGATTTACATAAACTTTAAACATTAAAATAAAACACCCGTCCAAAGAGGATCACCTCACATACACCCAAACTAAGCATTTCACAAAATAAGTCTGTGTTTACAATAGTATTAAAGGGGTTCTCAGGGCTTTTCTGAAACTCCCAGAATCTTCATAACCTGTGGAGGAAAGATCGTTTCCTGTATACTTACCAACATTGCACCCCCAATGCCACACCTGCATTTACATTATGCAAGCCCTTCAATACATAAACAGGTAATAATTTTACCCCTTTCTGACTTCCTGCCATTTGACGTACTATTACACGCTGACAGCGGCATAGAAGGTGTTTGCGGCGGGTGAGAGATCCTTGCAGAGGCATCGGGATCTGCCTTCTATGGAAGCCTAGGAGATCCAACCCCAGGCTGGGTCTCCTAGGCAACTGTAAGTGTATTACTCTGTGTAATACACTAACAGGCAATGCATTACAATACAGATGTATTGTAATGCATTGCAGAGGGGATCAGACCCCCCAAAAGTTGAAGTCCCAGAGTGGGACAGAAATAAAGTAATAAAAAAGGGTTTTCAATAATAAAAAAAAGTTTAAAGTAAAAAAAAAAAAACCTTTCCCCTAATTTTATAATAAAAAAATATATAAAAAAAGACACACATATTAGGTACCGCCACATCCATAACGACCGGCTCTATAAATCAGCTGAAAAACCATTTGCCTGGCAAATTCGCGATCTACACTACTCATGAACAGCGCCATCTATTGGATTCATAGTCTTGTCATAAGTGCTACACACACCGTGTAGCACTCAGCCTATAATAGCCTGCGCTAACACTGAGGTGTATATCGGATTGCTGCTATCATTCACACATCTAGCACTTTATCTACAGTAATATAAGCTTGCTAGGGTGTATCTGAGGACTGTTGCCCTGCTAGTAATTACTCATGAACAGCGCCATCTATTGGTTTGATAGTCTTATGACAAGACTATGAATCCAATAGATGGCACTGTTCATGAGTAGTGTAGATCACAAATTTTCCAGCTGAAAAACAAGCCAGATTCTGCTCATTTGCATGTCTTTCATTTGCAAATTAGTTTTTACATGACAAAATTTGTCACCCTAATGATATTGATCTAGGTCCACCCAAGCCATCCAACAGATGTGAAGCAACTTTGAGGCTTACTGGCTCTCAGTCATATAAGAGCTAGTTTGGAATGTCTCATAGTGCACAAGGCTGCCATTGTAAGGTATGCTGACTGTTATCTGTCTCATGGATAGATTGTTGGCTTCCACATACCTGGCTTATGGCATATAGACTTTGTGTGGTTGTCTATTGTATGTCATAGATAATAGAAGTCCAAGACACATCTAGCCATACTCCTAATGCTGTTTCCAAACCATTTTGATGGGGTTTCCATCAATTTCTAACCTTTTTTTGTGAACCAGACACCCTCTCTTCTTCAGAGCAGGGGGTGCCTGGTTTGATGCTCGAGTCTCCCATTAAATTTCATTGTATTAAATTGTACTCGAGCACCTGCAGTATTCGGCCGAGCACTGCAGTGTGCCGAGCATAGTGATGCTCGAGCCGAACAGCAGTTCGGCCGAGCATACTCGCTCAACACTAATCACATTCTACCCCGTCAGATAAACACAGTAAACACTGTTTTTGTCACCTTACATCACAAAAAGTGTAATACCAAGCGATCAAAAAGTCATATGCACCCCAAAATAGTACCAATCAAATCAATCGTCACCTCATCCTGCAAAAAATGAGCTCCTACATAAGACAATCGGTCAAAAATGCTTGTTTAAAAAAAATTGCGTAAAACTCACAAAAAACGTAATATAGAGCGATCAAAAATCATATGTACCCCAAAATAATACCAATAAAACTATCACCTTAGCTCAGTTTTTAAAATGAGGTAACTTTTTCAGAGTTTCTACTGTACAGTTTCTCTGTGAAGCGCAGAATCAGGGTAATAGATATTGAGATTTGTTTGGCTGTTAACCCTTGATGTGTTACAGAAAAGAATGGATTAAAATGGAAAATCTGCCAAAAAGAAAAATTTTGAAATTTCATCTACATTTTCTTTTAATTCTTGTTGAACACCTAAAGGGTTAACAAAGTTAGTAAAATCAGTTTTGAAAAACTTGAGGGGTGTAGTTTCTAAAATGGGGTTATTTATGAGTGGTTTCTACTATGTAAGCCCCACAGTGACTTCATAACTGAGCTGGTTCTTAAAAACTGGGTATTGGAAGTTTTCTTAAAAAATGTAAGAATTGCTTCTAAAATTCTAAGCATTCTAATGTCCTAAAAAATGTAATGACATTTTCAAAATGATGCCAACACAAAGTAGACATATGGGGAATGTTAAGTAATATATATTTAGAGGAATCACTTTCTGTTTGAAAGGGGAGAAATAGAAAATTGTGAATTTTTCAAGATTTTGGGTACATTTGGGATTTTTTCATAATCAAAGGTGAAATATATTGACTAATGATGATCGAGTACCAAAGTGCTTGGGTGTTCTGGCTGAACACATCGGGATGCTCGGGTGCTCTACCGAGCATCCGAGTATAATGGAAGTCAATGGGAGAACCTGGGCATTAAACCAGACACCCCCTGCTCTGAAGAGGGGAGGGTGCCTGGTTCAGAAATTGATGGAAACACCACCGGAATGGTTCGGGAACAGCATGGGGAGGATGTCTCGATGCATCTTGGACTCCCAGTTCACTGCTGGGTACCATGTTGTCCGAGTAGTACGCCACTTTTACAGACTGACAATAATATGCACAAAACAAAAAAAATTATCAATTTTAGAGGAAAAATTGTTAAGAAACATTCTTTCCTGTATATTTACTTGTATATAAAGAGCAAGTGCTGCCAAAAATTACAAGGAAGAGGTACTCAGAAACAACCTGTATATCACATAATGGAGGGCATCATTCACATTGTGGTACAATAGTTCAGGTAGTGGGACTCCTACACTCATTAAGCCTATGCACTAAGTGAAAGGGCTGCCAAAAATTACAAGGAACTGGCACTCCAAAACACCCTTTGTTACACATAAAGGAGGGCATCATACACACCCTTGAAAAATTATGATTGATGGCCTGCTGGTGACCCTCAAAAACATTTGGAGAAAAGGCCTGCTGATAACCTCTGGGCGACGATCCATTTGGATGTCTGCCCCATCAACTTTAGATGTTCTTTTCTGCGCCTACCATGTTTATCATGGGTAACAGGGAATCGGGGTTTGATGCTGGAGAGGGAGTCTGAGAAAGGGCTACCACATCCAAGGAAGTTCAATGGCTGAAATCTGATTAACTGTTGTTGCCTTGCCCCTTTTTTTCCTAATTGTGAACCACCCAGAGAGGGTGGGTCAAGTTATTAAAGCACAAGCATGCAAGGAAGTCAGCAGGCACGCAGCAATTACCCACTCCCGACTTGGGAAGGTAGTGACGATAAATAACAATACAACACTCCTGAGCAGCCCTGTTATTGGAATGAATACACTTTCCATTAACGAGGATCTATTGGACGGCAAGTCTGGTGCCAGCAGCCAACTTGCTCCCGTCCTCCGCAACATTGACCCAGTGTGCCATCATGGTGAGGATTGTGTTGACCAGACTCTTGGCTACTGAGACTGGACTTGTAGATGAGGGGCTGCTGCCGCATTGGTGACTCTAGATAACTTCTAGGTGATCGCACATCCCCATGACAGTGACGATCCATTTGGATGTCTGCCCTATCAACTTTCGATGTTCTTTTCTGCTTGGTGATCACGGGTAACAGGGAATTAGGGTTCAATGACGGAGAGGGAGCTTGAGAAGGGATACCACATCCAAGAGAATGTCAATGGCTGAAATCTGATTGGCTGTTGTTGCCTTGCCCCTTTTTTTTCCTAATTGTGAAACACCCAGAGAGGGTGGGTCAAGTTATTAAAGCACAAGCATCCAAGGAAGGCAGCAAGCGCGCAGCAATTACCTACTTCCGACTCGGGGAGGTAGTGACGATAAATAACAATACAGCACACCTAAGCGGCTCTGTTATTGGAATGAGTACACTTTCCATTAACATGGATCTACAACTTGCTCCCAGCCTCTACAACGTTCATCCAGTGTGCCATCATGGTGAGGATTGAGTTGACCAGACTCTTGGCTACTGAGACTGGACTTGTAGGTGAGGGCCTTTTTGACTCTAGATAACTTAAACATAGTAACATAGTACATAAGACTGAAAATAGACATTCGTCCATCCAGTTTGGCCTGTTATCCTGCAAGTTGATCCAGAGGAAGGCAAAAAAAAAAAACCCTGTGAGGTAGAAGCCGATTTTCCCCACTTCCCGACTCCAATCAGGCAATCAGAATAACTCCCTGGATCAACGACCCCTCTCTAGTAGCTATAGCCTGTAATATTATTACGCTCCAGAAATACATCCAGGCCCCTCTTGAATTCCTTCTAGGCAATCGCACGTCCCCGTGACGGCGACGATCCATTTGGATGTCTGTCCTATGAACTTTGGAGCGATTTTTCAACAAGGACCTTCTGGTATAGCACCGTTTTGCTTGTCCTCTCCAGGAATGAGAGATGAGAAGTTCTCTTTGTAGTGGGGGTGGAGAAGGGTGAACACCCAGTAATCCGTGTTGTCTAAAATGCGTATAACGCGCAGGTCGTGGGAAAGGCAGCCTAACATGAAGTCAGCCATGTGCGCCAGAGTACCAATAGGCAAGGCTTTGCTATCATCATCAGAAGGTGAGCTGACCCTGTTAAAGATTGTAGGTGAAGGCCTGCAGTTGAGCTGACCCTGTAAAAGATTTTAGGTGATGGCCTGCAGGTGACCTGACCCTGTAAAACATTATATGCGAGGGCCTGCAGTTGAGCTGACCCTGTAAAACATTATATGCAAGGGCCTGCAGTTGAGCTGACACTGTAAAACATTATATGCGAGGGCCTGCAGTTGAGCTGACCCTGTAAAACATTATATGCGAGGGCCTGCAGTTGAGCTGACCCTGTAAAACATTATATGCAAGGGCCTGCAGTTGAGCTTACCCTGTAAAACATTATATGCGAGGGCCTGCAGTTGAGCTGACCCTGTAAAACATTGTATGCGAGGGTCTGCAGTTCAGCTGACTCTGTAAAAAATGATATGTGAGGGCATTTTATGCGATGAATAAGCATGTTGATAAGATGGAAGAGGAGGATGAGAAAAGGAAGATTTAACTATATACCCTTTTTTGTGGTGGAAGGGATGCATGGGAATACAGCGTATTAAGTACATTAAACAACACATTTAAAGTGACTTTGTTCATCCGCTTTCCTCTGGTGGAGTCGAGAAGTCTGGGGCAATCCAGGCCTTGTTCATTTTTATAAGAGTCAACCTGTCAGCATTTTCATTTGACTGGCGGATACGCTTATCTGTTATAATGCCACCAGAGACTAAATACCCACTCAGACAAAACGCTGGCGGCAGGGCAGGCCAGCACCTCCAAGGTGTAGAGCGCCAGTTCATGCCACGTGTCTAGCTTGGACACCTAGTAGTTGTAAGACACTGAGGGATCATTGCGGACGTTGACACCGTCTGCTATGTACTCCTTCACCATCTTCCAAAATGTTTCCCTTCCTGTGACACTAGGCCGCGCATCAGGGTGAGGGTGCTGGCGGGTTGTCATGAAACTGTCCCAGGCATTGGAAAGTGTTGCCCTGCCTCTGTTGGAACTGCTGTGTGTTCCCCTTGTCTCTCCTCCTCAGTTCGCCAAGGAACTACAGACTCTGCCGCCAGCGTTGTCAGATTTTTCAACAAAGACCTTCTGGTATTGCACCGTTTTGCTCGTCCTCTCCACCTGAGGAATGAGAGATGAGAAGTTCTCTTTGTAGCGGGGGTCGAGAAGGGTGAATACCCAGTAATCCGTGTTGTCTAAAATAGTATAACGCGCGGGTCGCAGGAAAGGCAGCCTAACATTAAGTCAGCCATGTGTGCCAGAGTACCAACAGGCAAGACTTCGCTGTCGTCATCAGGAGGATCACTCTCAATCTCCTCATCCTCTTCCTCCTCTTCTGCCCACCCACGCTGAACAGATGGAATTAAACGTCAATGAGCTATCAGATAGCTTTACACTGGAAAGGGGAACATGACAAGGGTGTTCACTGTCACCCTTATTATTTGCCATAGCTGTGGAGCCAGTGGCTACTCTTATTAGACAAGATCCCCAGATTCATGGGTTCAAACACTCAGAAGTGGAAGAAAAACTGGCATTATATGCCAATGATATGCTTTTATTTTTAGACAGGGTGGACGTCTCTGTGAGCAGGGTGATGGATGTCATAGATAGATTTAGGAACTATTCTGGTCTTACTATCAATTGGACCAAGTCGACAATTATGTTGATGTCCCCACAGGAAGATAGAAGGTAGGTGAACAATAACCCAATTCCGATTGTTGACTCCTTGGTATAGTAATTACCTGTAGTATACAGGACCATAGTGTCTCTAATATACACCTCACTATTAGAAAAAATGAAGATGAAAGTTAATCCGTGCATTAAGCTCCCTCTTTCGGGAGTTAATCCGTGCACAATACACCAGTATGGATCCCCAAATACTTATTTCATAGAATAGACGGTATATTTAGGGATTTATACTGAAAAAAACAGAACCCTAGAATTGCGCTATCAAAATTACAATTGTCTAAGACAGAGGAAGGGATAGCATTGCCCAACTCGTCGGTATATTTTTAGCGTCGCACATAGAAGATCACAACTGTTCCTATTGCATCGTGTATATAAGATGCCACGGGTAATGTTTACAATGGGTCTGCGTGCAGACTCAAAATGCCCTAGGTGTGCTGCCCCGGAAGCAGACCTGATCCATATGTTTTGGTCCTGTCCGGAACTGGAACATTTCTGGTGTGTAGTATATAAACAAATTGAAGACAGTTATGACATCACCTTACCGAAAATTCCTCTGGTGGTGTCACGGAAGGTGTTACAGAAAACTAGAAGACACAAATGAAGATTCGACTGACTTGATCCAAATCTAAGGAACATAAGGGTAAGCCCTGTAACAGCCCTAGCTCTCTCACTTACTGCTCAGCCTATGCAGAAATCTCTATGGTAGAAAATTGCATACCCTCGTTCCTCGACTGTATGACACCTGAACACCCTATAATAGTGAGGGGACACGACCACCGACTCCCTACACTTAATACGGAGGGAGTCAGGGTCACCTAGGATCAAGCAAACAGGAAAACACAAATAAATGAACAGACTTATCTGTAGAAGCATCAGTTGTAGCATCCAGCATGCACACACTCCTAGAAGTTGTATAAACCGCAAAGTGATGCAGTATGGGAAGGGATTTAAAGGGATGCAATCAGTGCAACTAGATGACAGCTGAGAGAGGGAAACGAGATGACATAACGAAAGCAAAACAAAAGAACCTCAAGCAGGAGGTTCTGAAGAACGTCTGTCAGAGCTTCTCAGATGTCTGGCGGTGACAGGTGGGTTATCTCGGGTATGTGGAAGACCTCTCTGTGTCTACTAATCATAAACTGGCGGTCTCCAAATTGCTATATGTTTGCTCATAAAGCCATTGCTATGCATTGGATACAACTGATACCTCCATCAGAATCCGAATGGATAAATATGGTTAACCATATGATATCTATGGAAAGTGGTATTTACATTAAAAGAGGCACAGTGCTAAAATTCAAGAAACAGTGGCAGATGTGGTTAACCGGACCTGGCAGGCTATCTCAAAGATTGACGCATATATGGCATAGTATGTTTATTAGAGGGTTTGGAGGCAATTATATACAAGTAGGTGTAATGCCTTGAGGGACATCAAGGGATGAGTATACTGCAGTACTCTTCGTTTTGCTTTTAGGTGTGGCCACTCGGAGAGGGGAGGGGAGGTAGGGAGGTGAAGGGATGGGATTTGTTCCTGGTTGATCTCAATTGTTTAGTACATAATAACAAACCTTTATGTAACTGAAGTTGCTATTATCTAAATGTTATATGCTCCTGCACGTAGCTGGATCCTGTTTTAATGGATATTGGCATTTGCATTTTGCATACGATTATATGGTGTATATAAAACTTTAATAAAGAAGATCTGATTTAAAAGAATGGGGGGAGGGTAGATGGGGGGGGGGGGTTCATGTTCAAAAGGGCATTATACATATCATAATATGTTTGTAGATGTACATTGAATTGTTGAGACCTACTTCTTGATGTAACCTTAATGTACGATGCTTATATTCTTTGTGATATAAACTGGAAACTAATAAAAATGATCTGATTTAAAAAAAAAAAAAAAACTTCCATGGGTACTACCCTTCATAGAGGAGGCAGCCGTCTCCTGCTCCTCCACCTCTACATCGTCCAATTCGCGCTGAGAAGACGGACAGAGGGTGGTCTGGCTATCACCCTGTGTAATGTCTTCTTCCCCCATTTCCACCCCTTGCACATGCAAAGCGTCGTCCTTAAATGTGAGCAGCGAGCGTTTGAGTAGACACAGAAGTGTGATGGTTACGCTGATAATAGCGTTATCGCTGCTCACCATCTGTGTTGATTCCTCAAAGTTTCTTAAAACCTCACAGAGGTCAGACATCCATGCCCACTCCTCGCTTCTGATTAGCGGAAGCTGACTGGAAAGGCAACGACCATGTTGCAGCTGGTATTCCACTACTGCTCTCTGCTGCTCACAAATCCTGGCCAACATGTGGAACGTGGCGTTCCAGCCCGTTCTCAAGTCGCACAACAGCCGGTGAGCTGGCAAGTAAAAGTGCTGCTGCAGCGTTGACAGACTGGATGAAGCTGTCAACGACTTGCGGAAATGTGCACACACACGGTGCACCTTCACCAGTAGCTCAGGCAAATTGGGGTAGGTTTTGAGAAATCGCTGAACCACTAAGTTTAAGACATGGGCTAGGCACGGGATGTGTGTGAGCTTGCCGAGCTCCAAAGCCGCCACCAAGTTACGGCCATTATCACACACAACCATGCCTGGTTGTAGGTTGAGTGACAAGAGCCACAGCTCAGTCTGGTCTCTTTTATCCTGCAACAGCTCTGCGACGTTGTGCTGTTTGTCCTCTGAGCATATCAGCTTCAGAACGGCCTGTTGACGCTTCCCCACTGCAGTGCTACACTGCTTCCAGCTGATGGCTGACTAGTGCTGCACACAGATAATTCGAAGGTGGAAGTGGAGAAGGAGAAGTGGGGATTGGAGACACTAACTTAGGTGCTGGCGGAAACCCTGATGGAATTAGGGCCCGCAATCCTCGGCGTCAGTAGCACCTGTGCCATCCCAGGGTACGACTCGCTCCCAGCCTCCACAATTTTCACCCAGTGTACCGTCAGGGAAATGTAGCGTCCCTAGCCAAATGCACTTCTCCATGTGTCCGTGGTTAAGTTGACATTCCCAGTAACTGCATTGGTCAGGGCATGTGTGACGTTTCGGGACACATGTTGGTGTAAGGCGGGCTTGGCACACCTCTAAAAATGGTGGCAGCTGGGGACAGAGTACTGTCGGACAGCCGCCGACATAAGGCTGCGGAAGGCCTCAGTGTCCACAAGCCTAAATGGCAACATTTCCAGGGCCAGTAATTTTGAATGGTGCGCATTTAGTGCTATGGCCTGTGGGTGGGTTGCTGGGTATTTGAGCTTGCTATTAAAATGCCTGAGGTAATGACTTTTGAACGCTGCGCTGGAAGTGGATGTGGTTGTTGATGGTGCTTGCGAAGGTGCAGGGCAGGAGGCATCCTCGCCTGAGCCTTCGACAGGTGATTGGCTAGCACGTACCATAGCGGAAGAGGAGGCAGTGGTGTGACTCGCAGACACTGATTATGGACCCAGGCGTTCGTCCCACTTATTACGGTGCTTGAATGCCATGTGGCGGATCATGCTGGTGGTGGTGAGGTTGCTAGTGTTCACGCCCCGATTCATTTTGATGTGGCACAGGTTGAAAACTACTATTGTTTTGTTGTCTGCACTTTCCTAAAAAAAGTGCCATACTGCAGAACACCTACCCCTTGACAAGGGAGATTCATGCAAGGGGTTGCTCGTTGGAACAGTTGTTAGCCTGTTTGGTGTGGCCCGCCTTCTCCCTTTTGCCACCCCACTGCCTCTTCCAGCCTGTTGCGGTGCAGCAGATCTTTCCCCCTCTCTACTGCTGTCCTCGCTCGGCTTTCCACCTTCCCAGGTTGGGTCAGTGACCTCATTGTCCACCACCTCCTATTCCACTTCCTCACTCTGATCATCCTCTTGATTTGTTGACCTAACCACAACCTCAGTAATTGACAACTGTGTCTCATCCTCTTCATCAACCTCTTGAGACAGTAATTGTGGTTGACTGATTGGCAACTGTGTCTCATCATCATCCACCTCATTAAACACTAATTGCCGTTCCCAACCGTCATGTTCTTGTGAATGTGGATGCTCAAGAGGTTGGGAATCAGGGCACAAGATCTCATGTCCCTCTTCAAGCGTGCTTGGCTAGAGGGCTAAATCAAGTAATGGCGATGAAAAGAGATCCTCTGAATTTCCGAGTGTGGGATCACTTATTTGGCCAGACTCTCTATGGTGGGAGGAAGGAGGATCAGGGAGAGGATTCTGTTGACCAGACTCTTGGCTACTGAGACTGGACTTGGTGGAAGACAGGGTGGTGCTTAACCAACTGGAAGCATTATCTGCTGCAATCCAACTGACCACCTGGTCGCACTGGTTTGACTTCACGAGTTTTGTCCTGTGACGCCCTGCAAACTGGGACATAAAGCTAGGTATCATGGATAATTGTTTTTCTTGTGCTCTGGCAGCAGGCACAGTTTCAACATACCCAGGGCCACGGCCTCTGCGTGAACCATCAGCATCACGGCCACTTTCCCTTCCTTTACTGCTCGCCCTGAGCATATTAAATGTTATATGCATGCTTGACACACAAGATGTGGCACTGATGTCAGGGGTGTATCTATCACGTGGCAAACAAGGCATAGGGTGGCAAAATGCCTTGTTTGCTTAGTGATAGTTACACAATATGCTAAATATTTTTGTCCGATCTGATCCTTCACTATGCGAGCGGCATCGCCGGCGCCGCATGGTGAAGGAGTTAAAAGACTTACTTCCTCCTCCTCCTGACTTCCTCCCGACCTCCCCTGCCTTTTGCGTCCACGTGTTGCTGTTGTGACGTCACACGGAGGTGGAGTCACGGGCCGGCAACCGTTGGGACTGTCCTATGTATCAGTGACTACAAGTTCTCCTCTGATGCCACCCTATGCCAGCAGGATATCCCTCCCGTGTAACCCCTCCCAGCCCCGTGCCCATTACCTGGCAGCCCAGAAATGATGTGTGGGTGAGTAACCATCCCCGGGCAGCCTCCAATGCCAGCCGCGCAAGGGCTCCTCTCTGCCGGGCTGCTGGGAGATAATTGAGCCTGTGTGCGGAGCCCCATGTGATGTTGAGCTATATTAAGCTACAAGGTAAAATCCAGGGCAGGAACTTAAAGTGACCCCCAACGTGAACTTCACACACAGCGCAACTGCTTCTTAAAGGGGCCTATTTCCTGCTGGTGTCACAGGATAGAGAAGAGGGATCCTCAGGACCGGCACAGGCTCCATAGCGGGGCGCGATCCTCTCCCCCACCACCACCGATCTCTCCGATCGCTAAGATCCACCAGAGCTCATCCATTCATCTGCTGGAGTCCATGCAGTATTTAATACATATAATCTCATGTATGCATACAATCTGTACGTCCATATTTTCTATCCAATCACATTCGACGATTTAATCTCATTCCTACAATCCAATCTCATTCCTACATCCAATCTAGGGTAAGCCATATCTCCTCCAAGTGCAGAAAGGATCCTGCACACGGTCACCGTGAACACTGAGGCCAGGCCCCGGCCACCAATGCACTGATCCCTGAGCCTGCTGTCTTCAAAAACTGTAAGTACTTAAATCACTGTAATTCACAAAAAAACAATTACTTAGTTGTTTTATGGGGTAAGGGGGCTGGGTGGTTAGAGGGGGGAGAATTAGGGAGAGGTTAATACTGTACTATCTCTAGCTGCACATTGTTTAAAAAAAAAAGTAATCTATAAAATACATTTGTGTTAGAAGTTGTGCTTTTAAAATTTTTAGAATAATGATACAGCCATTTTATTTAATGTATTTGTGCTAATTTCTGTGCTGTTGGAGGGGGGGGGGGGCAGTATTACACAATCTTTATATTTTTTTTTTATACATATACAGATTGTGTAATACTGCTCCTCACCCCCCTCCAACCAACACAGAAATTAGCACAAATGTATTAAATAAAATGTCTGCCTGTATCATTATTCTAAAAAATATATTAGGGGGGTGCCCGAGTTTAGTCTTGCCTAGGGCAGCACACAACCAAAATACACCACTGACTGATGTCACAGTTTACAGCAAGCACAGTATATGGAAAAAGTGCGTAAAAGTATGGAAAAAGAAAACTAGATTTCAGTTATATTTATCCAATCTCTAGCCCTGACACACAGAAGGTATTGGACAGATGTCTCCAGTCACTGCAGACACACTATAGAAAAATTATTGAAAATGATGGAAAACAAATACGGTAGTATTTTTCAGTTATATTTCTTCAATCTCTGGCCCTGACACACAGAAGGTATTAGACAGATGTCACTAGTCACTGCAGACGCCCTCTATATAAAAAATATAGAAAATGCTGGAAAAAAAAATATTGTACTGCAGCTATAAAATGCTGCCAGCCTGCCACCACACACAATAGTCCTTAAAAGGACTTTTGGGTCTTTGAAACGTTTTTCTACTGAATTGACTCCCTACAATCTCTCTGTCCATTCCGAAGCGCAGCTCTCCCTGACTACAAATGAGCCGAACATGCTGTCACCGCCAGCGCTGGGAGAGATCTTAGAAGTTCAGATAGACGGAAGACTCAGGAGTCGATCTGACAGATCTCTATTGTTTTCATTTTTGCTGACAGGTTTCCACCCCTTCAAAGATGCTGCTCATTATCAGTCAGGTGGCTCTTTATATGTTCCACCTCTTCCTTGTCTTCCCTGCGGCTGATAGTTCTTCTGAGGAGTGCTCTGCTTGTGTGGTGATTCTCCTGTTCCAGTTGCTTCTCAAGCTAAGTCCTTTCCCTTTTCTTGTTGTGTCTGTCCTGACTAGGCCTCAGGGAGACACTGGCTCCTTCAGGTTGGAATATGCTGGTTGCCGCTTTCCCTGTTCCCTAAGCTGAGGGTTTGGTGCACTGTGTCAGCAGTCTTAGGTTTCCGTGCATGTGTATTTCTACCTATGAGACTTGCACATGTGGTTAGCAGCTTAGGGAGAGAGTCAGGGTTTGCTAGGAGGTGACCTCTTTATTCCCTAGGCTTGGGTCCTAGTCTGTAGTTGTTTTGTTGTTGTTCCCTTTGGTTGTCTTTCCTGCCCCGTACTACCCATGACACGTGCTATATAGAACCCGATGACGTGTTCTGGCCAACATGGCTACTGGCATTACAGTGAGGGAAGTGCTCACCTGCATGTTTATTGGCTGCATAGCAGCCGCGAAACATGCGGAAAGGAGACTCGAGCATGGTGCTCGAGCACATGCGGTACTCGGCCGAGCATGCTCGCTCAACACTAATATGGACTCAAATTTGTGACTGTCATGAAGTACAATGTGTCATGAGAAAACACTCTCAGAATGGCTTGGATAAGTAAAAGTGTTCCAATGTTATTACCACATAAAGTGACACATGTCAGATTTGCAGAAAATGGCCTGGGCAGGAGGATGAAAACTGGCCCGGAGTAGAAATTTTAAAAGGAAGAAGGCGAGAAAACATGATGGGTTAAAGGGGTTGTGCAGGCTGTATATATTGATGACCTATCCTCAGACCACCAACGATCAGCTGTTTGAAGAGGAGGCAGAACTCCATGTGAACAATACTTCCCCATGATTATGCTGACTGACGTCTCGGAAGTTTCGGCGGTGCAGTGTAATTACAAGTACTCCCTCCACTTAAATGCAGTGAGTACTTGTAATTGCACTGTGCTGCCGCTGCAAGGGAGGCGATGGGCAGTTTAAAGAATAAAAAGTATCTCTCGCATGGAGCACCAATTCCACTTCAAACAGCTGATTCGCGAGGGTGCCGGGTGTTGGACTCCCATGATCAAATATTGATTATATAAGCCGTGTACCGGGGTGGGCTCCCTAGGATACAGTGAAGTCACGAACGAGAAAAGCAACCCCAACACCAGCTTTTGCCAAAACAGATTTTTACTTAAAGGGATTCTGTCACCTCCCCTAAGCCAAAAAACGATTATAAAGCAGCCATGAAGCACAGCTTACATGGATTAGGCTGTGCTCTTTTATCTTGCAATCCGTCCAGCAGTTACTGCAAAAAACGACTTTTATTTATATGCAAATGTGTCCTGAAGGTGCCCAGAGGGGCGTTTTGTTCTTCTTAGAGAGCCCAGTACCGCCCCTCTTACAGTGCCCAGCCCGCCTTCCTTGCACTGTCTATCCGCCCCCAGCCTGCCACAGCCTCTCCTCCCTCTCCTCCCCCTCCCTCACGCCGAACGAACTTTCGCACAGGCGCAGTACCCACTGAGGGCTGCGCCTGTGCGATCAGCAGGAGACTGAGGGCAGGAGCTTCATCCTCGTCACTGGGCATGCGCCGAGCCCAGTGACGTCCGATGCTCGCTCTTCCCTCAGTCAGCAGGGAAGAGCGAGCATCGGACGTCACTGGGCTCGGCGCATGCCCAGTGACGAGGATGAAGCTCCTGCCCTCAGTCTCCTGCTGATCGCACAGGCGCAGCCCTCAGTGGGTACTGTGCCTGTGCGAAAGTTCGTTCGGCGTGAGGGAGGGGGAGGAGAGGGAGGAGAGGCTGTGGCAGGCTGGGGGCGGATAGACAGTGCAAGGAAGGCGGGCTGGGCACTGTAAGAGGGGCGGTACTGGGCTCTCTAAGAAGAACAAAACGCCCCTCTGGGCACCTTCAGGACACAGTTGCATATGAATAAAAGTCGTTTTTTGCAGTAACTGCTGGACGGATTGCAAGATAAAAGAGCACAGCCTAATCCAGGTAAGCTGTGCTTCATGGCTGCTTTAAAATTGTTTTTTGGCTTAGGGGAGGTGACAGAATCCCTTTAAATGTGGTAATAAACACAACCACAAATGCTGGGAACATACAATAAATTTACATACACGCAGCCCGAAGGCTGAGACCCTGGTACTGCACAGCACGACGCCATGCAGTAATTTACCTACTGGCAAGCACAACTAAACTGCCACACCTTACTGTTATTACCATAAAAAAAACAAAAACCACTGTATGGATGTGTGGTACGGGCTAGCCTGCGGTGCAGCACAACAGCTTATGAACTTTCAAAGCTCTACAGTATTCCCCCCCCCATAACTGGTCCTGTAACATGTGCCTGAGTATTCGTTCTGAGCAAAACGCCTGCCTTGCTTGAGTTTGTGGGAATTTAATCATCTCTTCAATGCGAAATGTCACTTTAAGTTGTGGAGTCTGTCAGGCATATGGATTAATATTTACTGTCAGCTATGTCCTCACACCAACCATTTGCTGAAAGATAGCAGAGGTAGTGAACTCCACAGGAGGGCCCTGCTTTAAAGCCGCAGCCAGATAGCAGAAAACTCCTAGCAGGCCACATTTGGTTACATTTCACACCTCCATTCAGACAGCACGGATCCTTCAGGAAAACCTCCTTGCAGGGAGTCTAAGCCATTCCCCAGTTTAATTGAATCTAGCAGACAGCATGGAACTGGCGATTTATAAGGAATTATGAATCGCCTGGCCATTACAGGCGCAAACCGGATACATATTTGTGTCCCGGTGGCCACGATAAACATGCCCATGGTCTTAGTTTGATGGTGGGATGCCAGGGAAGGGAGATATACATAACTCCCCACAGAAACCACATAGCGGCACCATGTTTGGATGCTAGTTCTAGCCGGAACCCAGGTGGATCAATTGGGCCCGGAACCACCTCCCTATGACATTCTGGTCTGGAGCTATGAACTCTAAAGGGTTTTGTGGGTCATTTAATGTCAGCCCAGAAGAGGGGGGAGTGGACCCTTCCCAGAGGAGGGGCCAGCTACAGTTTAAAAGGCTTGTGCCAGCAAGCGGGCGTGTCTTTCTCTGAAGGGGGGTCACATCATGCCATGTGTTTGGAGAGACCTGGAAACAGCTGACATCACTGCCCTCCATGTGAATACAGCAAAGGAACTTTCATCTACCTGGTAACTGACTTGTGCTCTGTGTAATCCTGTTTGTACCATATTACCTGTATCTGTAACCTCAGACCACTGTATATATTCTTAGTGTGTATTGTGTTATCTAGTGTGCCCATAAGGCAATTAAATATATAATTTAATCTTGTGCTGTCTTGTATCTCGATCACGAATCTCCACGTCCGTGTTTCGGCCTAGTTATAAACTACCGCTGGTTGGTTTCTCACCCTATATAATCCCATTCGCGGACTGGGCTTATATTAAACGAGAAGTTGGTGGCAGATTACCCTGGCTGAGAAGGTGCTGTTTCGCTGCGGCAGTGAAAAGGCTCTTAGCTTGTTGCCTCTCTGTTCCCGCATGGACAGGAGGTGTCTGTGTAAACTGTACCAAGCTGACCTTACATTCTCCTCCAGGAGGGCGTAACATCACGTCTTGATAACCTGGGACCATACCGCATCTCGTGAGCTCGACGTAGGGGCAAGCGGGAACGAGGGGTGGTATCCGTCACAGAGTCCTTGCAATAAACAGTAGTAACACTTGTGGCCTGACACAAACAGAGACCCTAACTAACTAACTACAGGCCTGGTCTCAGTCTCTAGGCGCCAACACAGTAATGAGGTGCGTGCACGATCTTACCGACCCGGGTCTGCTCTGCATCTGCTGGTGATTCTGAACAGAACAACTGCCTCTCCAACAAGCATGCGGTACCGCAGTGTAAGTAGCTTTGCTCCTCAGCTCTCATCAGTGTTCCTGGAAGCAATCCTCGTTCCTCTGGACAGGATCAGGGTCTTGATCGATCAGCTTCACTAAGCTGCAGCTTTGGTCACTGTGGGATGGTCTCACACTTGGATGCCGTCAGATTCTCTCCTCACACAGTTCCTCAGTCTCAGCTTCCTCTGAGATGGATGTGTTGTGGAAAAATTAATAGTTGTGATCAACTCGCATCAAAGTTTGTGTAAGGAAAAAAAGGTAAATCCCTTTTCCCTCAGCCGCAGTCAGAGACAGACCCAGGTGTTACCATCTTGATTGATATTCTGAGCAACTCTCCCGCCCTGCTCAGTCTGCATCTTTTATTTACTAACAAAAGGTGTAAAAGGGGCTGGCCCAAGACAAGTATACAGGAAGTGATGACATATCAAAGGACAGGGAGGGGCAATCAATGTGGCTGGGCAGACAATGCACACACCCCATCCCGGCATAAGGAAGGATGAGTCATGCCCATTACCTGACCAGCCAGGTGGCCGACAAGGCAGATATGCAGTCTTAAAAGCAGATATGTATCCAGAAAGGGATAGCGAAGCCACAGCAGAGTTATAATATGTATCTCTCGTTATGCAGACTTCACTTCTCAAATGTGTATAGACATTTGAAGGGAAGAAGCCCAGTGCTTGCACTTAGTGCTCACAAACCAGCAAATGCCCCCCTACACACTGAGAACACGTCTCCAAGCCCATGAGAAGGTTTTCATACTGACGGTTTTACCACTGGTCCCGATTCAGCCAAAGTACCCTTTGCTAGAGTGTTCTTTGGCTAAATCCGACACACGGAGACAGATGACAATCTATAAAAACACACACAAATCCTAAGATAAAATGTCCGCATAATAAAATTCCCACAACGGTCCCTCCTCTTTGTCATATGCTCCCCAGTGTCCCTCGACAAATCTCGATCTTCTTCTTTGAGAAAATACAGTCTTGTCTACGAAAAGTCCTGAATCCATAAAACAAAACAGATGATGGAAAACAGAAAGTCAATCTTGACAAGCAGCTTCTTTTCTTCGGGAGGTGACTTAGGAGGTGGCGTTTCGCATTGGTCGCCGGCTAGTTTGGGATCCTCTGCATCTGTTCCATGGTTTGGTCTTCAGGGCGTCTTCTCTGTTCGGGCTTCAGTAACTCAGTCGATTAGACATCAGGAACATCTCACTCCGGCGTATAGAAGGAATGGAAACAAAAAAACATAAGTATATGTCCCATTTCCTTTCGCCAGGATCCAATGGAAAACCAGTGAGCCCCAAGACCTCCCAAAGCTTTAAAAATAATTCTGACCCTCACTAGTCATAGCTCCGCCTCTGCCCTGCTCCTGTCAGTATGGGCCTGACCCTTGTCAATGGTGTCTGCTAGCCAGGCATAACCGTATACCTTCCTCACAACTGGAGGATCCCACATCTACGGGTCACCTAGCTGCCCGGACACCCATACAGGATTAAAAAGCGAGGAGCAGGAGCCAGAGCTAATATTAATATTACCCTTTAGGAATGTATAGTTATGTGTTATCAACAAATGCCTCCTTGTAACAAATAAACAAAAGTGATACTCTGCATTCTTTGACTTAGTTGAGCAGCTTCTTGCAGTGACCGGTTTGGATCCAGTTGTCTCGTCCCTTGAACTTCAGAGAGGTTGGCGTCATCAGCAGCACCTGGAATGGCCCAAGATATCTCGGCTCTAGTCCCGTCCTCGGATGTTTCTTTAGCATGACCCAATCACCTGGTTGACTAGAATGAACACTGGTTATTGAGTCTGGGTCCGGGAGAAACTCCCGAACCCGGTGGTGGACATCGGGTGATAACCCGTGGGGCTGCCTGGGGGCATACCTGATGGAATAAAAGGGTTACAGCAGAACATTCAGGCCATGGATTGGCGGTGATTTTTATCTTCTTTGCAAAAATCTGACCCAAGTACCAGCAAAGAAAAGGCACTCATGATGGTTCTTAACGTAATTCCCTACTAGGTTAGAAATTGATTGACATTTGAGAGGTTAGAAAATTTGAAGATCGTTGTTTTCTGCACCACTTCCCCCCACTTCTCATCGTCCTTAAAACCAGGAAGCAGAGAAGCTGGATTAAACATGGTGCATCATCTCAAGGTTAGATGGAGAGATGACGGAGGAATGAGAGAGAGAGATAGAGAAAGAGAAAAGCGCTTCTCTTGGACTCTGCAGTCTTAGCGGGACGGGAGTACATGACAGTGTTAGTTTGCACTGTCTGGGACTTTTGAATGCCCTGTTGTTGGAGATCGATGAATTTGTGCAGCCACAGTTCTGTTTTCTGGAGGGAACCATGGCTTTGGAGTCTAGTGGGAAATTTCCGGACAACTTTTTTCCCAATCCAGACCTCAAAGGTCCCTTCTTTGGGGATGGTCCACTCTGAACCTACAGTCCCTTGGTGCCAATCTTTGAGGGGCTTAACAACTCCTCCTCCATAGATGGATTTCATGTACTGCTTGGCTGTCCTATAGTCAGAAGTGGTACCCTTCTGTTCCCTAAATTTCCCTAAACCCATGCTCGAGCATACAGTTTCCCGCGAACTACGCAAGGAATTTTCCCGCGACCTACGCAAGGAATTGTCCCACGACCTACGCTAGGACTACCTTGCGACACATGCTGGACGGCTGTTACCCCCCTTCATTCGCCTCTGAGTTGCCCTAGGGTTTCTGGCACCGACAAACGGACTCCGTTCACCCTAGTTAGACCTCAGGAAAAGGAGTAATCAGTGTGAGGAAAAGGGCTCTCGCCGACACACGGCAGCCCTCTGAGTCTCCTAATGAGATATATCAGCCTCGGTTTTGGCTCTGAATAGTGACCTGACCACACACAGGGAGACAGATGACAATCTATAAAAACACACACACACATCCTAAGATAAAATGTCTGCATAATAAAATTCCCACAACAGATGCTTCCTTTTTTCTCCAGGCTCTGAAAACTCCACCTCTCAAGAATATGGAAATATATGCAGCCTGTTAGCTGTGTTCTGGAAACAACGGCATCTTGTGGCCAAACAGCAGAATATCAGTCCAGATCATTTAATGTAATCTATACAAACAGTGTTCAGACATGTCACAATGACCTAGCCCCCCTTTTGCTGTACACTAATGAGCACTTTTATAGTCAAGGATGCTGGCTCTTTGATCCTGGTCACTGTGCCTAAATAATGAAACCAGAAATGATAAGGTAATGTGCATAGTCAAGTATGGAATATCTTGATGATAGGTTCCCTTTGACCTTGTCACGACCCCTGGTCATGGTCGTGACTCCTTGGGAGCCGCATGCAGTTATCCGCGGTCTGGTGTTGTGGCAACTGCAGCTGGGGGCACTTAGTGGTTTGCCTCAGGTGCGGTTGCCGCGAATAACAGGCATGCGTGCGGTTGCCCTTGGCAACGTGTTTTGGTGTGCACGTCCTTCGTCTGTGTTTGTGTGCACTTCCTGGTCTGTTTGTTGTGCACGAGGTTGTATGCACTTGGACACCTCCCTTCACCTGCGGTTGTCCGCGGCAACGTCTGGTGTTGTGCATGTGGTGGCAGGGTCTCTGCCTGCTGGTTGTTCTGCAGGACACGGTGGCCACGCATGCCGTTGCCAGCGGTGACAGGTGAGTGAGTGTGTGTGCTATTCCCCTTTAAGTTGGTGTTTTCCCTTCTGTGGTGTTGGAAGGGTTAACTCCCTTCCCAGTGTGTGTGACTTCACTGGGTGTGTGCTGATCGTTGGGTGGGGCCTCTTGGCCTATAAAGCCTCAGTCCCTGGCTGGGCTCAGTAGGTTGCTCTCAGCCATGCTGGCTGGAGCAGCCTCCTGTCTCCTCCATCTACCTGGTGGGGACCATCCTTCTGGTCATAAACCATTGTCAGTTAATACTATGTTTCACGGTGTTATCTAGGTGTGTGTGGGGTTATCTTGTTAGTGCAGCTTATGGTTTCCTGGTTTCCCGTGTAATGTCTGGTGTGTGCTGTGTCCTTTATGTTGCTGTGGACATCAGCACTTGTTCATGGGTTCCAGGTTTGTGTGTCTGTGGCAGGTAAGTGCAGGACTAGTCTCACTTACCTGTCATTTCCATATGTCTGTTGATGTTCCCCCTGTGTTGCTTGGCCGTTGAGACCCCTGCTCCTCCGTGCCTAGGAGGAGTAGGGCGTCTGACTCTGTCCCCTAGTACAGGGCCGACTTGAGGGCTCGTAGGGACTGAAGGTTCCGGCGTATGAGTCCTCCTACCATCAAGGTCGGCTCATACTGATAGGAGACAGGGTCAGCGTTAGGGACGCAATAGGAGGTGACCTGCTCCCTAACTCTGTGGTCCCGGCCAAGGGGTAACGCTACCCTCTCCTGGCACCGCACGGCTGGGTGTTTCCCCCACAACCAGCCGTGACAGACCTGCACAGTATTTGTCCTCACAGACTAGGGGAGATCATTAAGCTTCAATAAGGCTCTTCCTGCTGTATCTGAGCAGAGGAAGATGCAACTATATGTCAGTCAGTTGAAGAGGACCCGATGAAGCTGGTGTACTGACACTCAAAATCCAGGTCAGAATGGCTGTAGTATCCTGAGGAGTCGTAGAGCCCAGTTTTTCTCTGTTCTAGTCTGTCAGTCTTCCCTTTTGAAGAACCCTATAGTGGAAATAAAGGGTGCAGACCGTGCATAGAGTGCTACCCGAGTAACTGAAATGGATAGGAAAAATACGTACCTGGGATTTTACTTTCCTTGAGTCCGGAGGCAGCACACCATGGGTTAACCCGACCTCATTAGCTCCTTGGACCGCCCACCTAGTTAGACAATCAGAGATAGTTAGTCAGTACCTATATAGCCGGTCATCTAGCCGTATCCCCTTGTGTTTAAAAATAGATTCAGACAAAAAATGCATGCTAAGGAAAAGATCTTTATTTGGGAGGGTATATATGTGCTGCCTCCGGACTCAAGGAAAGTAAAATCCCAGGTACGTATTTTTCCTTTCCCTCTTCGTCCTCCGGCAGCACACCATGGGATTTTTATAGATCACAAAGGGGGGGATCAATCTGCAAAGCTGCATTTAAGGCCTCGTTCACACTTCAGTGTTTGGTCAGTGATTTCCATCAGTGATTTGTGAGCCAAAACCAGAAGTGGAGCCTCCACAGACATGAGGTAGAAGGGAAAGATCTGCTCCTGTTCTGTGTTTAGAGCTGCACCTGGTTTTGGCTCACAAATCACTGATGGAAATCACTGACCGAACACTGACGTGTGAATGAGGCCTAACACTCCAGTGCCGAGGGCTGAGCTTTTAGCGTTGATGTCCAGCCGATAGTGCTTGACAAAGGTGAGAGACTTGGACCAGGACGCAGCGTTACAGATGTCATGGATAGAGACTTGCGCTTGTTCCGCCCAGGAGACCGCGCTAGCTCTTGTTGAATGTGCTCTTAGAGGGAACGGAGAAGAGAGACCTTCTAATTCGTATGCTTCTATAATCGTAGACCTTATCCATCTAGCCAAGGTGTCTTTAGATGGCTGATGACCCTTCCTTGATCCTGAAAATGACACAAATAGGCTTTCTGCATTCCTGAAATCTGCTGTTCTCTCCAAATAGATTTCAATGGCTCTTTTAACATCTAGAGTATGTAAGAGCTCTTCCTGTTCGTTAGCAGGGTCAGGAATAAACACAGGTAGGAAAGCTTCTCTATTCACATTGTCCGTGGAAGAAATTTCCGGTATAAAGGAGGGCATGGAACGCAACCATACACAGTCAGGCAGGAATCTTAGATGGGGATGTCTTGAAGATAAGGCCTGTAGCTCTCCTAGGCGCTTTGCTGAGGTAATAGCCACCAGAAATAATACTTTGTATGACAACCATTTAGGGTCTGTATCTTGAAGGGGTTCAAAAGGCGGAGTCAACAACTTCCTAAGGACCAGGGAGAGATCCCAGACGGGGACAGGTTCTCTTAAGGTTGGCTTCAGTTTCCTTATGGCTTTGAAGAATCTGGATATGAGAGGGTGATTAAGAAATGTATTCTCTGTCATCACATTGATCGCTGTCATGTGAGCCTTTAAAATATTTTCCAGATTCTTGCATATTTCTTATTAGTGGAATCTTTGCGTGAGCATAGTAGGATAGAAATCACTGATTCTGTCAGACCTTCCTGTTCTAGTCTGGTTCTCTCAGTCTCCAGGCCGTAAGGTGTAGCCTGTCCAGATGTTGATGGTACAGGCCGTTCTGAAGAAGTAAGTTGGGAACTAGCGGTAGCTTCCAGTATTCTCTCTTCGACATTTGAAGCAGGAGAGGGAACCAGGACCTTCTGGGCCAGAATGGGGCTATTAGGATGGCTTGGGGTCTCTCCAGCAGGATCTTCCTCAGAACCCTTAGGATGAGAGGAACAGGTGGGAAGAGATAGACGGATAGGTGCTTCCAACTGATGGAGAACGCATCCACTACTGTGGGCCGATCCCTCCTGTTTAGGGAGCAATAGTTGGTCAATTTCCTGTTTTCCTTGGATGCCATGAGATCCCAATCCGGACAACCCCATCTGTTTAAGATTTGTTGGAAAATAACAGGATTCAATTCCCATTCCGACTGACTGATCTTCTTCTGACTCAAGAGATCCGCTCAAGTATTCAAGCAACCTTTTATATGCGTCGCTCTTAATTTTGAGAGATGCACTTCTGCCCAAAGGAATATCTCCTTGCACAGATTCAGGAGCGCAGCATTCCTTGTACCTCCTTGTTTGTTCAGGTAGATCACCGCTGGAAGATTGTCTGAACGAATCATCACATATTTTCTCTCGATAAACGGCTGGAAGTGGAGCAGGGCTAGAAATATTGCCTTCAGCTCTCTGTAGTTTGAAGAGCGCTTCTTCTGATGCGTCGACCATTCCCCCTGGATCCATTTGTCCTGAAATTGTGCTCCCCAACCACTGCTGGAGGCATCCGTGGTGATTTCCACCGGAGACCTGAATTGGAATACTTTCCCCTGGGAGAGATTCTTGGACGAAAGCCACCACTTTAGACTCTGTACAGTTGAGGTTCTTATATTTACTCTCGCTTCTAGATTGTGCCGAGTGTGATGCCAGGGTCTCAACATATCCTGCTGAAGGTCTCTGGCGTGTAACAAGGCCCATGGTACCGCATCCGATGTTGCTGTCATATGGCCTAAAGTCTTCATAACCCTGCGGACAGAGGGGGAACGTAGGGTCATTAGGGTCTTTATTTCTTTTCTCAAGATTTCTACCCTCGCTGGAGTTAGGTATAACATCATGGAGTCTGTATCTATTAGGAGACCGAGGAACTTCTTGGAGGTAGAGGGGGTGATGTCCGACTTCTTCCAGTTTATTAAGAAGCCCACGGATTGAAGAAGCTCTATTGCTGTCTTGAGATGCGCTTGCAGAATGTCTCTGGAATCTGCTGCAATGAGCCAATCGTCCAGGTAGGGAAAGACGAGGATTCCCTGAAGGCGTAACTCTGCTGCTATGACGACTGCCATCTTCGTAAATACTCTCGGTGCAGAACACAGACCAAATGGAAGTGCCTTGAACTGAAAGTGAATGGTTTTTCTCTTGACCTGGATTGCCACCCTCAAGAATCTTCTCGCCGAGCTCTTTATAGGTATATGGAGATATGCGTCCTTGAGATCCAAGGACCCCAGGAATTGATTCCGTTTGAGTACTGCTGTGATGGATCTTATTGTTTCCATCTTGAAGTGTATCTTCTTCATGTGATGGTCCAGGTGCCTTAGGTCTATAATCGTCCGATTTGGGGACAGTGAATATTCTGGAGTATACTCCTTTCCCTTTTTGACTGAAGGGTACTGGTTCTAGAGCGCCCTTTTCCAGGAACTCCTGCAGAAGATGGAAGAGACATTGATTTCTCTCGTTCAGGACGAAACGATCTCGAGGAGACCGGCAGAATTCTAAATCGTATCCCTCCTTTACTATCTGGAGAGACCAGATGTCCAGGGCCGGTGCTACCATAAGGCAGACCAAGCGGCCGCCTTAGGGCGCACCCTGGAGGAGGGCGTAAAAATGTGACATGGAGGGGGAGAAATGTGACATGGGGGTCTGATGGCTGGGGGATGATGTCTGACATGGCAGCAAAAAAGTGTGACACATCTGGTATCGCCGTACTCAGGAGAAGTTGGGGAATGTGTTTTGGGGTGTCATTTTACATATACCCATGCTGGGTGAGAAAAATATCTTGGTCAAATGCCAACTTTGTATAAAAAAATGGGAAAAGTTGTCTTTTGCCAAGATATTTCTCTCATCCAGCATGGGTATATGTAAAATGACACCCCAAAACACATTCCCCAACTTCTCCTGAGTACGGCGATACCAGATGTGTCACACTTTTTTGCAGCCAAGGTGGGCAAAGGGGCACATATTCCAAAGTGCACCTTTCAGATTTTGCAGGCCATTTTTTACACATTTTGATTGCAAGGTACTTCTCACACATTTGGGCCCCTAAATTGCCAGGGCAGTATAACGACGCCACAAGTGACCCCATTTTGGAAAGAAGACACCCCAAGGTATTCCGTGAGGGGCATGGCGAGTTCCTAGAATTTTTTATTTTTTGTCACAAGTTAGCGGAAAATGATGATTTTTTTTTTTCTCTTTTTTCCTTACAAAGTCTCATATTCCACTAACTTGCGACAAAAAATAAAAAATTCTAGGAACTCGCCATGCCCCTCACGGAATACCTTGGGGTGTCTTCTTTCCAAAATGGGGTCACTTGTGGCGTAGTTATACTGCCCTGGCAATTTAGGGGCCCATATGTGTGAGAAGTACTTTGCAATCAAAATCTGTAAAAAATGACCGGTGAAATCCGAAAGGTGCACTTTGGAATATGTGCCCCTTTGCCCACCTTGGCATCAAAAAAGTGTCACACATCTGGTATCGCCGTACTCAGGAGAAGTTGGGGAATGTGATTTGGGGTGTCATTTTACATATACCCATGCTGGGTGAGAGAAATATCTTGGCAAAAGACAACTTTTCCCATTTTTTTATACAAAGTTGGCATTTGACCAAGATATTTTTCTCACCCAGCATGGGTATATGTAAAATGACACCCCAAAACACATTCCCCAACTTCTCCTGAGTACGGCGATACCACATGTGTGACACTTTTTTGCAGCCTAGATGCGCAAAGGGGCCCAAATTCCTTTTAGGAGGGCATTTTTAGACATTTGGATCCCAGACTTCTTCTCACACTTTCGGGCCCCTAAAAAGCCAGGGCAGTATAAATACCCCACATGTGACCCCACTTTGGAAAGAAGACACCCCAAGGTATTCAATGAGGGGCATGGCGAGTTCCTAGAATTTTTTTTTTTGCATAAGTTAGCGGATATTGATTTTTTTTTTTTTTTTTTCTTCTCACAAAGTCTCACTTTCCGCTAACTTAGGACAAAAATGTCAATCTTTCATGGACTCAATATTCCCCTCACGGAATACCTTGGGTGTCTTCTTTCCGAAATGGGGTCACATGTGGGGTATTTATACTGCCCTGGCTTTTTAGGGGCCCTAAAGCGTGAGAAGAAGTCTGGAATATAAATGTCTAAAAATGTTTACGCATTTGGATTCCGTGAGGGGTATGGTGCGTCCATGTGAGATTTTATTTTTTGACACAAGTTAGTGGAATATGAGACTTAGTAAGAAAAAACAAAAACAAAAACAAACAAAAAATTTCCGCTAACTTGTGCCAAAAAAAATGTCTGAATGGAGCCTTACCAGGGGGGGGGGGGGGTGATCAATGACAGGGGGGTGATCACCCATATAGACTCCCTGATCACCCCCCTGTCATTGATCACCCCCCCCTGTAAGGCTCCATTCAGACATCAGCATGATTTTTTACGGATCCATGGATACATGGATCGGATCCACAGAACGCATGCGGACGTCTGAATGGAGCCTTACAGGGGGGTTATCAATGACAGGGGGTAATCAGGGTAATCACCCCCCTGTAAGGCTCCATTCAGACATCCGCATGATTTTTTACGGATACATGGATACATGGATCGGATCCACAGAACGCATGCGGACGTCTGAATGGAGCCTTACAGGGGGGTTATCAATGACAGGGGGTGATCAGTGTAATCAGGGTGATCACCCCCCTGTCACTGATAACCCCCCCTGTAAGGCTCCATTCAGACATCCGCATGATTTTTTACGGATACATGGATCGGATCCACAAAACGCATGCGGACGTCTGAATGGAGCCTTACAGGGGGGTTATCAATGACAGGGGATGATCAGGGTGATCACCCCCCTGTCACTGATCACCCCCCCTGTAAGGCTCCATTCAGACATCCGCATGATTTTTTACGGATCCATGGATACATGGATCGGATCCACAAAACGCATGCGGACGTCTGAATGGAGCCTTACAGGGGGGTTATCAATGACAGGGGATGATCAGGGTGATCACCCCCCTGTCACTGATCACCCCCCCTGTAAGGCTCCATTCAGACATCCGCATGATTTTTTACGGATCCATGGATACATGGATCGGATCCACAAAACGCATGCGGACGTCTGAATGGAGCCTTACAGGGGGGTTATCAATGACAGGGGATGATCAGGGTGATCACCCCCCTGTCACTGATCACCCCCCCTGTAAGGCTCCATTCAGACATCCGCATGATTTTTTACGGATCCATGGATACATGGATCGGATCCACAAAACGCATGCGGACGTCTGAATGGAGCCTTACAGGGGGGTTATCAATGACAGGGGGTGATCAGGGTGATCACCCCCCTGTCACTGATCACCCCCCCTGTAAGGCTCCATTCAGACGTCCGCATGATTTTTACGGATCCATGGATACATGGATCGGATCCGTAAAAATCATGCGGACGTCTGAATGGAGCCTTACAGGGGGGTGATCAGGAAGTGTATATGGGTGATCACCCGCCTGTCATTGATCACCCCCCTGTAAGGCTCCATTCAGACGTCCGTATGCTTTTTGCGGATCCGATCCATGTATCCGTGGATCCGTAAAAATCATACGGATGTCTGAACGGAGCCTGACAGGGCGGTGATCAATGACAGGGGGGTGATCAGGGAGTTTATATGGGGTGATCATGGGTGATCAGGGGTTTATAAGGGGTTAATAAGTGACGGGGGGGGGGGGTGTAGTGTAGTGTAGTGTGGTGTTTGGTGCGACTGTACTGACCTACCTGAGTCCTCTGGTGGTCGATCCTAACAAAAGGGACCACCAGAGGACCAGGTAGGAGGTATATTAGACGCTGTTATGAAAACAGGGGGGGGGGGGGAGGCGCCAAAATGTTGCTTCGCTTGTGTTTGCAAAAATCCTTGCACCGGCCCTGCAGATGTCTGACGTTATTCGTTTCCATTCTGAATAAAAATGGGACAATCGGCCACCTACTTGACTTTTGGCGTCAGAATTTGGTTTTGGGCTGCTTGGAATCTTCAGACTTCTTCCTATATCCCTCTGTACCCGGCCTATTGCTTGATCTTCCCCTGTGGGGGCGTCCTCTGAAGCTGGATCTTCTATAATCCTGGCCCTTATAGGGACAAAAAAACTTAGCTTTTTCTTTCCTTTTAATTTGAGGGAAGTTGAGGACCTTATCCTCAGTATTGGACTATTGTCCAGATGGGAGCCAAAAAGCTTGCCAGGCTCAAAGGGCAAGGAACACAAGTTGCTCTTAGACACAGGGTCACCAGACCACAACCTCAGCCATGTGGCTCTTCTTACGGAGTTGGCCAGGGCCATATTCTTTGCTGTCAATCTCGAGTCAACAGGGAAATCACATAAGAATTCCGCAGCCAGTTTTAGAGTCAGCAATTGTTGGAGTAATTCGTCTCGGGAAACTCCATCCTCAATGTCCCTTCCTAGGTGACTCAGCCAGACGCGCAGCGCACGTGCCACCGGAACAGCGGCCATAGCTGCCTTATTCAGGGAGGCCATATAAGTATGAAGCCTCTTCAGGAGGCCATCCGCCTTCTTGTCCATAGGGTCCTTTAGTAAGGAGGAGTCATCGCTAGGAAAGAAGGATTTCTTAGCAAGCTTTGTAACGGAAGGATCTACTCCAGCGGGGGCTTCCCAGCTTGTGGATTCAGCCGGATCTGTTTTATAAGTGGCCCTGAATCTGGATCCTAGGTTGATCTTTCCGATAGGATGTTCCCATTCCTTGTGCATAATAGAGTTCAGCACTGGATGGCTAGGAAAAACCGTAGCTTTCTTTTTAGGGAAGTAGAACAGGTTCTCTTCATTCTGTTCAGAGGGTTTCTGTTTTTTGGACTCCATGATGTTCTTGACCTCTTTAATAAGGAGGTTAGCATCATTTTTATTAAACAAGAAATTGTCCTCCAACACTGGCAACTCTGGATCCGAATCTGACGATACTTCTTCTCCTTCAGACCTGGAACTTTGATCAGAAGAAGCTGGATAAACATAACGCTTTGTTTTCTGCTTTTTCTTACTGGACTTTTCTAAAAAGGCCTTGAGTAAGGACATCAGTTTTCTGGTATCTTAATCCGATACTTCATCAGAATGAGAGCAGTTCTTGCAGATGTTAGACACAGCATCCTCAGGGAGCGGCTGGATACAGGAAATGCATAGAACCTGCTTCTTAGGTTTTTTTGCGGACCTTAAAGGGGAGCTCTCCAGGCAGTCGACGCACACATCCTCCAAGCATTTATCAGGAAGGTGTTGTTCACAAGCACGGCAGAGCCTGTGTTTGGTCTTCCTAGACCTCTTACTGCTGGAGCTGGACATCTGCAAAAAAAGAAATAAATTACAGTCTTGAATTTGCAGGGGGAGAAGGCTGCCTGACACAGGACAGGCAATTTACCTTAAAGAACGCAAAAGCTCTGCTGCCAGGCACAAGGGCAGTGAGCTAGAGGCTTACCTAGCTTAAATAATTCAAATTTGGCGCCCAAACCGGAACTTCCTGTGACGTCAGACGCCCAGCGCCTGCGTTCCACATGGTGCGTTCCACCGCACCGGAAGTTAGGGACAAGACTTCCGGTCCCTTGGTTACTGCCGGGGCACCGCTGAAATGGGGAGAAAAAAGCGCCAGAGAACATACATGGCGCACAGAAGACGCTTCAACCAGGCGGGCAAGGTCCTAACTGGCCGCAAGAGTGCTGGCCAGTCTGCTGAGGACAAAGAAAAAACACAAGGGGATGTGGCTAGATGACCGGCTATATAGGTACTGACTTACTATCTCTGATTGTCTAACTAGGTGGGCGGTCAAAGGAGCTAATGAGGTCGGGTTAACCCATGGTGTGCTGCCGGAGGACGAAGAGGGAAAGAGGTAAAGTCAATTGGCCTTGCTGGAACCGCCTGTACAAGCGCTAGTGTGAAACAGAAAAAGTAATATTGAAGTATTTTCAGTCATTTGATTCTGTTAATTCCCAGAGAAACCTTTTAAATTACCACTACAAAAAAAGTGTTTGCAGTTTTATAATTTTCTATTGGCCAACATGTATCATCTGACGCTTCTAAACAAAATGTGTGTTTTTGTGAAAAATAAAAAATAAACTATGTTAGCAACCACATTTCTGGATTCTAGTGAATACAAATCTAAGCTATTAACACTGGCGTAACTATAGGGGTTGCAGCACGGCCCCCCTTTCCAGTGGTACTGTACTTTTCCTTTTATAAGATGCAGTGCATCTTATAAAGGGAATACTAGCAAGCACTTCCATAATGGAAGCGCTCACTAGTCTGCAGGAGGAGGGGGAGAGAAACGATGTGAGCTCTGTCCAGTACTTACCCCTCCTCCTGCTTGCTGTTCTCAGGGCCGGCGCTGCTGTGTCCTGGCTGCCTGTAGCGTCAGGACGTACAGAGCACACTCTGACCTGACGCTGCATGAGGTCAGGTGACTACAGCGCGGGCCCTGAGAAGAGAAGACAGCCAGGACAAGGAGAGTGGCGGCAGGAGAGGTAAGTTACTTTATTTTTTTACAGTCTGATCTGAGGTCTGATATGGAGGTCTCACTGGGGGTCTGGAGAGGTCTCACTGGGGGTCTGGAGTGGTCTATGGGGGGTCTGGAGGTCCCACTGGGGGGTCTGGAGGTCTCACTGTGGGGTCTGGAGGTATGACTGGGGGTCTGAAGTGGTCTAATGGGGGGTCTGGAGGTCTGACTGGGGGGTCTGGAGAGGGCTGACTGGGGGTCTGATTGGGGGTCTAGAGGTCTAATGGGGGTCTGGAGGTCTAGTGGAGTCTGGAGGTCTAATGGGGGTCTAGAGGTCTGATATGGGGGTCTTATATGGGGGTCTGGAGGTCTAATGGGGGTCTTATCTGAGGTCTGATATTGGGTCGGGGTCTTACATGGAGGTCTAATGGGGGTCTGATCTGTGCTCTAAAACTGGGGTCTTATATGGGGTCTGACATAAAGGTCTAAAGGGGGTTTGGTCTGAGATGGGGGTATCTCATTTAGGGTTTTATATGGGGGTCTGATCTGAAAGGAAGGGGGGATTTTTTTGTACTAGCGCACAATATAAAGGGGTGTTTTTGTCCTGACGTATCTGTGTGGTACCAGTATTTTCAGGGGGACTGTTTCTGCAGGAAAGTATTGGGGAGCACAGTGGGCACAGTATTGGGGGTGGCAGGAAGGGGTGTTGAGAAGGTGAGGAGGAGTATGGAAAAGTAGGAAAGTAAGATGTCTGTTTGTTAAACTCTGCAGAGACGAGGCGCGGCTGAAAGAAGTCACCACGACGGTCTGGTCAGGAGAAGAAGAGGAAAGAATATGGCAACCAAAACCTGAGAGACATGGAAGAAAGCGAAAAACTACCATTCAAATGGATAGAAGAAGACTTGGCCAACAATCAGCTCCAGGAAGATCAAAGGTCTAAAGTTACCTGTGAGTGCTGTTACAATTAGAAGACGCCTACAGGTCCTTTAAAAAAAATTAGCATATTGTGATAAAGTTCATTATTTTCTGTAATGTACTGATAAACATTAGACTTTCATATATTTTAGATTCATTACACACCAACTGAAGTAGTTCAAGCCTTTTATTGTTTTAATATTGATGATTTTGGCATACAGCTCATGAAAACCCAAAATTCCTATCTAAAAAAATTAGCATATCATGAAAAGGTTCTCTAAACGAGCTATTAACCTAATCATCTGAATCAACTTATTAACTCTAAACACCTGCAAAAGATTCCTGAGGCTTTTAAAAACTCCCAGCCTGGTTCATTACTCAAAACCGCAATCATGGGTAAGACTGCCGACCTGACTGCTGTCCAGAAGGCCATCATTGACACCCTCAAGCAAGAGGGTAAGACACAGAAAGAAATTTCTGAACAAATAGGCTGTTCCCAGAGTGCTGTATCAAGGCACCTCAGTGGGAAGTCTGTGGGAAGGAAAAAGTGTGGCAGAAAACGCTGCACAACGAGAAGAGGTGACCGGACCCTGAGGAAGATTGTGGAGAAGGACCGATTCCAGACCTTGGGGGACCTGCGGAAGCAGTGGACTGAGTCTGGAGAAGAAACATCCAGAGCCGCCGTGTACAGGCGTGTGCAGGAAATGGGCTACAGGTGCCGGATTCCCCTGGTCAAGCCACTTTTGAACCAGAAACAGCGGCACTGGACTGTTGCTCAGTGGTCCAAAGTACTTTTTTCGGATGAAAGCAAATTTTGCATGTCATTCGGAAATCAAGGTGCCAGAGTCTGGAGGAAGACTGGGAAGAGGGAAATGCCAAAATGCCTGAAGTCCAGTGTCAAGTACCCACAGTCAGTGATGGTCTGGGGTGCCATGTCAGCTGCTGGTGTTGGTCCACTGTGTTTTATCAAGGGCAGGGTCAATGCAGCTAGCTATCAGGAGATTTTGGAGCACTTCATGCTTCCATCTGCCGAAAAGCTTTATGGAGATGAAGATTTCATTTTTCAGCACGACCTGGCACCTGCTCACAGTGCCAAAACCACTGGTAAATGGTTTACTGACCATGGTATTACTGTGCTCAATGGGCCTGCCAACTCTCCTGACCTGAACCCCATAGAGAATCTGTGGGATATTGGGAAGAGAAAGTTGAGAGACACAAGACCCAACACTCTGGATGAGCTTAAGGCCGCTATCGAAGCATCCTGGGTCTCCATAACACCTCAGCAGTGCCACAGGCTGATGGCCTCCATGCCACGCCGCATTGAAGCAGTCATTTCTGCAAAAGGATTCCCGACCAAGTATTGAGTGCATGACTGAACATAATTATTTGAAGGTTGACTTTTTTTGTATTAAAAACACTTTTCTTTTATTGGTCGGATGAAATATGCTAATTTTTTGAGATAGGAAATTTGGGTTTTCATGAGCTGTATGCCAAAATCACCAATATTAAAACAATAAAAGGCTTGAACTACTTCCGTTGGTGTGTAATGAATCTAAAATATATGAAAGTCTAATGTTTATCAGTACATTACAGAAAATAATGAACTTTATCACAATATGCTAATTTTTTGAGAAGGACCTGTATGTGAAGCCAAGCTATCTGCAAGAAGCCCCTGCAAAGTCCCACTGTTGAAAAAAAGACATGTGCTGAAGAGGTTACAATTTGCCAAAGAGTACATTGACTGGTCAAAAGAGACATTTTGTGGACTAATGAAAGTAAGATTGTCCTTTTTGGGTCTAGTAGCCGGAGACAGTTTGTCAGAGGACCCCCAAACACTAAATTCAAGCCCCGGTACACTGTGAAGACAGTGAAGCATTCTCAAGCGACCGCGAAACACGTGTTGGGATCCAGGACTGCTTGGTCTGTATTTACCTGTATTGCATGTATTTTCCCTGTGTCATTTTTTAGTTGAGGCACTATGCACTTTATATATATTGACTGAGGGCTGTGATTGTTTATTGTACTGCACAGTTAGGGATTTTTTTATTTCAAAACTATATGTAGTAGAATGGAATAGACCTGTGGAGATCATCCTGTGTGATGTAATGCTGCTTATATATACGGACTTCTATGTTTTATACAAGTGTATGTCCAATAAAAGATTTTGTATTTCGATAATCTAAGCTGTTCTGAGTTTGGTTTTGGTTTATACGTGATTGGTCGAGGACAGCAATAATACCGGGCGTTTAATCGCCTGCGATTTTGGATGTCTAACCATATCTAGGGCGTGTCCCATTGAACAGCTCACTCTAAGGTTCCATTCTCACATCCGTATAATGGGTCTGCATCCATTCTGCAATTATGCAGAACAGGTGCGGACCCATTCATTCTCTATGGGGCCGGAAGAGATGCAGACAGCACACAGTGTGCTGTCCTCATCCATATTTCCGGAGCGCGGCCCGATCTTCCGGTCCGCAGCTCCGGAAAAAAATAGAGCATGTCCTATTCTTGTCCGCAGACAAGAGAAGAATAGGCATTTCTTTGGAAGTGGTTCAGTTCAGATATGGGTGGCTCTACTAAGTGTAGGGAATTCTAGCCGGGTGCACGATCAGTTGTAAGCCCCCGTTTACCAAATACAGAATGTGAAAATAGAAAGATCGGCAATCACAATTATATGGGTCACGCAGGATATTTATAATTAGATTAAAATTTATTCACATTAAAAACAAAAAACATTATAAAAATGTACGTATTGGCCAATACTACAAGACTGCTGAGGACCAGGTAAATGTGAGCTGGAGCAATTACCCAAATCAATAGGACTCACATAAGAAAAACACCAATTGATATCAATAACATGTATATAAACTTTTGTCCAAGGTTGTCACAATGGGTCAATTGATCAAACTTTACATAACAGTTGCTGTTTCACTCTAAATACCCAGATGCAAGATAGCTGAATGGTTTCCAAACTCTTGTATACAGGTCCTTCTAAAAAAATTAGCATATTGTGATAAAGTTCATTATTTTCTGTAATGTACTGATAAACATTAGACTTTCATATATTTTAGATTCATTACACACAACTGAAGTAGTTCAAGCCTTTTATTGTTTTAATATTGATGATTTTGGCATACAGCTCATGAAAACCCAAAATTCCTATCTAAAAAAATTAGCATATTTCATCCGACCAATAAAAGAAAAGTGTTTTTAATACAAAAAAAGTCAACCTTCAAATAATTATGTTCAGTTATGCACTCAATACTTGGTCGGGAATCCTTTTGCAGAAATGACGGCTTCAATGCGGCGTGGCATGGAGGCAATCAGCCTGTGGCACTGCTGAGGTGTTATGGAGGCCCAGGGTGCTTCGATAGCGGCCTTAAGCTCATCCAGAGTGTTGGGTCTTGCGTCTCTCAACTTTCTCTTCCCAATATCCCACAGATTCTCTATGGGGTTCAGGTCAGGAGAGTTGGCAGGCCAATTGAGCACAGTAATACCATGGTCAGTAAACCATTTACCAGTGGTTTTGGCACTGTGACCAGGTGCCAGGTCGTGCTGAAAAATGAAATCTTCATCTCCATAAAGCTTTTCAGCAGATGGAACCATTAAGTGCTCCAAAATCTCCTGATAGCTAGCTGCATTGACCCTGCCCTTGATAAAACACAGTGGACCAACACCAGCAGCTGACATGGCACCCCAGACCATCACTGACTGTGGGTACTTGACACTGGACTTCAGGCATTTTGGCATTTCCCTCTCCCCAGTCTTCCTCCAGACTCTGGCACCTTGATTTCCGAATGACATGCAAAATTTGCTTTCATCCGAAAAAAGTACTTGGGACCACTGAGCAACAGTCCAGTGCTGCTTCTCTGTAGCCCAGGTCAGGCGCTTCTGCTGCTGTTTCTGGTTCAAAAGTGGCTTGACCTGGGGAATGCGGCACCTGTAGCCCATTTCCTGCACACGGTGGCTCTGGATGTTTCTACTCCAGACTCAGTCCACTGCTTCCGCAGGTCCCCCAAGGTCTGGAATCGGTCCTTCTCCACAATCTTCCTCAGGGTCCGGTCACCTCTTCTTGTTGTGCAGCGTTTTCTGCCACACTTTTTCCTTCCCACAGACTTCCCACTGAGGTGCCTTGATACAGCACTCTGGGAACAGCCTATTTGTTCAGAAATTTCTTTCTGTTTCTTACCCTCTTGCTTGAGGGTGTCAATGATGGCCTTCTGGACAGCAGTCAGGTCGGCAGTCTTACCCATGATTGCGGTTTTGAGTAATGAACCAGGCTGGGAGTTTTTAAAAGCCTCAGGAATCTTTTGCAGGTGTTTAGAGTTAATTAGTTGATTCAGATGATTAGGTTAATAGCTCGTTTAGAGAACCTTTTCATGATATGCTAATTTTTAGAGATAGGAATTTGGGGTTTTCATGAGCTGTATGCCAAAATCATCAATATTAAAACAATAAAAGGCTTGAACTACTTCAGTTGGTGTGTAATGAATCTAAAATATATGAAAGTCTAATGTTTATCAGTACATTACAGAAAATAATTAACTTTATCACAATATGCTAATTTTTTTAGAAGGACCTATATATTCGCAGTCAAACCTTAATAGAGCGATAGTTCACTACGAACTTAGATGGAAAGAAAGTTCGATATGTCCACTTATTTGAAGCCAACACTGATGTCTCACTCTATATTCGGAATGAGTGTTATTGCAAATCAGTGTTACGGAGAGAGAGTTGTTGAGGTACTCACGGTTTTACAGTCATAGGTCTCAGCCCATTGTTCACAGAGTTCAATCTCCCACCTGTTACTTGCGTGTATCACGCTCGTTTCCCACAGTCCTGTGGCGTCTTTATCACGAGATGGTATCCAAGTCTCGCTACCTTGTTGCTGTGTTATCGCGAGTTTACCTCCGTCTCTCCGTTCTTTACAGCTGGCTAGTCTTAGCAATTTTAGGCAATTAATTCCTATGCCAAATCAGTTCTTTGTCTAAAATGTTCACTACCAGTAGTATTCTTGTAACTTTTTCCTGAGAAGGCACTGGAAACCAATTTTTGAAAGTTGACCAGGCACTGGAAACCAATTTATATACATGTTATTGATATCAATTGGTGTTTTTCTTATGTGAGTCCTATTGATTTGGGTAATTGCTCCAGCTCACATTTACCTGGTCAAATATCCTCAGCAATCTTGTAGTATTGGCCAATACGTACATTATATTATGTTTTCTGTTTTTAATGTGAATAAATGTTAATCTAATTATAAATATCCTGCGTGACCCATATAATTGTGAGTGCCGATCTTTCTATTTTCACATTATGATGGAAGTGCCGGCCGGATGTATTGCGGATCTGCAATGCACTACAGAAGTCTGAATGGAGCCTAAGGCAGCAGCACTGTGCTGTCTGAGTGTGAGCTGCAGGGAGAAAGTCACCCACCCTCCCACCTCTGCATCTGACAGAAGTTGATTTTTACCTTCATTTTTTCAATCCCCGTCGGCTCAGTAATGGTAGGGGGCGTGGCCTAACCAGATTAGGGGTGTGGCTTGGTGGGTCCTTGGGGCGGGGGTTTAAGTCTTTTGAGGGTGGACACATTGTGGCAGGGGGCGTGTGCCTGGGCTCCTTCCTGCAAGAGTGATGCCCCTCTGGGCACCTTACTGGCTCATTTGCATATCAAATAAACTGGATTTTCAGAGGATCATAGATTTGCTTTAAAGCTCTCCTACAGCAGTGAAAATAAATGGCTGGGTTCTTATGGAAACCTGGAGTAAAACTGTGTATGTGGAGGCTGGAGGACCTGTGAGCTTCTATTGGCTGATAAGGGTCATGTGACCAGGCTTCTATTGGCTAATGCATTTTTTGGGACTATCTCAGGAACAGTACGTCCTAGAGAGCTGAGACCCGGTCTAAAACCTTCCCGTACACCTGATGTACCCGTGTGCCAAATTCCGTGATTGTACATGCGACGGTACGGATTCCTTTAGCGGACATACATACACATACCTTCAACGTTATATATTAGAAAGATGTTTGAGTTTTTAAAGAAGAATACAAACTGCTGTTTTGTAATATTCACTTTTTTTCAATTTGTTTACAGGAACAACACAAATTTGATATATTTTTCTTCATGTTCGGATTTGGAATAGAATGTGTAGTGTTCCCAATGCATTTGTGTGGATGGAAATAGAAGCTATTAGAAGGATTTTGAGCTTTATTCACTTTTTAAACACACTGCTATTATTTTGAACACAACTGTACATGTAAGTGTAGCAATTAAAGGTCAGTCAATTTTGACTTTTGTCTGTACACCACGGTTTCAGTATCATTTATTGTACAGCGGTTGGATACATAAAGCTCAGCTTTCACGTCTACATTTCCACCACAGACTTGCTCATGCATGTGATGGTGTGACTGGCACACAGCCCTGGGACTTTCCATGCAGGCTCTTTGTGAAGAAGAATGCCTGTGTGCAATGTACCCCTCAGATCTCTGCAGTCACTGCCTGCCCCCTCCCCCCACGGATTCAGAAGATGCTACCTCTTTAAGGCTTCAAAAAAAAAAAAAAATGCCAGTGAGTCATGAATAGGGGAAGTGCCTCCAGTGATTGTACACCGTCCCTTCCTGCCTATCACATGAGAGATTTTCTGTTCTCCACCATGTACAGACACATCCTGCTCCTCGCCCTCCTCTCCTGGGTTCATGGGGGGCTTTACTTTCAGGAGGGTCAGCACTGCTACAAACCAGTAACCAGAGGCAACTTCGGAGTGAGGTAGGTCCTGCTGCCAGGTCAGTGACAATTGTCCACTAGATGGTTGGATAGAAAGACTTCTCTGAAAAGTTACAGCTGCTGCAGAACTACAAATCCCAGCCTCAGACTTGGCCAACCACGGCTGGCTTTTGTAGTACAACATCTCCCACAAGGTAGAAACAAATGAAGGTCCTCCACTGTCATACTGATCGGAACGTTTCCTATGGGGGAATATAGGCTGCAACTAAAACCCATGGATTCTCCTGTTCTGATCCCCTTTGTCTGGACTTTCAGCCTCGCTTGACTTTCTCAGTCACACCATCAGGCTACATAGGGTTGCCATCCGGCCAGTAACTCACCGGCCAAGCCGGTAACTTAGTGCTCCTGCCGGTGATTTTTTTGTACCAACAATAATCATTGCCAGTATTTTCCTACATGGACTGTCACTAATGATGCTTCTATTGTGGAGCGCTCATTATAAGAACATCCTTTACCCCCTTCCCCACTTGTGTTAAGAAAAGACTCACTCGCTGCTGACTGGAAGCTCAGGACCAGGACGTCATCACAGTGGAGCGCAGATCCTGTCCTGAGCTTCCAGTCAGTAGCGAGTCTTCACAGCGGCGCCATGGACGAGGTGAGAAAGGGACATTATTAATTGGGGGGGGGGGGGGGGGGGGGGGGGCACTAATTGGGGCACTAATATTACTGGGGGGAACTAATGGGCGCATTACTATTATTGGGGGCATTATTAATTCTGGGGGGCACTAATGGAGGCATTACTATTATTGGCGGCATTATTAATTCTGGGGGGCACTAATGGAGGCATTACTATTACTGGGGGCACTAATGGGGGCATTATTAATTCTGTGGGGCTATACTTACTACCCTACATTCATTTCTATGGGAGCACCGAAAATAGTCAAGGAGCGCACTTAGCTAGAAGTCCCAATGAAATGAATGGGGAGTACAGAAATAGCCGATCCAGCGCTCAGCTATTTTCGTAGCTCCCGTAGGAATAAATGGAGGGGGGTCACTCATGCGCGGTGCACCCTCTTGTACTTTCTGGGCTCCTTTTTAAAGGGGTTGTCTCATGACAGACGATGGGGGCATATCCTAGCGATATGCCCCCATTGTCTATAATGAGACAACCCCTTTAAGTATAGGTGCAGTCCCAGAGGGACATTTGCTGCCAATGTCCAAGATGGGCATACCCCTTTAAGTGCGTTTTTTGCACGGATTTTGTGCAGAAAAAACCCGCAAAGCTAGGCCTCATGCACGCGGCCGTTGCCTGGCCTTGGTCGTATTTCATGGATGCGGACCCATACACTTGATTGGGTCCCGAATCCAGAGCTGCGATGCAGAATAGAGGCACGGAACCCCGCGGAAGCACTACGGAGTGCTTCCGTGGGGTCTCTGTCCGTGCCTCCGCATCGCAAAAAAATAGAACATGTTCTATTTTTTTACGGTGCGGACGGATCACAGACCCACGTCTCACAGATGTTGCCCGTGCATTGGAGACCGCAAATTGCTAATTCCTCCATGCAGAAATTGACCTGTTGTGTGGATTTAATCTGCAGCATGTCACTTTGTCACTTGTTTGTGCGATTCCACACTTTCTGCGGTTTTCCCCATAGATGGGGTTGATGACAAACAATAAATCCACATAAAAATCTGCAGTAAAAAATGCATGAAAGCCACATAAAAACACACAAAACAGTGTGCAATAGTGCACCGTAACCTCTCCTGACTTGTTTACTTGCATTTACCATGTAATAACAATTCTGGAACATCTATTCTTCTGACTTTATGATATGACACTCCTTTCTTATTCCTGCTAGAAGTTATGAATGTATGTCTAGCAGTTTGCAATGAAGGTCCAGATGGGTGTTACCAGTTGAAGGGTGTCTCCCTGAACAGTCTGACACTGGCAGCACTGATTGGATAGTGTCAGACTGTGGGAATAATAAAGGAATTGCACAACACACAGTGATAAGAATAAATGTTCCAGAATTGTCATTAGAATTTAGTTACTAAAACAGACATGTCAGGAGAAGTAACAGGTCCTCTTTAAGATCTACTGGATGGTACAGTTGTGCCCAGTCAGGTCGTGTGACAACTCTCGGTGCTGCAGACTGGCTTACAGAAGGGAAGGAGAAGCTATTTCCAGCCTTTTGAGGGCCTCAAGGTCAATGCTGTTACCTTATGGTGAGGACATGGCCCCTGGGCAGGTTCACCCCCCCCCCCCCCCAAACAAATAGCAAATGGAAGCACCTCACTCCACTCTATTTTCCAGAAAGGGTTAAGGTGGCCAGACACAGTCAGTTTGATTGGTTTTTAAGCAGATTCCATGGAAATCGGTGGGATCTGTAGACCTGACGGTATGAGGAGTGCTGATGTCTACAGAAATAAAGGAAGCTCAACCATCTATAGCTGCTCCCGTCACAAATCTCAAGATTAGATTGTGAAATAAATCAGGGCGTCTCCTTGAGCAATCCCTGTGCGGAGTCAATGGCTCTTGTAATAAGAGGTTCTTTTAGGTGCTTCAAGCTCCAGAGACTTGATATAAAAAATTCCTGAAACAAACCTGCGGAGTCACTTCCTGATGCACATACCATTTAGAGGTGTCGGTTAATATGATTCATTATGATAATTTAAGCTGCAGAACTTCCATAATACACACCTCATCTGCTGCCGAACCTCATAATACAAACCTCATCTGCTGCCGAACCTTATAATACAAACCTCCGCTGCTTCAGAACCTCCTAATAAACACCTCTGCTGCTGCAGAACCTTCTAATAAACACTTCATCTGCTGCAAAACCACATAATACACACCTCAGCTGCTGCAGAACCTCATAATACACCTCTGCTTCTGCAGAACCTTCTAATAAACACCTCATCTGCTGCAAAACCACATAATACACACCTCAGCTGCTGCAGAACCTCATAATACACACCTAAGCTGCTGCAGCACATTGTAACAAATGTTAGAAATGCCTCAGAGTTCGGTGGCTGATACCATGGCCTGGGCCTCATGTTTTACATGGTGATGTACAGTCATATAATTTACAGCAAGGTGTCCATGATTCCTTGTGTAATACAGTGGGCTACAGGTAAAGATTCATATCTATTGACTTATAATTATCTCACCTTTCTACAGAACCTACGCACGTCCTCATGAATACCTCCCAATAACAAGTCTGCCAAAGGTCTGGGACTGGCGTAATATAAATGGGACCAACTATGTCAGCTCTACCCGAAACCAGCACATCCCACAGTACTGTGGATCATGCTGGGCTCACGGGAGCACCAGCGCTATGGCAGGTGAGTCCAACTGTGCCTCCTGCCAGAAGAACGGGGGGGCTTCACACTGCATGGGTTGTCCGGGCTCTAGTAAATAAAGTTTGGCTTATATGAATGGAGGTCTTTCCATTACTTTGGGTCCTGTATGTACTGTGCTACACACACCTGTCAACATTGGTGACCAGCTTTCACTCACACAGGACCGACATTGAGCTGCTCAGCACTGGAAACATTAGGAGCAACATAGGATTTTAGCAACAGCGCTTTTCACATTAACACATCAGTCTCCTCAATTTAGTTTAAAATATACTAGACTTACTGCCATATGTCTTGTCATTTCTGTAAAAAATTGCTTTTATTCATACGCAAATTACCTCTCTAAGGAGCCCAAGGGGCTGCCCCTCTGGCCATTGGAGCCCAGCACCGCCCCACTGCAAATTATTGACTCCTTTCATCGCTAACGTCATTGTTCTGGTGCGCCGTAATCTCGTACATGCACCCTGGATCCACTCGTCAGCGCCCGTGCGGTGTCCTGGCAGCAGCCTCTGCGAACGAAGCGTGCATGCGCCAGCTGCCAACGTGCCTCCTCTCCTGCACTGCGCCACTCCACTCTTTCTTTCCGGGTCGAGCGAAGTGCGCAGACAGCTGGCGCATGCACAATTCGTTTGCTGAGGCTGCTGCCAGGACTTCCCGCACGGGCGCTGATGAGTGGATCCAGGGCGCATGTGCGAGATTATGGTGCACCAGAACAATGACGTCAGTGATGAAAGGAGTGAATAGTTTGCAGTGGGGCGGTGCTGGGCTCCAAGAGAATGGGCGCGACTGGGATCCAACGGCCAGAGGGACAGCCCCTTGGGCTCCTTAGAGAGGTAATTTGCATATGAAAAGCAATATGGCAATAAGCAGGGGTGTCGTTAGGTCAAAATATTAAGGGCTTGAGCCCCGGATGTTTTGTCCAGTGCCCCGAATGTTATGCTGGCCTAGTAGCATTTATTTTTTTATTTGGCTATTCCCCACCCCCCTTGTATTTTGCTCAGCTACTTGCGGGTTGCACTGGCATGAGTTCAGTCACTTCGGTGCGCAATTCCATCCTGCGGTGCGTGATCCGGCAAAATCTGCCGCTGTAGGTCACGGGTCTCGCGGGATCACGCGCTGCAGGACCGGATTGCGCACCGAAGTGACTGAACTCATGCCCATGCAGCCCGCAAGTAGCGGATCAGCGGAACAAGTACAAGGGGAGTGGGAGGATGATCTGTGGGGTTGCCCGGGCGGCTAGGCCCTTCACAGTAGTTATTAACCACTTTCAGCAGTCCTCCATTCACTGAAGGGGGGACTGCTGAAAAGGGTTAAAAACTACTGTGAAGGACATTCCCTTCCCTCCCCCGGTGGCGATGGGTTCACGGGGTGGGGGTATGGCTTCATGGGGGCGTTGTGCAACACGCCAGACCTGCAGGGGATGACGAAGTGAGGTCACAGTTATGGGCAATCGAGGGTACTCACTATATTTGAAGAACCCTGGGCAGGCGCGTGGCAGTGAAGGAGAGGTAGACACAGTTCCTCTGGGGCACGCTCTGTAGATAGGGACCAGGCCTGATGGTAGTTGAGGTGCCCTGGGTGTTACAGGTATTTTGTGTGCCTGGGGCAAGGTCCCTGTGGTATTCGTGACGCCAGTGCCTTTGGCCGGTGGCACGCCGGTTGGTGGTTGGAAAGATGAAGGTACACAAGTATGCAGTGAACCAAACGTAAACTTTACTGGACAATTCCAACTTTGTACAGCAGGGAGTAGTATAGTCTTCAGATTACAGTTCCACAAAAGGGGCTTATTCACAAGTATGGCAGGCAATAGTCATGCAAGTTACACTGAGGGTAAATTCCACAAGCACTCAGCAGCAGGTTGTACTTTTCCTAGAATCACTGTACAATGTCCTTTCTAGAACTCCTGCTCTGGCTTTATATCTCCCAAGGCCCGGATGCCTAAAAGGGTGGCTTATATCCTTGGTTACCTCCTTCCTCAGGTATTATATTGCTTGCTATGATTCCTAAGTTCCTCTGCCCATCAGGGTCACTTTGCTTACCCTGGGTCGCCTCCTCCTATCAGGTGGGTAACTGTTGGTTTCTCCCAGGAGGTTGGTTCCTGCAACTGGGGTATCTCTTCAGAGCTAACTTAGGCTCTCTTGTTCTCAGGCAGGCTGGAGCTTCTCAACAGCCTCCTGGACATCACTAGCAGCCAGGGCTATCCAGCTGCATGTCAGGAGCAGGCTTACTGGCCTCTGTCTTCTCAGACTCCTGACTCTGCACTAGTGATGTCCGGATCATGAACGAATCGTTCTTTTGAACCGATTCAGTTCACTGATCCGGAAGAGTCGGTTCCTCTGACTGAGCCAATCCGAATGAAACGGCTCAGTCAGATCAGCATAGAAGCAGCAGCAGCCAGTGAAATAGGAGCCTCCAGGGGACGCTAGCCCCGCCCCTTCCCGCCCTCCAACCAATCAGAGCGAGGCAGCCAGCACTGACACAGCACAGGGGGAGTCGCAGGGACTCAGAGAATCGGCTGAGTCTATTAGTTAAAAGAATCGAATGAGTCAGAGACTCATTTGATTCTTTTGAGTTAAAAGAACCGTGAGTCACCAAGTCCCTGCCAGGCTCTGCGGCTCCCTGTAAGTCCGTCCGTGGGGAAGGGGGGGCATTGATCTAGCATGTAGCAGAGCAGGAATCTGGTAGGGACTCGGTGACACGATTCTTTTAACTAAAACTCTCAGACATTTATCACAGTCTGCTTCACTGCAGCAGAGCTGTGTTTGCCAGGAGCCAGTCCCTCTGACCTTCGGTTCACTTGAGAGCCGACTCAGCAAGTGAACCGAAGATTCGATGAGCTGAGCATGCGCATTGATCTTCAGTTCACTTGCCTCTGCCGGCTCAGGAAGTGAACCGAAGATCCGATTCATGAATCGGTTCATTTGAATGAGCTGATTCAAATGAACCGATTCATGTGAAAGATCCGAACTTCCCATCACTACTCTGCACACCCTCTCCCTGTCTGGGCCTGGACATTGATACTAGGGGCTCCCTATCTCCCTCTAGTGTCTGGGATGTCTAACTACACCCAACTAGGCCTGCTGCTGCATTAGACAGGGGTACATTGCATATAACAACACATTAAAACATACATTAAATGCAGAATTCAATATGACATTTCTGTTCCTTGTGAGTAAGAGTAATGCGCACACCAATTGACCCTTGTGTAGTGCCCACCCCTACCTAGTGGGACACTACAGTTGTACATGGGCTTGGGCCCCAGATGTTTTTAGACCCTAGCAATGCCCCTGGCAATAAGACTAGTATATTTTAAACTAAATCAGGTAGACTGATGTGTTAATGTGAAATCCTGATGACAGAATCCCTTTAATATATTTTATGGATGTTAAAGGGCATTAGTCAGCAGATTAGTACCCATAAAACTGGTTGACCCGTTGACAGCTGAAGAATTTCGTGTTGGTCCCATGTTCCTATGTGCCCGCATTGCTGGGAAAATAATGTTTTACTATATGCAAATGAGCCTTTAAGAGCAACGGGGGCGTTGCCATTACACCTAGAGGCTTTGTCCCCTCTGCAAACGCTACACCCTCTGTACGTTGAGAGACTTCAGGAGGTCAGGACCAGGTGTGATCACATTTACACTGTCGGGCCCTGTCAATCAAAGTGCAGCAGTTGCAAAGAGAGCAGAGCCTCTAGGTGTAATGGCAACGCCCCCGTTGCTCCTAGAGGCTCATTTGCATATGTTTAACCATAATTTTACTCAGCAATGCCGGCACATATGAACATGGGACCAACACGGATGCCTTCAGCTGCCAAGCGCACATGTAACAGGTTTCCTAGGTACAAATCTGCTGACAGAGGCCCTTTAAACTCCTGCAGAAAACCCCTTTCCTGTTCCACAAATGTGATCATCACAGTAAAAAGAAATCATATTGACTACATATGTGCTAATCCACCTGCATCCATAGGTAGATATTGCTCTGAACTGCTGCGCGCTCGCCCATGCTTTACACTGCAATTCTGCTTGCTCAGGTAGTAAATAAACATAAGTTTATCAGGAGGTCAGAACATGAATAGCTTATTTGCGTTACATCAAAGATAGAATGAGGAGTGCATAAATCATGTAATCATCTTTATGAGATGTAAGATGATGACCGGTATATGGGCACCGCCATAGGAACGGCAGCATTTTCCACACCTTACAATTGAAAATGATATGGTTTCCTTACAGATCGGATTAATATTAAGAGGAAAGGCGTGTGGCCATCAGCATACCTGTCTGTGCAGAACGTGATTGACTGTGGAGAGTCAGGAACCTGCAATGGTGGTGATCACGGAGGAGTGTGGGAGTACGCTCACCAACATGGAATCCCGGATGAAACCTGCAACAACTACCAAGCCAAGGACCAGGGTAGGAGCATCTCACTAGTATCAGATAGGGTGACTGGGCTGCACAGTGACTGGCAGATGTCACCCTTTGTCCATGGCAGGTAACTTTATAGGCCATTGTCATCCGTCATTTTTATCACATATAATTCATTAGTCTTTTTGTTACTTTCTTTCTTTATATTCAGCGGTATACACAGAGGTTTGTCACACATATGAGTGAACCTTCAGGATAAGGCCTTCTGCACACGAATGTGCGCGCCCCGTGGTCGCGCTGCGGCCCGCAATGCACGAACACTGTCCGTGAGGCAGCCTCAGCGGATCGCGGACCCTTTCACATTAATGGGCCCGCGATCCGGCCGTTCCGCAAAAAGATAGGACATGTTCTATCTTTTTGCAGAACGAAAGTACGGGACGAAACCCCACGGAAGCACTCTGTAGTGCTCCCATAGGGTTCCGTTCCGTACTTCCGTTCTGCATCTCCGGATTTGCGGACCCATTCAAGGGCGGACCCATTGCTGTCCGCAATACGGCAACCGGGCGCACACGTTCGTGTACAGGAGGCGTAAGGGAACCATGGTACCCTACAAGTGCTGTGTCCCCTTCAACAGGCTGTGCCCTTTACTGCAGCATTCAAGTAAATGGGACAAGCAGCATCTCCTTCCTTGTGCTTGACAATAGGCTTCCGAAAGTCAGATCCCCCCCCCAGTCCCCCCCCCCCCGTCCCCACACACACACCTTCCGCAAATGATCAAACATTTAAGGCCTATTCTTTGTTAAGGTTATTAAAGTTAGTATCTTAGACAGTCCCTACAACAGAGATGTCAAACTCGTGGCCCTCCAACTATTGCAAAACTACAACTTCCATCATGTCCAGACAGCCTACTGATATCAGAGCATGCTGGGAGTTGTAGTTTTGCAACAGCTGGAGGGACACAAGTTTGATATCCCTGCTCTATAACATTGATAACCATAGTAGGCAACATCATTCACAAAACCAGTCTGTCCCTCCATAACATTGATAGCCATTACCAGTTGTCAATGTACTCCCAGAAAGGTGATAATTCAGTGCCCCTAAAACCCCCCAGCTATGGTGCTCCCCTAAAATGAATAATGAATGTAGAAATTACACAAAATTGTTACTATTTTGTCTTATAGTGGAATTAAAACAGTGAGAAATATATAAAGAATTGTACATGTGTTCCAGAAGATCAGACGCCCCCACCTCCCTACAAATCTGTGTCAGGCTGTAGGACAACTGGCTGCAGCAGCCCCCCCTTAGCGGAGCACCATCCCCAGAAAATAGAAGGTATCAGAAGACATACTTGTCATAGTTATGGCCCCTATAACTCCCAACCTTGCGCACTCCTGCAACCTTGTATCGCAAGACAGAATTCTAGTACAAAATACAGCTTCATGAAAGCTCTGCTCCATTATTTCTAAACATACAGCAAAGGATAAAAATGATACAGAAAGGCAAAGGAATAAAAGGAATACATGATAATGTGCACAAAGCAGTCGGTCAAAGTTGACGAAGGGTGTGGATCTCATTTGCAATGTTATTCCTTATTGTTTAGAGTGCAACAACTTCAACCAATGCGGTACCTGCTCCACATTCAACAAATGCTTCTACCTCTCCAATTACACTCTGTGGAAGGTCGGTGACTACGGTGAGGTCAGCGGGAGGGAGAAGATGATGGCTGAGATCTACAAGAATGGACCCATAAGGTGAGAAATGAAACGGCTCATTTCATTACAGCAGTGGATGCAATAGACTAGGGACTAACTGAGGCAGTATCACTGAAAGATGGCTACTTCTGCTGTACCCCAAGGACTCATGCACACGAACGTGCACCAACCGTGTGCCCACCGTCTTTAGATGCAGACCCATTGACTTGGGGTAGACGTCAGCATCCGACTGCACTGCTTTTTTGCTGTGCGGAGGCACGGACAGCAAAAAAAAAAACGGAAGTACTCTGTAGTGCTTCCGATCTGTGCCTCCATTCCGCAACGCACCGTATCATCGGGACTGCAGACACATTCAAGTGCTATGGTGTGTATGTGGCCTGTGCCCATATATTGCGGACCCGCTGCTACCTCCCAATGCGACTATTTTAACAAAATTGGCGCATCGCCCAACACAATGCAGATGAATAGAACTGCGCCACCTTGTCGGTTGCAGGTCTATTAAATTCCATGGGGCTGCAGTCACATCCGTAGGTCCGTTCCACGGCCCTGCAAAAAAATCAAACATGTCCTATTCTTGTCTGTTTTATGAACAAGGATAGAACTGTTCTATTAGGGGCCGGCCATTCAGTTCCCCAAAATGTGGAATGCACATGGCCGGTATCCGTGTTTTGCAGATCCGCAATTTGCCTCCGTTCCGCACCGACCTTCCAGATTGCGGACCCATTCAAGCTGTTTGTGGGCCTCAATATGGGCACTGCCAGGCCACGGCCGTGTGCATAAGCCCTTAAGCTGTGAACTTCGGCCTCCAGGTAGATAAGGGATCTACAGTAAAGTTGTTACATCTGCTCCGTGGGTGGTTGATATGGTGTAGGATATGCAAATGATCGAGGAGGAACAGGGAAGACAAGAATGTACAAGGAAGAGATTACACGCATCAGAGAACGATGAGCCATAGCGATGAGCACATTTCTTGAAATTCGATTCAGGTCCGAATAAATTCGACCCAAATCGAAAGTGCACAAGTTGCCTTGAAAAGTTGTGGATGACATTTTGGGGTCTCCTACAACTGTGTGCAACTCCTTTCAAGATCTTTACTGCCAAGACAGCATTAGTAAAGTTAAAGGGGTTATCCAAAGCTGTAACCCCACTCCCCACAATGCCCAGGCCCCTCATAAGACAATAATTACCTTGATGCCTGACGCCTGTGTCCTCCCGGATCCCTCCACAGCTGTCAATGCAGCCAACAGGGCCGGACTGGCCCACCGGGATACCGGGAAATTTCCCGGTAGGCCGCCGGCCCTGGGGCCGCTTTACGATGTGTCTGCACCTTTTCGGCGGCCGGCAGGCCGAATCTGAAAGCTCTGCAGTGGTGGCCGGTGGGTGGAGCTGAGCAGGCCAGCAGCCGGCCTCCGTGGGAGCGGCACTTCTCCCTCCGACCACCTGGTGTCACTGTGAGCAGCAGCCCGTGATCCTCCTGGCTTGCTGTCCTGTGTGTGGCTGCCCCTCTCTGACTTCCTGCAAGTGGCCTCACCTCCACATTCAATATGCCGGGCCCAGGCCGCAGACCGGAAGCAGAGCCCGACCCCTGTGTCTGCCGCCCGCCGTCATGACCGATGCAAACAGCCCTGAGAGGACTTGAGGAGCCGCAAATACTGGGGGTAAGAAGGGGCCAGGCTGTGCCTACATGTGACTGTGCAGGCTGTCAGGGTTATGTAGTGTATATTATTTACATACAGTCCTATAAATTTTAAGACTGTATGTACACTAATATACACTACATAACCCTGACAGCCTGCACGGCGAATGCAGCTTATTTAGCGATTTGCGAATTTCCGCGCGATTTTTTTGCGCAAATTTTTGTGCGAATTTTTGGCGCAAATTTTTTGCAGAGTACTTACAACTACAAACGCTCGCCGAGAGGAGGGAGGAGGCAGGCTGGGAGGACGGGCGCTGGCAGTGTGTGAGTCGTACGTCACGCGCCTGCGCCGCCCACTTTATGAATGAAGCAGGCGGCGTGGGCGCATGACGTATGACTCACGCTGCCAGCGCTTGTCCTCCCGGCCTGCCCCCTCCCTCCTCTCGGCGAGCGCTTGTAGTTGTAAGTACTCCGCTCATTATGCGATTATGCACATAACTATTTACTATTAGACATACGATTATACAGTGAGCGGGGCCCGTGTAGTAGAATAGTCACTGCACGGGCCCCGCTGTCATTATAAAGCCAGATGCCGGCCCCCAGCCCTGTATTGAGGGTCATTCACTGCAGGGACACTTATGGAGGGGATCTGTGGATGACACATAGCATAAGATGCTATATATGTGTTATCCACAGATCCCCCCCATAACTGTCATACACAGAGACCCCCATAAGTGTCACCCACAGATCCCCCATAAGTGTCACCCACAGATCCCCCATAAGTGTCACCCACAGATCCCCCATAAGTGTCACCCACAGATCCCCCATAACAGTGCGTCACCCACAGATCCCCCATAACAGTGCGTCACCCACAGATCCCCCATAACAGTGCGTCACCCACAGATCCCCCATAACAGTGCGTCACCCACAGATCCCCATAACAGTGCGTCACCCACAGATCCCCCATAACAGTGTGTCACCCACAGATCCCCCCATAACAGTGCGTCACCCACAGATCCCCCCATAACAGTGTCCGTCAGCCACAGATCCCCCCATAACAGTGTCCGTCAGCCACAGATCCCCAGTAATAGTGCCATCCACAGACCACAATTAGTTCAAAACCCACCAAAAGCACACCTTTTGGTTCAAAATATTTTTTTTCTTATTTTCCTCCTCAAAAACCTAGGTGCGTCTTATACGGCGAAAAATATGGTATATCACAGAGAGCTATACTGTGCAGTATAGCTTATAATGCACAGTATAGCTCTCTGTGATATGTATTGGATGCCAGGGCTGTGCCCACATGTGACTGTGCAGGCTGCCAGGGTTATGTAGTGTATACTATTAGTTTACATACAGTCTCCAGTTTACAGTAATCTCCAGGAGTGGCATCGGCTGGGCAAATCAGCTTCTAGGATCTGGGCTCCATGGGCACTCTGTACCCTCACATGCTTCTTTATGCATCACAGCAAGGAGATTGGGGCAGTTGACAGCAGGGCTCTGGCTGGAGGTAGCACTTTGTGAAAGGTTGTCACACAGGTTGTCAGGGGCTGGGAGTGGAGAACATCTTGGTGTGTAACCTGGTGTCACTGTGCTGTACAAAGGACCTGCTGGGCATGGTGCCTCCACAGGGGGCAGATAATCAGATTGACTGAGGAGGGCTTGTACTTTGGAGAAGAATATGTGGCTTCATGTGACAGAGCAGAGGAATCGCACAGAAGAGTGTGTGGATGAGGATACGTCGTGTCTCCAGGAGATCTGCCCCTGACATCTCCAAGTGACAGACCCTGCTGGACTCCCCAGGCACCCTGCACACATTATAAATGCACAGTATAGCTTTCCCTGATATGTATTTGATGTCAGGGCCATGCCCACATGTGGCGAGTGGCGGTGCATTATACACAGCAGCACGGTGTCCGGTACTCACAAAGACGTGGTAGACAAATGCCCAGCCCCGGGGTCTCTCCAGCACGTTGCACAGGTAGTTATGCAGCCTCCGGTACTTCACGTTCCTCCGGCAGCTCTGGCTGCTGTTGTACGACAGCGGCTTCCCCAATAAGCTCATGCGAGCTCCCTGCTTCCCACGGCGGCTCTCCTGCAAGCCCCCTCCTGGTCCCACACCGCTGCCCCTGCCAGTGTCACCGGTGCCCAGGAGAAGCAGCCCATCCCCTCTACTGGAGTTCAACAGCACCCTGTTGCCCCGACTCCACATCTTTCGTGCCGTAGTAACGGTCCCTGCCCCTGCCTTTACCTCCAGAGCTGCTTTTTATCCAGAGCCCAGAGCCTCCCACATCACCTCCACTATGGTTGCGGGACATGGCATCACTGGCGTGGGCACAGAGGGCTCTGGGTGCATGCACAGAGCAGACCTGGGGACAGGGTGGCAGCGCTTCCTGGCTTCAGACTGTCAGATCTGATCACAAGTTGGCACCAGCCATACATACAGTAAGGCTCTGTGTGCAGGGTGCCAGGGGGGTCCAGCAGTGTCTGTCACTTGGAGATGTCAGCGGCAGAGCTCCTGGAGACACGACGTATCCTCATCCACACACTCTTCTGTGCGATTCCTCTGCTCTGTCACATGAAGCCACATATTCTTCTCCAAAGTACAAGCCCTCCTCAGTCAATCTGATTCCCTGCCCTCTGTGGAGGCACCATGCCCAGCAGGTCCTTTGTACAGCACAGTGACACCAGGTTACACACCAAGATGTTCTCCACTCCCAGCCCCTGACAACCTGTGTGACAACCTTTCACAAAGTGCTACCTCCAGCCGGAGCCCTGCTGTCAACTGCCCCAATCTCCTTGCTGTGATGTATAAAGAAGCATGTGAGGGTTACAGAGTGCCCATGGAGCCCACATCCTAGAAGCGGATCTGCCCAGCCGATGCCACTCCTGGAGAGTCCCTTGCTGCTCTCTGTACAGGAGGGGACAGTGATCACACAGCTCTCTGCATCCAGCAGGCTGCTCAGCCTCCACACAGGCAGCTCCCAGCAGTCTACTGTGCCTTCCTACATAGAAGCCTGGAGGTCACTTCCAGGCAGCTGAAACTCCATGCATGATGGACAGAGTGGCTGTGAGAAGCTTGGAGCCCACCACCTCCAGGCAGCTGCACTTCAACAACTTTTCCAGGAGAACCCAGCAACTCTGTGACAGCAGGAAGGGGTTGCCAGTCACTCACTTGTCCCTGTGCAGCCTGCAGCTCCAGTCCTTCTCCTGGTGCTGCTGCTGACATACATTCAAGAGGGACAGAAGGGGAAGGGGGTGAGGAAGAGGAGGACAGAGGGGGAAGGCCAGGTACTTACAGGAGAACTATATCTGAGTATAAATTAAAGGGGTTTGTTCGGGTTCAGAGCTGAACCCGGACATCGATCCATTTTCACCCAGGCAGGCCCTCTGACTTGAGCATCGGAGCAGTTCATGCTCCGATTCTCTCCTTTGCCCTGCGCTAAATCGCGCAGGGCAAAGGCATTTTTTGAAGATCTGGTGACGTGCCGGGGCTCTCCATGGGGCTGCCAGGAACCCCGGTGACGTCAACGGCACTGATGGCTGGGATTTAGCGCTGCCCTAGCCAGTAAAATGGTAATATGAACAATGGGGTTCTACAAAAGAGCTATTGTGGGGCAAAGTTCATATTCGTGTTTACACACGTGTTTTAAAATGAATGCTTTCCCCTTTTATAAACAAGTAAATAATGACGCAACGTTGTGGGGCTGGTATGCAACTTTTTCCAGGGCTGGTTTTTATCCCCAGTCCGGCCCTGGCAGCCAATAGCATGCCACGATGGTGACACGTGACATGAGGGGCCGGCTATTGGCTACACCCCCGTCGATGGATGTTGTGAGATGCAGCGACTGCTGTGGAGGGATCTGGGAGGACATAGGCATCAGGGATCAAGGTAATTATTGTCTTATGAAGGGCCTGGGCATTGTGGGTAGGGGGAAGGGGGTTTACAGCTTTGGATAACCCCTTCAAAGTGACAGCCACAAGTATGGCTCTGGGTAAACGCACGGTTGTGGGGGTAACAAATAGCCTATAGAATTTGGATTTCACACAAATTCGATTTGTTTAGAATTGATTTGCTCAGCTTTTATGAGGATCAAGTCTACCTTTTTACACACAGATTACTACCCACCATTTGTGGGAATGAGGTGGACAACTGGAGGAAATAACTTGTGCCATGGAAACCAGTCTAAGGATGTCTTCACTCGAGCACATTGGGGGAGATTTATCAAAACTGGTGCAAGGCCCATAGCAACCAATCAGATTCCACCTTTCATTTTCTCAGAGCTCCTTTGAAGAATGAAAGAATCAATCTGATTGGCTTTTGATAAATCTCCCTTATTATGTCTGAAGTTTTTCTATAGAACTGTGTTCGATTGTGACCAAACACAACAACCACATAGTTTTTGTATGTTCTCCTGGTCGTCGAGGAAATTAGATTGTGAGCCCCATTGGAGACATGGAGTTATGTGAGAGACGTCTACAGCTTTGCGGCATATGTAAGTGCTATAATGACAGGGCTATAAAAATACAAAGTGTGACTGTGTCTGAATACATCATGGGTTTTGTTATCCATTTTGCATCTATGGAGATAGTTTTTAAGCACAGGCATCCATATGTGATCAGCACTGTAACCTTTTACTAATCTGTAACTTACTTTTACAATGAGGAATATTCCTTTAGGTCCGATAATAACTAAGAAATTTAGGATAAGGTGCACCTCTGTATAATTTTGTCAGGAGGTATGTGCTAGGAGCTGGCATCATTATATTAAATCTGGTGGGCTGCATAGGCCCCATTTTTCTTCCCCACACAGGGTTGTGATTTTTCAGGTGCTGGATATTTTTGCAGCTGTGGCGACTTGTGAGTCGTGCTGCGACCCCATTTAGTGGCTGCGCTGGTAGACAGAGATATTTAGTGATGTGACAAGTGTTGTGGCCAAGATTACAGTCGTAGGCGTCATGCACATGATCGTGTCCATTTTGCGGTAGGCAAACCGCAGATCCAGTCTGTGGTCAGAGAGAGCTGCAGCAGAAAGGGCACGCCCCGTGAGCTGCCAGGCTGAAGATAATGTAGCAATAAATGTGGAGATCTCTGGATCCATGTGAGGTACAGGGCTGGTTCTAGATTTGTTAGAAAGAGATTATCATGTGCTATGTGATGTCCGATTTTAATTTTTCACATCAATCATGGCATAAACATCAAAATTAACCCTTTTATTGTTGTGTTCTTCAGCTGTGGAATAATGGCTACAGAAAAGCTTGATGCCTATACTGGAGGGCTGTATGCCGAGTACCAGCCAAACCCGATGGTGAATCACATTGTCTCAGTGGCTGGATGGGGCGTGGATGAAAGTGGAGTGGAGTACTGGGTGGTTCGCAACTCCTGGGGAGAACCTTGGGTAAGCAATTGCTCCGGATCAACGCTTGTTGCAGAACGCACTGCCTGGATAGTAGTTGTGGCCACTAGGCTCTGTTCACACGTGGCAGATGTGTTGTAGAAACTACTCTAACTGAAAATCTATTTCACCCATATGCCTGCTGTTGTTACTGCAGTATGTGCACGGGTTTCTGCAATACCCAATCAGATGAATGGGACAGGGGCAGAAATTTTAGCAAATAAAAATCTGCCCTGTGTGAACAGGCCAATTTCAAAAACTGCCGATGATTTCTGCAACCAGTGCAACTTACAGTACAGTGCACAAGGATGAATTCTGAAAACCCTATCTACCTGGAGCGAAAAAACTCAGCACAGAAATCACAGCATATTGTAGACCTCGTACCCATATTTGCTTATCCTTGCGCGAAATTCTGTCCGATTTAGGCTATATACACGCAACAATGAAAAACAGCAATATGATGGACATTTTTACAACCAAAGTCTATGGGGCTATTCACATGGCCGTCAAAAAATAGGACAGACGTACCCCATTGAAATCAATGGGATGCTTTTTAACGTCTGTTTAGATAGGATGCACCCGTCTAACGGTTAAAGTGGTTAAAAATGGGTGCACTGTATATAAAAAATAAATAAATAAAAAAATAATAAAAAAAGGGCCTTTCAGTGGTTAAATTTTTTTTAAAAATCATCCACTTGTAAAGGCTGGAGCACTTGCTCCTCACTTGAGGCAGCAGGACCTGCTCTCCCCCAGTGTGATGACGTTACATGATCACGCTGGAAGTGCGGGTCCTACTGCCTCTAGTGAGGAGCAAGTGCTCCAGTGCCTGCAAGTGAATGAGGTACTAAGCACTAAGGCCCCTTGCAGACGAGCGTGTCCAGATTAGGTCTGGATGCGTTGCGAATGCGTTCAGTGAAAAATGTGCGATTTCGCAGGACAAAGTCATTCAGTTTTGCCTGTGATCACGTTCAGTTTTTTTCCATCCGTGATAAAAAAAACGGAATGTTTACAAACATCTTTTAGCAACCATCTATGAAAAACTTGCTTGCGCCAGCAATGTGATTTTCACGCAGCCCCGTTCACTTCTATGGAGCCAGCATTGTGTGAAAATCGCTGAATATAGAACATGCTGCGATTTTCACGCAACGCACAAGTGATGTATGAAAACCAACGCACATGTACACAGCCCCATTAAAATAAATGGGTCCGGATTCCGTGCGGGCGCAATGCATTCGCATCACGCATTACACCCACGCGGAATACTCGCTCGTGTGAAAGGGGCCTAACAGGGACATTCAATATACTGAGGGACAATATATATATTGGGGACTACTAAAGGGGGCATTTGATGTTCAGGCAGCATTAGGTTTACTGAGGTCACTGCAGGGGTTGGGTTTGTTATTAAAAAAAAAAAACAACACGCAACAATGAACTACATCCGTTTTGAATGGATGCAAAACGGCCATTGAAAAGAGGATACATAGCCAGAAAATGGATGCACACACACTTATGCACAATGGCCATGAAAAACTGACAGCGTGTGCGTTTTTTTAAAGGGGTTACCCAGTAATATATAATGAGGACCTATACTACAGATCATCATTATCAGAACGGCGGGGGTCCGAGTCTCCCCCCGCCGATCAGCTATTTCAGGGAGCCGCCTCCAGACATCTCTCCGAAACACAGCGCCGTATATTGTATAGTGGCTATGCTTGGTATTGCAGCTCAGCTGCAATCACTTCAATGGAGCCGAGCTGCAACTAGGCCATGTGACTGATGTACGGCGACGTCACATGGGCCTAGGAAGGGGCCGCGGCGGAACCCCCGCCAATCTGATATTTATTACCGGATAACCCCTTTTATGGCTTTGTTTTTCCACTGTCTTGTGCATGTAGCCTTACACCAAGGATTATAGCCCTTGCAATGCACAGGGTGCAGTTTACAGCAAAATTTGCATTTAACATGTCTCCATTTGTTTGTAGGGTGAGAAGGGATGGCTGCGAATAGTGACAAGCACGTACAAAGGCGGCCAGGGAGCGGACTATAACCTGGCCATTGAAGAGGACTGTGTTTATGGAGATGTAATAGTCCCATGATGATGCAGTGGTCTGACAACACAGAAGCTGCATTTCCCCCCTTGCCAACAATGACAATCCCAGGCCAGAAGCTGCTTACAGCCCCAGAGAATCCCAGCACCATCTAGGTTTTGTTGCTTGGACAGTGACTGGAGCGCAATGCCAACAAGACGCCTTCTCTTAATATCTATGACTATGCTAAACTCCATTGTATAGATTATGATTTTTATCTGGACTATTTTAAGAATACCCTGTATCATGTGCAATCTGACCACCTGTCATACAAAAAAAACAGGCAAGCAAGGGAAGGCGAGAGGCACTGCGATCCTCAACGCCGAAGCCCAAGTGATACTGGTTATTACTATTATACCTACTGATGTGAATTTGCAGCAACAGACAGATGACGATACTGACAGCGCCGTCTATGCATTATGCATCCATGATTTAAAGGGAATCTGGCTGAACTTTATGCTGCTTTTTGTTCTCTTAACCCCTTCAAGACCAAGCTGGTATTTACCTTCAGGACCTGGCCATTTTTAGCAAATCTGACATGTGTCACTTTATGTGGTAATAACTTTAAAACGCTTTTACTTATCCAGGCCATTCTGAGATTGATTTCTCGTCACATATTGTACTTCATGACAGTGGTAAAATGGAGATTGTATTTATATAAAAAAAATACTAAATTTACCCAAAAAATTTAAAAAAATTAGCAAATTTACATTTTTTTTTTATTTCTCTACTTTTATAATAGACAGTAAGTAATACCTCCAAAAATAGTTATTACTTTACATTCCCCATATGTCTACTTCATGTTTGGATCATTTTGTGAATGCCATTTTATTTTTTGGGGACGTTAAAAGGCTTAGAAGTAAATCTTGAAATCTTTCAGAAAATTCCCAAAACCCACTTTTTAAAAGGACCAGTTCAGGTCTGAAGTCACTTTGTGAGGCTTACATAATAGAAACCACCCAAAATGACCCCATTTTAAAAACTACACCCCTCAAGATATTTAAAATTGATTTTACAAACTTTGTTAACCCTTTAGGTGTTCCACAAGAATTAAAAAAGGAAAATGGAGATGAAATTTCAGAATTTCACTTTTTTGGCAGATTTTCCATTTTAATCCATTTTTTTTCCCAGTAACAAAGCAAAGGTTAACAGCCAAACAAAACTCAATATTTATTACCCCGATTCTGTAGTTTACAGAAACACCCCATTTGTGATCGTAAACTGTTGTAAAGGCACACAGCAGGGCGCAGAAGGAAAGAAATGCCATATGGTTTTCTGTATTGCACTGAATTGAACTGTCAGCGTCTCTCACAGTGAGACGCTGACAGTTGCCTAGGAGACCAGGCGCTCAGGCTGGATCTCCTGGGCTTCCGTAGGCTAGGTCCTATGTGCAAAAGTCTGAACCTCCACAGTACAAGCCTGTAGGCTAGGTCCTATGTGCAAAAGTCTGAACCTCCACAGTTAAAGCCTGTAGGCTAGGTCCTATGTGCAAAAGTCTGAACCTCCACAGTAAAAGCCTGTAGGCTAGGTCCTATGTGCAAAAGTCTGAACCTCCACAGTACAAGCCTGTAGGCTAGGTCCTATGTGCAAAAGTCTGAACCTCCATAGTACAAGCCTGTAGGCTAGGTCCTATGTGCAAAAGTCTGAACCTCCATAGTACAAGCCTGTAGGCTAGGTCCTATGTGCAAAAGTCTGAACCTCCATAGTACAAGCCTGTAGGCTAGATCTTAGTTGCAAATATCTGAACCTCCATAGTACAAGCCTGTAGGCTAGGTCTTAGTTGCAAATATCTGAACCTCCACAGTACAAGCCTGTAGGCTAGGTCCTATGTGCAAAAGTCTGAACCTCCATAGTACAAGCCTGTAGGCTAGGTCCTATGTGCAAAAGTCTGAACCTCCATAGTACAAGCCTGTAGGCTAGGTCCTATGTGCAAAAGTCTGAACCTCCATAGTACAAGCCTGTAGGCTAGATCTTAGTTGCAAATATCTGAACCTCCATAGTACAAGCCTGTAGGCTAGGTCCTATGTGCAAAAGTCTGAACCTCCATAGTACAAGGAGTAGACGTGTACTGCTCTGTACATACCTCCATAGGACGAATTCTAGGGAAGCCAAATCTACTTCATCCACATGGTCAGAACTAGGGATGAGAGAACTCGAACTGTATAGTTCGGGTTCGTACCGAATTTTGGGGTGTCCGTGACACGGACCCGAACCCGGACATTTTCGTAAAAGTCCGGGTTCGGTGTTCGTCGCTTTCTTGGCGCTTTTGTGACGCTTTCTTGGCGCTTTTTGAAAGGCTGCAAAGCAGCCAATCAACAAGAATCATACTACTTGCCCCAAGAGGCCGTCACAGCCATGCCTACTATTGGCATGGCTGTGATTGGCCAGAGCACCATGTGACCCAGCCTCTATTTAAGCTGGAGTCACATAGCGCCGCCCGTCACTCTGCTCTGATTAGCGTAGGGAGAGGTTGCGGCTGCGACAGTAGGGCGAGATGAGGCAGATTAACTCCTCCAAAGGACTTGATTATTGATCGATCTGCAGCTGTGGGTCATTGAGCTGCTGATACTCAATTGCTCACTGTTTTTAGGCTGCCCAGACCGTTTGTCAGTCACTTTTTTCTGGGGTGATCGGCGGCCATTTTGTGTCTTGTGGTGCACCAGCACAAGCTGCGACCAAGTGCATTTAACCCTCAATGGTGTGGTTGTTTTTTGGCTAAAGCCTACATCAGGGTGAAGCTGTCACACCAAGTGCATTTAACCAGCAATAGTCTGTTTATTATTTGGCCATATACTACATCAGGGGCAAGCTGCGCCCGTCACCAAGTGCATTTAACCCTCAGTAGTGTGGTTGGTCAAGCTGTCACACCAAGTGCATTTAACCAGCAATAGTCTGTTCATTTTTTGGCCATATACTACATCAGGGGCAAGCTGCGCCCGTCACCAAGTGCATTTAACCCTCAGTAGTGTGGTTGGTCAAGCTGTCACACCAAGTGCATTTAACCAGCAATAGTCTGTTCATTTTTTGGCCATATACTACATCAGGGGCAAGCTGCGCCCGTCACCAAGTGCATTTAACCCTCAGTAGTGTGGTTGGTCAAGCTGTCACACCAAGTGCATTTAACCAGCAATAGTCTGTTCATTTTTTGGCCATATACTACATCAGGGGCAAGCTGCGCCCGTCACCAAGTGCATTTAACCCTCAGTAGTGTGGTTGGTCAAGCTGTCACACCAAGTGCATTTAACCAGCAATAGTGTGGTTATTTTTTGGCCATATCCTAGTCTAATTCTGTCAGTAAATCCATACCGGTCACCCAGCGCCTAAATACTAGGCCTCAAATTTATATCCCGCTAAATCTGTCGTTACCGCTGTACTGTTGTGGCTGGGCAAGTTATTTAGTGTCCGTCAAAGCACATTTTTTGTTCTGGGTTGAAATACAATTCCCAATTTAGCAATTTCATAATTTAGTGGTTTCTGCTATATCAGAGCTATTTGAAATCTATCCCTAAAAGGGTATATAATATTCAAGGTGCACATAGGGTCATTCAGAATAACTTCACACACACGCTACTGTGCATTTCCAAGTCTAATTCTGTCAGTAAATCCATACCGGTCACCCAGCGCCTAAATACTAGGCCTCAAATTGATATCCCGCTAAATCTGTCGTTACCGCTGTACTGTTCTGGCTGGGCAAGTTATTTAGTGTCCGTCAAAGCACATTTTTTGTTCTGGGTTGAAATACAATTCACAATTTAGCAATTTCATAATTTAGTGGTTTCTGCTGTATCAGAGCTATTTGAAATCTATCCCTAAAAGGGTATATAATATTCAAGGTGCACATAGGGTCATTCAGAATAACTTCACACACACGCTACTGTGCATTTCCAAGTCTAATTCTGTCAGTAAATCTATACCGGTCACCCAGCGCCTAAATACTAGGCCTCAAATTTATATTCAGCTGAATTTGAATACAATACATTGGGCCAAATAATATTTTTGTTGTTGTGAACGATAACAATGAGGAAAACATCTAGTAAGGGACGCGGACGTGGACATGGTCGTGGTGGTGTTAGTGGACCCTCTGGTGCTGGGAGAGGACGTGGCCGTTCTGCCACATCCACACGTCCTAGTGTACCAACTACCTCAGGTCCCAGTAGCCGCCAGAATTTACAGCGATATATGGTGAGGCCCAATGCCGTTCTAAGGATGGTAAGGCCTGAGAAGGTACAGGCATTAGTCAATTGGGTGGCCGACAGTGGATCCAGCACGTTCACATTATCTCCCACCCAGTCTTCTGCAGAAAGCGCACAGATGGCGCCTTAAAAAACCAACCCCATCAGTCTGTCACATCACCCCCATGCATACCAGGGAAACTGTCTCAGCCTCAAGTTATGCAGCAGTCTCTTATGCTGTTTGAAGACTCCGCTGGCAGGGTTTCCCAAGGGCATCCACCTAGCCCTTCCCCAGCGGTGAAAGACATAGAATGCACTGACGCACAACCACTTATGTTTCCTGATGATGAGGACATGGGAATACCACCTCAGCATGTCTCTGATGATGACGAAACACAGGTGCCAACTGCTGCGTCTTTCTGCAGTGTGCAGACTGAACAGGAGGTCAGGGATCAAGACTGGGTGGAAGACGATGCAGGGGACGATGAGGTCCTAGACCCCACATGGAATGAAGGTCGTACCACTGACTTTCACAGTTCGGAGGAAGAGGCAGTGGTGAGACCGAGCCAACAGCGTAGCAAAAGAGGGAGCAGTGGGCAAAAGCAGAACACCCGCCGCCAAGAGACTCCGCCTGCTACTGACCGCCGCCATCTTGGACCGAGCACCCCAAAGGCAGCTTCAAGGAGTTCCCTGGCATGGCACTTCTTCAAACAATGTGCTGACGACAAGACCCGAGTGGTTTGCACGCTGTGCCATCAGAGCCTGAAGCGAGGCATTAACGTTCTGAACCTGAGCACAACCTGAATGACCAGGCACCTGCATGCAAAGCATGAACTGCTGTGGAGTAAACACCTTAAAACCAAGGAAGTCACTCAGGCTCCCCCTGCTACCTCTTCTGCTGCTGCCGCCTCGGCCTCTTCTGCTGCTGCCGCCTCGGCCTCTTCCTCCGCCTCTGGAGGAACGTTGGCACCTGCCGCCCAGCAAACAGGGGATGTACCACCAACACCACCACCACTACCACCTCCGTCACCAAGCGTCTCAACCATGTCACACGGCAGCGTTCAGCTCTCCATCTCACAAACATTTGAGAGAAAGCGTAAATTCCCACCTAGCCACCCTCGATCCCTGGCCCTGAATGCCAGCATTTCTAAACTACTGGCCTATGAAATGCTGTCATTTAGGCTGGTGGACACAGACAGCTTCAAACAGCTCATGTCGCTTGCTGTCCCACAGTATGTTGTTCCCAGCCGGCACTACTTCTCCAAGAGAGCCGTGCCTTCCCTGCACAACCAAGTATCCGATAAAATCAAGTGTGCACTGCGCAACGCCATCTGTGGCAAGGTCCACCTAACCACAGATACGTGGACCAGTAAGCACGGCCAGGGACGCTATATCTCCCTAACTGCACACTGGGTAAATGTAGTGGCAGCTGGGCCCCAGGCGGAGAGCTGTTTGGCGCACGTCCTTCCGCCGCCAAGGATCACAGGGCAACATTCTTTGCCTCCTGTTGCCACCTCCTCCTACTCGACTTCCTCCTCCTCTTCTTCCACCTGCTCATCTAGTCAGCCACACACCTTCACTACCAACTTCAGCACAACCCGGGGTAAACGTCAGCAGGCCATTCTGAAACTCATATGTTTGGGGGACAGGCCCCACACCGCACAGGAGTTGTGGCGGGGTATAGAACAACAGACCGACGAGTGGTTGCTGCCGGTGAGCCTCAAGCCCGGCCTGGTGGTGTGTGATAATGGGCGAAATCTCGTTGCAGCTCTGGGACTAGCCAGTTTGACGCACATCCCTTGCTTGGCGCATGTGCTGAATTTGGTGGTGCAGAAGTTCATTCACAACTACCCCGACATGTCAGAGCTGCTGCATAAAGTGCGGGCCGTCTGTTCGCGCTTCCGGCGTTCACATCCTGCTGCTGCTCGCCTGTCTGCGCTACAGCATAACTTCAGCCTTCCCGCTCACCGCCTCATATGCGACGTGCCCACCAGGTGGAACTCCACCTTGCACATGCTGGACAGACTGTGCGAGCAGCAGCAGGCCATAGTGGAGTTTCAGCTGCAGCACGCACGGGTCAGTCGCACTACAGAACAGCACCACTTCACCACCAATGACTGGGCCTCCATGCGAGACCTGTGTGCCCTGTTGCGCTGTTTCGAGTACTCCACCAACATGGCCAGTGGCGATGACGCCGTTATCAGCGTTACAATACCACTTCTATGTCTCCTTGAGAAAACACTTAGGGCGATGATGGAAGAGGAGGTGGCCCAGGAGGAGGACGAGGAGGAGGGGTCGGGGTCATTTTTAGCACTTTCAGGCCAGTCTCTTCGAAGTGACTCAGAGGGAGGTTTTTGGCAACAGCAGAGGCCAGGTACAAATGTGGCCAGCCAGGGCCCACTACTGGAGGAGGAGGTGGAGGAGGATGAGGATGAAGCATGGTCACAGCGGGGTGGCACCCAACGCAGCTCGGGTCCATCACTGGTGCGTGGCTGGGGGGAAAGGCAGGACGATGACGATACGCCTCCCACAGAGGACAGCTTGTCCTTACCCCTGGGCAGCCTGGCACACATGAGCGACTACATGCTGCAGTGCCTGCGCAACGACAGCAGAGTTGCCCACATTTTAACGTGTGCGGACTACTGGGTTGCCACCCTGCTGGATCCACGCTACAAAGACAATGTGCCCACCTTACTTCCTGCACTGGAGCGTGATAGGAAGATGCGCGAGTACAAGCGCACGTTGGTAGACGCGCTACTGAGAGAATTCCCAAATGTCACAGGGGAACAAGTGGAAGCCCAAGGCCAAGGCAGAGGAGGAGCAAGAGGTCGCCAAGGCAGCTGTGTCACGGCCAGCTCCTCTGAGGGCAGGGTTAGCATGGCAGAGATGTGGAAAAGTTTTGTCAACACGCCACAGCTAACTGCACCACCACCTGATACGCAACGTGTTAGCAGGAGGCAACATTTCACTAACATGGTGGAACAGTACGTGTGCACACCCCTCCACGTACTGACTGATGGTTCGGCCCCATTCAACTACTGGGTCTCTAAATTGTCCACGTGGCCAGAGCTAGCCTTTTATGCCTTGAAGGTGCTGGCCTGCCCGGCGGCCAGCGTTTTGTCTGAACGTGTATTCAGCACGGCAGGGGGTGTCATTACAGACAAACGCAGCCGCCTGTCTACAGCCAATGTGGACAAGCTGACGTTCATAAAAATGAACCAGGCATGGATCCCACAGGACCTGTCCGTCCCTTGTCCAGATTAGACATTAACTACCTCCCCTTAACCATATATTATTGGACTCCAGGGCACTTCCTCATTCAATCCTATTTTTATTTTCATTTTACCATTATATTGCGAGGCTACCCAAATTTGAATAAACCTCTCCTCTGTCTGGGTGCTGGGGCCTAAATATATGCCAATGGACTGTTCCAATGTTGGGTGACGTGAAGCCTGATTCTCTGCTATGACATGCAGACTAATTCTCTGCTGACATGAAGCCAGATTGTCTGTTACGGGACCTCTCTCCTCTGCCTGGGTGCTGGGCCTAAATTTATGAAAATGGACTGTTGCAGTGGTGGCTGACGTGAAGCCTGATTCTCTGCTATGACATGCAGACTGATTCTCTGCTGACATGAAGACAGATTCTCTGTTACGGGACCTCTCTCCTCTGCCTGGGTGCCGGGGCCTAAATATCTGAGAATGGACTGTTCCAGTGGTGGGTGACGTGAAGCCAGATTCTCTGCTATGGGACCTCTCTCTAATTGATTTTGGTTAATTTTTATTTATTTAATTTTTATTTTTATTCATTTCCCTATCCACATTTGTTTGCAGGGGATTTACCTACATGTTGCTGCCTTTTGCAGCCCTCTAGCCCTTTCCTGGGCTGTTTTACAGCCTTTTTAGTACCGAAAAGTTCGGGTACCCATTGACTTCAATGGGGTTCGGGTTGAAGTTCGGATCGGGTTCGGATCCCGAACCCGAACATTTCCGGGAAGTTCGGCCGAACTTCTCGAACCCGAACATCCAGGTGTTCGCTCAACTCTAGTCAGAACCCCTTAAAATAATGTCCCTCAAGAAGAAATTTGACACACAGCATAGAAAAGCAATGCTGGCTTCTCACACACTGCTCCCCGCTTAAAAAGATGGACAAATCAAATTTGTAAAATAATATTTTATATTTCATAAAAATAATCCCAAAACTTCTTAAAATGTAGGGGGGTTGCTATATATACAAATTAGGGGAAAAAACAAAACTAAAACAAAACAGAGAAGTTGCCCCTCACTCCACGTCCAGGACTGGGTTCTCTCCAGCTGGTTAGTTTATCATGATGAATTTGGATTTGCAGTGAGCTGAAATAGCAAAACAGAGCGACATGAATATTAGAAGTTTTCCACACTTTATGATATATTTACATAAAAAGGGACCCCTAGTTAGTGATGAGCGAAACAATCTTCAGATGCTTTATCCAAAGTCGCTTCGTTCAAAGCTTCGGAATAATACTGTACAGAGATCCATCTCCGAACAGTATTGGAATGTATGGGCTCCGATGAGCCGAAGTTAGCTATTCACAAAGTCGGCTTCGCAAATAATTAACGTTGGCTCATCGGAGCCCATACATTCTAATACTGTACGGAGACGGATTTCCGTACAGTATTATTCCGAAGTTTTGAACGAAGCGACTTCGGATGAAGCATCAACACTACCCCTAGTGACAAGGTATACTGCGCCTTCTAGTGCCCACAATTATAACTGCAGGTAACGGGTACACAGATGACTAGTGCCACCTGCTGGCCAAGAATATGTATTTTTGCAGTAGGAGACATTGGCACACTTCTATAACGTGCCTACCATGAGATATTACAGGTCAGTGAACCATAGACAATACTGAGGAGGACAATTATATTCGTAATTCAATCTCCTAGCTTTCTTCTGAATGTTTCCCAAAAAATAGCTGCTGCTCCCTTACCTATGAACTCTGTCACAGGATCATGTTCTCCCTCTGTTTTAATGGTGCCAGCTATACTTTCGTTCTCTAGGATGGGAAGGAAAAGCTGCACAAAGTCTGAAGTATATGGAGGCGCAATGACATCCAGGACCTAGAAGGAAAAATTATAATGTATAAAAAGGTGGGGAAAGGTTGATCTACTTTACAGGTAATGGAACAGTGGGGACACATGAACGTGACCTACCTCTGTCACAAAGTATCGGATAAGAGAGATATCGGTGTTTAGTTTCTCGAGACATCTGCGGATGTAAGTGACAACCGGCAGCACATACCCTCGACTCAACAGATGAACCATTCGGTCCAACAGGGTCTTCTTCAGCTCCAGCTAAATTAAGATATGCATATGAAGAAGATGAATCAAACACTATATTATAGACAGAATTCTGCAGGCTTCAGGAGCTGAAATCCCTCAATATCCCTTGAAGGCTCAATGGCTGCACGCGGCTTGTCCTGGGAAACGTCTGACTTTACATGTGAAACTGTACGGTAATTCAAAAGCAAATTATTTGATAGTATTTTAAGAGCTTAGCAGAAGCTGTTAGAGGGGTGTCTACCACCAAACTTCCTGACTGTTTCCAATAGGGATTAGCAAAAGGGGATAGGGAATGACCCAGGCTGATGAATAGGGCAGGCCTGCCATTTTTTCTTTTAAATAGGACACTAATTGGGTCATTAGATCAAACTGGTGTAAAGTAGAACTGGCTTAGTTGCCCACAGCAACCAATCAGATGCCACCTTTCATTTTCCAAAGGAGCTGTCCAAAATGAAAGGTGCGATCTGATTGGTTGCTGTGGGCATCTAAGCCAGTGCTACTTGACACCAGTTTCATAAATGACCCCATCTATTCTCATAGCAGGGCTAACTCATGAAGATAACCCTTTCCGTTGGATATAGGCCCCCTGCTCAGGCTTCACCTCTTTATGAGCCAGAATGGAGGGCCACCATGTAATACTATGATTCCCCAGCTGTGGTTGTGTTCTAAAAGACAATACAAAAATCTGCGCCCATCCTGCTGTTTATACTATACCAAAGGAGAGTAAGGCCGAATGCACACTGCCTTACTATACGAGTGTATTACTGTACAGCAGCGGCGGCATGAAGCGCACGGCGTCATAGCAACCAATGACGCCGTGCGCTCCTGCTCTGAACAGGAATCCGGCCCGGCATACCACAGACCGCTTTCGGCCACGGAACACGGCCGTGTGCCTTCGGCCTAACGCTGGGTTCACACCTGAGCGTTCTGAAAGGAGCGCTCTGTATGCACAATTGTACCGGCGTTTACAATCGCGCATACAGAGACAAGCGAACGCCCATTGTCGCGCGTTCCCGAAGGTCTATGTACGGGAACGCACGACAAGACGCCCCAAAGAAGCTCAAGAACTTTTTTGAGCGTAGGGCGTTTTTCAGCGCGTTCAAACGCGCTGTAAAACGCTCATATGTGAACCAGGGCCATAGGGAAGCATTGGTTTTCATGTGTTGAGCGTTTTACAGCGTGTTTGAATGCGCTGTAAAACGCTCAGGTGTGAACCCAGCGTAAAGGAAAGAAATAAGATAAGAGGAAAGGAAGGAGAAGAAGAAAAAAAAAAAAAGAAGACACAAGAGGAATGTGATCAATCAGTACGATAACTGGATTGCCTGTTTCCTAATCTTGGTCTAACTTTCTCCCCTCACCTGTGTCATCCTAATGACAAAAACATGGGATGGGTGTCTGAGGGGACGGACAGTGATCCAGGCAACACAGAATACAATCCTCTCGTGTGGTGTGGACGAGGAGTATCACACACAGCACAACACTCTCTCCCATCTGGGTTCTGGGTCCCACAGGCTCTGCAGGTCCCTCTCCCAGGACCATTATAGGGTGGCAGACCTACTGTTTCCTTTCGGTTTAACATTATCCTGATAACATTCACAACCCGACTTTCTCCGTCTCTCTACACCTCCTCCTCTATACATTTGCCTCTCGCAGCGGCCTCTTTGCTTCAAGTCAAGGTAACTGCGCCCCCTTCCCTGCCCCTTCGCCTGTGACTGACAGCTGGCTGTCGGGCATAAGCGCGGTCAGTCACACCGAAGGGGCAAAGAAGGGGGCGCAGTTACCTTGACTTGAAGCAAAGAGGCCGCTGCCCCATTGACTTCAAGCCTGCCTAGAAAACAGCGCGGACGGAGGATAAAAGAACGTTTTTCATACTTCAAGAAAATCATTAGAAACATATTAGAAGGTACTGCTGGCGGTTTGGAAGCTTTTGCCGCTGACAGGTTCCCTTTAAAGGAAATGTGTCGTCAAATTTTTTTTCTGCCAGATAAAACCTCATTTTATTCTCAGATTGTAGATTTTTTTTTAATTTTATTTCCTGAACATGATTCTGGGGGCAGCCATCTTGCCTGAGCTGTTAATAACACTATCTAAAAAGCATTAAGAAAATTGCTTTACATTGGCTACATACAGTCCACAGACACAATGGTCTGGAGGGGACCTCATTGACTGATATGGGAGAGTTTTCTGGGCGTGACCTGTGCAGAGGTCATTCTATACAAGGAAAGACAGGTGGATCCTGTCTTATCTGTCATTCTAATCCTGCCTGTAATATCACCTCTGTGTATAGATAAGCAGGTAATTGCGCCTATTAGGCATAGTGGCCAGTGGGAAAACTGCAGGATTTTATGGTTTTTGGTTAAATATAGACGTTGACATGGAAAATGTAAAAGGTCATCAAAATTCTTTACAAATATGTTAAACATAAAAATGTGATTAAAGGGAGTCTGTCACCTCCATATGGCCATATACAGCGCTTACATTGCCCTATAGCACACCTATACATGAATGTAATGGTACCTTTGTCTTTAGACTTGCAGAAGCCTTTTTTCATGGTTTCCCCGCCCAAGCCTCTGCCCGCCCTATTCCCTTGCGTCATCCTTTGGTCCGGTCGAGATCCCGCGCCTGCGCACAGCGGCAATGTGCCGTTTGCCGGCAAATTGGTAAAGTGATGCCGTGCCCACAATGGGCATCGCAGTGCACATGCTCCGGCCTGGCGAGGCAGTGCACACGAGCGGGATCTTGACCGGACCGAAGGATGACGCAAGGGAATAGGAGGGCGGGCATACAATGAAAAAAGGCAGGGTAGCCTTGGCTCCAACACAGTGAACGCCGCCCCTGGGCACTTGCGAGTGCTCATTTGCATATGAATCAAAGTTCGTTTTTCCAGCTTCTGCAAGTCTAAAGACAAAGGTACCATTACAATCCTGTATAGGTGTGCTATAGGGCAATGTAAGCGCCGTATATGGCCATATGGAGGTGACAGACTCCCTTTAAAACAATAGGTCATTTTCTGGTGGCACATTTCCTTGAATTACCACCTATCTGTAAGATCATGGGCACATTCAGTAGAGCGAGTTCTGAGAAGGGGGTAATATTTTTTGAAACAAATTGTGGAGACAAGAAGTGGCATTTGATGAGACGAGCACTTTATTCAATGCAGCTGCAGCCACTTACCTGCTCCATGACATCGAGCTGCGAGTGCTCCGTTTCAAACAGCTTAATGAGCAGCTGCAGGACTTGCGGATGGAGGAGCTGGTGACAAGTGCTGATCTGCCAAGTCAGTGAAAGGACACAGTATTGGAAACAATTTCTTGCTGTACATTTTGAATAAAAATTATATTTTTTTCTGTCACATGCGGGTCAGACAGGGAAGCACCGAGAGTCCTCAAATCATGTTGCCAAGAATAGATAAAACAAATAGGATCAAAAAGGACATTCCCTGGAACAGACACCCTATGTAAGGCCTCTTTCAGATGAACGACTAGAAACTTGTGATTGGGTCTTGTAGGAAAAACAGACCACGATAGAACATGCAGCAATATGCTAAGCACAGACTGAAGGTCCCTGCAATAAATCATTCATGTGAAGATACCCATTTAGTGAAATCTGGGTACTGTCCATTGCAGCAGCGACACGGCCTGCATTAGCATGGCTGCCCAGGCAATCGGGCCCAGGCCTTGTCTGCCAGTACACATGGTAATGATTACTGTGCGTGTACTGCTGTAATGGACGACAGTCACAGCAGCCCGATTCAGGTATCTTAGTCAAATCTGGCTGATGCGTCTGTCATCCATTACAGTCCGGGCATCATTCCCTGGTCTACGTTTTCCCTAGCAGCAAGTGCAATGCGGTCGCCACGCCCGCTGGGCTGATGAGGAAAGCACAAAGGCCGAGCATCATCCTCCTGATCACGCCTGCTCCTAGTGAGATTGGGAAATGCTCCATACATTGGGGGGGGGGGGGGGGGGGGGGGGGTAAATATACCCCATGTGTCATACACCGCCCTCTCAGTCCTCCACTAGGCCTAATGCAGTGTTAGATTCTTCCTGAGTGTTTCTTAAAGTTGCATTCATCTCCATTCCGATAATACATATAAAAGGAGAAGTATATAATGATACATCTGTTGACAATATTATAAGATTATTATTTGTCAGTCTAATACTATAGAAAGGACCGGTTTTCGATCACGTCCCTGGTGAATAGCAGGCGGCACACTCAGGTCATAAAACACTCATGGCTAAAATTGCCTAAATACAATATATTTCTACAAATGGCCTCTAAACCTTGCTACACTCACCTCGTCCAGCAGGGCCAGGTGTACAGGAGTATGATCTGTCTGTAACTGGAAATAACGAGGTTCTGATACCGTCCAGTCAACCCACTTCAAAACACCCATTGCCACCACTGGGTACCTGGTGCAGAGAAAAATAAAAATCCAGCTTTGTTACCCGGAAGTACCTCTCCGCAGTCACGCCCACCATTCTAAGGGTACTTTCACACTTGCGGCAGAGGATTCCGGCAGGCAGTTCCGTCGCTGTCAAAACGTATGCAAACTGATGGCATTTGTCAGACAGATTGGGATCCTGATCCGTCTGACAAATGCAGTGAAATGCCGGATCCGTCTCTCAGATGTGTCATCTGGGAAAACAGATCCGGCATTTATTTATTTTACACATTTTTTTGTGGTTGGAGCATGCGCAGACCACAAAAACAGATCCGTTTTGCCGGAACACTCGGGGCCGGATCCGGCATTAATGCATTTCAATGGGAAAAAATGCCGGATCATTCCGGCAAGTGTTTCAGAATTTTGGACGGAGATAATACCGCAGCATGCTACGGTTTTATCTCCGTCCTGAAAAGGCAAAAAGACTGAACTGAAGACATCCTGAACAGATTTCTCTCCGTTCAGAATGTATTAGGATAAAACTGATCAGTTCTTTTCCGGTATTGAGCCCCTAGGACGGAACTCAAATGCCAGAAAAGAATAACGCTAGTGTGAAAGTACCCTTAAGTAGCAATGCCACTGACCACCCTGCAACTTCACCACCTACCTGATACACTGATACAATGTGCCAAGCTCGGCCACAAGCTCAGATGCGCCCTTGTTCTCGTTGCAGCACAGATTATGGACAGTCTCTATCGCTTTAGATGTGGACTTCAGTTCATCCTTATTAATATTAACTCGCTTATTCTGCGGCAAACAAGACAAGAGGAAGACTGGCATTAGAAGGCCACCAATGAAAACTGCCCATCCTCATAAAACATGCGACAGAAAAATTGTTTTGAGACACAGCAACAAAATTATTTTCTAAAAATGTTTTTATCGTACAAAATCATAAAAAATACTATATAAATTTGGTATCTCTACAACCATAATGGCCCATGATTTATTGTGCTCTGGCTGCCCAAAACAGCTGATCTGTAGGGGTGTCACGTGTCAGACCCCCACCATTGTGAGATTGATATCCTGAAGATAAGTTATCAATATCTATAGCTTAGTCAACCCCTTTAAGGATGAATGCCATGATCAGGTTCTCCTCTTAAATAGCTCACAGTATACCTTTTTCCACGTTTCCACCACGCCGGCAGCATAAGCCAATATATGAATGTATTTATGTTTGTGGTCTTGGTTTATCTTAGCACCAGGTTTGAAGAGCGACTGCATGAAAAGATCCAGGAAGGCAGGAACACGGATCTAAGAGAGAAGGAAGCATACGTATGGAACACGTATAAGTTACGGAATCAACAAGGCAAGAGGCAGGAAAGTATGTTATAAAGCATACATAGAGGTACTATTCCTATGTATTCCAATGTTACACATTCATCACGTGACAACACTGGCCTAGGAAAAGCTGAGAGAAGGCCACGGCAATACTGAGAGTGCCTCTGCAAACAGCTGATCAGTGGTGGTCCCGGGAGTCAGACCCCCACCAATCAGATACTGAGGACCTATCCTGAGGATAGGTCATTAGTTGTAAAGTCTCGGAAACCCCCTTTAACATGCATTGCAGTCACTGTGGAGGGCCTGGAAATTTTTATACATGGAATAATATACATTATGACAATACATATAGAGAAGAAAATTGACAGTTCTGGCCATTAAAAGGTGCAGACTGGGAATGACAGCCACCTCCACATACTCACCAACTCTACAGGGGGGGAGTCCATGCTGGTAAACATCTTGTACAGGACAGTAATGTCGGCTGGGTTCAATGCTCCTTTGGATAGCATAGCACCGAGTGCCTGACAAGCCCGAGGGTAAGATGCAGCAGTTCCCAATGCAAGAGTTATCTGACTGGCATCATGGCCTCTGGAGAAAAGATTATACAATAAAAAGAACAATTATCTGAATTATCATTTTTGTGTTCCCAAAAGCTCTGAACTTCGTGTATTGAGTACCAGGTAAAATAGGACAAAAAAGTACCACCATAAAGACATATTTTTCAACTGAAAACATAAGCCGCTCCTCAGGCTGAGGCGCAGTGACTGCAGCTGCATCCCCCTCCTCCCGGTCTTTTATTTACCTCTCCACACTAGACATATTTTTAGGGTTATTAAGGAATTTCGTGAACATTTACAAGGCATAGGGAAAATACAGGAGGCTAGAATGTGAGGAAGACGACACTTTGTCCTATAAGATATATTAGAAGGTTTCAAATGTTCACGTTCTGTATTGGATTATTGCTAAAAAATATATATACAGTACTTAAAGTGGCACAGTACTTTCAGTAAACTTTTTATATGTCATAGGGACAGACCGGTGGGTTGTGAGTGCCGAGACCCTCCAATTTCTATCATGAGGGGAGAAAAGCCCTTGCTTAGCATGTTCTCTCTCAGGAAGGAAGCGAGGCGGACTCAACAGAAAGTCTATGGTCCTGTCTTGCGCAGCAAGGAGACATAGCATGCAAAGCGAGCACTTCTCTCCACTCGTTCAAGAGATCGTTGGGGTCTCAGCGCTCAGACTCCCACCAATCTAAATGGTTTATAGGTTCCTAACACATATCAAATGTGTACTGAAAGTATAGTGCCCCATTAACAAAAAAAATCTCTTACTTTTCGTGAGCAAATCTTTGCACCTCCTGTGCAATCCTGCGCATGGCAGATCCTCCCTGCTCCTCCTGTGCCAATATAGACATGATTGCTTGTGCAAACAGATAGGTGTGCTCTCCATGGCAAACCATTTTCTACAAGAAGAAGAGACAAGAGTGTAAGCAAGCTTAGTGGAGGCGAACAGGCTGCCGATGACCAGTCCCAGCAAGCCAAGACTGAGACAGACACGTACAGCAAACTCAGGGAGGTTCTTCTCAAGGTTCTCCTCTCCTCCATCAAGGATGGTGGCTAGTGATGTACGAAGCACTCTGGAGAAGACCTCCAGCTGCTGGCAAGCTGTGGAGACACTTGTGATTTCCCCCTGATACCCAGCATCCGAGATGAGCTAGAAGACACAACAGAATGATGATTTATAGTAATCTGCATCTTGTTATCTGGTCAGGAAGAAGAATGTATTGTTATCAAGTGTCCCTCACCTTCACAGTGAAGTTCAGCATCAGACAGTCTGGATGCGCCTCAGCAAGCTTGTAAAACAGGTCCCTCCATGTGGTGTGGGCAATCATTTGCTCCAGCCATGCAGGAGTCTGCAATCAAAGTTGGGACAACTGGAAGTTGACAAGCAGGGACCAGAGCACTGAGACAGAAGCATTGACCTGAAAAAGCCCGAATCCAGTGGTGGGGAGCCGGTAGGTATGTTTCCCTTTGCAGCTCCAACGAGGTGGGGGTGGGGACAACCAGAAAAACTGCCAAGCTGGACAACCCCTTTAAATAAGATTACTAGTAATTACCTCTCCTTCCTCTGTGAATATGGAATCTGCTTTTCTCGGTTCAAAATGTTTAATTAACAAACTTTTCAAATGGTTTTCCACTGTCTCCTGGACTTGTATGGGCTCCACTCCTGAAATAACATGAAATGATATTCAATGCTAGGCACAATGACCCCCGACAAAGAAACCTCTCACTGATTATATGGTTATTTTATGTATTCTGACTTGTTGTAGGATCTTTGTATACATTTTAGAACTCCTTGCTTTGCCGTGGCTGCATTACCCACGCTCTGCTATCAAGTCCCACATGTGGATAGTCCGAGCTGCACCATCATATTCCGTGGCTGGATACGTGCTGCTCTGGAAACACGTCTCGCAGCTAGATAATAGCCCCCACTGTTAATATGTTCCATTGTCCCCCACTATTGGATTGTCCCCCACTATGCCATCACAGCTATACAGTCTCGGCTAAGGCTACTTTCACATCTGCGCTTTCCCTTTTCACTATGGAGATCCGTCATAGGGTCTCAATACCGCAGGAAAACGCTTCAGTTTTGTCCCCATTCATTGTCAATAGGGACAAACTGAACTTAAGGGAACGGAGCGCAGCAGAATGCATTCCGTTCCATTTCATTCCCATGACGCACAAAAATGAGCTGTAAGCAGCGTTTTTGAGGGCATCCTGGGATGCGGAGCAAGACGGATCAGTCATAACTCCCAATGTAAGTCAATGGAGACGGATACGTTTTCAGACACAAAAGAAAACGGATCCGTCCCCCATTGACTTACAATGGTTTTAGTGTCGGATCCATCATGGCTATTTTAGAGATAATACAACCGGATCCGTTCATAAAGGATGCAGATGGTTGTATTATGACGGAAGCATTTTTTGCTGATCTATGACGGATCCAGAAAAAAAAAAAAAATGCAGATGTGAAAGTAGCCTAAGCCACAATGTCCGATGGCTGGATAGTCTCCACTCTGCCATCACGCCAATCTGTGTCCCAAGTGGAATGACCTCTATTCTGCTGAATTCTAACCTAAGTTTTATATTGGCCCAATATACTCTCATCATCCAACAAAACTCAACTCCACAAACCACTAGTTGTCAACCCCTGGTAAGCCCCACGTACCTGAATGGATGAGCCATTCTGCCAACAGGTTTACAGTCTGGGCTACCGCAGTGTAATTTTCTGACAAAAGCTGAATGACGTTCTCCGGAGATCCACCTGCCTGGAAATACCTGCACACAAGAGGAGAGTCAAAATTCACATTTCGGTGGGTCTTCTGTGCAACATTAGGTCACCTGCAAGCTTCAGTAAAATCATGGCATACCTTAGTATTAGGGCTGTTTCACACGAGCGAGTCCATTGCCGGAATCGCGCTCCGTGTGCGATTGTGATCCTCCGCTCTGGACCTGCAGGAGCGCACGGCATTATCATGATTTATAATGCTATGTGTCTCTGCTTGACCTTATTTCTACAGAATCATACCGACAGCTTTATGTCACTATGATTCTGTGGAAAAAAGGCCATGCAGAGACACATAGCATTATAAATCGTGATAATGCCGTGCGCTCCTGCAGGTCCAGAGCGGAGGATCACACTCGCACACGGAGCGCGATTCCCGCAATGGACTCGCTCGTGTGAAACCGCCCTTAGCCTATAAGAGAAAGTCACAGACGTTATCATTTTGATTTTTTTAAACTGTGTACAGCAGTTTATTGGCATCAAGAAGTCACAGATTTTGGAGCAAGCCCCACTTGTGTTAAAATGTGAGACCTTTTGAAGGGTTTTGTGCCGCACAAGACACAGGGTAGGGACCGGTCTGAATGCATCACATGGCCTCAGGATAGGTCATCGATATAGGATTGGTGGGGGCCAAGGCCCTGGCACCCCTGTCGATCAGGTGTTCGAAGAGCTTGTTGCCCTCTGCAGAGCCCTGGTCACAGTTTACCAAGCGCACCACCAGTTGTGCTTAGTACTGGGAGGTCAGGTCAATTCCTTTGACTATAACAAACACACCATGTGACCAATGAATGTGACATCACAAGTCTAGGAAGAGGCAACAGCCCAGCTGATAGGCCGGGCTGCCAGGAGTCTGACCCCCCCCCCCCCCCCAATACTCCAATCAGGTCATCAATATCAAAAGCCAAGACAACCCCTTTAATAATTGTGGAATATAAAGAAAACCCGCAGGACTCGTTAGTCTTCAAGTCTATGCAACGTTTTGACCAAGTGCAGTCTTTCTCTTTATATTCTGGACTACGGGGGTACGACAGGCTGGTGCCCATAATCGCTGGCGCTGGCACCAGCACCAATCGGACACCCCCCCCCCCCCCCCCCAAGTGCTGCTATAATTTCATTTCTTTGAATTTGAATAATTGTGGTGCATCGGACACCAGCGTAACTCAGAGTAAGACCGGGTAGTAGTGCGCGCACAGTCGCTGCTGCAGTAGCAGGAACTCTGTGCTTGCGCTGCTATTCGGCGCAGAAGCGCAGGAAGCAGATTGTCAGGGCTGGGCGAGATGTGAGGTCCTGAGCAGTGGAGACTGCCCCTTGCTTCTTCCGCACTCAGATGTCCATACGGCTGCTACCTGCACTTCTGAACAGCACACACAGGGGCAGCGCCCACCTCTTTAAGGTGTTAAATATAGCCGGCTCCATGATGTAGTCGCGACTGGATAGTTTCTGCAGACATTCCTGCTGCACCTCGGCATCGTCCTCCGCTTCAGCATACTCTTCATCCTGCCAGAAAACAAAGCAATGCTAGTAAGGTTTGTCCCGGTTACTCCTGGAAACAGCCACTCGGGTTTACATGTCCTTCACAATCACATGACAGGGTCATCGTAATACAAATCCATTCATCTGGCTACTAGTGACACCCCAGGGGCCACATCACAAAGCATCTTCACATGGGTTTCCACCAGGATCAGTCCCTACCTCACAGACACAGGGGGCTATTAAACCATCCGCATGTTTTCACAGTGTGAGAAAGAACATACAAACCCTACACAGAGGTCTGACTTGGGCTTAAAGGGACACTCCATTTCCCACTAGGACCATTAATGAGGGAGTCTGCCTACATCTGCGTTTTCCCCCCTGGTGATGGCGCTCTGACAGGGCATACAGAGGGGCGGATGCCATGTTGGCTGCATACAGATGGTCAGCTGTGGGAAATCATGTATCCACAGAAGTGCAAACACTGAGGTTGCCAGTAGCAACTGATCACACGGCTTGGCACAGAACTGTATGAAAACATCCGATTGGTTGCTATGGAATTCAGCAGCTATCAGCCTTCCCGTAGTACTACAAGTCCCGGGTCATCTCATCTCGGTCTGCGGACACTCACCGCTCCTCGGTCCTCCCAGTCTCCGATAATGGTCCCAGAGTGGACCGCTCCGCCACTGCCGCTCCCTATGAAATAGTCGGGCTCCATATTTCAAAGGTTGGGGAAGGGGGGGGGGATCTCCCCTGCCTCTATGGTAGATGCTAGAATGTAGTTGCTAGAAGGAGGTTTGTGACGTCACTGGTCACATGCTCCTTCATGGTAACATGACCAAATGTGGGCGTTTCTGGCAAACACGGGCTGCGGCAGCCGGCAGGAGCTTGAGGGAGATGAGGATGGGGCTGTGTGAGAGAGGATGAGGGGTAGAGTACACAGGGCTTCACGGGGAGCTGGTGAGGGGGAGCTTATATATGAGGGGGCAGGTGGGTTCATGGAGGGCAGGCGTATCCGGGTGGTGGAGTGGAATCTGGTGCGATTACAGGGGTTTACAGTACAGATCCGGGGGACATGAGGGTACAGATCTATGGGGTAGGGGGCTTTATGGGGAGGGGGGAATGTGGTGTATCCTGGGGGCCATGAGGGTGCAGATCTGTGGGGGGGGGGGGGGGGTTTCTGGGGTGTAAATCTGTGAGGAGGGGGCATGTGGTGTATTCTAACGAAGAAACCCACAATATATTAAGTGGAATACAGAGTACAAAAGAGCACTACTTAGGCTAGGGCTACACTACGACATGTGTCGCTCTACACATAGGGCACAACTACACTACGACATGTGTCGCTCTACACATAGGGCACAACTACACTACGACATGTGTCACTCTACACATAGGGCACAACTACACTGCTACATGTGTCGCTCTACACATAGGGCACAACTACACTGCTACATGTGTCACTCTACACATAGGGCACAACTACACTGCTACATGTGTCGCTCTACACATAGGGCACAACTACACTGCTACATGTGTCGCTCTACACATAGGGCACAACTACACTGCTACATGTGTCGCTCTACACATAGGGCACAACTACACTGCTACATGTGTCGCTCTACACATAGGGCACAACTACACTGCTACATGTGTCGCTCTACACATAGGGCACAACTACACTGCTACATGTGTCGCTCTACACATAGGGCACAACTACACTGCTACATGTGTCGCTCTACACATAGGGCACAACTACACTGCTACATGTGTCGCTCTACACATAGGGCACAACTACACTACGACATGTGTCGCTCTACACATAGGGCACAACTACACTACGACATGTGTCGCTCTACACATAGGGCACAACTACACTGCTACATGTGTCGCTCTACACATAGGGCACAACTACACTACGACATGTGTCGCTCTACACATAGGGCACTACTACACTACGACATGTGTCGCTCTACACATAGGGCACAACTACACTACGACATGTGTCGCTCTACACATAGGGCACAACTACACTGCTACATGTGTCGCTCTACACATAGGGCACAACTACACTACGACATGTGTCGCTCTACACATAGGGCACTACTACACTACGACATGTGTCGCTCTACACATAGGGCACAACTACACTACGACATGTGTCACTCTACACATGGCACAACTACACTACAACATGTGTCACTCTACACATAGGGCACAACTACACTGCTACATGTGTCGCTCTACACATAGGGCACAACTACACTGCTAAATGTGTCACGCGACATTTTTGATGGATTTTTTGCTACTGTCGCAGCATATGGCAGTGCAACACCATAGACTATCATTATAAAAATTGTCGCCGACATTGGTGCGAATAAATGTCACACGACACATCGTTGTGTAGCCCTAGCCTTAAGGGGGTGGGGTGCTGTAGAGGTCACTGTTATGGGGGGATACTGTCGATATCATTTAACAACACACACACAAACATTAAATGAAATATACTTGTGCAAATCCAGGTCCTTCTGCTAGTGTGTGTGTGTATATATATATATATATATATATCCCGTATTTTCCGCCCCATAAGATGCACTTTTTTCCCCCAAAAGTGGGGGGAAAATGCCCCTGCGTCTTATGGGGCGAATGCTGCCATTTTACATCGCATTCAGCAATGCTGCAGCATCGCAGACTGCGATGTATCATCGGGGAGGGAGGAGGGGCTGTAGTCCGGGAACTTGTGGTGTGGCCCGGTGCAGTCACTGTACTCTTACTCCGGGCCTGCTGCTCACAACAGTATTTCTAAACCGTAATCCTTAACCTCTTAATAATGTTAAATAAAGTTGCGCTCTCCCCTGTATCAGCAGTTACTAACAAGCATCCGGAGCAGGCAGAGTGGCTAGCAGCGTTACGTCACTCACTGACGTTGCGCACCTGCTCCCCCCACTTTATGAATGATGCAGGCGCACAACGTCAGTGAGTGACGTTGCGCTGCCAGCTGCTCTGCCTGCACCGGATGCTTGTTAGTAAGTGCTGATACAGGGGAGAGCGCAACTTTAGTTAACGTTATTAAGAGGATAAGGATTACGGTTTAGAAATAGTGTTGTGAGTGGCGGGGCCCGATGTATTGGGGGACAATGTTATGGGGTGGAATCTGTGGATGACACATATATAGCAGTGAAAAAATATGGGTGGACAGCACTCCTTGGTAATGATGTATTGGGTGCTCGTCTCCAGGAGGGGTGGTAAAAAGCCCCTAGTAGAACAACTTGTAGATATCCAGAAAAATAAAAAACGGAGACAGCACGTCCAAAAAGGTGCAAAAAGTGGAATTTATTCCGGATGCAACGTTTCGGCTGCGTGTTAGCCTTTTTCAAGCATGCATATACAATTAAAGGTGGGATTTAACCCCTTAAGGACCGAGGACGTACCGGTACGCCCTATTTCCCGAGTCCTTAAGGACCGAGGACGTACCGGTACGTCCTGACTTTAAAATCGGCATTCCGGCGCCGCAGGGGTTAATTTGAACAGGATGCCGGCTGAAATCATTCAGCCGGCATCCTGTTAAAATGCCAGGGGGGGTCATTTGACCCCCCCCGTGTCGGCGATCGCAGCAAACCGCAGGTCAATTCAGACCTGCGGTTTGCTGCGCTTTTTGCAGTTTCTGATCTGACCGCGGGGATCAGAAGCTTTAGAGTTCCTAAAATTGATATAGTACACCCCTCCCTGCACCCCTGCATGATTTGATGGCGGCGGGTGGTGCAGGGGGGGTGTCGCAGGCGGTGGGGGCGTTGCGGGAGGCGGGCGGTGCGGCAGGCGGGATCGCGATCCCCCGCCCGCCTCCCATTGCGTAATCGTTGGTGTACAGTGGGTATACCAGGGTGCCAGCACATTGCTGGCACCCTGGTATAAACGGCTGACATCGTTGATGCGATGTCAGCCGTTTAACCCTTTCCATACAGCGGTCCGTACGGACCGCTGTATGGAAAAGGTTAACAGTAAGAGGGAGCTCCCTCCCTCTCCGATCGGGGGGCTGCTGTGCCTTTGCAGCCCCCCGATGGGAGAGGGAGAGAGCCCCCAGACAGCCCCCCGACACCCCAGTCCTCACCCTTCCCCGTCTGCGAAGTTGTGGCAGACGGGGAAGGTTCCCATGGCAACAGGACGCCTGCTCAGGCGTCCTGCTGTCCATGGTGCTGAACAGATCTGTGCTGAAAGCATAGATCTGTTCAGTGTAAGTAAAATACAGTACAGATACCTATATAGGTTCTGTACTGTATTTTACAGACATCAGACCCACTGGATCTTCAAGAACCAAGTGGGTCTGGGTCAAAAAATAAAAAAAAGAAGTGAAAAAAGTTAAGATAAAAAAAAAAAACATTTATCACTGAATAAAAATTAAAAAAATAAAATAAACTACACATATTAGGTATCGCCGCGTCCGTAACGACCTGATCTATAAAACGGTCATGTTACTTTCCCCGCACAGTGAACGCCATAAAAATAAAAAAATAAAAACTATGAGAAAATTGAAATTTTGCCCACCTTACTTCCCAAAAAAAGTAATAAAAGTGATCAAAAAAATCGCATGTACGCCAAAATAGTACCAATCAAACCGTCATCTCATCCCGCAAAAAATGAGACCCTACTCAAGATAATCGCCCAAAAACTGAAAAAACTATGGCTCTTAGACTATGGAAACACTAAAACATCATTTTTTTTGTTTCAAAAATAAAATCATTGTGTAAAACCTACATAAATAAAAATAAAGTATACATATTAGGTATTGCCGCGTCCGTATGGACCGGCTCTATAAAAATATCACATGACCTAACTCCTCAGGTGACCACCGTAAAAAAAAAAAAAAAAAACTGTGTAAAAAAAGCAATTTTTTGCCATCTTACGTCACAAAAAGTGTAATAGCAAGCGATCAAAAAGTCATATGCACCCCAAAATAGTGCCAATCAAACTGTCATCTCATCCCGCAAAAAATTAGACCCTACTCAAGATAATCGCCCAAAAACTGAAAAAAACTATGGCTCTCGGACTATGGAGACACTAAACAATTTTTTGGTTTTAAAAATGAATTTATTGTATAAAACTTACATAAATAAAAAAAATTGTATACATATTAGGTATCGCTGCGTCCGTGACAACCTGCTCTATAAAATTACCACGTGATCTAACCTGTCAGATGAATGTTGTAAATAACAACAAAAAAAACGTGCCAAAAAAGCTATTTCTTGTTACCTTGCCGCACAAAAAGTGTAATATAGAGCAACCAAAAATTATATGTACCCTAAACTAGTACCAACAATACTGCCACCCTATTCCGTACTTTCTAAAATGGGGTCACTTTTTTGGAGTTTCTACTCTGGGGGTGCATCAGGGGGGCTTCAAATGGGACATGGTGTCAAAAAACCAGTCCAGCAAAATCTGCCTTCCAAAAACCGTATGGCATTCCTTTCCTTCTGCGCCCTGCCGTGTGCCCGTACAGCGGTTTACAACCACATATGAGGTGTTTCTGTAAACTACAGAATCAGGGCCATAAATAATGAGTTTTGTTTGGCTGTTAACCCTTGCTTTGTAACTGGGAAAAAAATATTAAAATGGAAAATTTGCCAAAAAAGTGAAATTTTGAAATTGTATCTCTATTTTCCATTAAATCTTGCGCAACACCTAAAGGGTTAACAAAGTTTGTAAAATCAGTTTTGAATACCTTGAGGGGTGTAGTTTCTTAGATGGGGTCACTTTTATGGAGTTTCTACTCTAGGGGTGCATCAGGGGGCTTCAAATGGGACATGGTGTCAAAAAAACTGTCCAGCAAAATCTGGCTTCCAAAAACCATACAGCGCACCTTTCACTCTACGCCCCGCTGTGTGGCCGTACAGTAGTTTACGGCCACATATGCGGTGTTTCTGTAAACGGCAGAGTCAGGGCAATAAAGATACAGTCTTGTTTGGCTGTTAACCCTTGATTTGTTAGTGGAAAACATGGGTTAAAATGGAAAATAAGGCAAAAAAAGAAATTTTCTAATTTCATCCCCATTTGCCAATAACTCTTGTGCAACACCTAAAGGGTTAACGACGTATGTAAAACCAGTTTTGAATACCTTGAGGGGTGTAGTTTCTTAGATGGGGTCACTTTTAGGGAGTTTCTACTCTAGGGGTGCATCAGGGGGCTTCAAATGGGACATGGTGTAAATAAACCAGTCCATAAAAATCAACCTTCCAAAAACCATACGGCGCGCCTTTCACTCTACGCCCCGCTGTGTGGCCGTACAGTAGTTTACGGCCACATATGCGGTGTTTCTGTAAACGGCAGAGTCAGGGCAATAAAGATACAGTCTTGTTTGGCTGTTAACCCTTGCTTTGTTAGTGGAAAAAATGGGTTAAAATGGAAAATTAGGCAAAAAAATGAAATTCTCAAATTTCATCCCCATTTGCCAATAACTCTTGTGCAACACCTAAAGGGTTAACGGAGTTTGTAAAATCAGTTTTGAATACCTTGAGGGGTGTAGTTTATAGAATGGGGTCATTTTTGGGCGGTTTCTATTATGTAAGCCTCGCAAAGTGACTTCAGACCTGTAGTGGTCCCTAAAAATTGGGTTTTTGTAAATTTCTGAAAAATTTCAAGATTTGCTTCTAAACTTCTAAGCCTTGTAACATCCCCAAAAAATAAAATATCATTCCCAAAATAATTCAAACATGAAGTAGACATATGGGGAATGTTAAGTCATCACAATTTTTGGGGGTATTACTATGTATTACAGAAGTAGAGAAACTGAAACTTTGAAATTTGCTAATTTTTCCAAATTTTTGGTAAATTAGGTATTTTATTATGCAAAAAAATTAATTTTTTTTACTTTATTTTACCAGTGTCATGAAGTACAATATGTGACGAAAAAACAATCTCAGAATGGCCTGTATAAGTAAAAGCGTTTTAAAGTTATCAGCACTTAAAGTGACACTGGTCAGATTTGCAAAAAATGGCCTGGTCCTTAAGGTGAAAATGAGCCTGGTCCTTAAGGGGTTAAATACCCACATACAAAGACAAAAGGGGGAGTGACCTGTGATGCAATTAACTTCATTATTATCAGCAGTTTGTAAAAACATACCTTAACCCTGATGTGCCAGTGAACTTGGGCGGGTAGCCTGAGGTGTAAGAGCCATGAGTGACGCCATGGTGTATGATATTGCAGCCATATGTGAAGCCATATGTAAATCCCACCTTTAATTGTATATGCATGCTTGAAAAAGGCTAACACGCAGCCGAAACGTTGCATCCGGAATAAATTCCACTTTTTGCACCTTTTTGGACGTGCTGTCTCCGTTTTTTATTTTTCTGGATATCTACATATATAGCAGTGTCATCCACAGATCTCCCCCGTAACCGTGTCATCCACAGATCCTCCACCCCATAATAGTGCCACCCACAGATCCCCCACCCCATAATAGTTGCATCCACAGATGCCTCTCTCCATAAAAGTGCCATCGACAAATCCCCCCATAACAGTGCCATCCACAGATCCCCCACATAAGTGCCATCCACCGATCCCCTCCATAACTGTGCGTCATCCACAGATCCCCCATAATAGTGTCATGCACAGACCACCATTATTTCAAAACCCACCAAAAGCACACCTTTTGGTTAAACATTTTTTTTCTTATTCTCCTCTTCAAAAACGTAGGTGCGTCTTATAGGGCGAAAAATACGGTATATATAAATATATATATATATATATATATTTATATATACAGTACAGACCAAACGTTTGGACACAACTTCTCATTCTAAGATTTTTCTTTATTTTCATGACTATGAAAATTGTACATTCACACTGAAGGCATCAAAACTATGAATTAACACGTGTGGAATTATATACATAACAAAAAAGTGCGAAACAACTGAAAATATGTCATATTCTAGGTTCTTCAAAGTAGCCACCTTTTGCTTTGATTACTGCTTTGCACACTCTTGGCATTCTCTTGATGAGCTTCAAGAGGTAGTCACCTGAAATGGTTTTCACTTCACAGGTGTGCCCTGTCAGGTTTAATAAGTGAGATTTCTTGCCTTATAAATGGGGTTGGGACCATCAGTTGCGTTGTGGAGAAGTCAGGTGGATACACAGCTGATAGTCCTACTGAATAGACTGTTAGAATTTGTATTATGGCAAGAAAAAAGCAGCTAAGTAAAAAAAAATGAGTGGCCATCATTACTTTAAGAAATTAAGGTCAGTCAGTCCGAAAAATTGGGAAAACTTTGAAAGTGTCCCCAAGTGCAGTCACAAAAACCATCAAGCGCTACAAAGAAACTGTCTCACATGCGGACCGCCCCAGGAAAGCAAGACCAAGAGTCACCTCTGCTGCGGAGGATAAGTTCATCCGAGTCACCAGCCTCAGAAATTGCAGGTTAACAGCAGCTCAGATTAGAGACCAGGTCAATGCCACACAGAGTTCTAGCAGCAGACACATCTCTAGAACAACTGTTAAGAGGAGACTCTGTGAATCAGGCCTTCATGGTAGAATATCTGCTAGGAAACCACTGCTAAGGACAGGCAACAAACAGAAGAGACTTGTTTGGGCTAAAGAACACAAGGAATGGACATTAGACCAGTGGAAATCTGTGCTTTGGTCTGATGAGTCCAAATTTGAGATCTTTGGTTCCAACCACCGTGTCTTTGTGCGACGCAGAAAAGGTGAACGGATGGACTCTACATGCCTGGTTCCCACCGTGAAGCATGGAGGAGGAGGTGTGATGGTGTGGGGGTGCTTTGCTGGTTACACTGTTGGGGGTTTATTCAAAATTGAAGGCATACTGAACCAGCATGGCTACCACAGCATCTTGCAGCGGCATGCTATTCCATCCGGTTTGCGTTTAGTTGGACCATAATTTATTTTTCAACAGGACAATGACCCCAAACACACCTCCAGGCTGTGTAAGGGCTATTTGACCATGAAGGAGAGTGATGGGGTGCTGCGCCAGATGACCTGGCCTCCACAGTCACCGGACCTGAACCCAATCGAGATGGTTTGGGGTGAGCTGGACCGCAGAGTGAAGGCAAAAGGGCCAACAAGTGCTAAGCATCTCTGGGAACTCCTTCAAGACTGTTGGAAGACCATTTCAGGTGACTACCTCTTAAAGCTCATCAAGAGAATGCCAAGAGTGTGCAAAGCAGTAATCAAAGCAAAAAGTGGCTACTTTGAAGAACCTAGAATATGACATATTTTCAGTTGTTTCACACTTTTTTGTTATGTATATAATTCCACATGTGTTAATTCATAGTTTTGATGCCTTCAGTGTGAGTCTACAATTTTCATAAAATTGAAAATAAAGAAAACTCTTTGAATGAGAAGGTGTGTCCAAACTTTTGGTCTGTACTGTGTATATATATAAAAATAAATTGTGGTGTATCTGGTACCAAAGATTTATGCCAGAATATTAAATGCCAGTTTTACTGAATGCCCCCTACTGTCCCTGGAGACTCCTGCCCGGACACTACAGCCATGGGGGAAGATTTATCAAGTCTATCTGCACTGCAGAGGTGCATACCTGGAGCTGGTAAAGCTTTCATGGATAATATCTGTCTCCTTCCTCCACATGCCCTACCCTCTTTTAGGCTAGGGCTACATGGCGACGTGTCTAGCGCTAAAAATTGTACAACTACACTGCGACACTACGCTGCATTTTTTTCTAATGGTAGTCAATGGTGTTGCAGTGAAACATTCTGCGACGCGACAGTCGCAACAAAAATCCAACTTGGATATATTTTTACGACATTTGTGTCGCAGTCGCAGCATGCCGCAGTGCGACACCATTGACTGCTATTATGTCGCACATGCCGCCGTGTAGCCCTAGCAGTAACAATAGTACAGATTGTGGCAGAGAAGGTGCAAAAAGCTGCAAATGTTTCCTCTAAATTAGCCAATACTATTCTGGCACAGGGGTTATGATAACTCTCCCCCATGGACTCTATACTGAGCAACTCCATAAGTGTCCATTCACACATCAGTGTATGTTTTGCGGATCCGCAAAACACGGACAGCGGCAATGTGCGTTCTGCATTTTGCTGACACTAAGAGAATATGCCTATTCTTGTCCGCTATTGCGGGCAAAAATAGGACATGTTCTATTTTTTTCAGGATCGGAATTGCCGACCCGGAAGTGCGGGTCCGCATTTCCGGATCGGGGCTCGTGCGGCCCCATAGAAATGTATGGGTCCGCAATTTCCGTTACGCAAAATGCGGAATGGAATTGCGGATGTGTGAATATACTGGATATACTGGAATTTTACGGCACAGACAAAATTGATGGCAAAATCTGCATGGCAAAGGTGGAATCCACATTACATTTCACTAAGACCTGCAGGACACAGTAGACTTATATGGATTTGCTTGTAAGATAAAATTGGAAAGGGCCATTAAGCTCATTGCATAATACCTGACTGCTGTTTGCCTGGAGGTGCTAAAAAAAATCTGATTTAGCATGGCTGGATCTTAACAAGGTTCCAAGTAGAGCTTCAACATGCAACAAGAAGAAATGGGAGTGAGACAAAACATTTTTTGAGCATTCAATTTAATGAAAACAACGAATAAACTGAAACAGGCTGTTTTTCAGCTGATCAGAAGTTTAGGACCACACCTCCAAAAAAAAACTAAACCCCCCCCCAAAACAGAAATCCAACTTCCAAACATGAACTCAGTAATGAGTAGCTCCGCCATTATTGTTTATCACTTCAAAAATTCGTTTTGGCATGCTTGATGCAAGCGTTTCCATGAGGTGAGTGGGAACATTTTTCCAAGTGGTGAAGACGGCCACACGAAGGCCATCTACTGTCACTGGAACAGTTGTCCATTTTTGTAAACTTCCCTTGCCATCCATCCCCAAAGGTTCTCAATTGGATTTAGATCAGGGGAACACGCAGGATGGGCCAAAAGAGTGATGTTATTCTCCTGGAAGAAGTCCCTTGTCCTGCAGGCATTGTGTACTGTAGCGTCCTGTTGAAAAACCCAGTCGTTACAACACAGACGATTGCGCTCAGTCATGAGGAATGCTCTCTGCAACATCTGGACATAGCCCCCTCCACTGTGGCGTGTAGAAAACATCTCAGGTGGGATCTGCTTGTCTTGCCAGTAACGTTGGAAATCATCAGGACCATCAAGGTTAAATTCTTTCTCATCAGAGAATAAAACTTTCTTCCACCTTTGAATGTCCCATGTTTGGTGCTCTCTTGCAAATTCCAAACGACCAGTTCTGTGGCGTTCAAGGAGACGAGGTCTTTGAAGACGTTTTTTGTTTTTAAAGCCCTTAAGTCTCAGATGCCGTATGATGGTTATGGGGCTGCAGTAAGCACCAGTAAGGGCCTTAATTTGGGTCGAGGATCGTCCAGTGTCTTGACGGACAGCCAATTGGATCCTCCGGCTCAGTGCTGATGACATTTTTTTGGGTCTTCCACTTGACTTTTTTGTTCCATAACCCTCAGGGTTATTGTCTATTGTCTTACTGCGTCCCACCTCAGCAGCAATGGCGCGCTGTGAGAGACCCTTCTTATGCAGTTCAACAACCCGACCACGTTCAAAAAGGGAGAGTTTTTTTGCCTTTGCCATCACAACGTGTAACTACCTGACAGAAAATGACAATGAATCCACATCTTTGCACAGATTTGGCCTTTTAAAGCCATGTGGTCCTAAAAATTGTATCAGCTGAAAAACAGCCTGTTTCAGTTTAATCGTTATTTTCAATTAATTGAATGTTCAAAAATGTTTTTCCTCACTCTCATTTCTTCTTGTTGCATGTTGAAGCTCTACTTGGAACCTTGTTAAGATCCAGCAATGTAAAATATGATTTTTTGCCATTTTTTAAGTGGTCTTAAACTTTTGATCAGGACTGTAGCTCTATCAGGGTGAATATGACCTCACACTCTCCCTGCAGCTCTGTGCCTTGTGCACACAGCAGCAGGGAGCCGACTATGGCAGCCAGGGCTTCAGCAGCGTCCTGGCTGCCATGGTAACCGATCGGAGCCCCAGGCTTGCACTGCTGTGGCTCCGATCGGAACTGCCACCAATGATTATAATACTTGGGGGGGGGCACACTTCACCACCAACGATTCTACTTCTTTATAATACTGGGGTTGGGGGGGGGGGTTCGGTGCACTGTACCACCAATAAATATAGTTTATGCTTAATACAAACGCAGGATGCACTGCGGGTGCCGGCCATATCCCATACCCGGCACCCAGCCTATATGACTGAGGGGTTAATAGCGGCGGATCGCAGCGCGCAGTCATAGAGGCTGGGTGCCGGGTATGGGATATGGCCGGCACCCGCAGCGCAGCCTGCGTTTGTATTCAGGCATAAACTATATTCATTTGTGGCGCATTGGCCACAGCTCCTCCCCTCCTCCTCGTTTCTATCAGCCCATTGGTAGCAGCGGTTCAGGGGGGAGGAACTGGCTCCTTCTCCCCTGTGCTGTTGAGAAGAACATGGCGCGTCAGTTTAATGTGAAAGCGGCAGAGCAGCGGAGGGTCTAGGCACAAACGGCGACAAGACTACAAAGTCTTGTCGCCATTTAGCAATTCTAAGTCGCATTGGCAACCATTTTGGTCGCCATCTGGAGCCCTGGGTCTCCTGCCATAGCGTTTCATTTCATTTAAATGTTGACGAATATTTTGTGCTGACACTGATGCTCCCTGAGCCTGCAGGACAGCTTGAATATCTTTGGAACTTGTTTGGGGCTGCTTATCCACCATCCAGACTATCCTGCGTTGACACCTTTCATCAATTTTTCTCTACCGTCCACGCCCCTGGGAGATTAGCTACAGTGCCATGGGTTGCAAACTTCTTGATAATGTTGTGCACTGTGGACAAAGGCAAATCTAGATCTCTGGAGATGGACTTGTAACCTTGAGATTGTTGATATTTTTCTACAATTTTGGCTCTCAAGTCCTCTGAGTTCTCAGTTCTCTTCTCCTCTTTCTGTTGTCCATGCTTAGTGTGGCGCACACAGACACACAATGCAAAGACTAAGTGAACTTTTCTCCTTTTTATCTGCTTTCATGTGTGATTTTTTTATATTGCCCACACCTGTTACTTACCCCAGGTAAGTTTAAAGGAGCATCACATGTTTGAAACAATCTTATTTATCCATAATTTTGAAAGGGAGCCAATCATTTTGTCCAGCCCATTTTGGGAGTTTGGTGTGACATTATGTCCAATTAGATTGTTTTTCCTCCCTTTTTTGTTTTTGCTTTTTGGTTTTGTTCCATTTTAATCCTTTTTTTCCCTTTAACACATCGAGGATTAACAACCAAACAAAACTCATTATTTATTACCCTGATTCTGCGGTTTACAGAAACACCCCACATGTGGTGGTAAACTGATGTAAGGGCACACGGCAGGGCGCAGAAGGAGAGGAGCGCCATATTATATTTGGAAGGCAGATTTTGCTGGACTGGTTTTTAGACACCATGTCCCATTTGAAGCCCCCCTGATACACCCTTACAGTAGAAACTCCCAAAAAGTGACCCCATTTTGGAAACTAGGGCATAAGGTGCCAGATTTATTGGTACTATTTTGGGGTACATATGATTTTTAATTGCTCTATATTAAGTTTTTTGTGAGGCGAGGTAACCAAAAAATGGCTCCTTTGGCACTGTTTTTATTTTTGATTCAAATGTAAATAAAAGCTGAGAAATGTTTTTTTTTTAACAACAATGTCTCTTGTACATCGTCTTATTATTATTATTTATTATTTAAGCGCCATTCATTCCATAGCGCTGTACGTATGATAAGGGGTGCACATACATAACAGACAATTGTACTAATCATAAACAAGATGAGTTACAAACTGGTACAGAAGGAGAGAGGGCCCTGCCCGTGAGGGCTTACAATCTACATGGTATGGGAGAAGGACACAGTAGGTGCGGGTTGAGTTGGTCATGGCGGTATAGAGGCAGCAGGGTCATTGGTTGTAGGCTTGTCTGAAGAGGTGGGTTTTCAGGTTTCTTTTGAAGGATTCCACTGTAGGTGAGAGTCTGATATGTTGGGGTAGCGAGTTCCAGAGTATGGGGGATGCACGGGAGAAATCTTGGAGTCGATTGTGGGAAGAGGCGATAAGAGGAGAGGAGAGAAGGAGGTCTTGTGAGGATCGGAGAGTGCGTGTGGGGATGTATCGGGGAAGTAGCTCAGAGATGTAGGGAGGGGACAGGTTATGGACGGCCTTGTATGTGTTTGTCAGTACTTTGAAGTGGATTCGTTGGGCAATGGGGAGCCAGTGAAGGGATTGGCAGAGGGGAGAGGCAGAGGAGTAATAAGGTGAGAGGTGGATTAGTCGGGCAGCGGAGTTGAGGATAGATTGGAGGGGTGCGAGGGTGCTAGATGGAAGGCCACAGAGGAGAATGTTGCAGTAGTCTAGGCGGGAGATAATGAGGGCATGTACGAGCATTTTCGCAGATTCAAAGTTAAGGAAAGCACGGATGCGGGAGATGTTTTTGAGTTGGAGGCGGCAGGTGGTGGAAAGGGCTTGGATGTGCGGTCGGAAGGAAAGGGCAGAATCTAAGGTCACTCCAAGGCAGCGGGCTTTTTTGACTGGGGATAATGTGCAGCCATTGATCGTGATAGATAGGTCTTATTATCTTTTGGGAGACACCTATGTCATTTCCCGTCAAAAAAATTACTTGCTGGTTGAATAAAGGTAACTTTAAGTCAAAATTTGCCAGAGGTATGAATAATTATGGGCAGCACTGTAAGTTTGACACGATAATGGCATTTTTGAAACTACACCCCTTGTTACCAGTGGGATACCTCAGGGATCTGTTCTGGGACCCATATTGTTTAATATCTTTATCAGCGAAATTGCAGAAGGCCTCGATGGCAAGGTGTGTCTTTTTGCTGATGACACAAAGATTTGTAACAGGGTTAATGTTCCTGGAGGGATACACCAAATGGAAAAGGATTTAGGAAAACTAGAGGAATGGTCAAAAATCTGGCAACTAAAATTTTATGTTGATAAGTGCAAGATAATGCACCTGGGGCGTAAAAACCCAAGAGCAGAATATACAATCAGTGATACAGTCCTAACCTCAGTATCTGAGGAAAGGGATTTAGGGATCATTATTTCAGAAGACTTAAAGGTAGGCAGACAATGTCATAGAGCAGCAGGAAATGCTAGCAGAATGCTTGGGTGTTTTAGGGAGAGGCATTACCAGTAGAAAGAGGGAGGTGCTCATGCCGCTCTACAGAGCACTAGTGAGACCTCATTTGGAGTATTGTGCTCATTACTGGAGACCATATCTCCAGAAGGATATTGATACTTTGGAGAGAGTTCAGAGAAGAGCTACTAAACTAGTACATGGATTGCAGGACAAAACTTACCAGGAAAGATTAAAGGACCTTAACATGTATAGCTTGGAAGACAGACGAGACAGTGGGGATATGATAGTTTTAAATTAGAGGGGCAAAGGTTTAAAAGTAATATCAGGAAGTATTACTTTACTGAGAGAGTAGTGGATGCGTGGAATAGCCTTCCTGCAGAAGTGGTAGCTGCAAATACAGTGAAGGAGTTTAACCACTTAGGGACCGGGTTCATTTTCACCTTAAGGACCGGACCATTTTTTGCAAATCTGACCAGTGTCACTTTATGTGGTGATAACTTTAAAACGCTTTGACTTATCCAGGCCATTCTGAGAATATTTTTTTGGTCACATATTGTACTTCATGACACTGATAAAATGGAGTTAAAAAAATCATTTTTATATATTAAAAAAACCAAATTTACCAAAAATTTGGAAATATTTGCAAATTTTAAAGTTTCAATTTCTCTACTTCTATAATACATAGTAATACCTCCAAAAATAGTTATTACTTTACATTCCCCATATGTCTACTTCATGTTTGGATCATTTTGGGAATGGTATTTTATTTTTTGGGGATGTTACAAGGCTTAGAAGTTTAGAAGCAAATCATGACATTTTTCTGAAATTTTCAAAAACCCACTTTTTAAGGACCAGTTCAGGTCTGAAGTCACTCTGTGAGGCTTACATAATATAAACCACCCAAAAATTACCCCATTCTAGAAACTACACCCCTCAAGGTATTCAAAACTGATTTTTACTAACTTTGATAACCCTTTAGGTGTTACACAAGAATTAATGGAAAATAGAGATACAATTTAAAAATGTCACTTTTTTGGCAGATTTTCCATTTTAATATTTATTTTCCAGTTACAAAGCAAGGGTTAACAGCCAAAAAAATGTAATATTTATGGCCCTGATTCTGTAGTTTAGATAAACACCCCATATGTTGTCGTAAACTGCTGTACGGGCACACGGCAGGACGCAGAAGGAAAGGAATACCATACGGTTTTTGGAAGGCAGATTTTGCTGGACTGGTTTTTTGACACCATGTCCCATTTGAAGCCCCCCTGATGCACCCCTAGAGTAGAAACTCCAAAAAAGTTACCCCATTTTAGAAACTACGGGATAGGGTGGCAGTTTTGTTGGTACTAGTTTAGGGTACATATGATTTTCGGATGCTCTATATTACACTTTTTGTGAGGCAAGGTAACAAGAAATAGCTGTTTTGGCACATTTTTTTGTTGTTATTTACAACATTCATCTGACAGGTTAGATCATGTGGTATTTTTATAGAGCAGGTTGTCATCGACACGGCGATACCTAATATGTATACTATTTTTTTTATTTATGTAAGTTTTACACAATGATTTCATTTTTGAAACCAAAAAAATCATGTTTTAGTGTTTCCATAGTCTGAGAGCCATAGTTTTTTCAGTATTTGGGCGATTATCTTGGGTATGATTTTTGTGGGATGAGATGACGGTTTGATTGGCACTATTTTGGGGTGGGTATGACTTTTTGATCGCTTGCTATTATACTTTTTGTGATGTAAGGTGACAAAAAATGGCTTTTTTTTTACACTTTTCTTTTTATGGTGTTCATCTGAGAGGTTAGGTCATGTGATATTTTTATAGAGCAGGTTATTACGGATGCGGCAATACCTAATATGTGTACTTTTTTAAATTTAATTAAGTTTTACTTAATAACAGCTTTTTTAAAACAAAAAAAAAATGATGTTTTAGTGTCTCCATATTCTGAGCCATAGTTTTTTTTATTTTTTGGGCGATTGTCTTAGGTAGGGGCTCATTTTTGGCGTGATGAGGTGACGGTTAGATTGGTACTATTTTGGTGGGCATACACCTTTTTGATTGCTTACTGTTGTACTTTTTGTGATGTAAGGTGACAAAAAAATTGTTTATTTAGCACAGTTTTTATTTTTCATTTTTTTAACGGTGTTCATCTGAGGGGTTAGGTCATGTGATATTTTTATAGAGCCGGTCTTCAACTTTTGGGGTCTGATCCCCTTTACAATGCATTCCAATGCTTCTGTATTGGAATGCATTGGCTGAATGAGTAATACAGTGTGTATTACTCATACAGCTTCCGGCCTGTGAGTTCCAGGAAGCTCTATATCAGACAAGATGGATAATAAACTGGAAAAAATCAAACCCCTGTCAATCTTAGAGTTTAACATTTTTAGGGGTCTGTCATCTCTCTTTCCAAGGACAATGGTCCAAGGATCAGAGGTCTCTCTCTTTAAATCAAAGGGAATTGTCCGCAGACTGGGAAGCTATAAAGGCATTGTCCCATTACATCGAAGGGAAAGACATTCAAAAGTTCACTCAAGATTACTACCGGTGGTACGCCAAAAAGGATCCCTAAATACAAAGGTGGACTTCTTAAGCAGAAAATTACTGAGGTCAACAGAATAGAGCCTAGAAAAGGAAGTTTTTCTCCAGATTACAGAAGTATGGGGTACTCCCCTAGTGGATTTGTTTGCCTCAGCAGAAAACACAAAACTAAGAAGATTACTTTCCATAAACCCCTTCGACGGGAAGTAGGAGTAGACTCGTTGTCACAAAAGTAGGACATTCAGCTGGCGTACGCCTTTCCTCCTCTTCAGTTAGTTCCGAGGGTGCTAAAAAAGATCTGCCTAGACAAGACCTATGTAATTTTAATAGCCCCTCTGTGGCCGAAAAAGCCGTGGTTCCTTCGGAAGCTCCTGTCAATTCAGAGACCATGGATTCTTCTCTGGAGACAAAATCTGTTGTCGCAGGGTCCAGTCTATCACCCAAAATTGGAAAGGTTACATCTGGTAGCTTGGAACTTAAGAGGGTAACATTGAAGTTAAAGGGCTCATCGGACACCATAATTAACACCATGGCGGCTAGCAGGAAAAAAGTTACTTCCAAGATTTATTCTAAGATCTGGATGAGGTTCTGTAGTTGGTGTACTCAATCGAGGAACTCTTCTCAGAGATTTTACATCCAGGCAAATTTGGGATTCTTACAAACAGGCTTTGAGAAAGAGTTGCGTCCAAATACTTTAAGAGTACATATATCAGCATTAAGTTCGGTGTTTGATGAAAAAATTGCGGACCAACCATGGGTTATCTGGGTTTTGAAAGGGGCAGATAAACTTAGACCCTTCTTAAGACCTACAGTTCCTCCCAGGGATCTTAATTTCATTCTGTCAGGCCTGGCGAATTTCCCCTTTGAACCCCTTTCGGAGGCCTCATTAAAATATGTTGTCCTAAAAACCCTATTTTTAGTAGCAATTACCTCAGCACGTAGAGTTAGTGAGATCCAGGCTCTAAAAATCGTGGAACCATTTTGCATGGTCTTTCCAGACAGGATTGTTTTAGATCGGACAATTCTTTCCTTCCTAAAGTGGTATCTAATTTTTACAGACATGAGGAGATTGTTCCATCTTTTTGTTCAAATCCAAAATCAGATGGAGAGGAGAAATTTCACAGATTAAACGTACGTAGAGCTATCTTATACTACTTAGAGACCACAAAGTCCTTTAGGAAAACTAATTACCTGTTTATACAGTTCAGTAGTGCACATAAAGGACACAAAACCACAAAGAATTCTTTGTCCAGATGGATAAAAATGGCCATATTGGAATTCTATAAGTCTACAGCTCACTCTACAAGATCCGTTGCAACATCCTGGGCTGAAAGAGCAAGCGCTTCATTCGAACAGATTTGTATGGCAGCAACATGGTCAAGCCCTCATACAGGGAGTGCAGAATTATTAGGCAAGTTGTATTTTTGAGGATTAATTTTATTATTGAACAACAACCATGTTCTCAATGAACCCAAAAAACTCATTAATATCAAAGCTGAATATTTTTGGAAGTAGTTTTTAGTTTGTTTTTAGTTTTAGCTATTTTAGGGGGATATCTGTGTGTGCAGGTGACTATTACTGTGCATAATTATTAGGCAACTTAACAAAAAACAAATATATACCCATTTCAATTATTTATTTTTACCAGTGAAACCAATATAACATCTCAACATTCACAAATATACATTTCTGACATTCAAAAACAAAACAAAAACAAATCAGTGACCAATATAGCCACCTTTCTTTGCAAGGACACTCAAAAGCCTGCCATCCATGGATTCTGTCAGTGTTTTGATCTGTTCACCATCAACATTGCGTGCAGCAGCAACCACAGGTGTACTGTTTTCCCTCCTTGTAAATCTCACATTTGATGATGGACCACAGGTTCTCAATGGGGTTCAGATCAGGTGAACAAGGAGGCCATGTCATTAGATTTTCTTCTTTTATACCCTTTCTTGCCAGCCACGCTGTGGAGTACTTGGACGCGTGTGATGGAGCATTGTCCTGCATGAAAATCATGTTTTTCTTGAAGGATGCAGACTTCTTCCTGTACCACTGCTTGAAGAAGGTGTCTTCCAGAAACTGGCAGTAGGACTGGGAGTTGAGCTTGACTCCATCCTCAACCCGAAAAGGCCCCACAAGCTCATCTTTGATGATACCAGCCCAAACCAGTACTCCACCTCCACCTTGCTGGCGTCTGAGTCGGACTGGAGCTCTCTGCCCTTTACCAATCCAGCCACTGGCCCGTCAAGACTCACTCTCATTTCATCGGTCCATAAAACCTTAGAAAAATCAGTCTTGAGATATTTCTTGGCCCAGTCTTGACGTTTCAGCTTGTGTGTCTTGTTCAGTGGTGGTCGTCTTTCAGCCTTTCTTACCTTGGCCATGTCTCTGAGTATTGCACACCTTGTGCTTTTGGGCACTCCAGTGATGTTGCAGCTCTGAAATATGGCCAAACTGGTGGCAAGTGGCATCTTGGCAGCTGCACGCTTGACTTTTCTCAGTTCATGGGCAGTTATTTTGCGCCTTAAGTTTTTCCACACGCTTCTTGCGACCCTGTTGACTATTTTGAATGGAACGCTTGATTGTTCAATGATCACGCTTCAGAAGCTTTGCAATTTTAAGAGTGCTGCATCCCTCTGCAAGATATCTCACTATTTTTGCCTTTTCTGAGCCTGCCAAGTCCTTCTTTTGACCCATTTTGCCAAAGGAAAGGAAGTTGCCTAATAATTATGCACACCTGATATAGGGTGTTGATGTCATTAGACCAGACCCCTTCTCATTACAGAGATGCACATCACCTAATATGCTTAATTGGTAGTAGGCTTTTGAGCCTATACAGCTTGGAGTAAGACAACATGCATAAAGAGGATGATGTGGTCAAAATACTCATTTGCCTAATAATTCTGCACTCCCTGTACGTTTACTAAACACTACAGGGACGACATGGGTTTCCCCACCAAACAAAAATAAATAAATAAATAAATAATAAATAAAAAAAATAATAGTAAATAAAATTCTATATATATATAGGTATAAGGTGAAGGTATGTATTGGTATGAATGGGAAAAAAAAAAGAGGAAAAGACTCACTAGGCTGTCGGTTCAGAAAGACACTGAGGAGGAGCCGGAGGAGGGTCAAATTTATACTTCCTGTCTCTACCTGGTTGGAGGCGGGTCATCTCTCATGGTATGCGTTATGTTATATGTTGTATTTACAGTGTTCAGCTGAGGGGTTAGGTCATTATTGCTACTATTTTGTGGGACGTAAGCCTTTTTGATCGCTTTTTGATTTTTTTTTACACCGTTTTTTTTTTTTTTTTTTATGGTGTTTATCACACAGGGTGGATCATGTGATATATTTATAGACCTGGTTGTTACAGACGTGGTGATACCTAAGGCTACTTTCACACTTGCGTTCGGAGCGGATCCGTCTGGTATCTGCACAGACGGATCTGCACCTATAATGCAAACGCTTAGATCCGTTCAGAACGGATCCGTTTGCATTACCATGATTATCATGATAGTGCAAACTGATCCGTTTTGACTTTACATTTCCGTTTGAAAATTGAGCCATACTGTGTCAACTTCAAACGGATCCGTCCCCATTGACTTACATTGTAAGTCTGGACGGATCCGTTTGCCTCCGCACGGCCAGGCGGACATCAGAACGCTGCAAGCAGTGTTCGGGTGTCCGTCTGCTGAGCGGAGCGGAGGACAAACGGTGCCAGACTGATGCATTCTGAGCGGATCCGCATCCACTCAGAATGCATTGGGGCTGTACGGATCCGTTCGGGGCCGCTTGTGAGAGCCTTCAAACGGAACTCACAAGCGGAGCCCCGAACGCAAGTGTGAAAGTAGCCTAATATGTGTAGTAATTATTTAATTTTTTTATCTCTTATAAATGAGCGGATATATGAAAAGGCAATTTTTTTTTCTTTGAATTTGCATATTTTTATTTATTTTTTAACTTTTTTTTATTTTCACACTTTTTTTTTATCAAGTCCCACTTGGATCTTGATGATCCAGTGGGGCTGATGGCTGTACTGTACTTTTCAATGCTCTTGGATTGCAAGGTATAGTACTATCAGGTTTCCTGATAGATGGCAACACTAGACGCCTTTGCAAAGTGTCTGGTTGCCATGGCAACGCAGCAGCCGGATGGTTGAGAGGAGGGGCCTCCCTCTATTGACCCCAAGGATGCCGCTACCATGGCAAGTGTGCAGAACGGATGTGGACCCATTCATTCTGAATGGGGTCAGAATGGATGCGGAGAGCACACTATGTGTTTTCCGCATCCGCATTTCCGGAGCTTCTGGTTCACGGCTCCGCAAGAACATAGAGCATGTCCTATTCTTGTCCGCAGCTGCGGGCAAGAATAGGACTTCTCTATTTAGTGCCGTCCATGTGCGGCCCGGTGTATTGCGGATCCGCAATAAACCACGGATGTGTGAATTGAGCCTTATTGGTCAGTTTAACTAGATAATGAAAAAGAGAAAAAAAAAACGTATTCAGATACACAATGGGTCCAGAAGTAGGTATATACGAGGATATAACCATGGGAGGCAAGGTCCTTTCCCTACAAAGGTCCTAGTTAGTCCTCAGCCTGGAGGCATCCCCTGATGGTGGGAATCCTCCTCAATGGTTCCAGTCATTTAACTGGCTGGAATACTCAATTTCACAGGATTGCAGCATACTGCTTGTCATGTAGATTTTTGTCTGTGTCCAAGTATAATAATGGAGAAATGAAAAAAGTACCATTTATTAATGTTGGTTTCTCCAACTGGAAAAATGCAATGGAAAATGAAAAGGGGATGCCACAACATGAAAAATCTACTTCCTACAAAGAATCCTGTGTAAGCTGGCTAGATAGCCTGATTTCAGGCTCTCATCTGCAGAATGACTCCCCTAGGTTATTCCTTGCCCCTCCGCTGATTCCCCTTTAAAACGCTGGCTGCCGCTAGTACAGTGGCGATCTGTCAGTTTTGACAAACTGAAAGTACTGCTTATGCTGCCCACCCGCTTCATTATGGGCTCCTCGGCAGTCGGCAGCCAAGTGAATCTTCCCCCGCCCACCACAGCTGCTATTGGCTGGGAGGGAGAGGGCAGCACTGCCATTGGCTGCCTGTGTATTTCAGCCTAGCAGGGCCTGCAGAGGCAGAAAAGAATGCGGCTTGGGGACTTAACATCAGGAAACATCGTTGCGCGCCGATCCCCTGCCCCCACCCCCAAGACAGAGCACATCAGAACTGTAAGTACCTTTTCTATCTGTTATGCACCCCTGACCAGCGCCCCCTGTGTTATATTCTCGTATATACCTACTTCTGGACCCATTGTGTATCTGAATAAATAGGGCACTACAAATCTCAGGATTTCAAAAGAAACTAAGAAAATGATACGTCCATTATGAAAGGCCTAAGTAAAGCGCATGCCAGAGAGGTAGAAGAAAACCGCCATTATATAAAGACAATTGCTGAAGTTCTTCTTTTAACAGCAAAAAAATACATTTCATAAAGAGAGCATCATTACAACTCTGATTACCTAAATCATGGAAACATGAGAGAGATCTTGTACTTATTTGCAAAAAAAAAATATTGCATTGTGGAAAAGAAACTTCATGGTCCAAAAAATGCTCGGTATTTACATCCATCCATTCAAAACGAACTTTTAGGTGTTATGGCTTCATAGCAGAGAGCCTAAAAGACAGTCCTTTTTCTATCCTGGCAGATGAGACAAAAGATCGTAGCAAAACTGAACAGCTGTCTGTTGTTGGAAGATTTTTTTTTTATCAAGCTGTCCATGAGAGGTTTTCGAAATTTTACAAAGCAGAGAGCCTTGATGCTGAATCATGACAGATGATATATTCAATGTTCTCTCTTCACTAGGGATTGATAAAAATGGGTGTGTTGGTCAAGCTTATGATGGGGCAGCAGTAATGAGTGGTTGGGTAAATGGCGTTCAAGCAAGGATTCAAAAAGAGGTGCCTACTGCTCGATATGTCCATTGCACGAATCACCGTCTAAATGTAGCTGTTGTTGACACTGTTAAAAATGTACCAGAAGCATCTGAATTTTTTGTAAAGTTGGAGAAGCTTTACATTTTTTTCCAGTACATCTGTGGTTCACTCAGTGTTTGAAAGTGTTCAGAAAGAAATAATTAAGTGATACAAGGTGGACATGTCAATATGCTGCATGTAAAGCTGTACTTCAGACACTTGAGCCTCTCTTGGAAACCCTTAAGTTATTAGCTGATGGGAAAAATACAGAAAGAATTAAAGCTAATTCCATCCTTATTTTCATTTACTTCAATTGAATTCTATCACTTGTGCTTTTTGAAAACATATTAAAAAGGACATAGGTGTTATCCAATATGCTACAAGCAAAAGATCTTGATTTGGCATCAGCAGTCCTTGTCGTCCAAACCGTCATTGAAGAACTTGAAGAAGTACGAAATGAAGAAGGCGACCCGACAGGATCCGTACAATCTTCCGCAATAGGAAAGGTTTGGGTGGATGCAATAGACTTGTGCATTAAATTCGGACTAGAAACTCCTGACTCTGAAGGAGATGAACCAGCTATAAACGAAGAGATCACAGACCACCTTTGAAGTTAAGGGACAGCATTATAATGGAAACAGTCAATGAACATAACTGAGCAAAAAGGATGATTATATACAGATTTTGTCTATGTTGTTCTTGACAAAATAATATTAGAATTAAAATCACGGATTCCTTTCTGGTAATGGAAGGCATTCAGGCACTTAACCCAAAAGCGGATTGTTTTTTGCATTTGCAAAAGTTGACCTCAATGGCAAAATTCTATGGCTATAATTTGGAGTATTTAGAAACGGAACTCACGCAGGCTCTTGTAACTTTGAAGATGAAAGAAAAATCAGATGGCATAAAAGTTAACACTGTCCTGGAGTTCACAAACTTTCTGAATCCTTATGCCGTCCCGTTCTTTGAACTGTACAGACTGTGTAAAATTGCATGCGTTTTGCCAGTTAGCAGTGCATCTTGTGAGAGAAGTTTTTCAGCACTGAAACTGATCAAATCATATTTGCGTACCACAATGACGGAGGAAAGGCTGTCAGATCTTGCCACACTAGCAATTGAGTTTTTAAGCTTGCAGACAAGATAAACATGGATCAAGTCATTGACAGATTTGCATCAATGCATAAAAGTTCACGTGTAAATCTATATTAAGTTATATGCTCTTCTCAATTCAGGGGGCTCCTGCTTGCTTCAGAGGGCTATTAACAGAGCAGAAGATAAGAAATGATAGATTAAACAGACTTTGTAATAAAGAAAGCAAAAAAAATCTAGGTTCTATTTACCATAAAGTGGCTGTACAAGTCACATACAGGGCTGTATAAACAAAGTGATTAAACTCCTAAATATCTGAGAATTGAGCAGTGAGTCTGCAAGGGCATGATCTGTACCCAAAAACTACTTCATTAAGCTAAAGTTCTTTTGGTGTGTATAGTATCTTATTAAGGCTACTTTCACACTCGAGTTTGGTGCGGATCCGTCATGGATCTGCACAGACGGATCCGTCCAGATAATACAAACGTCTGCATCCTTTCTGAACGGATCAGTTTGTATTATCTTTAACATAGCCAAGACGGATCCGTCTTGAACACCATTGAAAGTCAATGGAGGATAGATCCATTTTCTGTTGTGCCAGATTGTGTCATAGAAAACGGATCCGTCCCCATTGACTTACATTGTGTGTCAAAACGGATTCGTTTGGCTCAGTTTCGTCAGATGGACATCAAAACGCTGCAAGCAGCGTTTTGGTGTACGCCTCCAAAGCAGAATGGAGACGGAACGGAGGCAAACTGATGCATTCTGAGCGGATTCTTTTCCATTCAGAATGCATTAGGGCAAAACTGATCTGTTTTGGACCGCTTGTGAGAGCCCTGAACGGATCTTACAAACAGAAAACCAAAACGCCAGTGTGAAAGTAGCCTAATATTAACTACAGAAACTGAAACTTTGCCGTCTTTAGTTTTATCAGTTTAAAATTGTGAAAAGTTTTGTTGCCATTCTCATTCATAAAAGATTCCTCAAAAACATTCAGGTCTATTCAGTAAAAGGTAAATTGCTGGAGAATTTCAAAATCTAGACAAATAAAGACGATTTGGAAAGTGAGATAAATGGGAGAATTTTGGGCTATTTTGACCTAGATTATTCAATTCTCCTAGCTGAATTGCAGGTGAATTAGTAACAGAATTTAAAAATCTAGGTGAAAATAGCCAAAATAGAACATTTCTCCCATTCAGCTCACTTAACATATTGTATATATTGATCTAGATTTTTAAATTCTCCTGCTATTCACCTTTTAGGAATAGATTGTTTCTGAATACTCAAGCGTGTGTGAATAAGCTAGTTTTGTTCGATGCTGCACTTATTGTATGTTAAAACTTTTAGTTCTGTTCTTTGTTAAATTTAATGTTGTTTTGTGTACAGTTGTGGCCAAATGTTTTGAGAATTACATAAATACTGGAAATTGGAAAAGTTGCTGCTTAAGTTTTTATAATAGCAATTTGCATATACTCCAGAATGTTATGAAGAGTGATCAGATGAATTGCATAGTCCTTCTTTGCCATGAAAATTAACTTGATCCCAAAAAAAACTTTCCACTGCATTTCCATTGCTGTTATTAAAGGACCTGCTGAGATCATTTCAATAATCGTCTTGTTAACTCAGGTGAGAATGTTGACAAGCACAAGGCTGGAGATCATTATGTCAGGCTGATTGGGTTAAAATGGCAGACTTGACCTGTTAAAAGGAGGGTGATGCTTGAAATCATTGTTCTTCCATTGTTAACCATGGTGACCTGCAAAGAAACGCATGCAGCCATCATTGCGTTGCATAAAAATGGCTTCACAGGCAAGGATATTGTGGCTACTAAGATTGCACCTCAATCAACAATTTATAGGATCATCAAGAACTTCAAGGAGAGAGGCTCAATTCTTGTTAAGAAGGCTTCAGGGCGTCCAAGAAAGTCCAGCAAGCGCCAGGATCGTCTCCTAAAGAGGATTCAGCTGCGGGATCGGAGTGCCACCAGTGCAGAGCTTGCTCGGGAATGGCAGCAGGCAGGTGTGAGCGCATCTGCACGCACAGTGAGGCGAAGACTTTTGGAAGATGGCCTGGTGTCAAGAAGGGCAGCAAAGAAGCCATTTCTCTCCAAAAAAAATATCATGGACAGATTGATCTTCTGCAGAAAATATGGTAAATGGACTGCTGAGGACTGGGGCAAAGTCATATTCTCCGATAAAGCCTCTTTCTGATTGTTTAGGGCATCAGGAAAAAGGCTTGTCCGGAGAAGAAAAGGTGAGCGCTACCATCAGTCCTGTGTCATGCCAATAGTAAAGCATCCTGAGACCATTCATGTGTGGGGTTGCTTCTCATCCAAGGGAGTGGGCTCACTCACAATTTTGCCCAAAAACACAGCCATGAATAAAGAATGGTACCAAAACACCCTCCACCAGCAACTTCTTCCAACAATCCAACAACAGTTTGGTGAAGAACAATGCATTTTCCAGCACGATGGAGCACCGTGCCATAAGGCAAAAGTGATAACTAAGTGGCTCGGGGACCAAAACGTTGACATTTTGGGTCCATGGCCTGGAAACTCCCCAGATCTTAATTCCATTAGCGGTATGATTAAGATGGTGGTTCAATTGTTCAATCTTGTCGTTCAACATAAAATGGTGGATATATTTCTCTCTTCAGTATCTGTACTGTCACTTTAAGTTATTTAAGCACTTTATGATCTCTCTGAGAGGTATATCTGAGGTCTAACTAATAGTTCACTTGCAGTATGCAGTTAGCAGTGACTATTTGCAGATTGGTTGAGTATGATCTAGTATGGGTGCATGCAATTTGGATTGCAATATGGAATCTGAATGCTTGCAATTTGTAGCTAGCAGTTTGAATTTGCAATTGTATTTGCAATTGTAGTTTTATTTGGTGGAACTATTTTTGGCCTCTTGTTCCCATAAAACTCAGCTCTCAGTGGAGGGAATGTCTTTTCAGCTCCTGTCTCTGGTGAATAATGATTCCAGCAGCTCCTGCTAGGGGAATTCCCAGACAGGCTGTCTGTGAAGCTGGCTGTGGTTGGTGAAAACTCTTGCTGTGTGAGAAGCTGGCTGTGATTGGTCTAGACTTCTGCCCAGCAACAACAGATTAACACTATGCTTTCTGTTGTTTCTGCTGTGTCACTGAGCATACCTTACATTACAAAATTAATCTTAAAGGCATATTATCTTTTTCTGCCTCTGTGAACACAAAACATAACAGTTATATGACATCCAAAACATGATGCCACAGTAAATAACTCTGCTTTTGTCTTTTACACATAAACATAGGAACTGTATTAAAGTTATTAGCAGGTTTAGCTGTATACACATATAAGCTATACTAGCAACCTAGGACAGGTCTTAGCTATCCAGCTACACTCCCACCAAAATTACCTATAATTCTATGTTCTTAGTGGTAGGACTTGAACATGAATTTAAGGAATTTTCCATCAGGTTTTCAACTTCCAAGTGTCTTTTATCACTCTCAAGAACAACTAACTTCTGTATCGGACGTTCCAACCTGAGTGTAGTGAGACGTTTTCCCTTTTTGTCAAGTTTTGAGTCTCCTATTTATAACAACACTCTTCTTACTAGTTTGTCTTCATCCTTTTGAACTTCTAGAACTTTGGCCAATTTCCATTGACTTCTAGGTAAATCTTCTTCTTTCACTAACACTATGTCACCAACTTGGACATTTCTTCTGGGTGTTTGCCATTTACTTCTTAGCATAAGACTGGGTAAGTACTCTTTCTTCCATCTATTCCAAAACTGTACTGATAGATATTGAACTCTTCGCCGTCTCCTTCTGGCATATAAATCCTCTTTGGTGAACTTGCCAGGCGGCGGCTGTATGTTATCAGACTTAAGGTGAAGTAGATGGTTGGGAGTTAAAGGGTCCAAACTTGTTGGATGGATCGTTGATGTTATTAACTGTGAGTGGACGACTGTTAACAATAGACATTACTTCATAGAATAGGGTCCTAAGTGAAGCATCATCTATTCTTCCGTCGTTCTTTTTCAACACTGAACATTTCTCACAGTTCTGATTTGTCTTTCCCAAACTCCTCCTGTATGGCTTGCATGTGGAGAATTCATGTAAAAATCACACTGTTTGGCTACATGCACACGACCATATGTGTCTTGCGGTCCGAAAATTGCGGATACGCAAAAAAAATGGATGAAGTTCCGTATGCCATCCGGTTTTTTTTTTGCAGATCCATTGTAATAATGCCTATCCTTGTCCCCAAACTAGAAAAAAATAGGATATGCACTATTTTTTGGGTGGGGCAACCGATCGGACATACTGATGCCGACAGCAAACGGTGTGCTGTCCGCGTTTTTTGCGGACCCATTGAAATGAAAGGGTCCGCATCCTATCCTCAAAAAAAAAGGAACGGACATGGAAACAAACAACATTTGTGTGCATGTAGCCTTTCTCTAACGAATACTCAGTTACTTTATCTTTATCAATCCCTTTTTTAAAGCTTTCTTCAATTCATTCTTTGCTCCAATAAAATTAGATCCTTGGTCAGATCTAAGCTCTCTGACAGTACCTCGAATGGCTATGAAACATCACAAGGCGTTGATGAATGCGTCAGTTGACATATCTTCTAACATTTCCAGGTGAATCGCTCTGGAACTCAGACATGTAAATATTAGTCCATATCTCTTGTACTCCTTGCAGTTCTGTTTGGTGATGAATGGGCCAAAACAATCCATTCCGCTATAAAGAAATGGTGGTGATGGGTTTACACGATCTGCCGGTAAATCTGCCATTCTTTGTTCTTCTGTAGGTCTACGTGCCTTTCTGAAGAGTACACATTTACTTATATATTTTGCTATAACTTTGCTTCCTTTCACAAATCAGTAACCACCTTCTCTCAAACAGCTTTGGGTAAAGCTTCTTCCTTGATGCAAGGATATGTTGTGGTAGTGATCAATAATCAGTCTTGTGAAGGTTGAGTTTTTGGGTAGAATTTCTAGATGCTTCACTCTGCTAGGTAACAATGCATTTTCCAGTCTCCCTCCCACCTTTAGTATACCATCCTGCAGAACAAGATTAAGCTTGTACAATGGGCGGTTGTTAGGAAGCCCTTTAGGTTCTCTTCAACTCTTCACTGTAGTATCTCTGTTGAATGAGTCTTATGACTGTTTATCCAGCTTTTATTCTTTCTTCTACATTCAACAATTCCTTCTTTCTGATTCCCTTGGCCAAACGTTAAATTCGAGCTACTACATTTATGACTGTATTCTATTTTGAACATCTGGCTAGTCTTTCAAGTATGTCATCTTGACACTTGGCAGCAGTGCTCAATGTTTGTACAACTTTTACTTCTGGATCACCCATAGACAATTCTGTGTAACCTTTACTGGGCGTGATTTCCTCTCCCGAAGGAACTCTGGACCGGTGAATCAGTTTGAATTTTTAAATTCTGTTACATTCAGGCCTCTTGAACCTCTGCTGGGTTATGCTTTGTGTCAATGTGATGCCAATGTTCCAGATTTGTTATTTCCTGAATTTTCTAAACTCTGTTGGCGACAAAGATATGGAATCTTCGAGCTTCGTTGTTTATGTATCCTAGGACAACTTGTGAGTCTGTCCAAAAATATTCTTCATCTATTTTCAATTCCAATTCTTCTCTCAGAAACTTGCTTACTGATGCTGAAACTACGGCTGCTGTCGGTTCAAGTCTTGGTATTGTCTGAATACTGGTATGTGCAACTCTGGCCTTCCCCCTAACCAGGGCACAGTGTATCTTTTCTTCTCCTATTACTCTGATGTAGGAGCACTGACCATAACTATAACTACTGGCATCTGAAAAATGATGAAGTTCTAATTTCTTGTACTTTCCGAAATCATGAGGTACAAAACATCTGGGTATCCGAACTTCTCTCAAGTTTTGCAAGTCTCTTATCCAACTCGCCCACCTTGGCCTCAAATTTTCAGGTATGGGCTCATCCCATCCCAACTTCTGTCTGCATAATTCTTGCAGTATTTATTTTGCTCTGAGTAATACTGGGGCTAAGAATCCCAATGGATCAAATATAGAAACCACTGCGGAAAGAATGGTTTGTCTAGTTGCAACTTTCTCTTTAATAGATACTTCAAAGAAGAACTTGTCGTTCTCTACATTCCATCCCAATCCAGGTACATTCTGAACTGGAAGATGATCATAATTGAGATCTACATTCTTCATTGTTGCTGCACATTCAGAGTCACTGATGGATTCCAGTACCTCTCTGTTGTTTGAGATGAATTTGTGAAGGTGCAGGTTTCCTCTTGCGCATAACTCTTGGCTTTCTTTCACTAGTTTGATTGCCGATTCTGTGGATGGGCAATCCTTTTCATTCTGATTGGGCAGGTACTTCATACCATAATTGGCGCAACCTGGAGATGCTGCTGCTCCAAACAAGTGTACTTTCATTCTGTATTCTGCTGGCTCTGTTTCTGTATCTCCGTTCTCTCACCATAGAAACCTCAGGAAGTCTTTATCTTCATTCTTCACATGAAACTGGTGGAACATCTTTTCAACATCACACATGACCGCTACGGGATACTTTCTGAATCTACAGAATACTTCAGGCAGAGTGTTTGTAAGATCTGGTCCTTTTAGTAGATGATCATTCAATGCAACACCATTGTACTTTGCTGAGCAATCAAATACTACTCTAATCGTATCTGGTTTCTTTGAGTGGTAAATACCTTGATGTGGGATGTACCACACTTCTCCCTCCTTCTTTAGGCTGATTATTGACTTTCTCTGCATGTCCTTCTTCGAGGATGCCTTCCATGAATTTCAAATAATCCTGCTTGATTTTGGGATCTCTTCCCATCTTTTTTTTTCAAACATTTCAATCTTGCTAAGGCAAGATTTCTGTTATTTGGCAGACGAGGTCATTCTCTAAAGGGTAAGGGCATTTCAAGATAACCTTGTTGATTCTGCTGAATACTTTCTTCTAGCGTGTGAACGAACTATGTCTTCTTGGGATACACTCTTTTCTTTAGAACTTATGTCTGCGAAGTCGGATTCAAGGATCTTGAATACTTTTGCTGGACATACAGTTGGTTACTCTTGGACAGATATTCGATGACACTATCCTGTCACCTGTCTTAAATTTGCGATCTGCTGTTTTCCTCTAACAACACCCCATCCTAGATCAGTTTGAACAGCGTAGGGTTCACCCTTTCCTTCTGTGATTACCTTTCATGGTTCAAAGGCTTTAGGACAATCGTAACCTATCAACAGTCCAACACCAAACTCCTTCAGCTGGGACATTTTATGAGATATGACAGATAGGTGCTCTCATTTATTGGCTGTTTCACATGTAGGTGTGCAATCTCGATCTTTTTGTATAAGCTGAAGGTAGATCTAATGTGAAATCCTCTAACTCTCAGTCCTTTGACCCTTTGACTGTTCACTAATGTGTCTCTCTCCGTCATTGTGGTGAGTTTGAGCTTCACTGGTTCTGTAGCCACTTGTAATTTCTTGCAGAGTTCTTGATCAATGAAGGTGACATCACTCTGGGCATCCAGTAGCTCCTTTTAGGATTTAATATGCACACTGGTACAACCATTGATGTGCCATTGCTTTATCCTTCCCTCACTCTACAAGAGAATACAGATACTTTCTTTCCTTCTTCAGTATCTTTAGGTATTGAGGATTTTCATGTAGTGGTGTAGGATGGCGTCCTTTGCAAATGCTGCATGTGGCCTTTTTCTTACACTCCTTAGTAACATGGTGTTTTCTTAGGCATCCGAAACACAGTTGGTTATCCAGCACAAATTTTTTATTTTCTTCTGGGGACTTCGCCTTAAATTTTTGGCACTTATGTATGGAGTGGTTCTCTCCACAGAACAAACATTTGAAGGTAGTCTGATGATTTGTCGGTTCTGTCTCTCTACTGATCCCAGTAGTGACTTGAACTTGCTCTCGTAGGTATCTGGACCTTTAGCTGTTGTGTTGGTTGCAAAGCTAGTTGCTCTTGCACGTCTTATCTCTCTTGCAGGCATTTCTTCTAAGGATTTTGAGACGTAAGATGATGTTACTGGATTACATGCTATCCGTACTTCATTATTGACAAACTCAGAGAACTTTTTAAAACTTGGGAAGTTCTTACCTAGATCTAACTGTTTAGTCACATAGCGATTTCATCTAGAAGCCACTTCTTCAGGTAGCTTAGTTAGCATCCTGTGGTTTTCTAGATAGTCGTTCAGTACTTCTAGTCCTTGAACATGTGGGATGGCATTGCTGCATGCTTGCAGGAAGTAACCATACTTTTGGAGTCTGAAGTGTTATTTAGGACCTATTTTAGGCCAGTTATTCAGTTTCTCTCTAAAGGCTCTTTGTACTAAGAAAGGATGACCATATCTTGCATTTAATTTTTCCAAAGCTTGCTTGTAGGCTTTTTCGTCTTTTCTATAGAAGTTACCTTCAAGAACTTCCTTGGCTTCTCCACCAACATATCTCTGAAGGTAGAATAACTTGTCAACTGCACTGAATCAATGCTGCTCAATGATCATTTCAAAACTTGCCTTCCACTCTATGAACTTCAGTACATCTCCGGAAAATACAGTGGGTTCCGGAATGGGAAGTCTAGGATCTCTGTGGTCTTGGTGGGACAATGGTTGTAACACTCTCCTGAGCATTGCCATGGCATCTAGGAATATAATCATCCGGTTCTATTTACTCACTTACTTCTGAATTAGTTGAATGAGTACTTTTCTTCATCTTTTCCGGTAGAGATAGAGGGTAAATTCACACACCTTTTTCCTAACACTGGACTAGGCCTCTCTTTGTTTTTATGAGCAGGGATGGAAGGATAATAACTTATTTCTTCACTACATGCTGGAGATTTCCTTTCATTCTCCTAGGCATATGAAGAAAAGTAGGAGTCTGTTTCATCACTTAGTACAGATTTGAACCTATGACTACTCTGACTCATATCCTCCTCATGTACTCTGAGTCTGGATTTCTTCTTTCTGCTTTTCAAGACTTTTTATCTGTTGGCGCTGTGCCTCGATTTCAGCTTCCATCTGATGACGTTGTGCATCCTTTTCAGCTTCCTTTTCATCCTTCAGTTTGCGCTGCGCCTCAATGGCATCTATTTCAATTTCTGCTCTCTTGACAGCAAGTTGTTCAGCTAATTCCTTTTTTTTGGCTGAAGTATTTGAGGACTCTGATATATGGGTGGCACTTCTGTTAGCGAAGGAAGTCACACTCGAGATTGTGGTACCACCTAAGGACCTAGCATAGTCTCATAAAAAGCTGATTCATTCTACTTCTTGCGTTAACTTCATCATAGTTTTCTGCTTATGATAGTTCTCTCATGAGCTTTACCAAATCTTTAGTGACCGCAGTACATGTGTCCATGTTCCTTACAATATCCTGGAAAGGTGTCGTAAATGACCGCAGGTTGACATATGCTGCCATAAGCTCTGATTCAGATTCTTCTACCATCTCTACCATATCACTCAAGTTCCCTTTTATACTTTCTTGCTTTAGCTTTTTACGAATGTCTTTAATATATAATTTCCATTTATCATACATTCTGGCAAACTTTTTTCCTTTCAGTGCTGCTTCTTGCTCCACACTTTCCAGCATCTTTGGGGTCGGTTTTCTGGCAAGTGATGAACGTCTTAGTTTATCTGCTTGGGCTATATTTGTTTGAGGCAAGACTAATGCTGCATCAGACTCTTCTACCTCAGACAGGTTCCCTTGCTCTTCCCCTTCTACTCTTTCTTTGCATTCTATAACAGTGGCATGGTAATACTAGGCTCAGACATTTTACTTGCTTTTGTCTTTAACACATAAACATAGAAATTGTATTAAGGTTATTAGCAGGTTTAGCTGTATACACATCTAAACTATACTAGCAACCTAGGACAGGTCTTAGCTGGCCAGCTACAGGGAGGAACAACTGTGGTAGTGATCATTCCTCCCCCATTCACTTTGCATGAGCCTGTGTAAAGGTACGTCTAAATGATGACATGTGTTGCTCAACAATTTGTTGCAGTAATGTCGTGCAACATTATTTGTAATGATAGTCTATTGTGTCGCACTGTGATATGCTGTGACTGCGACACAACAGTGACACAAACATCCATTCAAGTTGCAGTGCGACACCATTGACTATCATTGCAAACAATTTTGCAGTGTATTTTGTTCTGCGACACATGTCGTCGTGTAGACGTACCCTTATAGGCAACATTTTTTGTGGTCCCTTGAAATAGAACAATGACAGTACGGCCCTCAGACCAAAAAAGGTTGTACACTACTGGTCTAGAAGATGAAGGTTTGTACATCAACATAGAAGCTGATTCTTTACTGTAAGAGCAGTGAAATTATGGAACTCTCTGCCAGCAGAACGTGAAGGGGAACTCACAGGTTAAAAAAGGGCCTGGATGTATTTCTTAAATATTTTTACAAGTTATAATTACTAAACTAGATTTTGGGACATCATCCATGGCAGTTAAAATATGATTCTCCGAACCTTTAGTAATTCATTTCTATGGGGATTTTAAACATTTTTTAAACATTAATTTATTAAAAAGGACAAATCTGATAGACTTCAAAGATACATGGCACATCTCTGTACGTTAAGGCGCTTCGGTTGTATTAATTGCAGAATTCTGCCGCAATCTGCGACTTCTCCCTGCTCACGCCAGGTTTAAAAAAAAGTGGGCAGGGAAGGAGACGGGGCTGCTGGCCCATCTCATTTACCATTTTCTACGCCTGTTTTAGGCATTAGAAAAGGGTCTAAATGTAAGACAGCTAGGAGGCTGTCTTCATTTAGAAGCCGTGGTGTATACGCCAAAGTGATGTAGAGTTCATAAGAGCTCAAACACACGACCACGCCGTGTTTTGCAGTCCACAAATTGTGGATCCGCAAAACACGGATGCTGCCCGTTTGTGTTCCTCAATTTGTGGAACGGAACGGGCCTCCCATAGTAGAAATGCCTATTCTAATAGCACATGTTCTATTTTTTCGCAGGGCCTCGTCGTGTGCTGTTCTTTTGCAGCCCCATTGAAGTGAATGGGTCTGCATACGAACTGCAAAAAATGTGGCTCGGATGCGGACCCAAACAACGTTCGTGTGCATGAGCCTTAATGCTCATGCACACGACCGTATGTATTTAGCGGTTCTCAAAAAACGGATCCGCCAAAAATATGGATGACGTCCATGTGCATTTCGTATTTTGTGGAACGGAACAGCTGGCCCCTAAAAGAACAGTACTATCCTTGTCCGTAATGCGGACAATAATAGGACATGTTCTATATTTTTGCGGAATGGAAATACGGACATACGGAATGCACACGGAGTAACTTTCGTTTTTTTTGCGGACCCATTGAAATGAATGGTTTTGTATACGGTCCGCAAAAAAAAAAACGGAATGGACACAGAAAGAATATATGTTCGTGTGCATGAGCCCTTATTCTGATTTCCAGATTTGTTTCCCTAAGGCCACATTCACACAACCGTGGTGCTGCTGTGCCCATGTTGTGGACCAAAAAACACATGCACTGGCCCTGTGAACTCCACATTGGGGTCTGGACCTATTAAGAACTCCACATTGTGGTGTGGACCGATTGACTTTAATGGGTCCATGATCAGCAAAAGCAGCAGAAGATAGGACATGTGCTATGTCTTGCTGAGCGGAGGTACAGACACAGAGGCTCACATAAACACACGCAAGCTTTTGGGTCCATCCTTGCCTCCAGGCTGCAAAAAAATAGGACATGTCCTATCTTTGCCACATCTTGCAGATTGCGGACCAATTAAAGTCAGTGGATCCATTGCAATGCAGAGTGCACATGGCTGGTGCCGATGTTTTGCAGATCCATGGTTTGTGGTCTGCAACATGAGCAGGGCCGTCACATGTGAATGTAGCCAAAAATGAGGAAAATCGTCTTCTGTCTCATGGGATTTTTTTGCCTTCGTCTGGATCAACTTTGCAGGATAATATACTGAACTGGAAGGACGATTGTCTTTTTTTAGCCTGAGGCTTTATTGGTCAGTGATTTCCATCAGTGATTGTGAGTCATAACCAGGACTGGATCCTGGAGCCTGGAGGGAAAGATCTTCTTCTGTTCTGTGTTTAGAGCGGCACCTGGTTTTGGCTCACAATCACTGATGGAAATCACTGAACAAACACTGTTGTGTGAATTAGGGCTCATTCAGCACAAACAGCAGGTGTGCAATATACGGGTACCAGCCATGTGAATCTTGTATCACAGATGTGGAATCATTGACTTGAATGGATCTGCAATCCGCTAGATACAGAGCAGAGGCACAGATTGGAAGCCCATGGAAACACTACGAAGCGCCTCTGCACCGCATAAGATAGGACATGTTCTATCATTTGACGTGTATTGATGATCATGGACCCGTTCAAGTCAATGGATCCGCACCGCAATACGGAATTTATACAGCTGGTGCCCATGCATTGCAACACAGAAAGGGTTAACAGCAAAATAAACCTTGATATGCTTTAATCTGATTCTGCAGTTTACAGAAATACCCCGTATGTGGTAGTAAACTGCTGCCACATACGGGCTGTGGTCAGAAGGAAAGGAGCGCCATAAGGTTTTTGGAAGCAGATTTTGATAGAATGGTTTTTGAGCACCATTTTGTATTAGAAGAGACCCTGATGTACCCCTACAATGAAAACCCTCAAAAAGTGACCCCATTTTTCAAACTACACCCCTCAAAGAATTTATTAATGGGTGTACTGAACACTTTGAACCCATAAGCGTTTTATGGAATTTAGAAACACTTGGCTGTAAAAATAAAAAGTTTAATTTCTTACAATAAAATGTTGCTTTAGCCCCAAATTTTTCATTTTCACAAGGGGTAACAGGAGAAAAAGCACCCCATAATTTGTTGTCCATTTTCTCCTGAATACAGCAACACCCCAAATGTGGTACATGGGGCACATGGCAAGACTCAGAAGGGAAGGAGCGCCATATGTCTTTTGCAGCGCAGATTTAATGGATTGTTTTATGTGCACCATTCGTTTTTAATTTTTGAGTGGTTAATTTTTTGCGGGATGAGGTGACGTTTTCATTGGTACCATTTTGGGGTACATATGACTTTTTGATCACTGAAGGTGAGGTGACAAAAAAGGACTGTTCTGGCACAGTTTTATTTATTTACTTTTACAGCGTTCACCTAACAGGGTAGGTCATGTGATATTTTTATAGAGCAGGTCGATACAGTCGCAGCGATATCTAATATATCTATTTTTTTATTTTTGTTAAGTTTTACACAGTGAGAGCATTTTTGAAAAGAATAAAATCTTGTTTTTGGGTTGCCATTTTCTGAGAGACATTTTTTTTTTAGCAATTGTCTTATCTAGGGGCTCATCTTTTTCAGGATAAGATGACGGATTGATTGGTACCATTTTGTGGTACATATAACTTTTTGATTGCTTAATATTATACTTTTTGTGAGACAAGGCGAACAATAATGGCTGTTTTGGCACATTTTTTTTTATTTATTACAGCATTCACATGTATGGCGGCGGTCAGGAAGAAGTTAATGCTCAAGTGACTTCAAGGGGTTGTGCAGTGCTATGATACTGATGACCTATCCTCCTCCAATCATCTGCTTGAGGAGAACATAGTGCTGTATACTCTTCAATGTATACCTGCACACTATCTAGATTGTAGCAGCAATGCAGTGTAATAACAGCTTCCTCTGCATTTCAAGTACTAAAATATAAATGGCATGCGGGTAAACATTGAAGAGAACAAATCGTTCACAGGAACGCCGTAATCTGATTGGTGGGATGTTGGACATTCTGCCAATCTGATATTGATGATCTATCCTGTGCATAGATAATCAATATCATAGCACTGCACAACTCCTTTAAGGTCAACTGCTCCAGTTAGGTCTCATTAGAGATTAGCAGACTGATTCTAAACTAATCGGATTTGTCCTGAATTTCACAAAAACTTTGCGTTTCAATTTGAACAAATCATGCAAAATGGCACATGCATTTTACTTTTAAAATTCAGTAAACTAGCAAGGCAAACAGGGCATTGAGAATGAAAATGGAGAAACATGTAACCCAAGGCACGGGCCCGGCTGGTGGGCTTGCCCACAATGTTTTGCAAACAGCCAATCAGGAGGGAGGATACTGGCAGTTCAATTAGACTCTGTGCTAACTGTTGTCACTGCCAGATCTCTGAGAAGCTCTGACAAAAGTTCTTCAGTACCTCTTGTTTGAGGTTCTTTTGTTTTGGTTTCATTTTGTCATCTTGTTTCCCTCTCTCAGCTGTCATCTAGTTGCACTGATTGCATCCCTTTATATCCCCTCCCATACTGCATCACTTTGCGGTTTATACAACTTCCTGGATTGTGCTCACTGCTAGATGCTGCAACTGCCATTTCCTCAGATAAGTCTGTTCCTTTACTTTGTGTTTTCCTGTTAGCTTGATCTTAGGTGACCCTGACTCCCTCCATATTAAATGTAGGGAGCCGGTGGTCATGTCCCCTCACTATTATAGGGTTTTCAGGTGTCACACAGTCTAGGTACGAGGGCATGCAATTATCTATCATAAAGATCTTTGCATGGGCTGAGCAGTCAGGGAGAGCTCTAGGGCTTTTATAGGGCTCACCTTTATGTTCCTTAGTTTGGGATCAAGTCAGTCGGATCTTTATTTGTGTCTTCTAGTTTTCTGCAACACCATCCGTGACAACTGTGAAGCACAGACACCATCATGAGCTCAGTCACTGAGTGAGAGAATGTGTCTGCTATGTCTCTGACAGACACCAATTAGACACAAGCCAGCCATCTTAGGGTCTTGCAATGATAGTGTAAGGATACATTTAGGTAGATTTAATTACTAGGTAGAAAGTCAGGTTTTATCTGTAGGGAGAGCACAGGGGCAGTCAGTGTACTTGAAATGGGTGTGTTAACAGTGAGGGAAGAATCTGGGGCTTTTCTTGTCCTGCATTACCTGCACAAAAATCAATAAAAGAGATGATACAATTTTTGTTGTGCTTTTGCCAGCATTTCTCCCCAAAAATGTTATAAAGCTTCTACAGTCCATAAGTGTTTTACAGGCATATTCCCAGCACCTCCATCGGTGTATATTTTGCTTTAAAAAACTGTCGCAATTTTGCTACTGTTTATAATTGTTTAATTCAGTGCATTTTAGTGCATCAATACCAGTGTACAGTATAGCAAGAGACAATTAATTGTGCATGTGTTTATTACTATAAGAACAGTTGGAATTTTGCCATATGTAATTCAGCACATTTTATTGCCAGTGTACTTGCCAGTGTACTGTCTGTTCATAGCAGAGGATGTTTAATTGCGCCTGTGTTTATTACCCATAAAAACCTGTTGCAATTTTTCTACTGTTTATATGTGTACAAATGTGTACACCTCCATCGGTGTATATTTTGCTTTAAAAAACTGTCGCAATTTTGCTACTGTTTATAATTGTTTAATTCAGTGCATTTTAGTGCATCAATACCAGTGTACAGTATAGCAAGAGACAATTAATTGTGCATGTGTTTATTACTATAAGAACAGTTGGAATTTTGCCATATGTAATTCAGCACATTTTATTGCCAGTGTACTTGCCAGTGTACTGTCTGTTCATAGCAGAGGATGTTTAATTGCGCCTGTGTTTATTACCCATAAAAACCTGTTGCAATTTTTCTACTGTTTATATGTGTACAAATGAGCATATTTTCCAGCATCACCAACGGTATATAGTTTGACCACAGACTGTGTGTCCAATTACACCTTGTTGAAAAATTTATTACAAGAATTCTATTCATGACAGACCAGTGTAAGTAACCTTTGGTCTGTTAGTGCAGGCTAGAAAGCTGTGTCAGACCTAGGCTAAGCTTGAGTGGTGGGAGTGGTAATGTGGTCATTTGTCTCTAGAATAAAAATTGTCTGGCGAAAACTCCATGTATCAAAGTCATGTACCTGACCTAACATATACTGTTTGGACTCTCAATTTTTTTTTCAAAAGAAGTAATGAAAACTGTATGTATCGGAGACCAGATCTACTATTGTGTCCGTGGCACACCAACAATCTGTATAAAAAGTACCTTAGTACTTTTGGCCAGCTATGAATATTATATATATTTTTTTATTGTTTACAAGTGTCTCGTTTTACAAACATTTTTCACAGCTGTCCTGCAGTTTCAGACATTGGCGACTTCTAGGATCAATATATAGGGGGGGCACAGAAGATATACAGTCAAAAATGGGGGGGCACTAATAATGTTCACCAGCTAATCATACGCCCTGGCGCCGGGGTAATATAATTAACTGAGGAGGGCTATCAGACATTATAAAGGGGTAATATAGCTTACATTACCCCTGTATTACGTCCCTGATAGGATAGAACTCCTTAGTTATGTTACCCCTGTGATGCCCCTTAGTTATATTATATAACTAAGGGATATCAGGGTACATTACACAGGGGTAATATAACTGAGGGGTATCAGGGTACATTATACAAGGGCAATATAACTGAGGAGGGCTATCATGGGACATTATACAGGGGTAATGTAAGCTATATTACCACCGTATAATGCCTGATAGGCCTCCTGAGTTATATTACCCCTGTATAATAATGTACCCAGATACACCTTAGTTATATGACCCCGCCGGGATCATATAACTAAGGGGTATCCGGGTACATAATTATACAAGGGTAATATAAGTTACTCAGGAGGCTTATCACGGCATTATACGGTGGTAATATAAGTTATATTACCCCCTGTATAATGTACCCTGATTACCCTCAGTTATATAACTGAGGGTAATCAGGGGACATTATGGGTAATATTATAACTAAGGGGTATCAGGGGACATTATACAAGGGTAATATAACTGAGGAGGGCTATCATGGGACATTATACAGGGGTAATGTAAGCTATATTACCACCGTATAATGCCTGATAGGCCTCCTGAGTTATATTACCCATGTATAATAATGTACCCTGATACCCCTTAGTTATATGACCCCGCCGAGATCATATAACTAAGGGGTATTCGGGTACATAATTATACAAGGGTAATATAACTCAGAAGGCCTATCAGGCATTATATGGTGGTAATATAAGTTATATTACCCCCTGTATAATGTACCATGATACCCCTTGGTTATATTACCCCCTGTATAATGTACCCTGATTACCCTCAGTTATATAAGTGAGGGGTATCAGGGGACATTATGGGTAATATTATAACTAAGGGGTATCAGGGTACATTATACAAGGGTAATATAACTGAGGAGGACTTAGTGCTATCAGGGGAGTGGGGACATTATACAGGGGTCCTTAGTTATATTACCCCTGTATAATGTACCAATTATACCCTAAGTTATAGGGGTAACCGTATCATTAGGAACAGGTTGAGGAGGGGCTGGGCGCAAACCAAGCAGGAGGGAGGGCAGGCCATTAGGCGAGGTACTAGGTAGTGGAGGTATAGGGGTACATACTTTTTTAAAAACTTTTTAGCAGAGAGAACTCAGAACATGAAGGCAAGGCAAGGCACTCACTGGCAGGCGGCTGCAATTTGCAAAGTCCGTTCACGCGGGCGGGCAGGCACGCAGCACCGTAGCTTTACGTGTTGACGACCGTGACGTCAAGTCGTCAACTTGTCTCTGCGGCTGCCACACTCCCAGCCTGCGCCCGCTCTGCACACTCTGCCTCCGCGAGTCCGGTGGGTCCGAACGCCGCCCCCACCACGGCACCACCCCATCTGTCACGTCACTCTCATAGACGACGGACTGACTGTATGTATCTATCTGTGTGTTCTCTTCTCTGTCAGAGGTGAGTACTTTAACTTTAATCACTGACACTGAGTCAGTAGTGCGGGTGGCCGGCACGGCAGCAGCAATTAGCGAATCAGCAGGGGGGCACCCGGGGGGGGGCAAGGAATGACCTGGGGGGGCAATTTCCTCCCCTTGCCCCCCTGTAGCGACGCCACTGGTTTCAGACCTACCTAAATTAATTCTAGTCTATGGTATTAGTCCTTCCGGCCAGCTGTAATTTTTTTTCTAAAATGAACCAATGACAATACTATTTCATGGATACTCAGAAGGGTTAAAAGTCCCCAGAAAAGGTATAGATCTAAAAACTTTTTCAATAAGTGGAATAGTTATATGAGCCAACACCTGACCTAAAATGAGGTACAGAAACTCATACAAAGTTTGCCTTTCACAGAATGGTATTTACATGCTGATTTGAAGGTTAGGGAATGCTAGGTAGACTAAAAGTATTGCCGGTAACATGATATGATATGACTAAAACAGGAGGCGGGAGGCGCTGTACAGATGGGAGGGGGAAGATGGGGACTGGGGCAGGGGTTATTGTTTATAGTATATAATGGGTTGTAAAATGGTTCACTGTATATTTCTTTTTTTGTTTGACAATCATACTCTTATGGTGAACAATAAAAAATGTTAAATAAATAAAAAATGTTTACAATTGTCTTGTTGTCCAAAACTTTTTTTTACAATTGTTGTGCAGTTCCACGCCTTTCCCAAAATTTTATCTGGTTTGTGGTATCAGTACTTCTAAGAATTTTTTTTAAATGTTCTTGCTCTCAAATCATTGAAGAACAAGATCTTCCCCAAAATCTGGTTGTATCCCTAAAAATCTGTTCTCTCCAGTGTGGCCAGTTCAGAAATTGTCTCTTTCGTGAACCCCCTGTATAAGATGCTTTTGTTTGTCTTCTATGGTAGCTGGTATCGTTTGATATCTCCTTGGTGGAGGGGTTCGGTAGAGGACCCTAAAAGGTCAGGCCTCCATGCTGCTTGCCCATAGCAAGGTGATGAAGATAAATTGGAACAGAAGGCCCATGTCTGTTCAGAGAAATAGCGGGACACTGATGCTTCTTCTAAAGACAATGAACTAATGAATGGTAAGAGAGGGAACCCTACAGATCACAGGAGTCTGATCAGTGATGTCACTATTTGTGCATCACAATGATCCCAGTGCCACATACTTATGATGTGTGGGGTTTTGTTCTGGTAGACAGGCTATCGGACGCAGTATAGAGGCAATCACAAAGTCTTTAACTTAAATAGTTCGCTGTTTATTCACACATAAGGGAAAACAAAATTACCGTTCATAGTCTTGGTGTTTGTTCACACCATACAATGTCCATAGAACAAAATCTTCACATGGTTAGCAGTTTTCCACCCGCAGTCCACAGCAGACTTTAGTGGCCTGTTTCCCGGCATGCGGCTCTCAGCCCTTTAGTACGGCACATATTCACAGGTCCCAAAACACTGAGACTCCCCAGCTTCTCTGTCAGATGGAGGATAAACCACACCCAGCTGAGACTGCTGGCTGGGTTTTATATAGGCCAAAAAAGACCAGGCCTGGAGCATGGGGAGAATCCACACACCCAGCATTTTGGCTACTCCCAGTAAGAGCAGGCCAGAATCGGCTTTACAGCCATACTAACAACAAATGGTGTCAGTGAGCACTAGCTGCCTCTGACACTTAAAACTACTGGCTCTTACCTCACCGAGGCCAGGAATCTCGGTGACACATACCTTCCATCAATGACGGCCCCTTGCGCCTTCCTACATACCTCCCCCTTTGTTCAACCCTGAGGGGGTGAACACCCACCAGACAATGTATCCAGGACAGGGCATCTGCGTTTCCCTGTAACCTGCCTGCCCTATGTTCCACGGAAAATTTTAAGTTTTGTAATGACAAGAACCACCTGGTGACCCGAGCATTCCTCTCTTTGGCCTGGCTCATCTACTTGAGAGGGGAGTGGTCGGTCACCAGACAGAACTTTCTCCACAACAGGCAATAGCGGAGAGACTCGACTGCCCATTTGATGGCCACGCACTCTCTCTCCACTATACTGTACCTAGTCTCGGCTGGGGTAAGCTTTCGGCTCAGGAAAACAACAGGATGTTCCTCCCCATTGATGTCCTGAGAGAGTACAGCTCTGAGGCCTACTTCAGTGGCATCAGTCTGTACCACAAACTCCCTCTTGAAGTCAGGCGTCACCAATACCGGGGACCCACACAGGGCAGACTTCAAAGCGGACAAAGCCTTTTCCGCCTGGTCATTCCACTGAACCATCACTGACTTTCTTCCCTTCAAAAGGCCTGTCAATAGTGCGGCGACTGTAGCACAATTGGGGACAAACCTCATATAGTACCCCCACCATACCCAGGAATGACTTTACTTGCCGAGTAGTGACAGGTTGGGGCCAATTCCTAATTGCCTCACTTTTGTTCACCTGAAGTTCGATAATTACATACCCCAGGTACTTGGTCTCTTCTAACCCTATTGTGCACTTTTTTGGGTTAGCGGTTAAGCCCGCCTTCCTAAGGGAGTCCACTACAGCCTGTACTTTAGGTAGGTGACTTTCCCAGTCGGTGCTGTGGATAACGATATTGTCCAGGTACACCGAAGGTACAATGTCCATTAGCCTTTGAAACGTGGCGGGAGCGCCATGTAGACCAAAGGGTAATACCTTGTACTGATACAGCCCCTCTGGTGTGATGAAAGACGTTTTTTCCTTGGCAGCCTCCGTCAAGTGTACCTGCCAGTACCCTTTGGTGAGGTCCAACACAGAAAAATACCGGGCTTGGCCCAACTTCTCAATAAGCTTATCCACTCGGGGCATGGGATATGCATCAAACTTGGACACCTCATTCAGTTTGCGGAAGTCGTTGTCAGAAACGCAATGTCCTGTTCAGCTTGGGTATTAAGACTATCAGACTGGCCCATTCACTTTTTGACTCCTCGATGACACCTAGCTGGAGCATTAGCTGCACTTCCTCCATGATGGCTTGTCGCCGAGCCTCGGGTACCCGGTATGGTTTTAACCAGACTTTTGCCTAAAGCTCAGTGATAATGTCATGTCGGACTATGGAAGTGCGTCCAGGGAGGTCCGAGAACACATCCATGTTCCGACTAATGAACTCCCTGGCTTCCTGAGCCTGTTTAGAGGAGAGGTTGTCAGAAATTTTCACTGTGGCAGCCGCTTCCCTTGCTTCAGACAGAGGGGCCAAAACCGCTTCCCCTAGGAACCCTGGTCGTGGGCTGTCTTCTATACGGGTTTTCCTATCTTTCCAGGGTTTGAGCAGATTCACATGGTACACCTGCTCTGGCTTTCGCCTCCCTGGCTGGTGTACCTTGTAATCTACCTCTCCAATTTTTTCAAGCACCTCTTAGGGCCCCTGCCACCTAGCTAGGAACTTACTGTCTACGGTTGGTACCAGAACCAATACCCGATAACCCGGGTTAAATGTCCGGACCCGAGCCTGCCGATTATAGATCCTACTCTGGGCTCGCTGCTCTGCCTCCATATGCTCCCTAACCCCCTAACCAGAGGTAAAACTGTTTCCATCCGTCCTTGCATCTGGGTGACGTACTCAACAACACTTCTGTGCGGTGTGGTTTGTTGTTCCAACGTCTCTTTAGCCGCGTCCAACAGACCGCGAGGGTGTCTGCCGTATAGCAGTTTGAAGGGCACCCCTCGCACTGCGAACATAAGATAGGGCAGAAGAAGGTCCCAGTCCCTCCCATCCTTAGCATATTTTTTAATGTTTGATTAAACCTCTCTACCAGGCCATCTGTTTGTGGATGATACACGGACGTCCGTAGCTGTTTTATGTGGAGCAACCTACAGAGTTCCCTCATAACCTTGGACATAAACGGGGTCCCTTGGTCAGTCAGAACCTCCTTAGGCAGACCCACGCAAGAAAACATCTCCATTAACTCCTTAGCTATGGGTTTGGCTGATGTATGTCGCAGCGGCACTGCCTCCGGGTACCGAGTGGCGTAGTCGAGTACAACCAAGATGTGTTGGTGTCCTCTAGCAGACTTCAGTACCGGACCTACGAGATCCATAGCGATTCGTTTGAACGGGACTTCGATAATTGGGAGGGTTACCAGGGGACTATGGAAATGTGGCTGGGGGCTCATTATCTGGCAGGTTGGGCAAGACTTACAATATTATTTTACCTCTCTGAACACACTGGGCCAGTAAAACTGCTGTAGAATCCGGTCCTGCATTTTTTGCATTTCCAGATAACCCCGAAAACATGCTGGTGGGCTAACTCTAACACGAGTATGCGATAAGCCTGGGGCACCACCAACTGTTCAATGGATTCACCTCGCAGCTGGTTTATTCGATACAACATCTCTTGATGAACAAATTACAATGGATTACTAAATGAGATTACCAGAAGTGAAGACATTATTCAGAAAGGGGTAATCCTAAAATATAACGTTTATTAATAATGCAGATAAAATATAAAAAAGTCCTTAATATAGTGTGCAAAGACAAACATTGGGATAGAGGGTGATGAGCCTCCACTTGACACAATGGTTATAATCCCAAATGAAAAACATACAGAAGATAAATATATAAAGTGCACGGCGGCACTAGTAACCAGTAGGTCCTACCGGTACCATGGGACGGACACCAGATCGTTCACCACCAGCTGTATTCGTAGGATGCCTCTCCACGGATGATGTTCAATAAACAGAAAATTTCTGGCAGTGATACACCGCTGTGTAGGGTCCCTGTTCAAGCCCTATGGCTGGCTAGCCATACAACCCTGATACTAAATTATGAGTAGCAGCCTAACCACAGGGCACTCGTCCTAACAAGGACGACCCCGTCCGGAACCTGTCCCTAAAATCTAAGATTCTATATGTCCCTAAAAATCCACGAAACACTCCCTACACGCATGTTTCACCGCCAGGACAAAAAGCAGTACATCAGGGGAGATGGAGAAAAATACTGGGGATCAATCTTTTAACTAAATGATTGATCCCTGACCATGAGCTTGACGCGATAAGTCAGCTGGCAAGAGAAGTATACCAATATGATGGAACCCTCAAGGGGCAATCTCCAGGTTAAGAGATAGTGAGTGGTGCAGTATATAGATGAATATGCCTGCACATGGGATGCCAACTAAAGTAGCGCTCCCACCACATTTAAATAACTACCTGGTTCCCGCTGCCGCCACCCACGATGTAAGTGGCCAATGAGCGCGCCTGCATGTCAGCGCAGGCGCTCATTACAAACACAGGGATGAGGTATGGAGCGCAAGGAAGTGCTTGAGGTAACATAGCACTCTTGCGCATGTGCGATCTCGACTTAGTCTCGTGACATTGCGCCAGCCAGCTGTAATGACAGCGGCATTAGAAGCAATACACTATACCTCTTGCTCCTATGCACTCGCAGGTGGTGAGATTATCGGACCTCAAATCACCACCGGGGTGCTCCGGCCCACAATCGGACCCTATATTAGAAAAGGTATTAGAGGCTATTTGTCATGTAAAAGACAAAATAGACTCCTGGGCAGTGGTCCAACAACAGAGAACGGCCTATGTGTTAGCAAATAAATATTATAAAGGTCTTGAATCAATAAAGCTATTATAAGTGGCAATGAGGGGCTGATATAACTAGTCAGGCAGATCATAATAAATGGTGGTATCGAGGGGCAGTTATTAATTCACAGGAAACAACTGTAGTTCAGTTGTTCATTGAACTGTCCGTAACTGTCGGTGTAACTGTCGGTAGAAGGAAGATCCAGCGTGCCTCGCGCTGCAGTAAGATCTTATCCCAGTCTCCCCCACATTTAGAGGGATGGACCGCTTCGATGCCCATTACTTTAATGACCCTAGAATCTCGTTGGTGAAAATCACATACATGACGAGCCACAGCCGTGTCTCGTCGCTTTTCTATATCCAGAAGATGTTCTCCTACACGCCTGCGGAGCTCCCGTTTAGTTTTTCCAATATATTCTTTTTGACAGATACATGTTATTTTGTATATGACACCTACAGTCCTACACGAGATAAAATCTCTGATGTTGAAGCTGCGTTTGAGATTACTGCGGAAAAACGTCTTGCCTGTAGTAATACTGTCACAGGCCACGCAGCCACTGCATCTGAAACAACCTATAGGGCGACGACTCAGCCAAGTATTTGGTGTAATATGTGGAGAAAAGTGACTATGCACTAACAAATCCTTGCCTCTCTTGCCTCTCCTGTATGTCACCTGTGGGTACTCGTGTAGGACATCACGAACATCTGGGTCCATCAAGAGGATAGGCCAGTGTCGCTCAAGAATCTCTCGTGATTCCTTAGTGGAGCCATCAAATGTGGTGATGAGGCGTATCTTCCTATCTCCTTCCTGCTTTTTTTTATGGATCAGGAGTGTGTCTCTAGGGGTATGGGCCGCCTTCTGGAAAGCCTTTTTCAGAACCTGATCTGGGTAGCCCCTAGCCTGAAATCTTTGTCGGAGATCTGCAGCCTGATTTTTAAATTCTTGCTCCTCTGAGCAGTTCCTCCGCAAGCGCAGGTACTGCCCATAGGGGATTCCTCTCTTAGTAGCAAGGGATGGCTACTCTGCCAGTGAAGGACCGAATTAGCGGCCATTGTTCCCCCCCCCCACACATTTCTTGGATATACGAACATCCAGGAAGGGGAGTGATTTATCATCAACCTCATAGGTGAAACGGAGGCTGATGGTATTATCATTGAGAGATTCCACAAAGAGTTTGAAGGCCGATTCACTGGCATTCCAAACTATGAGAATGTCATCGATGTACCGGGGCCATAAGGTTATGGGCCCGGTCATCGAGTCACCCTTGCCAAAGACAGTCGTGGCCTCCCACCAGCCCAGGAGCAGGTTTGCGTAAGATGGCACACAGGAACAACCCATGGCCGTACCCTATAGCTGGTGGTAGAGGCGACCGTCAAACATAAAGAAACTATGTGTGAGCAAAAACCTGAGCAATTGTAGAACAAATTCATTATGCGCCATGAACTGCTGCCCACGCATGCCCAGGTAATAGCTCATTGCCTTCAGTCCTCCCTTCACTGGCTAGGAGAGAGTTATCGTCAATGCATATACCATCTACCCGTTTCAAAAGGGTAAAAGACGGGAGTGCAGTAACGAATGGCATCAATATCTGGTCAATATAGACGCCTATGTTCTGTCCTATGCTTCCAATACCGGCCACGATCGGTCTCCCTTTAAGTAGTCTAAGGCCTTTATGGACCTTAGGGAGACTTTAAAACGTGGCCATTATTGGATGCCTAGGGTACATAAGATCGAATTTCTCTTGAGAAATTAGATTTTTTACTCTACCTACAGACAAAATATCCCTAAGCTCAATCAGATAGGGAGCTGTGGGATTCGAAGTTAACGTCTGATAGCTATTTCTATCCTTCAAGGTCTGTTCACACATGGACTGATAACTGAGTCGGTTCATAATCACCGTGTTTCCACCCTTGTCGGATGGTTTTATCACTATGCTCTTGTCATCTCTCAGGGCCTTAATCGCACGGTATTCTTCAGAAGAACAGTTATTGAATCTCTGTGTTTCTTGCATTTCCATAATATCAGCAGTGACAAGTTGCAAGAAAACGTCAAGACATGATACATCTCCTGCTGGCAGCATTTTACTACTCTTGCTACGCAGGAGTGTGAATGGACCCAATCCTTGCAAAGTATGTACATCTGCTGATAAGCTATGCAGTAGTTCAACATCTGGCAGAAGGTCTGTAGGTATGCCTAAGTGCTGACATTTCTTCTTATGTATCATTTTAAATTGTTTGTGTAGATCCTTTACCCATGTGAACATATCATACTGGCGAGTGGGGACAAAAGAAAGTCCCTTGAATAAGACCGTCATTTCACTGTTAGAGAGGGTGCGGTTGGAGTCTTGTTATAGTTCTTATGCTTGTTTCTGCTTGAATTGCCACCAGATTCTCTGTCACTATCCGATAAATCGGTTTCAGTCGTAGAGATCTCAGAAATAACTTCTTTAGTGGGTGGCACTTCTCTCAGAACCAAGTAGGCCTTATTGTCTTTGAATTCAGCTAAGTCTTTATTAAACTGTCTGTGCTTGCGTTCACGTAAGTAATACTGATATTTCTCAACAGTAATCTGGAGTTGTTTTTCCTTGTTGACAAAATCAGGATCACTAGAAAAAGTTTTAGTAACCTCAACTTGAGTTTTCAATTTCTCAGTTAAGGTAGTTAGGTTAATTCTTTCCTCCTCCAATAACAACGCCATCAATTGAAGCGAGCTTTTCGTGGCAAGTTGTTCCCAACGGGTATTAAACCCTGGGCTTCTTTGCTTGTGAACAGGGGTAACAGAGATACGGAGCCCCCGAGGCACAATGCCTTGTTTGATATAATTATCGAGGCTCTGTACCTCCCACCAGCTCGACAGGTGTTCCTTATAAAGTCGATTGAGTTCTTTAAAGGCAACCTTAAAGGAGGGTATACACTTTTTCTGTAAGTAAGATCTATCAGAGAAGACCTCTTTAGCCTCCTCCAGCCACATTTCTGTATTAATACCACTATCCAGAAATGCTGCCATACCAAAAATTTGAACAAATTACAATGGATTACTAAATGAGAGGTCAGAACTGGTGCATGTCTGCGCTCTAGATTACCAGAAGTGAAGACATTATTCAGAAAGGGGTAATCCTAAAATATAACGTTGTTCAAATTTTTGGTATGGCAGGATTTCTGGATAGTGGTATTAATACAGAAACGTGGCTGGAGGAGGCTAAAGAGGTCTTCTCTGATAGATCTTACTTACAGAAAAAGTGTATACCCTCCTTTAAGGTTGCCTTTAAAGAACTCAATCGACTTTATAAGGAACACCTGTCCAGCTGGTGGGAGGTACAGAGCCTCGATAATTATATCAAACAAGGCATTGTGCCTCAGGGGCTCCGTATCTCTGTTACCCCTGTTCACAAGCAAAGAAGCCCAGGGTTTAATACCCGTTGGGAACAACTTGCCACGAAAAGCTCGCTTCAATTGATGACGTTGTTATTGGAGGAGGAAAGAATTAACCTAACTACTTTAACTGAGAAATTGAAAACTCAAGTTGAGGTTACTAAAACTTTTTCTAGTGATCCTGATGTTGTCAACAAGGAAAAAACAACTCCAGTTTACTGTTAAGAAATTTCAGTATTACTTACGTGAACGCAAGCACAGACAGTTTAATAAAGACTTAGCCAAATTCAAAGAAAATAAGGCCTACTTGGTTCTGAGAGACGTGCCACCCACTAAAGAAGATATTTCTGAGATCTCTACGACTGAAACCGATTTATCGGATAGTGACAGAGAATCTGGTGGCAATTCAAGCAGAAACAAGCAGAAGAACTATAACAAGAGAGGGAGGGGTAGGGGAAGAGGTAGAGGCACAACCAGTGTTAACAGAGGTGGTTTTTTAGATCAAGGTGTCAATTATCACCTGAGGAATCGCCCAACAGCCGGGATCAATCGGCCCCGAGGTGATTAATCTCTCCAACCGCACCCTCTCTAACAGTGAAATGGTCTTATCCAAGGGACTTACTTTCTTTTGTCCCCACTCACCAGCATGATATGTTCACATGGGTAAAGGATCTACATTTATTTATACGCAAACTCTGTTGGCACAAACAATTTAAAATTATAGATAAGAAGAAATGTCAGCACTTAGGCATACCTACAGACCTTCTTCCAGATGTTGAACTACTGCATAGCTTATCAGCAGATGTACATACTTTGCAAGGATTGGGTCCATTCACACTCCTGCGTAACAAGAGTAGTAAAATGCCGCCAGCAGGAGATGTATCATCTCTGGACGTTTTCTTGCAACTTGTCACTTGCTGATATTATGGAAATGCAAGAAACACAGAGATTCAATAACTGTTCTTCTGAAGAACACCGTGCGATTAAGGCCCTGAGAGATGACAAGAGCATAGTGATAAAACCATCCGACAAGGGTAGAAACACGGTGATTATGAACCGACTCAGTTATTAGTCCATGTGTGAACAGATCTTGAAGGATAGAAATAGCTATCAGATGTTAACTTCGAATCCCACAACTCCCTATCTGGTTTAGCTTAGGGATATTTTGTCTGTAGGTAGAGTAAAAAATCTAATTTCTCAAGAGGAATTCGATTTTATGTACCCTAGGCATCCAATAATGGCCACGTTTTATAGTCTCCCTAAGGTCCATAATGGCCTTTGACCACTTAAAGGGAGACCGATCGTGGCCGGTATTGGAAGCATAGGACAGAACATAGGCGTCTATATTGACCAGATATTGATGCCATTCGTTACTGCACTCTCGTCTTTTACCCGCAATACCATGGACCTTTTGAAGCGGGTAAATGGGATATGCATTAACGATAACTCTCTCCTAGCCAGTGTGGATGTCGAGGCTCTTTATTCCTCCATACCACACAAGGCAGGACTGAAGGCAGTGCGCTATTACCTGGGCATGCGTGGGCAGCAGTTCATGGCGCATTATGAATTTGTTCTCCAATTGCTCAGGTTTTTGCTCACACATAATTTCTTTATGTTTGACGGTCGCCTCTACCACCAGCTCAGGGGTACGGCCATGGGTTGTTCCTGTGCGCCGTCTTACGCAAACCTGCTCCTGGGCTGGTGGGAGGCCACGACTGGCGAGGGTGACTCGATGACCGGGCCCATAACCTTATAGGCCCGGTACATCAATGACATTCTCATAGTTTGGAATGCCAGTGAATTGGCCTTCAAACTCTTTGTGGAATCTCTCAATGATAATACCATCAGCCTCCGTTTCACCTATGAGGTTGATGATAAATCACTCCCCTTCCTGGATGTTCGTATATCCAAGAAATGTGGTGGGGAGCTTTCCACAAATATTTTTGGAAAACAACGGCCACTAATTCGATCCTTCACTGGCAGAGTAGCCATCCCTTGCCACTGAAGAGAGGAGTACCTGCTCTTGCGGAGGTTCTGCTCAGAGGAGCAAGAATTTAAAAATCAGGCTGCAGATCTCCGACAAAGATTTCGGGCTAGGGGCTACCCAGATCAGGTTCTGAAAAAGGCTTTCCAGAAGGCAGCCCATACCCCTAGAGACACACTCCTGATCCCTAAAAAAAAGCAGGAAGGAGATAGGAAGCTACGCCTCATCACCACATTTGATGGCTCCACTAAGGAATCACGAGAGATTCTTGAGCGACACTGGCCTATCCTCTTGATGGACCCAGATGTTCGTGATGTCCTACACGAGTACTCACAGGTGACATACAGGAGAGGCAAGAGCCTCAAGGATTTGTTAGTGCATAGTCACTTTTCTCCACCTATTAGACCAAATACTTGGCTGAGTCGTCGCCCTATAGGTTGGTTCAGATGCAGTGGCTGCGTGGCCTGTGACAGTATTACTACAGGCAAGACTTTTTTCAGCAGTAATCTCAAACGCAGCTTCAACATCAGAGATTTTATCTTGTGTAGGACTGTAGGTGTCATATACAAAATAACGTGTATCTGTCAAAAAGAATATATTGGAAAAACTAAATGGGAGCTCCGCAGGCGTGTAGGAGAACATCTTCTGGATATAGAAAAGCGACGGGACGCGGCTGTGGCTCGTCATGTATGTGATTTTCACCAAGGAGATTCTAGGGTCATTAAAGTAATGGGCATCGAAGCGGTCAATCCCCCTAAACGTGGGGGAGACTGGGATAAGATCTTACTGCAGCGCGAGGCACGCTGGATCTTCCTTCTACGGACTGTTACACCGACAGGTCTCAATGAACAACTGAACTACAGTTGTTTCCTGTGAATTAATAACTGCCCCTCGATACCACCTTTATTATGATCTGCCTGACTAGTTATATCAGCCCCTCATTGCCACTTATAATAGCTTTATTGATTCAAGACCTTTATAATATTTATTTGCTAACACATAGGCCGTTCTCTGTTGTTGGACCACTGCCCAGGAGTCTATTTTGTCTTTTACATGACAAATAGCCTCTAATACTTTTTCTAATGTAGGGTCAGATTGTGGGCCGGAGCACTTCGGTGGTGATTTGAGGTCCGATCATCTCACCACCTGCGAGTGCATAGGAGCAAGAGGTATAGTGCATTGCTTCTAATGCCGCTGTCATTACGGCTGGCTGGCGCGATGTCACGAGACTAAGTCGAGATCGCTCATGCACAAGAGTGCTATGTTACCTCAAGCACTTCCTTGTGCTCCATACCTCATCCCTGTGTTTGCAATGAGCGCATGCGCTGCGCTGACGTGCAGACGCGCGGGTGCGCCCATTGGCCACTTACATTGGTGGGTGGCGGCAGCGGGAACCAGGTAGTTATTTAAATGTGGTGGGAGCGCTAGTTTAGTTGGCGTCCCATGTGCAGGCATATTCATCTACAAACCGGATTCCCAAAAAGTTGGGACACTAAACAAACTGTGAATAAAAACTGAATGCAATGATGTGGAGATGGCAAATGTCAATATTTTATTTGTAATAGAACGTAGATGACAGATCAAACGTTTAATCCAAGTAAATGTATCATTTTAAAGGTAAAATACGTTGATTCAAATTTTCACGGTGTCAACAAATCCCCAAAAAGTTGGGACAAGAAGCAATAAGAGGCTGGAAAAAGTAAATTTGAGCATAATGAAGAGCTGGAAGACCAATTAACACTAATTAGGTCAATTGGCAACATGATTGGGTATAAAAAGAGCTTCTCAGAGTGGCAGTGTCTCTCAGAAGCCAAGATGGGTAGAGGATCACCAATTTCCACAATGTTGCGCAGAAAGATAGTGGAGTAATATCAGAAAGGTGTTACCCAGCGAAAAATTGCAAAGACTTTGCATCTATCATCATCAACTGTGTATAACATCATCCGAAGATTCAGAGAATCTGGAACAATCTCTGTGCGTAAGGGTCAAGGCCGTAAAACCATACTGGATGCCCGTGATCTCCGGACCCTTAAACGACACTGCACCACAAACAGGAATGCTACTGTAAAGGAAATCACAGAATGGGCTCAGGAATACTTCCAGAAACCATTGTCAGTGAACACAATCCACCGTGCCATCCGCCGTTGCCAGCTGAAACTCTACAGTGCAAAGAAGAAGCCATTTCTAAGCAAGATCCACAAGCTCAGGCGTTTTCACTGGGCCCGGGATCATTTAAAATGGAGTGTGGCAAAATGGAAGACTGTTCTGTGGTCAGACGAGTCACGATTCGAAGTTCTTTTTGGAAATCTGGGACGCCATGTCATCCGGACCAAAGAGGACAAGGACAACCCAAGTTGTTATCAACGTTCAGTTCAGAAGCCTGCATCTCTGATGGTATGGGGTTGCATGAGTGCGTGTGTCATGGGCAGCTTGCATGTCTGGAAAGGCACCATCAATGCAGAAAAATATATTCAGGTTCTAGAACAACATATGCTCCCATCCAGACGTCATCTCTTTCAGGGAAGACCCTGCATTTTTCAACAAGATAATGCCAGAGCAACATTCTGCATCAATCACAACATCATGGCTGCGTAGGAGAAGGATCCGGGTACTGAAATGGCCAGTCTGCAGTCCAGATCTTTCACCTATAGAGAACATTTGGCGCATCATAAAGAGGAAGATGCAACAAAGAAGGCCCAAGACGATTGAACAGTTAGAGGCCTGTATTAGACAAGAATGGGAGAGCATTCCTATTTCTAAACTTGAGAAACTGGTCTACTCGGTCCCCAGACGTCTGTTGAGTGTTGTAAGAAGAAGGGGAGATGCCACACAGTGGTAAAAAGGCCTTGTCCACACACTGAACACACTGGCCTTGTCCATACACTGAACAGATCTATGCTTTTAGCATAGATCTGTTCAGCACCATGAGAAGGCGTCCTGTTGCCATGGGAACCTTCCCCGTCTGCCACAACTTCGCAGACGGGGAAGGGTGAGGACAGGGCTGGCGGGGGGCTCTCTCCCTCTCCATCGGGGGGCTGCAAAGGCACAGCAGCCCCCCGATGGGAGAGGGAGGGAGCTCCTTTACCGATGACAGTTAACCTTTTCCATACAGCGGTCCGTGCGGACCGCGGTATGGAAAGGGTTAAACGGCTGACATCTGCACAGATGTCAGCCATTTATACCAGGGTGTCAGCAATGTGCTGACACCCTGGTATAACCACTAGACGCCAACAAATTTTCAAGGGGAGGCAGGCGGGGGATCGCCTTCCGCAACGCCCGCACCGCCTGCGACACCCACCCTGCACCACCCGCCAGCATTAAATCATGCAGGGGTGCAGGGGGGGGTGCAAAATCGGCATTTTGGGCATTTTAAAGTTTCTGATCCCCGTAGTCCCTGCTGAAATCGCAGCAAACCGCAGGTCTGAATTGACCTGCGGTTTGCGCCGATCGCCGATACGGGGGGGGGGTCACATGACCCCCCCCCCCCGGCGTTGTGACAGGATGCCGGCTGAATGATTTCAGCCGGCATCCCGTTGCGATTAACCCCCGCGGCGCTGGAATATCTATTTAAAGTTAGGACGTACCGGTACGCCCTGAGTCCTTAAGGACTCGGGAAATAGGGCGTACCGGACTTTTTTATATTTTATCTGCATTATTAATAAACGTTATATTTTAGGATTACCCCTTTCTGAATAATCTGTTGATGAACCACAAAACGCGGAAACACTGACTTTGCCCCCGGTTGTTGTGGTTCCCCATCTATTATTAATAAATTTTCCCAGGCTTGGGATAGGGTTGGGTCCTGATGTTGTGCAGTACCAAAATTATTCCCGGAGACATTGAGATCGGCTAGCTCCGGACCTGGCGGCAAGTCCTGCATGTCTCCCACCATCACACTTAGCGGGGTTGTCTCCCCCTCTTCCACCGAAGTGCCGGTCACCCCTACTGCTGGCCCTTTGGACTCAGGTTCCCAGGGTTCTGGTCTCCCGCCTGAGCCGGGCCACTCTGCTAGGGTCACATCTGTCTCACGGGTATTGATAACTTTCGTGTCCGGCCATAGAAACCGGGGTAGTCTCTCCCAATTATTAGGTCATATGGTAATTTTGTGGCGACGGCCACCTCATGAGTCCACCTGCCGGCCACCGTTGATATGGAGCCCAGGGCGGTGGGATAGTCCTTTAAGTTCCCATGAATGCACACAACGCCGACCTTTAACTTAAATAGTTTGGTGTTTATTTACACCTAAGGAAAAACAAATTGACCGTTCACAGTCTTGGTGCTTGTTCACACCATGCAATGTCCATAGAACAAAATCTTCCCATGGTTAGCAGTTTTCCACCCGCAGTCCACAGCAGGCTTTAGGGGCCTGTTTCCCGGCATGCGGCTCTCAGCCCTTTAGCATGGCACAAATTCACAGATCCCAAAACACTGAGACTGCCCAGCTTCTCTGTCAGATGGAGGATAAACCACAGCTGAGACTGCTGGCTGGGTTTTATATAGGCCAAAAAAGACCCGGCCTGAAGCGTGGGGAGCAGCCACCCACCCAGCACTTTGGCTACTCCCAGTAAGAACCTGCCCAGATCGGCTTTAAAGGGATTCTGTCACCTGTCATAACACAAATTCAGATTTTAAACCAGTCATGCTCCACAGATTACCTTGAATCGGCTTTGCTGTTCTATACTGTAATCCGTCCTGTAGTTTTGCTGAAAAACGACTTTTATAATTATGCAAATTAATCCTGAAGGTGCTCAGAGGGGCGTTATGTTCCACTTTGTGTGCCCAGTAACGCCCCCATGTAGTGCCCAAAACGCCTTCCTCCTGAATCCCTAATCGCCCACAGCGTCTCATCCCTCTCCTCCCCCTCCCTGATGGCTGAGTGAAGTCTCGCACAGACGCAGTACCCACTGAGGGCTGCGCCAGTGCGATTTGCTGGAGACTGAGGGAAGAGCGAGCATCGGACGTCACTGGGCTCGGCGCATGCCCAGTGACGACAATGAAGCTCTTACTACTAGGAAAATAGTAGTAAGATATTACCACCCTACAATGTTAAAATAATACTGTCGTATAGTTACCATGCAATTGATCCAGCTGTATCACTGTGAATATAACAGTTCCAGCCATAACAGTGTGAATATAGTAAATAGTCATATCACTGCTAATGTACTGTAAAATAAATATATTCAGCCATATCACTGCTATAATAATCCTTCTATATCACTCAGTATATACATCTGCATCTCAATAAATTAGAATATCATCAAAAACTTAATTTATTTCAGTAATTTGGCAGTGTGGGCAGGTGTCAAGTCCTGCTGAGCTATGAAATCAACATCTCCATAAAGTAGAAGGAAGCATGAAGTGCTCAAAAAATTCCTGGTAGACGGCTGTGCTGACTTTGGACTTGATAATAACACAGTAGACCAACACCAGCAGATGACACAGTCCCCAAACCATCACAGACTGGAAACTTCACACTGGACCTCAAGCAGTTTGAACTGTGTGCCTTTCCACTCTTCCTCCAGACTCTGGGACTTTGATTTCCAAATGAAATGCAAAATTTATTTTAATCTGAAAACAGGATTCTGGCCCACTTAGCAACAGACCAGTCTCTTTTCTTCTTAGCTCAGGTAAGACGCTTATGATGTTGTCTCTGGGGCATGAGTGGCTTACAGTTATAGCCCATGTCCTGGTAACGTCTGTGTGTGGTGGCTTTTGAAGCACTGACTCCAGCCGCAGTCCACTCCTTTTGAATCTCCCCCAAATTCTTGAATGTCCTTTTTTTTTGAAAATCCTTTTAAGGCTGCTGTAATCCCTGTTTCTTGTGCAACTTTTTCTACCACACGTTTTCCTTTCACTGTACCATTGTAAGCTTGGATACAGCACTCTGTGAACAGCCAGCTTCTTTAGCAATGACCGTTTGTGGCTTACCCTCCTTATGGAGCGTGTCAATAACCGTCTTGTGGACAACTGTCAATTCTGCTGTCTTCCCCATGATGTTGTAGCCTACTGAACCAGACTGAGGGACCATTTAAAGGCTTAGGAAACAGGTGAATGTGTCTTGGCACCATCAGTCTATAATATTTTGGGTTTTCCTTAGCTGTAAGCCGTAATCATCAACATAAAAAAAAAATAACCAGTTAAAATAGATCCCTCTGTGTGTAATGAATTGATATAGGTTTCACTTTTTGAATTACTGAAATAATTAAACTTTTCGATATTGTAATTTATTGAAATGCATCTGTATATCCTGTTCAGAGAAAGCAGAGATACACAGCTGTTACATTCTTATGTACTCTACATGGGGTCTCAACCTGGATTTGCACCAGAAGAAACATGCCAGGTCTGTAGGGCTTTGGGTCTTTTCATATTGTGTCTAATTAGTCCATTTACCATATGCACCAATAAAGGTTCTGGCAGACTTAAAATGGATGCCACTTACTGGCATTGGTCACCCACAGTTTGCGTACACATACAAAGGAATAGGAAAAAGGCCACACCTATGGTAGCATTGATTCCCTATTCCAGGGGTGGACAACCTGTGGCACTCCAGCTGTTGTGAAACTACAACTCCCAGCATGCATACTTGCTCTGCTCTTCTCAGAACTCTCCTAGAAATAACTGGAGCATGCTGGGAATTGTAGTTGCCCACCCCTGCACCTACTCAAATAAGCATTTCAGCATGTTCAAATCCAACACACTCAATCTTTATTTCCCATCATCAGGCTGCCCCCATATACATTACATCATTAGGGGGCTCCACTGTCTTTTAGTGTGTATGTGTCACCACCAGATCTTTGAGAAGTTCTAATAGACGTTCTTCAGTACCTCCTGCATGATCTTCTTTTGTTTTGCTTTCGTTTTGACATCTCTCCTCCCTCTCCCAGCTGTCATCTATTAGCAGTGATTGCCTCCCTATATATCTCCTCCCCATACTGCCTCACCTTGCGGTTTATATTACATCCTGGATTTGTGTTCTCTGCTAGAAGTTGCTACAGCTGTTTTTTCAGATAAGTCTATTTCTGTATTTGTTGTTTTCCTGTTGGCTTGGTTCTAGGTGACCCTGACTCCCTCCGTATTAAGTGCAGGGAGCTGGTGGTCGTGTCCCCTCACTATTATAGGGTTTGCAGGTGTCATTCAGTCGAGGAACGAGGACATGCAACCTTCTATCACTGAGATCTTTGCATGGGCTGAGAAGACAGGGAGAGCTTCAGGGCTTTAATAGGGGTCACCCTTTTGTTCCTTAGTTTTGGATCAAGCCAGTCGGATCCTTATTTGTAACTTCTTGTTTTCTGTTACACCATCCGTGACAGTATGGTACACGTCTCCTCTGTAGGTGGTCACAAATATGTGGCTATTGTTGATGGTGCAAATTGCATATTTACACCCAAGGCATGTTCTAGTAGTCGCAGTATTACAGCTAAGAGCCCTAATACACACAGACGGACTAGTACCTCTGAACCGAAGCAGAGTTCGGTTTCAAGTTTTAAAGTGGTTTAACCAAAGTTATTCACGACTTTGTGAATAACTTACTTCGGCTCATCGGAGCCAATACATTCTAATACTGTACGGAGACGGATCACTGCACAGTATTATTCCGAAGTTTTAAACAAAGGGACTTCAGACGAAGCATCTAAAGCTCACTTCGCACAACACTACTTACATTCATTAACATAGATCTGTTTGGTGCGATTGTTTGGAAGAAGTCGATATTTCACACACATGCAGAGAGAACACCAGGCAACACAGATCATTGTAAAATTCAAAGTCTTTTAACTTCACTTTTTCATTTGCTAGATCCAAGATAACCCAAAAGAAGCTTGGTGGAGTCAAGGAAATTTAGTGGATCAATTCATGTGAGAATTTCCACTTGGACCATTGCCCCTGCCAAAAAAAATAAAAAAAATGGAGTATGCATCATGAAACTTAGATATTCCTTCAAAACTCATTGTCCCACATATGCTAATGTAAGTGCATCTGGTCATTGTCATAAATCACACCAAATTATGGCAATTTCATCTAGTTTTTAAAAACCCACTGCGCCTAGCTCACCTGCGGGGCATGGCCTAAGATACAACATTTTGTTGCTTGTAGACTTACAATGAGATGTTAGAAAAGCTTCTGTCAGTGTAACGTGTAGGTGTTAGGGCCCTTGCACATGACCATATGCCCTCCGAGACATACGATCCGTGAGCGGGCCATATGTCCCAGAGCGGCATTGATTGTGTGCACGGGAGCGCACGGCATCATAGATTACAATGACGCTGTGAACGTCGGGCCGCCCATGAGACTATTGTCCCGCACTCATATGATCTTATGAATGCGGGACAATAGCCCCGCGGGCGACCCGACATGCACAGTATCATTGTCATCTAGGATGCTGTGTGCTCCCGATCATTGCCGCTCTGAGACATATGGCCCACTCACGGACCGTATGTCTCGGAGGGAATACGGTTGTGTGCAAGGGCCCTTAGTATACCTTTGTTCCAACTGTATGGAAAAGTGTAATTTGCAGCACTATGCCATCATACAAAGGCATCCGAAAAAAAATAATATATATATATATATATATATATATATATGCACTGTGGGCCTATACAGTGACATCCCTTGGAAAATCTTCCTGACTTATCTTTCTGGTGTACCCTGCAAAAGCAGTGTAAATAGACACGTAGAGGGCTGGACTGGGACAGATTTTCATTTTGTTTACATTAGTTTCTGCAGCTAGATGTCCAAGTAGATCAGAATTTCAAAACCATAACCCCAGAAATGTCTGACCTCCTCCACCTCTGTCACATTGATGGATAAAATGAGCCAGTTTATGGTTTCCAACTGTGTGGGCAATGTGAACAGGATCTACCATCCACGCTAATTCTGGTTAATTTTAAAGAAGCAGTGTTGTTATTTATAGGATGCTCTTCAATTGTCTCTGCAGGATACACTTTAAGGGCAGGGGGAACTGTCAGCTCTGAGGTCTTGAAAGCAAAATTTACTGCACTAAGGGTCTTAAACCTTTCAGTAGGATTACGAGAAAACTCCACAAATGCTCTTGATCCATCAAACAAAATAGATTTTACTTGACCCCACTATCTGAAAAGTCTGCAAAAATATGGAACGCCCAAAACAGCCTGCTGAACCCATCACTGTCTGTGTTCTGACCGGCCCCATTCATTATAATGGGGACCGGCAGAGATGCAGCTGCAACCCAGCTACTATGTTGAGCAGCGGCCGGACAAATACCACTGCACGCATATTTGCCAGGTTGGGGCCTGAACTCCGCCGGTCCCCCTTATAATGAATGGGGCCAAACTGAATTTTGGCAGTGCACGCCTGTGACTGATCTGTTTAGCACAGATGTGACTCTTCCTTAAAAGATGTATTCCAATACTTTTCTCCATATACTGTATATAAACCCAATACAGTTCAAAAAGACACTCTTTTGGCCTTCATCGCATCAACAGGCCATAGGCCTAACTAACTGGGACAAAGTCCTCAAAAATAAAAATACAGCCACAAAATGGGATATCTTTAACCACCTCCTGTCTCGCTAACGCCGAAAGGCGTGATTGCTGCGGAGCTGCCAGGTCACACTAACGCCGATCAGCGTCATCTCGCGTGAGCCGAGATTTCCTGTGAACGCGCACTCACAGGAGCACGCAGTTCACAAGTTCATCTGCAGCCTGCCGGCTGCGATCATTGGCTGGCAGGCTGTGGATTTTTGAAATGACCAATGAAATCGGTATGTCAGACGCCATTTTGAAAATAGCATCTGATATACCTGCTACCTGCTCCTCTGGTGGTCCCTTTTGCTTGGATCGACCACCAGAGGACACAGGCAGCTCTGTAAGTAGCACCAAATCACCACACTACACATTAGACATTACCCTGTCATTTATTAACCCCTTATTTAGCACCTGATCACCCATATTAGACTCCCTCATCACCGCCAGGTATTTATCTACTTGCTAGGTAGTTTAGCGCCCAGCCCACCGCAGTCACTGATTAGTCACTGATTAGCGTCATCGCTGTCGCTAATCAGCACTAGTACTATATAGTATCTGTAAGTGATCAAGACTGATCGCATTCAGATCTATATAAGTACATTAGGGTTACCTTAGGCTCTACAAAACGCAGTGTTCGCCCGATCAGGCCTGATCTTGTGTGCACACTTGCGTTCAGTCCGCCCCACCGCAGTGACAGAATGTTTTTTTTCTGATCACTGCAAAAACTGTAAAATCGCTGCGCCGCTATAAAGATCACTTTTGAGCTTTTTGGATCTTTATTAGTGATCGCAGCTTTACTTCGCAAGCACTCCTTTTTACTAGGTAGGTTTGCTCTTTTTCCTGGGTTGTCTCAGAGGAATACCCCCTAAATTTAGTGAACCCAAAATGTCAAACAAGGGGTAATCTGCTGAAGAGGCCTACAGGATTCTGGCCGTGATGGATGAAAGCGATGGGGACACCTCACCCGCTGAATCCAGTGGTTCAGAATATGAACCTGTAGACAGCAGTGGCACTCTAACCGCTAGCAAAGATGACGAGGTAGAGGTCCCTGCTACGGTCAGGCGTACCCGATCCCATGTCAGGGTTCTGCATACCCCGCATGATGAGCCTCATTTGCAGCAGAGTGGTGCTAGCGGTGATCTTGTTTATGGTGCGGCATACACCAGCAGCGCAGCACATCCTGGACCTTCTACCACCACTGCCATATTCCCTGGTGAAGTGGCGAGCACCAGAAGGGCAGTTCCAGCTGGTACGGTGGCACGTGCAATAACTCCCCCGTCGCAGCCACCACGTTCACAGGCCCGTAGAACCCTTAGTCTACCAGAGGTGCTGGCAAATCCTAATTGGCACTCCCCTGCTTCCGCCGCACCTGTATTGCCCCCTTTCACCGCCCAGTCTGGAGTTCGCGTGGAGACGGCTCATTTAGGATCGGCCCTTCAGTTTTTTTAGCTGTTCTTCACCGCGGATCTCAATGACCTAGTTGTGGCAGAAACCAACCGCTACGCCACACAGTTTATTACCGCCAATCCGGAAAGCTTCTATGCCCAGCCTTTCCGGTGGAAACCAGTCACAGTTTCCAAGTTAAAACATTTTTTGGGCCTTATCCTCAGCATGGGTCTAACTAAAAAAAATGTATTGCGGTCATATTGGTCTAAAGACCCAATACATTACATGCCCATGTTCTCTGCTGCAATGTTCAGGGCACGTTTTGAGGTCATCATGTGCTATATGCATTTCGCTGACAATAACACCTGTCATCCAAGAGGCCACCCTGCTTATGACCGGCTCCACAAAATTCGGCCCCTCATAGACCATTTGTCATCCAGGTTTGTATACCCCTAATCAAAACAGCTGCATAGACGTAGACATTTTACCGGGCGCCTTGGCATAAAACAGTACATCCCCAGCAAGCGCGCCCGGTATGGGGTCAAACTGTATAAGCTCTGTGAAAGGGCCACAGGCTATACATATTGTTTTAGGGTCTATGAGGGAAAATACTCAAAACTGGAGCTGGTCGGATGTCCTGACTACCTGGGGAGCAGTGGCAAGATGGTCTGGGACTTGGTGTCACCCTTACTCCACAAGGGGTACCACATATACGTGGAAAATTTTTACTCAAGCGTGGCCCTCTTTCGGCACTTACATCTAGTTGGAATTCAATGCTGTGGCACCGCGTGACCTAGTTGCCGGGGCTTCCCCCAACGGCTCGTTAGTACCCGACTTGCACGGCAGGAGAGGGCTGCCTTGTGTGACCAAGAACTGCTCGCGGTGAAGTGGAGGGACAAGAGGGACGTTTACCTTCTGTCCACCATTCACGCAGACACGACTGTCCAAATTGAAAGGGCAACTGGAGTCATTGTGAAACCCCTCTCTGTCCACGACTATAACCTTCACATGGGAGGGGTGGACTTCAATGACCAGATGTTGGCTCCCTATTTAGTTTCCCGACGCACCAGACGCTGGTATAAAAAGGTGTCTGTATATTTGATTCAATTGGCTGTATATAATAGTTTTGTTCTCTACAGTAAGGCTGGGAGAACAGGATCCTTCCTAAAATTCCAGGAAGAGATCATTTCGGAAATCCTGTATCCAGGAGGGTCCATGCCCCAAGACCCTGATGTAGTGAGCCGGCTACATGGCAGACACTTCCCGTCTGTCTATCCTTGTACCCCAACTCAACGTTCCCCAAGAAAAAGATGTCCTGTCTGTAGCAGGGGTGGAATAAGGTGGGACACCACCTTTTTTTGTCCTGACTGTCCTGACCAGCCTGCCCTATGCATAGGGGAGTGTTTCCGCAAGTTCCACACTCAGGTACACTGTTAGCATAGGGATTGCGTGACACAGGACAGGCACACAGGGCTGCCACAAACCTCTCCTTTCACCTGGGACAAAGTGCATAATGTACTTCGCCACATCTCTGGGCGATTTGCGCTTTGCACATTGTCCCATGGGGAAGGAGAGGTTTGTCCTATAAAAAGTCTAAAGTTTCTAAAAGTTAATGTTCAGTTAAAATGTTATCTAAAGTTAATGTTAATAAATTTATTGCGTTGCGGCCTTATTTATTTTTTATTTTTTTACCTCCTAGGTGGACCAAGCGATCAAGCAGCTGCAGCACTGATGTGCATTCTGACAGAAGCATTGCGCTGTTGTCAGATTACACAAAAGTCAGTGTATGCGGCGCTGCAAGACGAGATTTCTCCTCTGCAGTAAAAAAAGATACGTTTGCCGAGGCTTATGAGCTAAGGAGGCGGCGGTGTTCATATGCTTTGGCAAACATTTTTTATAAAAAATAAATAAATCCCGGCAATGATTTATTCATCCACATCAATTGATGTGAATGGATAAATCGGGTTTGCCAGGGCATACGAGCTAAGTGGGTATGGATGTTGGGCAGAGCTCCTATGTCCTGGCAGACGCCTTTCCCCTCCTTTTGTTTTTTTTGGGCAGAGATTTTTTCATCCACATTGATCGATGCGAATTAAGAAATCTGTGCCGTTCATTTTTTGTTTCAGTCCAGAGGCTGAACGGAAAAAAAAAAAATCTCATTACCTGTATGTTCAATATAAGGAGAATAGCAGAAACTCCTAATGCTGGCCATACATGTAATGATTGTGGAGACCCTCAAATGCCAGGGCAGTACAAACACCCCACAAATGACCCCATTTTGGAAAGAAGACACCCCAAGGTATTCGCTGGGGGGAATATTGAGTCCATGAAAGATTGGAATTGTTGTCCCAAGTTAGCGGAAAAGGGAGACTTTGTGAGAAAATAAAAAATTAAATCAATTTCCGCTAACTTGTGCCAAAAAAGAAAATCTTCTATGAACTCGCCATGCCCCTCATTGAATACCTTGGGGTGTCTTCTTTCCAAAATAGGGTCACATGTGGGGTATTTATACTGCCCTGGCATTTTAGGGGCCCTAAAGCGTGAGAAGAAGTCTGGGATCCAAATGTCTAAAAATGCCCTCCTAAAAGGAATTTGGGCCCCTTTGCGCATCTAGGCTGCAAAAAAGTGTCACACATGTGGTATCGCTGTACTCAGGAGAAGTTGGGCAATGTGTTTTGGGGTGTCTTTACATATACCCATGCTAGGTAAGAGAAATATCTCTCTATAATGACAACTTTGTATAAAAAAAAAGTGAAAAGTTGACTTTTAGAGAGATATTTCTCACCCAGCATGGGTATATGTAAAAATACACCCCAAAACACATTGCCCTACTTCTTCCGAGCACGGCGATACCACACGTGTGACACTTTTTTGCAGCCTAGGGGGGCAAAGGGGCCCATATTCTAAAGAGCACCTTTAAGATTTCACAGGCCATTTTTTACACATTTTGATTTCAAACTACTTATCACGCATTAGGGCCCCTAAAATGCCAGGGCAGTATAAATACCCCACAATTGACCCCTTTTTGGAAAGAAGACACCCCAAGGTATTCCGTGAGGGGCATGGCGAGTTCCTAGAGTTTTTTATTTTTTGGTCACAAGTTAGAGGAAAATGATGATTTTTTTCTTTATTTTTTTTCTTACAAAGTCTCATATTCCACTAACTTGTGACAAAAAAAAAAAAAAAAAACATGAACTCACTATGCCCATCACGAAATACCTTGGGGTTTCTTCTTTCCAAAATGGGGTCACTTGTTGGGTAGTTATACTGCCCTGGCATTTTAGGGGCCCTAATGCGTGAGAAGTAGTTTGAAATCAAAATGTGTAAAAAATGCCCTGTGAAATCCTAAAGGTGCTCTTTGGAATGTGGGCCCCTTTGCCCACCTAGACTGCAAAAAAGTGTCACACATGTGGTATCGCCGTACTCAGGAGAAGTTGGGCAATGTGTTTTGGGGTGTCATTTTACATATACCCATGCTGGGTGAGATAAATATCTCGGTCAAATGCCAACTTTGTATAAAACAATGGGAAAAGTTGACTTTTAGAGAGATATTTCTCTCACCCACCATGGGTATATGTAAAAATACACCCAAAAACACATTGCCCTACTTCTTCCGAGCACGGCGATACCACATGTGTGACACTTTTTTGCAGCCTAGGTGGGCAAAGGGGCCCATATTCTAAAGAGCACCTTTAGGATGGGATTTCACAGGACATTTTTTTACACATTTTGATTTCAAACTACTTCTCACACATTAGGGCCCCTAAAATGCCAGGGCAGTATAAATACCCCACAAGTGACCCCATTTTGGAAAGAAGACACCCCAAGGTATTCAGTGAGGGGCATGGCGAGTTCTTAGAATTTTTTATTTTTTGTCACAAGTTAGAGGAAAATGATGATTTTTTTTTCTTACAAAGTCTCATATTCCACTAACTTGTGACAAAAAGTAAAAACTTCCATGAACTCACTATGCCCATCACGAAATACATTGGGGTGTCTTCTTTCCAAAATGGGGTCACTTGTGGGGTATTTATACTGCCCTGGCATTTTAGGGCCCTAATGCGTGAGAAGTAGTTTGAAATCAAAATGTGTAAAAAATGCCCTGTGAAATCCTAAAGGTGCTCTTTGGAATGTGGGCCCCTTTGCCCACCTAGGCTGCAAAAAAGTGTCACACATGTGGTATCGCCGTACTCAGGAGAAGTTGGGCAATGTGTTTTGGGGTGTCTTTTTACATATACCCATGCTGGGTGAGAGAAATATCTCACTAAAAGACAACTTTTCCCATTTTTTTATACAAAGTTGTCATTTGAAAGAGATATTTATCTCACCCAGCATGGGCATGTGTAAAAAGACACCCCAAAACACATTGACCGACTTCTCCTGAGTACGGCAATACCACATGTGTGACACTTTTTTGCAGCCTAGATGGGCAAAGGGGCCTACATTCCAAAGAGCACCTTTAGGATTTCACAGGGCATTTTTACACATTTTGATTTCAAACTACTTCTCACGCATTAGGGCCCCTAAAATGCCAGGGCATTATAACTACCCCACAAGTGACCCCATTTTGGAAAGAAGACACCCCAAGGTATTTTGTGATGGGCATAGTGAGTTCATGGAAGTTTTTATTTTTTGTCACAAGTTAGTGGACTATGAGACTTTGTAAGGAAAAAAAAATCATCATTTTCTGCTAACTTGTGACAAAAAATAAAAAGTTCTATGAACTCACTATGCCCATCAGCTAATACCTTAGGGTGTCTACTTTCCGAAATGGGGTCATTTGTGGGGGTTTTCTACTGTCTGGGCATTGTAGAACTTCAGGAAACATGACAGGTGCTCAGAAAGTCAGAGCTGCTTCAAAAAGCGGAAAATCACATTTTTGTACCATAGTTTGTAAACGCTATAACTTTTACCCAAACCATTTTTTTTTTTACCCAAACACTTTTTTTTTTATCAAGGACATATAGAACAATAAATTTTGAGAAAAAATTATAGAGAAATGTAGTTTTTTTTAGAAAATTTACAACTGAAAGTGAAAAATTTCGATAAATTTTGATTAATAACAAAAAAAAGTAAAAATGTCAGCAGCAATGAAATACCAGCAAATGAAAGCTCTATTAGTGAGAAGAAAAGGAGGTAAAATTAATTTGGGTGGTAAGTTGCATGACCGAGTTGTGGAGTGCCGATTTGTAAAAAAAAGGGCCTGGTCACTAGGGGAGTATAAACCTGTGGTCCTTAAGTGGTTAAAAACATCCTAAAATCTCATTGTGAGAGGTACATACCGTATGGGAATAAAAGGTTAAGGAACAAAAAGAAACCAATGTGGATAAATAGAACTGTAAAGAAAGCAATAAATGACAAAAAGAAAGCATATAAATCACTAAAACAGGAGGGTAGCACGGAAGCACTGAAAAAAATAGAACATGTAAAAAACAAATAAAAGCTAGAGACCGAGAGATTAATTGCCAAGGAGAGTAAAACTAACCCTAATATGTTCTTCAATTATATAAATGTTAAAAAGTTTAAATCTGAAGGTGTCGGCCCTTTAAAGAGTAATGAGGGGGGAGTCGCAGAGAGCGATGAGGAGAAAGCAAAGCTGTTAAATATTTTTTTCTCCAATGTATTCACTGAGGAAAATAAACTGTCAGATGACATGCCGAATGTAAAAATAAATTCCCCATTAAAAGTGTCCTGTCTGACCCAGGAAGAAGTACATCAGCAACTTAAAAAGATTAAAATAGACAAATCGCCAGGACCGGATGGCATACACCCCCGTATCCTAAGGGAATTAAGTAATGTCATAGCCAGACCCTTATTTCTGATATTTGCGGATTCTATACTGACAGGGAATTTCCCACAGGATTGGCGCATGGCAAATGTGTTGCCAATATTTAAAAACGGTACAAAAACAGAGCCTGGAAACTATAGGCTGGTAAGTTTAACATCTGTTGTGGGTAAACTGAAGGTTTTCTGAGAGATGCTATCTTAGAGCATCTCAATGGAAATAAGCAAATAACGCCATATCAGCATGGCTTCGTGAGAGATCGGTCATGCCAAAGTAATTTAATCCATTTCTATGAGGAGGTAAGTTCTAGACTTGACAGCGGCGAATCAATGGATGCCGTATATCTGGACTTCTCCAAAGCATTTGACACTGTACCACATAAAAGGTTAGTATATAAAATGAGAATGCTCGGACTGGGAGAAAACGTCTGTATGTGGGTAAGTAACTGGCTCAATTATAGAAAACAGAGGGTGGTTATTAACGGTACACACTCAGATTGGGTCACTGTCATTAGTGGGGTACCTCAGGGGTCAGTATTGGGCCCTATTCTCTTCAATGTATTTATTAATGATCTTGTAGAAGGCTTGCATAGTAAAGTATCAATTTTCGCAGATGACACTAAACTGTGTAAAGTAATTTACACTGATGAGGACAGTATACTGCTACAGAGGGATCTGGATAGATTAGAGGCTTGGGCAGATAAGTGGCAGATGAGGTTTAACATTGACAAATGTAAAATTATGCACATGGGAAGGAATAATGCAAGTCACCCGTATATACTAAGTGATAAAACACTCTGTAACACTGACATGGAAAAGGATCCAGGAATTTTAATAAACAGCAAACTAAGCTGCAAAAATCAGTGTCAGGCAGCTGCTGCCAAGGCCAATAAGATAATGGGTTGCATCAGAAGGGGCATATATGCCCGTGATAAGAACATAATCCTACCACTTTACAAATCATTAGTCAGACCACACATGGAGTAATGTGTACAGTTCTGGGCTCCTCTAAACAAGGCAGACATAGCAGGGCTGGAGAAGGTCCAGAGGAGGGCAACTAAAGTAATAACTGGAATGGGGCAACTACAGTACCCTGAAATTAGGGTTATTCACTTTAGAAAAAAAGATGACTGAGGGGAGATCTAATTAATATGTATAAATATATCAGGGGTCAGTACAGAGATCTATCCCATCATCTATTTATCCCCAGGACTGTGACTGTGACGAGGGGACATCCTCTGCGTCTGGAGGAAAGAAGGTTTACGGTAAGAGCAGTGAGACTATGGAACTCTCTGCTAGAGATGTCGCGAACATAAAAATTTTCCGTTGGCGAATGCGAATTTCCACAAAAGTTTGCGAACGGGCGAACCGCCATTGACTTCAATAGGCAGGCGAATTTTAAAACCCACAGGGACTCTTTCTGGCCACAATAGTGATGGAAAGGTTGTTTCAAGGGGACTAATACCGGGACTGTGGCATACTGGAGGGGGATCCATCCCATGGAAAATTACATAGTTGACGCAGAGTCGGGTTTTAATCCATAACGGGCATAAATCACCTAACATTCCCAAATTGTTTGGAATAATGTGCTTTAAAACATCAGGTATGATGTTGTATCGATCAGGTAGTGTAACGGTTACGCCTGCTTCACAGTGACAGACCAAACTCCCCGTTTAACGCACCGCAAACAGTCCATTTGCACAACCGCAAACTCCCCATTTGCACAAGGTTGGATACCAAGCTAGCCATGTCCTGTTCCTTGTCCTCACTGATGTCATTGAAGGTCTCTTCTTCCACCTAGCCACGTACAACACAAAGGGTCCCCGAAAGGTGACAACAAGCCCCCAGAGGAGCCACCTTCCTCCTCTGACTCCTCTTCTTCAGACTCCTCTCTCTGCGTTGCCTCTCTCTGCGTTATTATAAGGTGTGGTAAGTAGTACTATTCCTAGCAGTTTAATCCCTGTTACGTCCCCTATCACCCTATCAGGAGACGTGTATATGGAATCGATTTTAGGAACCGGGAGATGGAAAAAGATGCTTGTTTGGTCCTCTTAATTCCAATTTGGGGCACTGCGCGTGCGCTGTGTAATGTACTGTGCAATCCCAATATGTGTGGTGTGTTAAGTAGTACTATTCCTATCAGTTTAATCCCTGTTACGTTCACTAGTATTATTATTATTATAAGGTGTATTATGTAGTACTATTCCTATCAGTTTAATCCCTGTTACGTACCCTATCAGGGGACGTGTATGGAATAAATTTTAGACAACCGCAAAGAGTTGTCAATAGTTGACACACTCGTGACATAAATTTTATTCCTCTATGCGTCAATCTTGGTGATGACTGTGCTCGTGCGCACGTTTGGGAGATTGCAGGCGATGGGGTTTTTTCAAAGCCTATGGTCGTGCTGAGGTAGTTCAGTGACAGTTAAGTGACTCAGAAAACAATGATTCTGCAGTGTGGGCCCATTGTTGGCCTAGTAGGCTTTAATGATCACCTTAGATCAGGGGTGCACAACCTGGGGCCCGGGGGCCATATGCAGCCCTCGATACCATTCTTTGAGGCCCCCAACCATCTGGTAACAGATTTGTATGCCTATGTCTAGTGTCTGCTCACATGTATCTTTCATGTATTTTCCCATTAGATGGGAGTACTAGAAGTGTAACCAGACATTAATGATATATACTGTATGTTTAATATGCCATAAAGACAGTATTTCAGTTGGTAATAAGTTATATTTTCGGCCCTTGGAATTGGTTCAAGCTGACAATGTGGCTCCCAACCAGAAAAGGTTGGGCACCCCTGCCTTAGATGATCACAAAAAAAATGAATGTTTTTTCTATGCAAAATTATCCAGCCGATCGCTTTTGGTCTGTTCACAATAAAGTAATGACCTTATCATCTGGGGTGTGCCAACATTGCCATTGCCAACACACTCATAGAGGTTGTCGCATCATTGTGATACGCAAGCCCCTTCACCACAACAAGGTAACGATCACGAAGGGGAATTGACACATGTATGTGCTTTTTTGTTTTTTGTTTTTTGAAGTCACAGTGCAGCACCAGAGGCCAGAAAAATTAGGCATGTACACATTCCAGAAAAATTGGTGTTTCCCAGGCAGAAAGTGCCCTAAAACATTGCGGCTTAAACCCTAGTTGGTGGCGGATAAGTCACGCAAGTCATCCAGCATTCAGAGATAAAATACAGCAGCGTGTGGACCATTTTTAGCCCAAGGCAGCTCATCTCAGTCATCAGGCCTTTTTTAGTCTAATGTATCGCCCACTGTCAGTCCCTTCGGGATCCATCCCTCATTTATCTTAATAAAGGTGAGGTAATCTAGACTTTTTTGACCTAGGCGACTTCTCTTCTCAGTGACAATACCTCCTGCTGCACTGAAGGTCCTTTCTGACAGGACACTTGAAACGGGGCAGGCCAGAAGTTCTATTGCAAATTGGGATAGCTCAGGCCACAGGTCAAGCCTGCACACCACAGTAGTCAAGGGGTTCATCGCTCCTCAGAGTGTCGATATCTGCAGTTAAGACGAGGTAGTCTGATACCTGTCGGTCGAGTCGTTCTCTGAGGGTGGACCCCGAAGGGCTGTGGCGATGCGTAGGACTTAAAAAGCTCCACATGTCCTCCATCAACTGTCTGTAAAGCGTCCTGTTCTTGCTGGCGTGGTCGTGGGAGGAGGAGGATTACTTTCACCTCTTTCCCTGTTAGATTCCCGTTGTGCTGTGACATCACCCTTATACGCTGTGTAAAGCATACTTTTAAATTTATTTTGGAACTGCTGCATCCTTTCCGACTTCCGGTAATTCGGTAACATTTCAGGCACTTTCTGCTTATACCGGGGGTCTAGTAGCGTGGACACCCAGTACAGGTCGTTCTCCTTCAGCTTTTATATACGAGGGTCCCTCAACAGGCACGACAGCATGAAAGACCCCATTTGCACAAGGTTGGATGCCGAGCTACTCATGTCCCGTTCCTCGTTCTCATTGATCTCACTGAAGGTATGTTCTTCCCCCCAGCCACGTACAACACCACGGTTACCAGATAGGTGACAACGAGCACCCTGGGATGCCTGTTGTGGTTGGTCTTCCTCCTCCTCCTCCTCAAAGCCACATTCCTCCTCTGACTCCTCTTCCTCACACTCCTCTTCCAGCGTTGCCGCAGGTCCAGAAAGCGATGCTGATAAGGCTGTTTCTGGTGGTGATGGTGACCACAACTCTTCCTCTTCATGCTCATCTACGGCGTGATCCAGCACTCTTCGCAGGGCACGCTCCAGGAAGAAAACAAATGGGACGATGCCGCTGATGGTGCCTTCGGTGCGACTGACTAGGTTTGTCACCTCCTCAAAAGGACACATGAGCCTACAGGCATTGCGCATGAGCGTCAAGTAACGTGGCAAAAAAAATTCCCAGCTCCGCAGAGGCTGTCCTAGCACCCCGGTCATACAAATACTCGTTGACAGCTCTTTCTTGTTGGAGCAGGCGGTCGAACATTAGGAGTGTTGAATTCCAACATGTCGGGCTGTCGCAAATCAAGCGCCTCACTGGCATGTTGTTTCGGCGCTGAATGTCTGAAAAGTGCGCCATGGCCATGTAGGAACGCCTGAAATGGCCACACACCTTCCTGGCCTGCTTGAGGACGTCCTGTAAGCCTGGGTACTTATGCACAAAGCGTTGTACAATCAGATTACACACATGTGCCATGCACGGCACATGTGTCAACTTGCCCAAATTTAATGCCGCCAACAAATTGCTTCCATTGTCACACACCACTTTGCCGATCTCCAGTTGGTGCGGAGTCAGCCACTGATCCACCTGTGCGTTCAGGGCGGACAGGAGTGCTGGTCCAGTGTGACTCTCTGCTTTCAGGCAAGTCAACCCCAAGACGGCATGACACTGTCGTATCCGGGATGTGGAATAGCCCCTGGGGAGCTGGGGGTGTGCCGTTGATCTGGAGCAAGACGCAGCAGCAGAAGAGGCTCAGCCGAGGAGGTTATGGAAGAGGATGGAGTGTAGGAGGAGGTGGCAGCAGGCCTGCCTGCAAGTCGTGGCGGAGTCACCATCTCCTCTGCAGAGCCACGCATTCCATGCTTGGCAGCCGTAAGCAGGTTTACCCAATGCAGGTGTAGGTGATATACCTGCCCTGACCGTGCTTTACAGACCAGATATTAGTGGTCAGATGGACCCTTGCCCCAACACTGTGTGCCAGACATGCCATGACTTCCTTTTGCACAATCAAGTACAGGTTGGGGGATTGCCTTTTGTGCAAAGAAATTTCAGCCTGGTACCTTTCACTGCGGTGTCCCAATAGCTACAAATTTTTTGAAGACCTCAGGCTCCACCAGCTTGTATGGTAAAAGCTGGTGGGCTAAGAGTTGAGACAAGCCAGCTGTCAGACGCCGGGCAAGGGGGTGACTTTTTGACATTGGCTTCTTACGCTCAAACATTTCCTTGACAGACACCTGACTGGGCAGATGAGCAGGAACTGCTCAAGGCGAGAGGCGGACTGGCGGGTGGTTGAGAGGGGGCAAGGAGGACAGCAGTGGTTGACGTGGCTGAAGATGCAGGACCAGGAGGAGGATTGTGGCTTTGAGTTTGTGTGCTGCTTTTACTCATGTGTTGATCCCACAGGCGTTTGTGATGTGAGATCATGTGCCTTCGCAAAGCAGTTGTACCTAGGTGGGTGTTGGACTTCCCATGACTCCGTTTCTTTTGGCACAGTTTGCAAAAGGCATCGCTGTTATCAGAGGCAGACACACAAAAAAAAATGCCACACTGCAGAGCTTTGCAATGACGGCATTCTGGTGGTGGCAATAGCATGCGTTGATTGGCGTGCTGTCTGGCTGACCCCGGGTGCCGATACACGTTGTCTGACTGTGCCACTAGCTCCTTGCAACGACCTCCCCCTGCTTCCAACTCATCTCCTCCTCCTCTCTGTCTCCCCATCTGAACTTTCTACCTGTTCTTCTTCTCTTCGAGCGGGCACCCACGTGACATCCACGGACACATCGTCATCATCAACCGCTTCACTTGTATCTGACAACTCAGCAAAGGAAGCAGCAGCGGATACAATATCATCATCACACCGTACGTCCATCTGTGTAATGCTGCCTGACTGAGACATATCCCTGTTATCTACATCCTCTTGCAATAATGGTTGCGCATCACTCATTTCTTCCAACTGATGTGTAAATAACTCCTGACAGATCAAGTGAAGCGGCTGAGGTGCTAGTGTTGGTGGTGGTAACTTGAGAGGTGCCCGAAGCTAAGCTGGAGGAGGATGGTGCGTCAAGGTTCCGAGCGGAAGCTGTAGAAGATTGGGTGTCCTGTGTTAGCCAGTCAAGTATGTCCTCAGAACTTTTCGGGTTCAGGGTACGTGGCCTCTTAACACTGGGCATTATTCTAGGGCCAAAGGGAATCACAGCACCAGGACCACGACAGCCCCTGCGGGGTGGCCTGCCTCTGCCTGTCATTTTTTTTTCAATTAGTTAAGTTGTACTAGGCATGCAAGCTACTGTGACACCAGATATGAATGGCGCTGAAACGTGTGTGCAACTGACTGCTAGTTATTCACAGTCAAAATTGTTGTTTTTCTTTAAATATAATCGAATGTGACACCAGATATGAGTGGCGCTGAAGTGACACTATGCACTGGGCCTTAAACACACAAACACGTGTGTGCAACTGACTGCTAGTTATTTACAGTCAAAATTGTTGTTTTTCTTTAAATGTAATCGAATGTGACACCAGATATGAGTTGCGCTGGTGACACTATGCACTTGCAGGGCTGTGAGCCTGACACACACACTGGCAGGCAGGCAACTGCAATTTGATTACACAGAAAAAAAAAAAAACTGACTGATGTTCTAGCCCTAAAAAGGGCTTTTTGGGGTGCTGTCCTTTCAGCAGAGATCAGATGAGTCTTTCAGGACTGTAGTGGACACTGAATACACTAGCCTAGCTATCGATTTGCCGCGGCGAACGCGAACAAGCTATGTTCGCCGGCGAATAGTTCAGGAAATCTCTGCCTGGATGTATTTCTGGAGCGTAATAATATTACAGGCTATAGCTACTAGAGAGGGGTCGTTGATCCAGGGAGTTATTCTGATTGGAGTCGGGAAGGAATTTTTTATTCCCCTAAAGTGGGGAAAATTGGCTTCTACCTCACAGTTTTTGTTTTTTATTGCCTTCCTCTGGATCAACTTGCAGGTAGACAGGCCGAACTGGATGGACAAATGTCTTTTTTCGGCCTTATGTACTATGTAACAGGATCTCATGGATGTTTCCAGCTTTTCTGGAACACCAAAGGGGCAATACAGTTCAAATTTGGATATGAAATATCTTTTCCAAAGTTTTGTTCCATTTTTCTTTCCAGGTTTTCCTTGTCTGTTTTGGTGTTATTCCCTCATTACAGCTCTGTATTTCTTTTTGGCAAATAAATATTTTTGCCTTTTTTGGGAATGCTTCTCTAATGGGGAAAAAAAAATCTGAATTAGACGTACCGGTAATTCTGTTTCCACATGAGATCACCATGACGGCGTAACAAGGAGATTGACCCCTGACCTCTGTAGGGGCGGGAACAGAGAAAGGTTAAAACACCCCCTCCCTCCACCATACTCCAGTGTTTCCAAAATTAATAAAAGAGCAAGTTGATTAAATTATAGTGACCATAACAATATAGGATCAGAAGGTATTACTTCATACCAACAAAGAACCTTCACAGAAAAATTGGGAGGGATTAATTTACCGTCATGGTGATTTCATGGAAGCCGAATTACCAGTAAGTCTAATTCAGATTTTCCATCTCATCACCATGACGGCGTAACAAGGAGATATACAAAATTATAACATTAAGGGGGGGGCTACTGCCTGGAGGACTTTACGTCCAAAAGACAACTCAGAAGTATTGGAAAAATCTAAATGGTAGTGCTTTATGAAAGTATGCATACTAGACCATGTTGGCACTTTACAAATGTCTTCCAAAGAGGCACCTGCTTTCTCTGCTTGGGATGAGGACATAGCCCTGGTGGAGTGAGCTTTTAAGTTATCGGGACAAAAAAAAAACTGAATACTATAGCAATAAATAATGGTGTTTTTTATTCACCTGGTTATAGAGGATCTGGGCACTTTTTCACCTTTATTCTTCCCTGAGAACTGAATAAGCAGGCTATCAGACTTCCTGAAACTCTTAGTAGATTCTACGTATTCCAAAACCGCACCCTTAGTAATAAGAGTCTACAATTTTTGCTCCCCGGTCCGACCAGCTTGCATCTGTTTTGATCTGGAGATACAGGGATTTTCTCCATGCTACTCCTTTTGAGAGGTTCATTTGGATTTCCCACCAGCACAGGGATGACTTTAGTGTACCTGGAATGTGAACCTTTCGATCCAGAGACCTTTGTTGTTTGTCCCAGATTTCCAAAATCCAGGATTGTATGGTACGGAAATGTAACTGACTCCAGGTTACTGAAGGAATGCATGACGTCAATAGTGATGTCCCGAACTATTTGTCGGCGAACAGTTCCCCGCGAACATAGCTTGTTCGCGTTTGGTCCGCCCCCTATACATCATCATTGAGTAAACTTTGACCCTGTACCTCACAGTCAGCAGACACATTCCAGCCAATCAGCAGCAGACCCACCCTCCCAGACCCTCCCACCTCCTGGACAGCATCCATTTTAGATTCATTCGGAAGCTGCATTCTCAGTGAGAGGAGGGACAGTGCTGCTGCTGCTGATTCAATAGGGAAAGCGTTAGCTAGGGCAGTGTGCTGTGTCCACAGACTCATCTGCTGTAAGGACAGCGGCCTGACTGCACCCCAAAAAGCCCTTTTCAGGGCTGGTACATCAGTCTGCTTTTTTTTATTTTTATTTTTATATATATATATATATATATATATATATTGCAGTTGACTGCCTGTGTGTGAGAGGCTGCAGGCTCAGTCACAGACAGCACTGTGTGCACACCATTCATACAGGGTGTGACAGAAAATACCTCGCAGATAAAAAAAAAAAAAAATTATATTTAATATTTTTCTGTGATATAATCCCAGTTGCAAGCCAGTGTGTGTCAGGCCCACACAGACTGTATTGTGGCCACTGGCTAGTGGCTAGGCCTCCACTCATACCGTTACAGGGTGTCACTCACTCAAATACCTTGCAAATAAAAAAAATTCTATTTAATATTTTTCTGTGATATAATCACAGTTGCAAGCCCGTGTGTGTCAGGCCCACACAGACTGTATTGTGGCCACTGGCTAGGCCACCACTCATACCATTACAGGGTGTCACTCACTCAAATACCCTGCAAATAAAACAAATTCTATTAAATATTTTTCAGTGATATAATCCTAGTTGCAAGCCAGTCTGTGTCAGGCCCACACAGACTGTACTGTGCCCACTGCCCACCACTTATATAGGGTGGCACAGTACATTGCACGCATAGTACCGCTTATCTAAAAAAAAAAAAGACAGGCAGAGGCAGGCCACCCCGCAGGGGCCATCGTGGTGCTGTGATTTCCACTGGCCCTGGAATAATGCCCAGTGTTCAGAGGCCACGTACCCTGAACCCCAAAAATTCGGAGAAAATAGTTGACTGGCTTACACAGAACACCCAATCTTCAACAGCTTCCGCTAAGAACCTTGACGCACCATCCTCCTCCAGCTTAGCTTTGGTCACCTGCTCTCAAGTTACCACTCTCCCGCCAGCCGCCACCACCACCACTACCACCACAGCCACCACAGCCGCATCACTTGATCCCTCAGAGGAGTTATTTACACATCAGTTGGATGAAATTAGTGATGCGCAACCATTATTGCCAGAGGATGTAGATAACAGGGATATGTCTGTCAGGCAGCATTACACACATGGACGTACAGTGTGATGATGATGATGACGTTGTACCCGCTGCTGCTTCCTTTGCTGAGGTGTCAGATACAAGTGAAGTGGTTGATGATGACGATGTGTCCGTGGATGCCATGTGGGTGCCTGCTCGAAGAGAAGAAGAAGAGGGGGAAAGTTCAGAAGGGTGAACAGAGAGAAGGAGGAGACGAGTTGGAAGCAGGGGGAGGTCGTCGCAAGGAGCTAGTGGCACAGTCAGACAGCATGTATCGGCACCCGGGGTCAGCCAGACAGCACGCCAATCAATGCATGCTGTTGCCACCACCAGAATGCCGTCATTGCAAAGCTCAGCAGTGTGGCATTTTTTTTTGTGTGTCTGCCTCTGACAACAGCGATGCCATTTGCAACCTGTGCCAAAAGAAACGGAGTCGTGGGAAATCCAACACCCAGCTAGGTACAACTGCTTTGCGAAGGCACATGATCTCACATCACAAACGCCTATGGGATCAACACATGATGACGAGTAGAAGCAGCACACAAGCTCAAAGCCACCATCCTCCTCCTGGTCCAGCATCTTCAGCCACGTCAACCACTGCTGTCCTCCTTGCCCCCTCTCAACCACCCGCCACTCCGCCTCTCACCTTCAGCAGTTCCATCTCATCTGCCCACAGTCAGGTGTCTGTAAAGGAAATGTTTGAGCGTAAGAAGCCAATGTCACAGAGTCACCCCCTTGCCCGGCGTCTGACAGCTGGCTTGACGGAACTCTTAGCCCACCAGCTTTTACCATACCAGCTGGTGGAGTCTGAGGCCTTCAAAAAATTTGTCGCTATTGGGACACCACAGTGGAAGGTACCCGGACAAATTTTTTTTTCAAAAAAGGCAATCCCAAACCTCTACTCAGTGATTGAAAAGGAAGTCATGGCATCTCTTGCATACAGTGTTGGGGCAAGGGTCCATCTGACCACTGATACCTGGTCTGCAAAGCACGGTCAGGGCAGGTATATCACCTACACTGCGCATTGGGTCAACCTGCTGACGGCTGCCAAGCATGGAATGCGTGGCTCTGCAGCGGAGTTGGTGACACCGCCACGACTTGCAGGCAGGCCTGCCACCTCCTCTACTCCTCCTACTCCATCCTCTTCGATAACCTCCTTGGCTGAGTCCTCTTCTGCTGCGGCGTCTGGCTGCACATCAACTGAATCCCCCCAGCTCCCCAGGGGCTATTCCACATACCGGATACGACAGTGTCACGCTGTCTTGGGGTTGACTTGCCTGAAAGCAGAGAGCCACAATGGACCAGCACTCCTGTCCGCCCTGAACGCACAGGTGGATCAGTGGCTGACCCCGCACCAACTGGAGATCGGCAAAGTGGTGTGTGACAATGGAAGCAATTTGTTGGCGGCATTGAATTTGGGCAAGTTGTCACATGTGCCGCGCATGGCACATGTGTTGAATCTCATCGTACAACGCTTTGTGTCGAAGTACACAGGCTTACAGGACGTCCTCAAGCAGGCCAGGAAGGTGTGTGGCCATTTCAGGCGTTCCTACACGGCCATGGCGCACTTTTCAGACATTCAGCGCCGAAACAACATGCCAGTGAGGCTCTTGATTTGCGACAGCCCAACACGTTGGTATTCAACACTCCTAAATGTTCGAACGCCTGCTCCAACAAGAAAAAGCCGTCAACAAGTATTTGTATGACCAGGGTGCTAGGACAGCCTCTGCGGAGCTGGGAATTTTTTTGCCACGTTACTGGACACTCATGCCCAATGCCTGTAGGCTCATGCGTCCTTTTGAGGAGGTGACAAACCTAGTCAGTCGCACCGAAGGCACCATCAGAGACCTCATCCTATTTGTTTTCTTCCTGGAGTGTGCCCTGCGAAGAGTGCTGGATCAGGCTGTAGATGAGCGTGAAGAGGAAGAGGAAGAGGAAGAGGAAGAGTTGTGGTTACCATCACCACCAGAAACAGCCTGGTCATCATCGCTTTGGACCTGCGGCAACGCTGGAAGAGGAGTATGAGGAGGAATGTGGCTTTGAGGAGGAGGAAGACCAACCACAGCAGGCATCCCAGGGTGCTCGTTGTCATCACCTATCTGGGACCTGTGGTGTTGTACATGGCTGGGGGGAAGAACAGACCGTCAATGACATCAGTGAGGACGAGGAACGGGAAATGAGTAGCTCGACATCCAACCTTGTGCAAATGGGGTCTTTCATGCTGTCATGTCTGTTGAGGGACCCTCGTATAAAAAGGATGAAGGAGAATGACCTGTACTGGGTGGCCACGCTACTAGACCCCCGGTATAAGCAGAAAGTGGCGGAAATGTTACCAAATTACCGAAAGTCAGAAAGGATGCAGCAGTTCAAAACCAAACAAAAAAATATGCTTTACACAGCTTATAAGGGTTATGTCACAGCACAACGGGAATCTAACAGGGGAAGAGGTGAAAGTAATCCTCCTCCTACCACGACCACGGACAGGACGCTTTACAGATGTGTTGTTGATGGAGGACATGCAGAGCTTTTTCAGTCCTACACATCGCCACAGCCCTTCGGGATCCAGCTTTAAAGAACGACTCGACCGACAGGTAGCAGACTACGTCGCCTTAACTGCAGATATCGACACTCTGAGGAGTGATGAACCCCTTGACTACTGGGTGTGCAGGCTTGACCTGTGGCCTGAACTATCCCAGTTTGCAATAGAACTTCTGGCCTGCCCCGCTTCAAGTGTCCTGGCAGAAAGGACCTTCAGTGCAGCAGGAGGCATTGTCACTGACAAAAGAAGTCGCCTCGGTCAAAAAAGTGTTGATTACCTCACCTTCATTAAGATGAATGAGGCATGGATCCCGAAGGGACTGACAGTGGGGGATACGTTTGACTAACAAAAGGCCTGGTGACATGCCTTGGCCTCAAAATGGTATTTAATGTCTGCATACCGGATGACTTTCGTGAATTCTCCGCCACCAACTAGGGTTCAAGCCGCAATGTTTTAGTCACCTTTCTGCCTTGAAAACATCAATTTTTCCGGCCGCTGCTACAACAGCGGCTGCAACAATAACACTGCTTTTCAGGCATGTGTACATGCCTAATTTTTCTGGCCTCTGGTGCACATACAAGTGTCTGTGGTGAAGGGGCTTGCGTATCACAATGAAGCGATCATCACCTCTATGAGTGTGTTGGCAATGTTGCCACATCCCAGATGATAAGGCTGTTGCTTCATTATGATCAGACCAAAAGCGATCGGCTGGATAATTTTTCATAGAAAAAACATACATTTTCTTTTTTCTTTTTTTAAGTTGTATGGGTTTTTAATACATAAAATAAAAAAAACATAATAAAGTCTCTTAATAGTTTATTAGAAATAATGCAGACAATTAAAAAAATCCCCATCAATTCCACTACAAAGCAAGTACAGAGCTCAGAACTAAATTATTTCAGGATGTCGTAATGGTTCGTTAATTCGACAATGGTTAATCAATTCGACACACGTCCCCAGATAGGGGATGTAACAGGGATTAAACTGATAGGAATAGTACTAGTTAAGACACCACTCATATAAGGTGTAACAGCACATTGCTCCGTGCACGCGCAGTGCCCCAACTTGGGAGTAAGAGGACCGACCAAGCTGCTTTTTCCATCTCCCGGTTCCTAAAATCAATTCAGTTTGGTGTATCAGAGTTTGGTCTGTCACTGTGAAGGCAGTCGAAGGTACCCGGCCTAAATTTATTTTTCACAAAAGGCAATCCCTGATATGGGACGTATCAGGGATTAAACTGATGAGAATAGTACTACAGAAAATACCACTCATATCGGGTGTGACAGTAAATTGCACGGTGCAGATGCAGTGACCGTGGCGTGGATTCAAACAAAGGGGAGGGAAACAGCGTTTTTTTTAACCATCTCCCCGTTCGAAAAATCAATTCAATTCACCTTTCGGGGACCCTTGGTGTTGTACGTGGCTGGGTGGAGGAAGAAACCTTCAATGACGTCAACGGGACACTGCTAGCTTGGTATCCAACCTTGTGCAAATGGGAAGTTTGCGGTTGGGCAAATGGACTGTTTGCAGTGCATTAAAAGGGGAGTTTGGTCTGTCAATGTCTGTGAAGCGGGCGTAACCCTTACACTACCTGATTGATACAACATCATACCTGATCGTATACACACACTGGATGTTTTAAACCACATTGTTAAAAAAAAAAAAAAAAAATTGGGATTGTTAGGTGATTTATGCCCTTTATGGATTAATATCCAACACTGCGTCAACAATGTAATTTTCCTTGGGAGTTTTGCCATGGATCCCCCTCCGGCATGCCACAGTCCAAGTGTTAGTCCCCTTGAAACAACTTTTCCATCACTACTGTGGCTAGAAAGAGTCCCTGTGGGTTTTAAAATTTGCCTTACTATTGAAGTCAATGGCGGTTCGTCCGGTTCACGAACATTTGCAGAAATTTGCGTTCGCGAAATCTCTAGATGTCGATGTCCCCAACAAACTTATCGCTTCTCTTATGGAACAGACCTTCCTTTTCTTGAAGGTTCTGATCTTTCCCTTCAAAGATTGGATTTTTTTCTTGATGCAGAAAAGTGGTCTGTACTCAAGAGTCCAAGGATGACCCCCAGGAACCGCACACTGATTGATAGCTGTAGAAAGGATTTTTCTGGGTTTATAATCCAGCCTAGTTCTTCCAATGTGGATAAAAAGGTGTTTAGATCTGTTAAGAACTGTTCTACTGTATCTCCTCCTAATAAAAAAAATCGTCTAGCTATGGAACTAAAACTAGCTCTTTTTGTCTTAGAAACAATACCATTTCGACCACCAGTTGAATACTCTGGGAGCAGTGGAGATCCCAAACAGAAGTGCTGTAAATTGAAAATGGTGAATGCTGCCCCTCTGATCTCTTATGGCAAATCTTAGGAATTTTGGGGAATTGTGGTGGATTGGGATGTGGTAATATGCATCTTTTAAGTTCACTGTGCACATCAGAACATTATTTTCTTTATCAAGGGGATCATGGACCCCAGGGATTCCATTCTGAACTTCTTGTAAGTTATGTACTTGTTGAGGAATTTTAGATTTATTATCATACGGAAGGAACCTTCTTTCTTTTAAAAAAAAAAAAAAAGACTGGAATTAAATCCCTGGCCTTGACCTGGAATCAGGACATGAACAACAACTCCTAGTTTTATTAGTTCTTGGACCCCCTGCTAGATGCTGTTCTGAGATTTCACAGACCCCAGGTTTGTCACCAGGAATCTTTTCGGGGAAACTGAAGAAAATTCTATTTTGTAGCCAACTCTGACTACCTCCAAGGCCCAGGGATTTGACGTTATCCTTTCCCAGGATGAAAGAAAATTCTTCAGTCTCCCTCCTACTCTGGCATCATTGTTTATTTCCAGACTTGATCTGGGTATTAAGGAGAAACCCTTTCCCCTTACCCCCTTTAGGGTAACTCCAGCATCCTGACTTCCCTTTCCCTCTATAGGATTTATCCTGTCCCGAAAAGGAACGAAAGGGAAATTTCCTCCTGTAAGGTCTATCCTCAAGAAAGCCCTTTTTCTTGTCTGACACCTTTTCCAGAATTTTATCTAAAACTAGGCCAAAAACATTCTCCTGAAAAGGGGATGGAACATAACTTCATTTTTGAAGTCTTGTCCCCTGACCACAACTTCATCCAGAGGACTTGACGGGCCGCATTGGAAAGTCCTGCATCGTTGGCTGAAAATCTGACAGATTCGGCAAAAACATCTGCCAAGAAGTCTGTTGCTTATTTAAGTACATGGATGGAATTTATTATATTGTCCCTAGGAGTCTAGTTCCTTAGATGAGATTCTAACTCATTCAACCAAAAGATACATAGACCTTGTGGCCGAGGTTGCTGCAATGTTGGATTTCAGATTAAACATAGCCGTTTCCCAAGATTCAGGGGCGTAGCATGAGGGGGGGGGGCCAGGGGGGCCGTTGCCTCGGGCGCCAAACTGCAGGGGGGCGCTCTGGCGCCAGCTCCTAAAGGTTATACGTTCTTCAGGAACAAGGCGGCTCTCTCTCTCTGCCGGAGTGCCGGGCCCTACGCAACGGCCAGAGAGCTGTTTGAGTGCGCCCGGCCTGCCCTGATGATTCATTTGTGCGGTAGGGTCGGCGTCGGGATAGGCAATCATTAGGCTGGCCTGGCTCCCTCCAGCTCCGCCCACTTTCCAGGCGGGAAACACAGTGCGGAGCGCAGGAGCCAGAGCCAGCAGAGCTCTCAGAGACCAGTCAGCCGGCCCTGAGTGAGCCCTGAGCCAGTGAGCCTAGAAGAGTTCAGACTACAGAGCAGAGGTAGAGGCCAGAGGGGGAGCCAGGCAGCTGCTGCCCCACAGCGCTGAGGCTGAGTTAGTGTCACTAGTGATTAAGTTGGGTTGCCATGTCACCATGATGACCTCCCTCCCTGAGTCTGTGTGTGGGGGGATGGTGGCTGGTGGGTTTACAGTGTGCACCACTGTCTGGGCATGCAATAATAATGGTAATAAATCAATGAGTGAAGTGCCAGAGGTCTGCCAGGCCAAATAGGTGGCTGGCATTCATGGTACTGATGTGGCAGGATAATGGTAGAGAGGCACTGAGTGTACTGCCTCTGGGATGCCATCTGCCCATCTCTATACCAGGCCTACCCTGGGGCTGGGCTGGTATGGACAGCAGAGATGGACAGAAGATGGCATCCTAGAGTCAGTACTGTCTCTGGTGTCTGGTCACCCTTCATCAGCACCCTGACTGCCACCTGCATGGCCTGCCTAGCTCTCATGGCACTTCACTGCATACCTGCTGTTTGGCCATCAGCTTCCTCTTCATCTCATGTCCAGACGGCTACTTTCACACTTGTGTTCGGAGCGGATCCGTCTGGTATCTGCACAGACGGATCCGCTCCTATAATGCAAACGATGGTATTCGTTCAGAATGGATCCGTCTGCATTATATGTCCAATTTGTAGTCAGACGGATCCGTCCAGACTTTACATTGAAAGTCAATGGGGGACGGATCCGTTTGAAATTGCACCATATTGTGTCAACATCAAACGGATCCGTCCCCATTGACTTACATTGTAAGCCATATGGAACCCTGTATTTTATGAGATCCTGCAATAAATTGCGGTATATGTCTCTTTTATAGTATTAGTGGTAATATTGGTCTTGGTATGCCTGTGGGGCGTCATTCTATAAAAAGGCGCATGAGACTTCCGGTTCCGGCGCTGGGATGCAGGACGCGGAGTGAGTGAGCTCCGGCACCTGCCCCTATAAATCCTCCTGCGCTCCGACCTAGTGGACGAAAAGGGACCCCGAAAGTCACCTGGGGGTTCCCGCTGAGTGTCGGCCGACGGTCCATGGACCGATACTTGCTGAGGAGCGGCAGACGACAAGTGGTGAGCGGGACGAAAATGACCGCAAGTGCTGCGCAGGGCAAGATGGCATATTCCCGCCCTCACTCCCCGATTGCGATCCAAGAGGCCACAGAGGTGGTGGACAGCGGAGGCAAGCCTGCAGGGGATCTAAGTAATATTGATTACAAGACGCTGGTTATCGAAGTGGCCCGCTACCTGGCCCCAGATATAAAAGAGACTCTTGCCAAGACTCTCACACAGTCTCTACATGAACTGCATTCCACGGTGGCAAGGCATGAGGCAAGCATAGAGGAGTTGGAGCAAAGGGTCTCGGCGATGGAGGATGATGTGACCAGATGTACTCATGAAGCCCAAGATCTTTATAAGCAGAACATCGTGCTGAAAGACCGCCTGGAGGACCTGGAAAATAGGTCCAGGCGGAATAATTTAAGAATAGTGGGCCTGCCAGAAAGTGTGAAACAGCCTGCCTTGAAAGAGATCTGCGAGATAGAAATACCTCAAGCGCTGAACCTGACCGGGAGACGCATTGTGGAGCGGGTCCACAGAGTAGGCCCTGCGGTGGACTTTCAGTCGCAAGACCGCAATGTTTCGCAGAACCTCCAGTCTAGGCCGCGGCAAGTTATTATGCGGTTCCTAGACTATAACGACAAGGAAGCCATCCTGAGAGCTTTTCGGGCTCGCAAAGGGCCACTGAAGGTCAGAGGACATACCTTGCTAATGTTTGCTGACTACTCTGCAATGGTGGCAAAAAGGAGGCGTGACTTCAGCGCGGTTTGCTCGGAACTGTATAAGCGACAAATACGGTTCCAGTTATTGTATCCGGCGATTTTGAAGATCTCAACGGCGGATGGCGAGGTCCAAACCTATCAAGATCCTGTGGCAGCGGAGGAATTCCTGAGGAATAACAGCACGGAGGGTGAGCCAAGGCGCAGAGGACGGTCGCCGGGACAGCAACAGCGGAGGGGGGAGAGGACAAGAAGCCCGGAGTGGAGACGCTCGCCTCTCGCAGACAGACGGGGACGAGACTGGGAGAGGGTTCCAGTTGATAAGAGAGGGTCTCGCTCTTCCAGAAGAAGGGACTCTTGGTCAAGATGAAGTGGACATTATTGGTAGCTATGTTTAGTTTTGTTCTGAGTCATTTTTCTACCAGCAATGGAAAGTGGACATGGTTTAACATGTGCAGCGGGAGTGTGATTGCGCATAGCAGTATTGTCTAAAATTTAGCCTGTGAGATTGCATGGTTATATGTTTTGAAGAAAAGAGCACTGCGGTTAGAATAGTGTAAAGTATGGGGGACGGGTGGTTGAGTGCTGCAGCCTAGAAAAAAGGGAAGTCGATAATAAGGGAGGAGGTTGTTAGTTGGGTAATATGTGTCACAGGGACGACTTGGTTCTAGGGGTTTTGCCTAACAGGGGTGGGGGAGGGAGGGGGGTAGTTTACAATATTGTATGTGAAAATGTTCATGTTTATTTCTGTGCATCAGCTGGCGCTTGTCCTGGAAGTATCTGGGTAATGGGATATGTTTCTCCAGTCATCATTCTAGTCATTATCCTAGATTATGAAGATAGTTAGTTTGAATGTTAAGGGCCTCCGCTCTCCGCAGAAGAGATGGATGATTCTCCGCCATCTTAAAAAATTAAAACCTGATATAGCATTACTTCAGGAAACTCATTTACCAGCAGGGGATTTTGGCAGGATGCAAAAATTATGGGTGGGCCAGGTGATAGGGTCCTCCTCCTCAGAGCGGAAAGCGGGGGTCCTGATCTTGTTCAACAAAGCTTTCAACTTCACTTTGCTGAGTTCAGTAGCGGATGACAACGGGAGGTGGGTAAAGGTGTCGATACGGGTCCAAAATATGGAATACACTGTTTTCAATGTATATGGTCCGAATGCTAATAACTCACGATTTTTCAGGGCGCTGGAAAGTAAGTTATTGTTGGACCTCAAACCTGATTGTAGGAGGTGACTTCAACTCAGTGATGATGGGGCAGGAGGATAGAAAGACTGAGGCGAAAGGGGGCAGAACTACGGTGGCCCATGACGTAGTCTTGGGGCAGCTGACAGAGTCAGTGGGTCTGATAGATCCCTGGAGGCAGCTACATCCTGATGACAGGGAGTATTCCTTTTACTCTCACGCTCAGGATTCTTGGTCACGCATTGACTACATCTTTGTCCAGGGCTCACTAGCGGGGTTGGTAGAACATGCTGAGGTGGGGGATATTATGGTGTCAGATCATGCTCCGGTGTCCCTGATCTTGAGGGACACTTTTCCAAAGGGATCAGATTACCTGTGGAGGTTCCCCTCGGGGCTAGTGGGAAATGAGGACTTTCAGAATAAGTTAATTGGCTGGTGGGAAGAATATAGGGAGGATAATCAGGTCCACATAGACAACCCGGAACTTTTTTGGCAAACATCAAAGGCAGTTTTGAGGGGGCGCATTATGAGTTACATTTTTGGTAGGAAGAAAGCTTGTCAGCGGTCATTGGAAAGAGCCAGTAATAGAGTCAGACAAATGTACAGGCAGTTCACAGAAATGCCCACAGCGGATAATAAGGTAAAATGGGTTGAAGCACGTCAGGCTTTTGAAGCTAGTGAAAAGCATAAAGAATCTCTCAGACAAACCCAGTTTGAAGCTAAATTATATCGTTTTGGTAATAAAGCGGGTCGTTTGCTGGCCAACCTAGCGAAAGGCCGGAGAGAGCCCCAATATATATTTAGTTTGAAAGATGGTGACGGGAAGATAGTCATTGACCCCGCGGGCATTAGCAGAATAGTAGGTCAATATTATGAGGCCTTATAGAAGGATCACTCTTCAACGTCGTTAGTTGATACTCTCTTAGATAAGGTGGAGTTGCCCACAGTGACATCTGAACAGCTTATGAAATTAAATGTGGATGTGACTGTGGAGGAACTCCAGCTGGTCATTAAAGGGCTGAAGAACGCAAAAGCTCCAGGGCCTGATGGCTTCACGGGAGAATATTATAAGGTGCTAATCTCGCAGGTTTCCCCAAAAATGCTACAGCTTTATAATGACGTATTGAAGGGCAAGTCCCATCCGGATAAGGACAATGTATCCTATATTAAGCTCCTACCTAAACCAGGGAAAGACCCACTTATGCCTAGTTCATATAGGCCTATATCCCTAATAAACGTAGACACAAAGATCCTATCTAAAATTATTGCTGACAGGTTAGCCTCTTTTTTACCATCTTTAATAGGTGCTGAACAGGTGGGATTTGTCCAGGGCCGCTCAGCGGTCAAGAATATTCGGACGGTTTTAGCAGTGTTGGATAGAGTTAGACATGACCCTCGTCCAGGGGAACGTCCAGCCATGCTCACCTTGGACGCAGAAAAAGCTTTTGATAATGTACGGTGGACATGGCTGGAGGCGGTACTGGACAGATTGGGATTCAAGGGGGCTTTTAGGACGTTTATTGCAAATTTGTACAGTAACCCAAGAGCGCGGGTATATACCCAGGGCTACCTCTTCAAACCTTTTAAACTGGAAAAGGGTACAAGACAGGGGTGCCCGCTTTCACCCCTGCTCTTCAACCTAGCACTTGAGCCATTATCACGGCTTCTTTGCACTTCGGACCTGTATACAGGGGTTGAGGTGGGAACAAAACAAGTGAAGGCGGCGCTCTTTGCCGATGATGTGGTATTATTTCTGGCTAGACCGGGAGTACATATCCCAGTTATTTTCGAGGCTTTGGAGGCTTTTGGAAGTTATTCTGGGTACAGGGTGAATATTTCAAAATGTGAACTCTTGCCTTTGGTGCCCATGAATGACATCTTACAAAAAGTAAAAAGGGATCAAGGAATTAGCATAGCCAAATCCAGCATAACATATCTAGGGGTGAAAATAGGGAGGGACCCGCACTCTCTATATCAATTAAATTTTCCACCATTACTGTCCCGTATAGGGGCCGACCTGGATAGATGGCAAGGCCTACCTCTCTCCCTGATGGGGAGGTGCTGCTTGGTGAAGATGATGGGAGTCGCTAGGCTGTTATATGCAATGCAGACTATTCCATTACTGCTAAGACATGCTGATGTCAAACTCTTGGAAAGCAGATTTGTGCGGTTTATATGGCAAGGCAAAAAGCCGAGAGTGGCTCTGGACAAATTGAAACTGAGAAGGGAGGTGGGGGGAATCAACTTCCCGGACGTCAGGGGTTATAATATAGCATGTAACAGCAGGTACATATTGGATTGGGCAAATCAGACCTCTTATTATACAAATCTCAGTCTGGAGAAACAGTTAGCAAAACCTTGGGACCTGATGGCGTTATTGCACACCAGTATGCCTAACTTGCCGAGATCAATTAAAATGTCATTGCTGTTAAGGGATACTATTGTAGTGTGGAAAATACTGAGGAAGATGTATGATTTGCCCTATCAAATATCTAAGCATCTCCCAATAGCAGCCAACCCTAGTTTTGAGCCAGGAAGGAATAGCAAAGGTATAGCAATGTGGTTAAGCAAAGGGATAAGAACGATGGGTGACGTATTTCATGAGACAGAACCTCGGTGGAGGACACAGGAGGAGTTGAGGGAGAGGTGGGGATTGCAGGGTCTGACATTCTTGCCGTACATGCAACTTATGTCATATGGCAAAGGATTATGCAGGGATCTCACAAAAGAATGGAGGACAAATGATTTTGACAGTCTTTTGCGGCAAAAGGTTAGACCGACAATCTCACTTCTTTATCAATCCCTGAGAAATAGATGGGAGAGAGTTGATGCCAAGAACATGTTTCGGAAGTGGGGAATATTATTGGAGGTTGAGGATGTGCATCAGTTGGTTTGGACGGGCATAGGGACGCTGCATCAGGCTGTTCCGGATGAAAACTGGCGCGAGACTCACTTCAAAATTCTACATCGCGCAATATATGGTTTTGATGTTCCAAGGGCAGGTTTAAAACTAGACAGAATAGTGGCATGTCCAAAATGTGATTCCCCTAGAACAGATTTATACCATGGACTATGGAGCTGTCCGAGATTGAGATCATATTGGGATGAAGTCTCTGATTTACTAAAAAAGTGTGGTAGGAGTGAGACGGAGATTACTCCTGTAGTGGTGATCTTGCATGTCCAATACCACAAAGATGACCGGTCCGATAGTTACACAACGTCGTCTCTAGTGCCAATGGAGCATAAAATTGTGCTAGGGGCAAAAAAATGCTTGTTAAACTTGTGGCTTCAATCTCAGACTCCCTCGATATCCATGGTCATCACGTGTCTCAGACGTATATTCCATCTGGAATGGTTGGAAGCAACACAACAAAAAGAGGTTAGAGGGAAAAAATTATATCTAACATGGCGCAAATATATTCTGGGTCATATTGATCACGGTGATTATAACCGGATTATGTCCCCCTTCAAGTTGACGGAGTGGTATTTGTTGGAGGACCTCAAGGATAGACTGGGAATATTAAAAGTGACATAGGTGTTACCAGATACATATGTACTTATGTGTAGCCAGGTGTGGTGTTTCAGCTGATGCTGGGAAGGGGGGGAGGGGGGAATTGTGTTTTATATTGGGGGGTTTTGTTTTAACTTTCCAAATGATGTAACGTGCCGAGCATGTATTTTCTATGTCAAAGTCATCTTCATGTACAATGTGATATGATGTCAATCTGTTACTTTTTGGATTGTGGGAGAAAATAAAAAAATTATATTTCAAAAAAGGCACATTCACAAAAGTTAGGGGGCGCCATACTAGGTTCGCCCCGGGTGCTGGCAACACACGCTACGCCACTGCCAAGATTTACATAATAAACGGTCTGCTTTCCTCTCCATAGGGTCTCTCAGCTGAGACACATCCTCAAAAGGGCAATTAAGTTTTTTTGCTTACTTTGGCCACCTGAACATCTATGGCTACTTTCACACTGGCGTTTTGGCTTTCCGTTTGCGAGAGCTGTTCGGGGCTCTCACAAAAGGTCCAAAATGGATCAGTTTTGCCCTAATGCATTCTGAATGGAAAAGGATCTACTCAGAATGAATCAGTTTGCTTCCATTCCATCTCCATTCGCTTTTTAGGCGGACACCAAACGCTGCTTGCAGCGTTTTGGTGTCTGTCTGACAAAACTGAGCCAAACGGATCAGTTCTGACAGACAATGCAAGTAAATGGGGACGGATCAGTTTTTCTATGACACAATAGAAAACAGATCCGTCCTCCATTGACTTTTAATGGTGTTAAAAGATGGATCCATCTTGGCTATGTTAAAGATAATACAAACTGATTCGTTCTGAACGGATGCAGACGTTTATATTATCTGAACGGATCTGCACCAAACGCGAGTAGCCTAGTTTAGGAATCTCGTTAAATATTTTTTACTCTTCAGGATCAAACAACAGACGGCTCTTGAAACCCCTACCCTCTTTTCACGGTCTGACCATTCCTCTAGGATCATGTCTCGGATATTCTCGTTAATGGGAAACACTCTGGCTCTTTTAACTCAAACCACCAAACATCTCCTCCTGGATGGAATGCGCTTTTTGAACTTCTTCCACCCCATGGTGGCCCTTACTTCTTTTAAAAGATCAGATATTTTGTCTGCTACAAAGTAGAGCTTCTTGCTTCCTTCCGAAAGGGGGTCTTCCTCCTCCCATTGTTTGGAAGAAGAGGCATGGTCACCCAAACACTCAGAATCAGAGGGTGCTATTAATCTTTGCCGTTTTGATGGTTACAGTCCCGGGCTAGCCTCAGACAACTGGGACTAAGAAGACTTAATTTCCTCCTGAATCATAGATCTGAACTTGTTCCTTAGCGAGTCACACTCCTCACGGACAATGTTTGCAATTCAATCCTTGCAGATTTATTTTAGGGTACAACTCCGGCAATTTCTTGCAACAAGAAACACATCTTTCAGTTTTTTTTTAGGTTTCTTCTGTGCGTCTTTAGTTACCCGAGTCGAGAACAGACCAGAATCAGGACTATATATATATTTATATTATTTTTATATCCTAGAATCTGGGTGCCCCTCTTATGTCCCAGTGCATCAATATACATTGCATATGGGTAAAGACAATCCCTGCAGGGAACTTACAGAAGGCAGAGAAGGAGAATCAAGCTCTCTGGGCGAATGCGGCTCAGGACCTGACATACTGATCACCACACCTCAGATCAGTTCTGACTCATGGCTCCCCACTTTATCCGACTGGCATACTGAACACCGCACACCGTCTCCTGTGTCACTTCCTGGACGCGCCGGGCTATCACTACCAGCTTAACCCGCAAGGAGGAGGCTGCCCCGAGAGCAGGCCCCGGATTAACAAGAGCAAGCCCTCCAGTCTCTCCCTGCTCAGCATTAGTACAAGACTGCCGGCGAGCAGGGGAACATCATGGATAAAGATAAGTGCCACACCTCTATGACACACAATGTAAAAACTATAAAAATCTTTATCCTTCATCTCCTTGACGGACAGGGAGACCTTTCTCTGTCCTGGCCGCTGTAGGGACAGGAAACACTGGTGTATGGTGGAGGTGATTTAACCTCTGTTCCTGTCCCTACAGAGGTCAGGGGTCAATCAGCTTGTTATGCCATCATAGTGATGAGATGGAAATGTAAACTAGGCAATAGAACATAGGATTTATAAATTCAACCCCTTAGGCCCCTTTCACGCAGGCAAGTATTCCGCGCGGGTGCAATGCGTGAGGTGAATGCATTGCACCTGCACTGAATCCTGACCCATTTATTTCTATGGGGCTGTGCACATGAGCAGCGAAGGAAAAAAAATATATAATAAAAAAATAAAAATAAATCGCAGCATGCTCTATATTCTGCGTTTTTCACGCAACGCAGGCCCCATAGAAGTGAATGGGGCCGCGTGAAAATCACAAGCATCCGCAAGCAAGTGCAGATGCGGTGCGATTTTCACGCATGGTTGCTAGGTGACAATCGGGCTGGGGACCCAGTCTGTATTATTTTCCCTTATAACATGGTTATAAGGGAAAATAATAGCATTCTGAATACAGAATGCAAAGTAAAATAGTGATGGAGGGGTTAAAAAAAAACCAAAAAAAAAAAAACCTCACCGAGTCCACTTGATTGCGTAGTTGCAGATCTCAGTCTTCTTCTGTGATGTTGAGCTGCCGCCTAAGGACCTGTGGTGACATCACATGATCCAATCACATGGTCCCTCACCATGGTGATGAACCATGTGATTAGACCATAGTGATGTCACCACAGGTCTTTTGCCAGGTCCTGAAGATAGAACAGAGACCTGCAGCTATGAAGCAGGTAAGTAAACTTTTTTTTTTTTTAACCTCCTCCATCCCCAATTTACTTAGTGTCCCTTTAATACAGACAGGCCAAATCTATATATATGTATGTATATATGACATTACAGGTCTTATACAGTCTATTAAAAGCATCTAAGTATCCCCATCTGTCCACCTTATAAATACCGAAAAATAAAGTTTTATAACCTGGCTGTCTTGTCACCAATCTGCCCAAGGGGCGGCATTTTATCTCAAATTGCGCCCAGCCAGCCGCTCCCAACTGCCATTCTGAAGCCCCGCCCAGCTCATCAATATTCACTTCGCTGGGCGGCAGCTACAACTCTCCCCAGTCAAGATCCTGCGCAGGCGCGATGTAACCACAGCTGGGCACAAGCGCAGAAGATTAGACATGGGGATAGTGATATATGCTTCTCATGGAGTAACTCCTTTAATTCCTTCCCAATCAGCATCATACTATTTCTTCCTTGCAAGTACAGTTGTGTTCAAAATGATTCAACCCCCAATGCTGTAAAGGGTTTTAGGGAATTTAGTGTACATTTGTAATTGTGTTCAGAATGAAATCTTACAAGGACTTTTTAAAGAACCAAATGCAACTAAAATGACCAATTATTTTTGTAATACAGTATTAAAATTTTTTTTTTTGTGATTTCTTCATTGACACAATTATTCAACCCCTTAAAGACTACCACTCTTAAGAACAGAGGTTCATTCAAGTGTTTTCGATCAGGTATTGAAACCACCTGTGGATGTCAAGGAGCAGCAATCAAGCATAAGCAGCACCAATTAGGCAGATTTAAAAGGACTGTGATACTCAGCTCCTTCTAGACATTTACTGGTGTGCTTACAAACAGGGGCGTACATAGAAATCATTGGGCCCCATAGCAAGAATCTTAATGGGGCCCCACTAACTCCGTCCACTGGCCCATCCCACCACCTGCCCTGGCTTCTCCCCTGCCATACCCCCAGCAGTTGCAGCCGTGTAGACATTAGGAGCTACTTTCACACTTGCGTTTCTATTTTCCGGTATTGAGATCCATCATAGGGTCTCAATACTGGGAAAAAACCCGCTTTTGATTGTCCCCATTCATTGGCTTAGGGCACTTTCCACTATAAGCAGCACACAAGCACAGCTCATGGGGGGGGGGGGGGGGGGGGGGCGCTATGGTGGTGCTGGTATAATAGTATACCAGTGCCACCAAAGCCCCCCTTACCTTATGAACTGTCAGAACCTCCTAATGCATACCTCAGCTGCTGCAGAACATAAAAAGCTTCGTTCACATCTGTGTTGGGGCCTCATTCGTGGATCAAGTCATAAATGCTAGACACAATTTTATAGCCTGGAAGATGGAAACCTGACAGATCTCAACATAGTCAGCGGGATCCGTCGGGTGTTGTCGTCCATGAAGCGCCAGATCCGGAACTGCAGTGATTTTCGTTGATTTGCTTCTATGACGGTAGAACAGCGAACGTCACCAGCACAGATGTGAACGAAGCCTAATACTCACCTCAGCTGCTGCAGAACATTATAATAGTGACAAGGGAACTACAAGTCTCATCATCACCAGATTATTATTGGAAATTAGGGAGCAACACAGGGAGAGGTGAAAGTGGAGAGAACTACAATTTCCAGCATGTCCAGGCTGTTATGATCAGATACAAGTAGATATTACACAGAGTATAAGGCCGGGTTCATATCACCATTTAGTTTTCAGTTCTTCTGATCCGTCAGATGAACAGAAAAATAAAGAAAAAAAATGATCCTGTATTTCAAGCATCAGTTCTGCACATTTGGCATCCGTTTATGCCATATCTGTCGGAGAGCCGTTATTTTAGACAGAAAAAAGTCCTGCATGCAAAACGGAAAACTAAACTGTGATGAGAATCCAGCCTAAGAAAAGAGAACTACAACTCTCAGCATGTCCAGATTATAGGACATCATCTAGTTGTACCAGGTAAGAGCTTTAAAAATAAATAACTATAACCCCCAGTATGGCCAGACTTATTATGGGGCATCAGTATACATTTAAAAGAGGGGGTATAGGAGGCGAGAACTACAACTCCCAGCATTACCAGCCTATACTAGGGCATACGTTTAAATTACATTGAGAAGCATATAATACGACAAAACTACAACTCCCAGCTTTTCTAGGATGTTATGGGTTATCCCAGAACACCACTAACCTCTCCTTCAGGCACCACACAGAAGCTCCGCCCCCTCACAGTGATATGCCACAGGTCACATGATGATGACATCACCAAAGGTCCTTTAGACTTCTGCTGCTCTGCTATTTATTGGCTTCCTGATCTGGTCACATGGTTGATGACATCACCATAGGTCCTTTAGATTTCTGCTGCTCTGCTATTCATTGGCTTCCTGCACTGGTCACATGGTTGATGACATCACCAAAGGTCCTTCTCCACCTCTTACTTTCTCAGGTAGCCATACAAGTGTAATTAGTGGGCTGGGCCTATCCTCCACTGCGGGCCCCCTTCCCCCAGGGGCCCCATAGCAGCTGCGTGGTCTGCCTCTATTGGAGGTACGCCACTGCTTACAAACATGGTGAAGTCAAGAGAATGGTCCAGGAAGACAAGAGAAGAGGTAATTTCTCATGCTTTGGGGTTGTTTTGCTTCTACAGGTACAGGGAAGCTTCAGCATGTGGAAGGTACCATGAATTCTCTTCAGTACCAGGAGATATTGGATGAAAATGTGATGCAGTCCGTCACAAACCTGAGGCTTGGGAGACATTGGACCTTTCAACAGGACAATGACCCCAAGCATACCTCCAAGTCCACTAGAGCATGGTTGCAGATTAAAGGCTGGAACATTATGACGTGGCCATCGCAGTCACCAGACTTAAATCCGATTGAGAACCTCTGGTGGGACATAAAGCAGTTGCAGCACGCAAGCCTAAGCATGTGACTGAACTTGAGGCTTTTGCCCATGAAGAATGGGCAAAGATACCCATAGATCACTGCAAGACACTTGTGTCAAGCTATGCTTCACGTTTAAAAGCTGTTATAACTGGAAAAGGATGTTGTACTAAGATTGAATGACACTTGGGGGTTGAATAAATCTGATAATGATGAGAGCACAGAAAAGACATCTGTGGTTATTTCATTATAAATGTTATATTTGTCTGACTTACAGGTGCATCTTTTATTTAATTGTAAACAAGATGACTGAAGTGATCAAAATCAATGTCAAACTGGCCAATACACTCAATTTCAGTGGGGGTTGAATAATTTTGAACACAACTCTAGGTGCTTAAGTTCACTTCCATAGCACCAGGATAGCACAACCTCACCCAGCTCAGTTGACAGATTAATGGGTTTTGAAATGTATCAACACATAAATTTATTGTTTCACTATAACTATTTCACTATTGTGAAAAAGAAAAAACTGACCCAGAATATATAAAAAAAAAGTCTAAGGCACATAACCGACATGAACAAAACCTAACAGAGCCCATTGACTATAATGGGATGCATTCAGTTTCCATTCTAGAGAACATTTTTTGCAAAGAAAAAAGGTCCAGCTTACAGGACTTTTCTCCCTGATCATGTTGACAATTTTTGTGACACTGTGAACAGCAGAAAACACCTATCCCCTCCCCCAAAAAAAACACAACAAGCCCTCACACACTTATTACTGAAAAATAAAAGTTGGCTTTGGAATGCGGAGGTGAAAAATAAAATTGCCACATCCTGCAGTGCTAAATAGGTCATTAATATTAAAATTCTGACCTACCATCAGGATAGGTCATCAACATCAGATCCACAGTGGTCCGACACCCAGCACCCCCACCGATCAGCTGTATGAAGAGACAGCGCACAGTGTCGGACCCCGTTCTGATATAGATGACCTAGCCTGAGGATAGGTCCCCAATTTTAAAAGCGCAGAGAACCCCTTTAACTGAATGGTGGAAGGAAACATTCTACCATTTGTAGAGGAACTAATACTTTTCCTAGTCTATGACTGTATAGGAAATGATCATTGACAGAAATTACCACAGTGGCGAGAAAAAGGGGCAAACCGCCTTTAATCTGGCACAGTATGAATTGCACCAAGCAATCCGCTAAATGAACTGGCCAGACAGATCAACCAGTTTGTGGTCTGCCTACTTGGACAGCTGATATGCGACTTTGGCCTCATGCACACAGCCGTTGTTTGGGTCCGCATCCAAGCTGCCGTTTGTGGCCCCGCAAAAAAAAAAAAAATTTATATATATAGCATGTCCTATTCTTGTCCGTTTTGCGGACAAGAATAGGCCTTTCTACAATGGGCCGCCTGTTCCGCAAATTGCAGAAGGCACACGGGCGTGTGCATAAGGCCTTTCCCTGACCTTTCTTTACATTAACTTCTTACAAAAGACAAAGTTCACCTTTAAAAATTAAACTTTTATACAATTTTATTTAAAAAGGTCCCAAAACCCATTTTTTTAAAAATATACTTTATTAATGAATTATACTCTTTAATAAAGACATTCAGTCCCAAAGTTCAGGTTTTCTATAAGGCTTTAAATTCCCTATTCTCACACGTTGCCGATTTCTCAGTGGTGTGCAGAGTACAGGCTCTGCATTGTAGCAATGAGACTGCAACAAGCATTGTAAAGGCAAGAGCACCCATCACTGCTCCTACCTGAGCTCAGCTAAGTGCTGGCATTGCTACAAGGGCAACGTGCAATAACAGGATTAACTGAATGGAGCGGGCACAGGCAGAAGCGGCAATGTGTGCTCCTGCCCATATATCACTTGCTGCGGTCCCATTGCTACAGATCAGCAATGTGCGAGAATAGTGAATAGGGATGAGCGAATTGACTTCAGATGGTACATCCAAAGTCCATTTGCAAAAAATGTTAATACCGTACAGAGTTCCTGCCCCATACAGTATTAGAATGTATTGGCTCCGATGAGCAGAAATTACTTTGCAAAGTCACACGAGACTTCATGTAATAACGTTGGGAATCATTAGTAATAACTTTTGCTCAGAGCCAATACATTCTAATACTGTACAGAGTTCCTGCTCCGTACAGTATTACAACAAAGTCAATTCGCTCATCCCTCAATAGTAAATTTAAAGCCCTAGAGAAAACCAGACTTTGGGAGGCAATTTCTATATTAAAGGGGTTGTCCAAGTTATTTTTATTGATTAACTATCCTCAGGATAGGTTATCGATATCAGATCAGCGAGGGTCCGCCACCCACAGCGATCAGCTGATTGAAGAAATGGTGTGTGTCGTGCCAGCGCAGCTTCCTCTTTACAGTTTACCTGCTCGCTGTATGAGCGGGTGTAATTACATCCAAGCCAGCACCATTCATTTCACTACCAGGTAAATAAAGAGGAGGAAGCACGCCTTTCTCTGAGGCTGAGCGTTGGGATCAGACCCCCAGCAATCTGATATTGATGGCCTATCCTGAGGACAGGCAATCAATAAAAGTATTATATGAAGATATTTGGGACATTTTTAAATGAAAAAGCAAAAAAGTTTAGTTATTCTAAGGATTTTTTTCCTTAGGGGGACTGTGTCGCTCATGTCAATTGTTCTTACATATTGCTTACTCCAGATTTTGTTCATTATGTAGGAAAAGCTAACAATTTTACAAAGGGAGGATGACCATTAGACACAGATTTAGTTTATAGTGGGTTGGTATTAACTATTATGATTAAACATTAAAAAGGGGAGATAAAACGAATGAACACAATTCCGAAAGCATTGGTGACAGGCACCTACAAAAACTATGTGAGCATAAAGCAGCGTATCAAATCTGTCACCCTGAAGGTTATGTGGTCCAGAAGGCCCTCAACTAAGGGCTGTAGTCAGAGAACCTTATCCTTCCCCAGACATAGGCGGTACCAGGGGCTGATTCTAAATTATCCAGGAGCAGAATAATGCCCTCAATAAGCCGTTAAAGAAAAAAAAATTAAAAAGTGACCACATTGCTGAGAAAAATGAAGTTTTAATATATGTAAATGAGCCCCTAGGAGCAACAGGGGCATTGCCATTACACCAAAAGGCCCTGCTTTCTCTGCAACTGTTGCGCCCTCTGCACTTTGACAGGACCAGGCAGTGATCACACCTGGTCCTGTCAATCATGGTGCACAGAGCGCAGCAGTTGCAGAGAAAGCAGAGCCTTATCTAAGGTGTCTGTCACTAATACTGATCATGACAACAGATCAAGGTCAGACAAGACAAACCCACTGTGTTCAATGGAGGCAGCCTGACCGCTCCAAGAAGAAAGGAGGAGCATCTCCAACCCAAAGTGTGCAAATATTGATGAATAAAATAGCCTGCAGTTGAGCAAGCATATGGACAACAGCCAAGCATTAAGCCAGATTAAAGGGTACCTTCAATCAGGACGACGGCCACCTTTCTAGCCAGTCTATGACTGTGGACAGGAGACTTGTAGTAACAGAAGCACCTCCTCCTGTCACATGTAAACCCTTTAGGCTAGCTCAGGGATGCTCAACCTGCGGCCCTCCAGCTGTTTTAAAACTACAACTCCAACATTGCCCTGCTGTAGGCTGTCCGAGAATGCTGGGAGTTGTAGTTTTGCAACAGCTAGAGGGCCGTGGGTATTAGATTGGTGATCTTTCTCCCTCCTTCAAGAGTAATCAGGCTGTCGCCCTCCCCCCCATACGCACTAGACTGGTGCCCGACCTTGACCATCATCATTGTGGTACTTTAGGGTACCACAATACACCAAACCTTGTGCTTTTGATACTAATAAATAGTAGCCGTGTATGTAAACCGCTTTCAGGACCCTAATCTGTAGTATGGCGGTGGAGTAGCCAATAACATCCTGCAATGTATTTAAAAGGATAAAAGCACTAGTAGTTATTTGTAGCAAAATTTGGTTTATGTAGAAACAAGCCAGTTTTTTGCACTTGGATAGATGTGTAAATGAGATCAAGCTAAAAGCACGATGAAGCCAGAAGTGGGTCAAATCATGAAGACCTGCTTTAAAAGTGGTTAAATTTGCAACATTTGTACAATTTTTTGTAATTTTTTTTTTTTACTCAACGCCTTTTTGCTTTTTTCTGTAAACCAGGAAGAAAAAAAATAAAAAATACTAGTACTACAGATAGATTTGCCCCATGTTGAGCGAACGTAGGAAGGTAAACAAGGAGAGGGGTGCAAAGGTGACATTGCTATACAGAGTCATTTGACATACTTACATCTTAGCTCATTGTACAGGGCACAGCCAAAATCAAGGCACAAAGCTCTTCTACAAGTTATTTTTTTTTTTTCAATAAAGTTGTACAAAATAATACATTTTACATTCTGTACAAAGAATAATCCAGCAGTAAAATAAGAAAAAAAAAAAAAGAAAAAAGAAAAAAAAAAAAAGTGAGGGGGTGTTGTACAGAAGGAAAGGGAGTGATCATGTTTGTGAGGACAGAGGTCTAACATTCTGCTCAGGATTGAAGATATAAAGATCACACAAGGTTGTTTAAAGGACAAAGTGGGAAGAGAGGGAAAAAAAATAATAATAAAGCGTGGCTAACACAAATGTCCAGGATTTTTTTTTTGGGGGGGAAATAAATACATTGATATGTTGAAATTCATATCCAAGTATTTATTGTTTTGTTTTTTTTCTAAAAAAAAAAAAAAAAAAAAAAAAATGGCACCCTTGTTAAAGGCATAAAATCTCTTGCCACTGCCCTCCCAGTGATGGCAGGGAGCCTCCCAGCTCCGTAATATCAAGACACAATATTACAGTCAAGAGTCGAGTGTCCTTCAGTCGGCGGTCAGCAATGCAGTGAAGGAATACAAAGTTGATATAATGGGTGACTTGTCAAGGAGGAAAGAATTAGGCCCTGCATTGAGGGATGGAAATAATCAGTACAGTCTCCAGCCCACTGCACAGACCTCTTCCAGACACACGTGTACACATTATATGAAGTCAAAATCCTCCACACGCACTGCATTTAACATTGGCATTTTAAAAGGGGTGGGGCAATCAGGTGAAGGATGAGAGTCCATATGTGAAGAGTACATTTGGCGCCAGCCCATGCCGTCTCAGGGCAGAGGGGTAATGAGGGGGCAGCAAGCTAACAGTTCCACAAATTTCCTGACAGCAAGGAAACAGGAGAGAAAAAAAAAAAAAAAAAAAAAAAAAAAAAGGAAAAACAAAACAAAATAGGTGCAAGCTGGAGAGGGAGATTGCACACAGTTTTTCCATCCCTTCGTGGGTGGATTGTTTCCCCATCCCCTTTGTTTTTATGCTTGTTTGGGGATCTTTGTAGTTTCATTTTTTTTTTATTGAATTAAGAGTCCAGGGGGGGGGGGAAAAAAAAAAAAAAAAAAAAAAGGGGGGGGGGGGCGGATTTTTTTCTTTTAGAATTTCTCCATCACAACAGTTCGTATTGACGGAGGTGCATCCTTTGGATAATGTCCCGACAATCATTAAAAACCCTTCGAATATTTTCCGTATCAACTGCACACGTGAAGTGAGGGTAACAGTAGTGCCGCCCATCCCCGCTTGCTGTACTGATTCTCTGAAAAAAAAAAAAAAAAAAAATTATAATAATACAATTCATGTCTTCATGTTTAAAAAGGTATTCTGTCACCAGGTTTATAGTGCCCTATATGAGGGTAGAGCCCAGCGACCATGGGTCAATTACTTTTCTTGGCCAGTCATTTTCTTAATCTCTTCTCCCCCCCCCCCCCAATTGATCAGCTCCACGGGTCCGCTCAATACACATTCATGAGCTCCTGGTTGCCCAGCTGATTGACAACTCTCTGCCTATATAGTTTAAAGCAGACATCCTCAAACTGCGGCCCTCCAGCTGTTGCAAAACTACAACTCCCAGCATGCCCGAACAGCCTACAGGAATCATCCTACAGCAGGGCATTGTGGGGGTTGTAGTTTTACAACAGCTGGAGGGCCGCAGTTTGAGGATGCCTGGTTTAAAGTAAGGCTACGCTCATATCTGCAGTAAAGGTATCCTGCAGTCTGTTCAGGCCTAGTCAGATACTTCCATTCACAGCTGTACCCCACTGACTATACAGCAGTTTTTCTCTGGCAAAACCCGGCATGTCGCTGGAAAAAGGACGGAATGGGGTCCAGCGGTGAACATCAATATCCAGCTAGGCTAATCTGGTGAACCCCGACACTGTTTCTCTGCCAGAAAAGACTGCTGGATAAGTTTTATTTTCAAAAATGTGAATGTAACCTAAGAACACAGTCAATCATCCAGGGCAGGTGCAGCACTAGTGCTTGGGTCCAGCTGGAGACTGCCACCAGTATGGGGGGGGGGGGGGGGGGAATAAAAAAATACACAGCTGAATTCTTATCAAACTGACTGGCTAAAGTAGAGTTTACGAGCAGTCATGAGTTCAGACATAAGGGATACACATTGAGTGACGGAGTCACTATAATACAGGAAGAAATGGTCTGCAATTACACTGCTGAAGGCTGTAGAACAGAAACAGCTGACTTTTTTCAGAGACCAACTGAAAAATAATGTGATTAAGATAAAAAAAATAAATCCCAATAAGCTGTCCCCAGCCTTTAATACTAGGGGGTTTTACAATACGATTGCCTGATTGATTATTTATTGCTTAATATTATACTCAAATATACCAAAGCATTATTGTCTGGCAGTAATAAAATGACAACCTACCTAAATAGGCATACTGCCATGGCATGCCTGGGGGCTTTGTTAGGCCGCAAGCTATCATAGCCCCCTCTGTCTAACCATATGGATGAAGTGGTTGCTACTGACTGCAGCATCTTAGTGGTTTAAAAGGGGTTTTCCCCATCTCGGAGTGCACCCTTTGGCACTTTGTGGGCTCCGATCCAATTATATGGGTCCTTGAGGTAGGACCTGCACCTATCCTAGCGATATGCCCCCAATGTCTGAGTTGGGAATACCCCTTTAACTCGATTCAGTAGGAGCAAGGATGTCTGTCACCAATAGGTTCCTGCAATAATCAGCATCAGTGCCAATGCCATCACCATTGTGGTACTTGTACATCATTCTGTGCTTAGGGATTGTGTTATTTTACTCCTTTGTACTTTTTTTATTACGTAGGGTTGATAAAATATTCTATAGCAGAGCATGGATCTACCTGAAATTAAGAAAAACACTTACAAGAAACTCATCTCTAATAAAATACTTGGCCCTTGTGACTCTCGGGTCCTCCCCGGGTTCTGGAATTGCTGAAATGACAAAACACAAACAATCGGATTACCAAAGTGCATTCAGTAAGTGATGGGGTAACACCTGGGCAGTGCCAGGTACTGAAATGTTGATGCCAATTAAAAATTTATTAGAAGAAAACCATTACCATCATCTGGGGTTGTGTAACGACCAAAATCTGGAAAGTAGTCCTCAATTTTCGATTTGCCAGCCAAAACCTTCTCTGCAAGTAAATCTTGTTTATTCAAGAAGAGAATGACTGAAATGGTCCGTAGCCACCTGGTGAGAGGAGGAAATAAAGGGTGACATGAGGGTTGGATCTACAAATCAAGCCCAGCTTTGTACAATTGATAAGGACAAACAACGTGCCGTTTTTAACAATTAAAGGGGTTGACCCAGACAACAGCACACAGCTAATTCTCTCCATCAGTCCAATAAAGCTTGACCCAAGCAGCTGCACACATGCTTGACCACCACTCCATTAAAATGGCCGACCGAGTAATGCATGGATCCACTGGCTCTGCTCTTTATTAGTGCCTCCCAACTCTAAGCTAATGGAACAGGGTCAGGGAGGATCTCCTGTCTGAAGATACGTATATGGAATATATCATGGGTGGACTGGGAACTTAACGACTAAAAATTGGCTTCATGTTGTAAGGGGATCCAAATTTTGACAGGAGGGGCAAAACAAGTAGGTGGCGTCAGCAAAACCATAACGCATAATACAGTCCCAGCAAAATATTGCCCCAAAAGCTGTCCCTCTGGGATTGGCCATTAATAGCTGACATTTTCTGTCCTTCTCCAATTGCATCTGATTAGGATGTGGAGCAGAGGGCTTATGAGGCAAGTTTCTCACAGAGTTAATTACCACTGACAGCTCATTATGTACCCAGTCTGTGGCAGAGAGGAGGGCTTGGGTGACCCCCTGGGCCTTGGCCCACCGGGAAATTTCCCTCTAAAGGTGTATGGCCAATCCACCCCTGGAATATAGGGCTAAATTATATTCCACTATATAGAAATTGGCCGTCTTACTGAGACATGTACACCTAGATGACGTCTAGAAAGACTTCCATCTAATTCACACAGTACCTATTGTTCCAGATGCTCTTGAAGAGGTTTAGCGCTTCCTGGAGTCTGTTGGTCTGATTGTCCTCCCGGATCACCATATTATAGCTGCTGCTGGCAACCACGAATATAATCGCAGTCACATCTGAAACAAGACAACGGGTTTGTTAGCACAGGGACCAACACATTCGGAAGACTCCACTAGCGCCCTCTCAAGCTGCCTCGTTCCTTCTCGGATGACTGTCAATTCTGCCTTGTCCACAGTAATCCGAGATGGACTAAGTAAACTCGGATCATTCTCCACCTCGCTAGAGGCTTCACCGAAAATTTTTAATTCCTTGAATAAAGTTGCATCATGCTGAACTGTACAAGCATTTTTTTTTATTATTTTTTTTATAGTCCATTAAATCCATTTTAAATCTTACCATTAAAGCACTGGATCCATTTTCTGCGTTCATCGCGTTGGCCACCGACATCAAACATGCTAAGAGAGACATACAAATTATTTGCAGAAAACTGTGCTCGACAAAACGACACCATTTAGGAATCTAGTTACTGATCTTAAAAGGGTTTGTCCCATTAAGAAATATTTAAAATCAGCACCTGGATCTGAACACTTACAATTCCATGCAATTAAAAATGTCATAGTTGCTGTGTAATTTAATAAAAGGTATCTGTATAGCGCCACCTGCTGTTTGTCCTTTCTTATTTCTCTGTCCACCTTGCTGAAGTGGGCACACATGCTCAGTTCCATCCTTCAACTGCCTCTTGAGCTGTGATAGCAAGAGCGCTCCAGCAGAATGGACATGCCTCCTGAGCCGTGACAGCAAGAGCGCGCCAGCAGAATGGACATGCCTCCTGAGCCATGATGGCTAGAGCGCTCCAGCAGAATGGACATGCCTCCTGAGCCGTGATAGCAAGAGCGCGCCAGCAGAATGGCCATGCCTCCTGAGCCATGATGGCTAGAGCGCTCCAGCAGAATGGACACGCCTCCTGAGCCGTGACAGCAAGAGCGCGCCAGCAGAATGGACATGCCTCCTGAGCCATGATGGCTAGAGCGCTCCAGCAGAATGGACATGCCTCCTGAGCCGTGATAGCAAGAGCGCGCCAGCAGAATGGCCATGCCTCCTGAGCCATGATGGCTAGAGCGCTCCAGCAGAATGGACACGCCTCCTGAGCCGTGATAGCAAGAGCGCGCCAGCAGAATGGACATGCCTCCCGAGTTGTGATAGCAAGAGAGCCCCAGCAGAATGGCCATGCCTCCTGAGCTGTGATAGCGAGAGAGCCCCAGCAGAATGGACACTCCTCCTGAGCTGTGAGAACACTCCAGCAGAAAGGACACTCCCCTGTGATCGAGAGCTTCAGCAGAAAAGCTGCCAGTTTGATATAACTTAGATAAATTAATGGGGAGATCACTGGATCCATGTGAGGTACACAGCTGGTTCTAGCTTTGATGTGTACTATATGATGTCAGAATCTCATTTTTTACATTAAAATATAATGACAGATCTGAATTTACTAATCCTAAAGATGAAATACATTTAGACGGGCTTTCAAAATCTGCACCAGATCTAACAGGGGCTCAGGCTGGATGATACATCTGGTGCAGGGACACTTTCCTCTAACTCTATACCAGCTATTAGTTAGTTGGCTTACATTGTGACAGATTTTACAGCAGAATTGTGAGTACACTTTGGTGCAAAATGGTGCAATCTTAGACCCCCCCTTCCACATTCTTCCTCCGCAAAAATAAAACACACCTTTAGCTGACTTTTATAATTACATCCAATTAAAAATTGACTACAGCCACTGAGCTATTCTATAAAATGTATGTATAGTGCCACCTGCTTTTTGTTCTTTTGCCCATTTCTTGTCCATCTCACTTAGGTGGTTGCACATTCTCAGTTTAAATATTCAACTGTCACGAGCCATATCTACTGCTAGAAGCTGTTAGAGGAGGAGAGCTGCAGCAGAAATGACACACCCCGTGACAAAGGACACGCCCCCTGAGCTGCCAAGCTGAAATAAATCTAGTACACCAGTTGGAGAAATTAATGGGAGATCTCTGGATTCATGTGAGATATAAGGCTGGTTTTAGGTTTGACATAAAGAGCTTGCCATATGAGTGAGAATCTGATTTTCGTTTTTTTTACATCAATCATGACTTGACCCCTTTAAAAAGGGCCACAAACCCCCAATGCCTCCCGTAGTCCTGTACTTACTGAAAGTTCACTTTGTCAACCTGAAACTTGGTTTCAAATATTCCTGATGTCAGGACTCTGCATCGTAGTAAATCCTAGGGGGAAGCACAAGGTACAGATTACCGATTTGTAGTAGTGAGAGCCAACAGAACCGCCACCAATAAAGGGGTTTCTCCAAAAGAATTAAGAGTCTCAGACACGCCCCCCACAGCAGTGGCGCACCGGTATATGGCACATTACATCTGCAGAGGACAGCACTTAAAGGGAACCTGTCACCGCGATTGTGTATAGAGCTGAGGACATGGGTTGCTAGATGGCCACTAGCACATCCGCAATACCCAGTCCCCATAGCTCTCTGTGCTTTTATTGTGTAAAAAAATATATATAATAAAAGCACACAGAGCTATGGGGACTGGGTATTGCGGATGTGCTAGCGGCCATCTAGCAACCCATGTCCTCAGCTCTATACACAAAATCCTGGTGACAGGTTCTCTTTAAACAGGACAGGTGACACCTGCATCCCTAAGAAATCATTCTGGAACTGTTTCTTACATGTGTATCCTGTGCAGTTTCTCCATTATTCCTACTATAAATATATGAATAAATTGACAACGGGGTATTAACATTTCCCTTCTTGAAAGGGTATGCTCTGGCATTGTATGCCTGCCAGCCCTGAATGGACATTGTGGGTGTGCTGGAAACGCCAGTCTCAGGACACCTCCCTCCTTGTAGTCAGTTTATGGTGAAACCCCTTTAGAAGCAGAGGTTCAGCTCTGTACACACGGAGCAGTTTCTGGCTAGATCTAATCTTCATAGACAGTTGAGTAACCGGCAAACAGACCGGATGACGCAGAGCATTGCAGCTCATTCTCATATACAGCTGCACTAGGACTTCTTCTGGCTGCCCAGCTTAAAGGGGGCCTCTCCGCCCCTGACTGACAGCATATTGCCAGGATATCACATAGTATTAAGATCGGTGGGGGGGCCAAACCTACAAATTTTACCAAGCACTGAGTAAGACTAGACTAGACTGCAAGTCGTGCAGCGAAATCCAAACCCGATTTCTGATTGTGCCTTGAAGTGACTTTCCCACCACCCAGGACAATGGTGGTCACGAGACATGCCAGCTTTTGAGTGTAACAGGTGTGGCAAATCCAGAATAGAGCTCAAGACCAAACTGCAACTTCAATGCAATCGTAAGTGGCGGTCAAACTCCACACTTTTGGGGGAAGCAGGGTCATGTGTTACGCCAGTTTTGCAACTTTTTCCCCCAACACCGTTCCAAAAAGTATAACAGGGTATGGGCAGGGGGCAGCTCATTTACCAACGTGTGTGCCAGAAAACGGGGGCATATCATTAGAAAATACCTCCCGCTCCAGGTGCACAGACAAGCTGAAGATGCTACAAATTTATTAGGAAACGCACACCTCTCATATCTTCCGCCAGTGGGGACTGAAATGCCAGTCCTTAGTAAATGACCCCTGTTGCCATTTAGCCCTAGCCTAAATTTCACAGAATTTCCTGTGTCCATGAGCATCTACAGAAAGCTTGTCTCGCCGATTACACCCACTAGACTCTGCATTGAGAGCAAAGTTTTAGGGGTTTAAGTTCAGCTAAAAATATTACTTTTGTGCTTTATGACAACAAGCAGCAGAATAGTGAGTGCAGCTCTGGTGGTATGCAACTCGGGAGTCAGTAAAAGCAATATAGGCACACCGTGAGTGCAGCTCTGGAGTATAATAAAGGCTGCAACTCAGGGTCAGTACAGGATATGTAACGTATGTATACAATGACTACTAGCAGAACAGTAAATGCAGCTCTGGGGTATAATAAATGATGTAATTCACAATCAGAATAAGTTAAGTAATGTAGATAGTGACCTCTCCAGTAGAATAGTGCGTGCAGCTGAAAAGTGTAACCAGATTCAACTGAGGACCAGCATAAGTAATATATGTATGTATGCAGTAACTACTTGCAGAATTGTGAGTGCACCTCTGGAGTATAAAAGGCTGTAACCCAGGATAAGTAACATATGTATACATCAGCAGAATGGCGAGTGCAGCTCTAGAGAATAAAAGTAATTTATGTACCATTCCCAATGGTGTATTAAAAGGAGATATACATAAGAGGTACATCAATAAAAACACTGCCACGGGACTTGAGCATCTTTCAACCTGAATGGCACAAGGGACAATAAAGATGGCATTCTCATGGAGGCATGTGCTCTGCAGTATTGTATGTGGTCATACTGGTTCCATTACATGTAATGATCTATTAAGAGTCAAACTTCTTCCCCAGTCAACAGTAATCCCAGCATAATGTTGGCGCGCTCGTATCAGACACACTTACCTGATCAGTTGGTGTATAGTCATTCTGTTGCACAATGTCAATTTTGTCTAGAAAACTGAAAGGGAAGAAAAAAAAAAAAAAAAAAAAAAGGGTAATTTAGGAGGCACATCTGAAAGGGATTGCCACAGACTAAACAACAAATCTGATGGGCGCTGCGTTTTCATATATTCTGGATCATCAGACGTCATAGCAAGGCCTCATGCACACGACTGTTCCGTTTTTTTGCGGTCCGCAAAAATCAGAAGCCATCTGTGTGCCTTCTGCAATTTGCGGAACGGAACGGGCAGCCCATTGTAGAAATGCCTATTCTTGTCTGCAAAACAGACAATAGGACATGTTCTGTTTTTTTTGCGGGGCCGCCACGGAATAGAGCAACGGATGCGGACAGCACACGGAGTGCTATCCGCATCTTTTGCAGCCCCATTAAAGTGAATGTGTTCGCATTGGAACCGCTGAAACGGCAGCTCGGATGTGGACCCCAAAAACGGAGGTGTGCATGAGGCCTAAAGCATATACCCCCAAGTGAAAAATAAGTTTTAACCGGTTAGTGCTCAGAGCAGATATGGTCTCTGCTTCCGGTCTTGGGAATTTCCACATTATATATCCATTCTATTCCGCATCATCAGACCTAGTAGATTAGTGCATACCAAATGAACAGCATTTTATTGTATTAGTATATATAACCAAAGTGTTTTTTTATCTCTCCCCTTAAGATTTAGGTTGGTGCTGCTAAGGAGGTACAGCTGAACAAGGTATATGCCCACTTTGAAGGGAAAATAACCTACTGTTAAAATAAAGGTTTGATGTTAAAATTATAATGAATTTTTGGTGATTTAAATTTTCCATGTCACTATTAAAGAATTTTTTATTTATTTTTTTTGCAGTTTTCACACTGGCCACTAATCCTAATAGACACCACTACTTGGTCTGTACAGATCTCTGTAATGATGAGCAGAAAACTGCATTAAAGAGATCACCTATATAGATAACACCGGATCTACCATTCGCAATAGGCGATATCAAGGGTCAACTCCCTCCTGACCTCTGCACACGTCACAGGCCTATAAAACACTCCTATAGAAGAAGTCAATGAGTTCCCTCCAGTTTATCGTGTCTATGGCACATGACGACTGCTGTAAAGCATCTCTTTAAATGCTGCTAACAGCTCAGGCGAGATGGCCGCCCTGATAATCATGTTCATGAAATAGAAGTAGAAAAATAAAAATTTCTACAATCAGAAAATAAAAATAATGAGATGTTACTACCAGGTTTTAACCATCAGAAGAAAAAAAAAAAAAATAAATAATAATTTATAGGCGACACATTCCCTTTAAGGATCAGTTTACATCTGTGTTGGGGCTTCAATAGCAAAGACTAAAACGGCAACGCAGTGCTGGATCCGCACGTATACAAATGGCGCCTGATGTGTACCACTGACCAACAGGGGGACAAGTACTATTAAAGTACCATAGCCTTCTCTTTTTTGGGCACAATGCACTTTACAATAACTTGCAGGGGTCTGTTCTTCTGGCCAAGGGGGCCCTGTCGGCATGTTACCATCTAGGGTGGAGTTCTGCATAATCTCAAACTTTGTTAAGCAGCTTTGGGTGGAAGTCTCCTTTATCTAATGATCACTATTGACAGTTGATAAATGCGTGGTTAATAGCTTCCCACCCCGGCTACACAAACATGACTGTTCTGAATGGCAGGCTTCCTGCGGCCGGACACGAGAGGCAATCAACCAGGAGAACACTTTTCAGGCGTGCCAAGCTTCATGGGGTGCCCCACAACGAGATTAGATTTCTCTGTTCAATCAGGCAAAAGGTAAAAAAAAATTCCATCAAATCAGAACCATTAAAGACACTCCTGTGTCTAGAGATATCGCCGTGACCCACTTGTTATGGCGCCCCCTGCTGATCTTTACCCCCTCAGAACATCCACTGCCAAAGGAGATTATGCTTATAGCGGGCCAATTTGCAGCTGGCCTGTACAGCAGCGGGGGGAGGGGGAATAAATAAATAAAATATTACTGTGGGAGAGGACAGCGAGCTAAGAGTCTGACCATCTGCACTAGGTGGACATTCTGAGTAAGAATCTAGAGAACAGTAGAGGGCGCCATAATTATGTAGCAGCAATGCAATACTTATTTCTTTATATAAAATTCCAGTTGAAAACTTGCGCCATTTGATCTGATACATCAATCTGTGGGACAACCCTTTTAACAGGAGAAATACACCATATATCTCACTGCAGAGCCCAGCAGGACCCCCAAATCTACCATCAATGCACACCTGAAGTCTACCGCATGTTACAATCACTGACTTATATAGCAATATGCAGTATAATAGGACAAGCACCATGTTTGGTGGGAAGCATATTCCTAAGGGTCCATTCACACGACCTTATGAATGGGGTCACATCAGTGCCGCAATTTTGCGGAACAGGTGCAGGCCTATTTATTTTAATGGGGCCACAAAAGATGCAGACAGCACACTGTATGCTGGCCGCATCCATAGTTCTGTTTCACGGCCCAAATATAAAGCCTGTCCGATTCTGGTCTGCAATCGGACAAGAATTGGCATTTTCTATATAGTGCTAGCCCTGTGCGGTCCTCAAAATATTAATTTTATTCATGTTTTGCGGATGGCAAAGCACTTACGGTCGTGTAAATGGACCCCAACTTGTAAAGTTAGTTTCACATTTGCGGCAGTGAACGCCGGCAGGCTGTTTCAGTAGAGATCAGCCTCCTGGAGTTCACCAGATCTGCCGCTGCCAGATACTACACTAATGGGGTGCGGCAGAGAGCCTGCCCCATCCTAGAATGCAGCTTTTTTTTGTCCGATCAATCCCTGGCACTGTTTGCTGGACCTGCCCACAGGAACACCGGATGCAGGTGCGAAAGAAGCCCAAGTCTAGGCACTTAAATAAAATACATAGGGCCTACATATTCTGCACCGCATTACAGACAAGCAAACATGGGGAGAATATACAGACTCCATGCAGATTGTGTCCTTGGTGGGATTAGAACCTAGGACCCCAGAGCCGCTGTGCTGCCCACTAGAAAGCTATACGTTTGCACCTTAGGGTTATCTCCTATTTACCAGGACGGCCTTTACTCTGATATTACCGGGCTGTAGCCTAAGCGTTCAGATGACTAGAAGTTCTGCTCGCAGAAGACTGGCTGCAGCGCACATTCCTCCCACACTGAGGCAGAGGGGCAAAGCCATTTGTGGCCTGAGGCGCCGCAGCACCTAGCCGGGGGACACCCAACTATGTGTGCATCACCTGCCCGAGCCGGAACTTCCAAAAAGTTCCTACTCAAGCTGCTAAAGGCACATGGTGAAGGAGAGAGGGATTTGTGTGAAGTTGGACTAGTTTGAGGGGATAATCTAACTTTCCCAGTGCTACATTACAAATGGTCCAGAAATAGCTGCCCGCGCCCTGGCCTCCAGCTCTGTTGTCATGACAATGGGGCCATATTACTATAAATAGCTCGTCAGCACGAAACCTTGTGAGAGATCTCTGGAGCGGGGCCAGGCGGCAGAACAAAGACACTCCATTGAACCGCTCGCCCCCCTCACCAAAACCCACAATTCACTCTTTATACTGTGGAAACGCTGGCAGCAGCTTCCAGATAGTCCATTAATGGGACAGGACCCCTCAACAAGGTTTCTGTGCACTCAGCAGTTTTAAAGTGATATGACTCAACTTTTCACTTCGTTCAGATAAAGCCCCCACCACGTCTACAGCCGGGTGCCTATAGCAGCCACTGCCAGGCACTGGTCAGAACTTCACCAGACCCATTAGGACGTCCAGTTCCCTCACAAATTTCATAAAAACATTTTTTTTATATGTGCAGGTAAATAGTCTATGAAATGATGCCTTGTAGGTTTGCAATAAGGTGAGGGCTGAGGCCTACTCAGGAGAGGGACCAGCGAGGGTGAAATCTGTACAGTGTCGTAGCACAAGTGAAACTGAACTGCAAAGGCCTCACATGAGCCATACGAAACTCATCTGGTTTCTGGGAAAAATTGACGTTTTCCCCCAAATCTTTAAGGCAGAGTTCACACCAGTTATTTACATCAGTTATTTTGAGCCACAACCAGTAGTAAAGCCTCCACAGAGAGGAGGTATAGTGGAAAGATTCCCTCCCGTTCTATGTTTTTGACCAGCGTCTGACTTTGGCTCACAGTCACTGATGGAAATAACTGAGGTGTGAATTTGCCTTTAAAGGGGTTGTCTCATCTCAGACAATAGGGGCATAGGATATGCTATGATATGCCTCCATTGTCCGATAGGTGGTACTGGTCACACCTATCTCCTAAAGGGAGCCAGAGGGCGTATGGGATCGGTGGCTGCGCATTCATTTCTATGTGGCCGACAAAAATAGCCAAGCCAGTGCTCTGCTATTTTTTGCGCCCCATAGAAATGAATGGAGGATGGCCGCACATGCACGGTGCGCCCTCGTGACTTTCAAGGCTCCGTTTATGAGATAGGTGCGGGTCCCGGAGACGAGACCCGCACCTATCTGACATTGGTAATATATCCTAGAAATAGCGTTAAAAATTGAAACGCATCCTCTTCTGGCAAACCTCCAGTTAAATGGGTTGTCTGGGTTCAGAACGGAACCTGGACAGAGCCAGAATTTCACCCAGGCAGTCCACCTGATGTTCGCATTGGAGCATTTCATGCTCCGATGCTCTCCCTTGCCCTGCGTGATCCTGCAGGGGCAGTCCCCACACTGCTGGGCGATCACCGATCTCCCGAAAATGCTTTTGCCCTGTGTGGTTCAGTGCAGGGAAAAGGAGAGCTTCGGAGCATGAAATGCTCATCTTAGTGGGGCTGCCTGGGTATAAATATGGGTATGTCTGGGCTCGGCTCTGAACCCAGACAACCCCTTTAAACTTCAGTGTGGCTCAGTTTTTTTTCACTGACCCACTGACAAAAAAAAAAAAAAAAAAAAAAAAAAAAGGAGAAGACCAGTCCTGCGCGAAAAATGGATGAATTCAGGACACGCTGCGATTTTTCCTGAACGGATAGATGGGCAGTGCACAATAATGCTCATGGGCACATACCCATAGAAATGAATGGGTCGGGTTTCAGTCCAAGTGCTGTCTGTGGTAAAAAGGTCTGCATCTGGACAGAAACATCACCCAAACAGATGCAAGAGGAACGGATTTCAGACTAGAATCAGTGTTTACTTCCAAAGGCCTCACACACCACTATGTGCATACTGCCCTGTAACACACGACTGGTCAATATAGGGCATATGATGGAGCACCGCAGTGGACGGCTCCGCACACCACACTGACCTCTCTTCTACATACTATGGGCAAAGGAGGTAAAGGTAAAAATATTCCATCTAAGGCTACTTTCACACTGGCGTTTTGGCTTTCCGTTTGGGAGATCCGTTCAGGGCTCCCACAAGTGGTCCAAAACGGATCTGAATGGAAAAGGATCCGCACAGAATGCATCAGTTTGTTCAGTCTCCATTCCGCTTTGGAGACGGACACCAAAACGCTGCCTGCAACGTTTTGGTGTCCGTCTGACGAAACTGAGCCAAACGTCCTGACACACAATGTAAGTCAATGGGGACGGATCAGTTTTCACTGACAATAGAAAACGGATTCGTCCCCCATGGACTTTCAATAGTGTTCCAGACGGATCCGTTTTTTGGCTATGTTAAAAGATAATACAAACGGATCCACTCTGAACGGGATGCATGCAGTTGTATTATTTTAACAGATCCGTCTGTGCAGATCCATGACGGATCCGCACCAAACGCAAGTTAGAAAGTAGGCTTACTCTGCACTTCGACACTGCCATAGGTTCTGCACTAGGTAACAGACGCTACAGCCTACAAACCCAGTGCCAGTTTCCACGGGGGAGAATTCGTCTAGCTTTACCATGTCAGATCCAGTGCATTCCTCGGAGAGGCCCCGCGTCCTTGCAGGCACATTCAGTAAACAGTTGTTGCAAAGAGTAGGACTCTCGTGTACTATTAAACACTGAGTTAACGCTGCAAACCTTGCACGCGGCTGAGAAACCGTGGTCAGACTCTGCAGCCCGTGATAACAGAGAGCAATAGACTGCGTTCAGCCGTAGGACGTACTCTGCAAGTGTAACGTGGGGGATGAGAGGAGCGGGGCAGGGAACGCAGGAGAGCAGCAGGCACACAGGAGGACGTTCTGCACAAGATGCAATGGCATGAAAGTCATTTTGCTGCCATTTCCCTTCAGCAGCACGTCCGTCCGGCAGGCGAGGATCCACTCTTCCATGTGCCCTCCCCTCCCAGACCCGGCCTCCACCACTCCCCCCACCGCTGCAGCCCGGCTATAAATAGCTCTGCTGCTCCTAGTTTACACAAGCAGTTTGGAAGGAGGGGCCCCCGTCTCAGCGGATGGGAAGCTCAGATTTGCCAGTCTCACAATCTATGAACCCGTGCTCGGCATGTCCCATAAACCCCACCGCTGCCCCCCACACCACTCCACATGCGTCTGGAGAGCTGGGCTGCTCTGTAGTCAATGAAGTCTGGGGACCCCTGCTCTGCAGCTAGCAGGACAAAAGCACAAAACACACACAACCTGTAGTAAATCCCAACAGTAAACTGAAAGGCAATAAAAAGGAAAGGCCTGAGAGAGGGCAGAACTCATCACTGGGCTACTATACAAAGTGTGGACACACTGGTGGCCAACAGAAGGACAAGTAGAAAAACGAGGCTGTATTCTTCCAAAAACAGCACCACATCTGTCCACAGGTTGTGGTATTACAGCTCAACTCCACTCCCTTCAATAGAGCAGCACTGCAATACCAGTCACGACCAGTAGACTGATGTGGCGCTGTTTTTTAGAAGCGCGCAGCCATGTTTCATGCACACAAACCTATGAACATTAGGAATGACATCTGTATGGATAACACGGATACAGCTGCACACACCGACAGGCGTCCACAGAACGCCATGATTTCAGCACCATACAGAGTCACCTCGATCAGGCCACGTGCCCACAATTTAGTGCTAATTTGGACGCTGACTACAGAGGCCCCATTCACACTTGCTGTTCCAGCGTTCATGCGGTTTATCACATGCAGGCAGAGGCGTTGAAATACAATGCAGTAGAATCCTGGCTTTTACTGCAGACAGTGCCCCCCCGAGTGAGGGGCGCTCATCACACCGCACACTAGCTCCATGTAGATGTTTAATACAAGCGGGCACAGGGGATGAAGTCACCACATCATAAAGTGCACAGTCTGCAGGGGTAGGAAGCCTCCCTAGCTGGGGCCCTGCTACAAGGAGGAAGCAAAGCCGAGACGTTTGAGGCCAATAGCTTTCCCCAACTGTGATCAGCTGTCATGACATCATGTGGGCCAGTCCAGCAAGAGATCCACCCGAATACCAACTGCAGCACGCCTTCTACACAGATACACTGGGATCCTGCACATAGCACAAGCCACGCTGCAGTACACCGAGACAATGGCATGGTCCCACACCCAAGGGCACCGCAGTGTCATTTCAGGGACATCCACACATTATGTATGGAGGAACCGAGCACAAAGACCTCCAGGTTCCCAATAGTTCGTTTAGCTTAGGCACCTGGGGGCCTACTGAGTTATACCTTGAGCTTATATTAGACAGATAATTGTGCATTCATGTGAATGCTCGTTACCGATGATCTGGCAGTGTAATACTGCCGCCGATTACCCGACTGTTGCTTGGTATCTTTCAGCAGGTTGATCATAGTTTGCCGACAGCAGATATTGGTGTCTAATCAAAATCTGCTGCCAACAATGATTCAGTATGGGGACGAGTGATGGCATAGCGATAGCTCCACCCCATACTGTGGAGGAGATTGCCAGGAAGCAAAGGCTTCTCCTCCCGACAATCGCCTGTGTGATCTGCCTGTCAGTGATATTTACCCCATTACTAATGGAGCAAAACTCCCTGGCACCTAACTTAGGAGGCCATTACCTCTACTATATGGATGCCAATCTGGTCTCAGCCCGATAACATACCCTCAGTGATAGGGACGGGCAACGCTCATCCACAATAAAAGACATCCCATGCATCTCCAGGGAGTCATGGAGAGGTGTGGAGGAGATAACATAGCTCTCTTCATGGGACCCTTTAAGATCTCAAAAGTTCCCCTGCCATTCGCACCTAATGATAGTGAATGCAGTTGTGTAGAAAACCCATCAGATTTGCATTTCTGCAGTGGCATCGGGGCATTTACTATTAGGTGAGATGCAGTAGGGAGCTATTGCATACTTGGTGGCATCACTACAAGTCAAAGCCTTAGCCACTGTGACAGGCCATCAGTATTATTGGGGTCAACCCAGTGGTTCCATTATAAAGGGTACGATGGCTGACCATGGTATCTGACATTTCCCAACACATTGGAGACCTGAATACGACTCCACCTCAAATCCTTTGAAATAAGGGCCCTTCCCAAGGATGCCAATGACTTATCAAGGCAACATCTACCAAGACATGTTACACAGGACAAAGCAGCAGGTTCTGAGGGTCCTAGACTCGAACATGAAGCAGCACAAGTTCTAGATGTCAGAACATTTCAGTTCTGGATCGTGCTGGGTTACAGGGCAGTCACAGAGGGAGACAAGACGCGGCTGTTGTGACAAGTGGGACTGCTGGAATGTGTCAGCTATTTGCGGAGGCAGGAGGACTGCATTTGCAAGAAGACCAGGATCTTGAAACAATATGCACTATTGTGTTCTTAGTACTTGAGTTACCTCCCACCACAGCCCCCGACTTCATCTCGGCTGCCACGTTCTCAAAGAGTCACTTGTGTGCCATCCCAGGAAACCATGCAGCATAAAAAAGTTTTGCATTCATGTAAAATGGGAGTTAAGATGGCGACCCATAATGCAAATTCATCCCTTACCTTTAGGCCTTATGCACACAACCAATGTTTGGTGGTCCGCAAAACAGACACCTGCCTCATGCCCGCCACATTGTGGTGCTGAGCCATTGAGTTCAGTGGGTCTGTATGTTGCAGCGAAGTACATGACATGTCCAAATTTGGGGGCACGGCCTCACAGATGCAGAAGCACATAGAATGTGCTTCCACATCCGAGTACGTGGCGCAAAAGTCATTTGTGGGCATGAGCCGGCTGAACCTTTGATTCGCTATAGCTTTATAATATGTACTAACTGAAGGACCCGGCTTCTATTTTATTTAATGTTGGCTAATCTATTTTATTTAATGTTTGTGTGTCGTTAAAAGAAACACTATCCACTATAAACAGTGACCTCCACAGCCCCCCACCCCTTAACACTGCCCCCCCCGCCCCCACAGTGCCCCATCCCTTAAAATTGGATTTGCACAGCAGCCCACCCCCTTAACTTTGACCTTTACAGCAGCCTTCCCCTTTAACAGTGAGTTTCACAGCACACCACCCCCTTGACAGTGACCTACACAGTGGCCCGCCCCCATAACAGTGGCCTTTACAGCAATCTGCCCCTTAACACTGACCTGCATAGCGGACCATCCCCTAGGATGGCCAGAGGTTCAGTTTTAGGCCGGACAGTCCAGCTTTCAGACTCCCTGTCCTCCGTACGGCGCAGGGCCTGGACGGACACAGGGATGTCCTTTTAAACAGCTCACTCTCAGACAGAAGCACTCTGCTGTCTGAGCGTGAGCTGCAGGGAGAGTCACCCTCCCTCTCATTCCTGCAGCTGACAGAAGTAGATTTTTAACTTAATTTTTTTTTTCAATCCCTGTCAGCTAAGGAGTGGGAGGGGCATGGGTTAACCAGATCAGGGGTGTGACTTAGTGAGACCTGGGGGCAGGGTTTTAAGTTGGTCTTTTGAGGGTGGACACATTGTGGCAGGGGGTGTGTCTGGGCTCCTTCCTGCAAGAGTGTCACCCCTCTGGGCACCTTACTGATTCATGTGCATACCAAATAAACTGGATTTTCAGAGGATAAAAACCATCTATTGCTGGAACAAAGGCACATCTTGAAATAAGGTACTAAGTGCTATTAGGCCATGGCTTTACTTCAAAACCAATTATCCTTGTGACAGATTTCCTTTAAAGCTCTCCTACAGCAGTGAAGTAAAATGGCTGGGTTGTTATGGAAACCTGGAGTAAAACTGTATGTGGAGGCTAATGGCTTGCAAGCTTCAATTGGCTGATAAGGGTCATGTGACCAAGCTTCTATTGGCTAATGTATTTTTTGGGAATCTCAGGAACGGTAGGTCCTAGAGAGCAGAGACCCAGTCTAAAACCTTCCTGGGCACCTGATGTACCCATGTGCCAAATTTCGTGATAGTAAATGCAACGGTGCGGATTCCTTTAGCGGACATACACTCAGCTCAAATACATTAGATGAGCATACCAGCCGCCATGCAGTTCTGTCCAATTCATACCATGACCCTGGGGATCTGGAAACGGCAGTGAACGAGGTGGGGGAAGGGAGAAAATGCTGGAGACTTAAAAGGGCTGATATAGTTTTGAAAAACTAAACTTAGAAATTTTCACTGGTGGGGGTATGGCAATTGTGGAGGTCTCCACACCCCAGAGATATAAACTCCTGACATGTTTGCAGAACTTGCAGTGACTGTCCACCTTAAGGTGACCGTCCCAATTTAGGGGATACTAGATCTCCAGATGGAGAGCTCCTAAACTGCGTGAGGAGTCTTATAGGCCAGGTAACGCTCCTCCGGCTTTCTGGGAAGATGGTATGCAAATTAGCTTGCTTAGAGCTCATTTGCATATAACTGTCACATTCATGTGAACAGAGTGGACGAAATCCACGTGCCTGCTGGAAAAACAGCCCCATTCAAATTGCTGGTACTAGCATCAAAATTTCTGAAACTTATCTGTCTAGTGTGAATATACTGTCGAAACTCCGCTCCCTGAGCTGGTCCATTAGGTACCACAACGACACAAATAGATCTATGAAGTGCTGGGGAGAGGGAACACTTACTACTGCGCACAGTCGATCAGCTGATATTCATTCGATCTTTCATAGCAGGCTTTCACCCCTTCGTCTTGCCAGAGAGCTTTTGTATGTTCATAGAATTCCTGCAATACAATTAGAAGACAATCAGGTACTACAACCTCACATCACAAAACAAAGATCTGAACAATCTGGTTGTATGTACGTGGTCTCAAAGGGGGTTTTCTGGGGGTTTAATATTGAGGACCTACCCTCAGGCTGCAGCCTCTCCAAACAGACGATTGTCAGGGGTGTACCGCAGCCTCCTCGCAGCTTACCAAGCACAGCACCATCCACTGGTTTGAATGGGAATGCGCTACGCCTAGGCCATGCAACTGATGAATTTGACCACACTGTCCTCAGACAAGGCCGCAGCACTTACTGAGGCACCACGGCCTCTCAAACAGCTAACCGGCGGAGGTGCCAGGAGTCAGACCCCCACTGATTTCATAATAACCTATCCAAAGATAGGCCATCAATACCTGAATCTCAGACAACCCCTTTAAGCGTTTGTCTGACTTGTAAATTAAAGCTGGCCCAGTGATCAGGGGATATGGCCGTTTATTTTCCCTGAGAAGGCAATGCAGTATTACTTGCGCGATATTTCGCTGACCATGTAAAGTATGGACAGATCAGTTCTGACTGCTAAGGGGAAGGGGGACTGTAGCAAGTAAGGGACTACTTTCTACGAGCGCCATATATCCCAACAGAACAGAAGCAGAAATTAAAACTCCATATAATGCAGATTAAAGAATAGCAAATTCTAAACATTACCTTAATTACTCATAGATGCAATATTACTACTCGGGCTGGTTCTGTACATATATATTTCCTATATTCTGTACCATAATCCAGACTAAAGTGACCACAGATCCTTAAATTCATCTCAAGAGGACGATCGGATCATGGAACAAGGAAGATGGGAAACATTCACCAACATTTTCCTTCTCTTTCGTGCAGAGAACCCACTATTTAAAAGACGTACAAAACCAAGTCCTTAATAGGACAGACTCCTCTAAAAAAGGCTCTTTAACTGAAGCAAAACTAAAATCACTTCTTCTCAATATTAATGGTAAAAAGCCCAATAAACATAATAACACTTAATAAAACCTGCAAAATATTCTGGGCCCTTAACCAACAGCAGGCAGCCTTCTGATACCAAGATAAGAATGTACTGTGTACTACAATGTAAAAGCCTCCCCTACCCAATCAGGGGTGACTGGAAGCACGTCTATGGTACTAGGGGTTGGCAGTCTGTTCGGGGGGCGTTTTTAGACCACACAGGGGTGTGCACAGACTTGGCACATGCCAATGGTAAAGGAACTCTGCTGCACAGATTAGGATCGTAACCAATAAGCTAGGAAGGCTGGAGCCAACTGCACTGTTCTAACACTACTGTAAAGTTCACAAGAGTGGGGAGAGGGGGAGGGGAGAGCGTGCCTATGATTAACGTGCAGGACAGTCCAGTCCACTCCAGATTAAAGCAAGAAAAAAAAAAAACCTGTGTGACGGGAGGGGAGAGAGGCTTCAGTAAAAGAATGCCTTCTTCAAAATGGTTCCCAGTTTGGCACCTTGCAGCACTGGTTAGACTGGTATGAGTGTTCTGAAAACGCGTAGGTGGAAAGCTTGCTCTCAACATTTCTATGTGAAGTTCTGCTTAGGAATGTAAGCGTGTGCTGAAGTAACCGCTTTCTGACAGGGTCATTCTTTAACACAGCCGTGTGCTACAGGTAGAGTCACACGGGGATGACCAGCTGTGGTGTCCTCTCTGGAGGCTTCAAGGGTCAAATCCCCTTGCCCACTCCTTTAGAGCCTCTTCTGTTGGAAGCGCAGCACTTCCACTTGCTGAACCTAAAAGTAAAGAAGGCTGCCAACATAACGAGCCATTGCTGGAAGATCCTAATGGTCAACGGCAAGAGCCTAGGCTATAGCATTACAGACCATTGGTAATGCAGTGGAAGATTAAGTTATAGGGTAGTATTAAAGACAGCCTGGCATTCTATGTCAGGCAGTTTCTGTAAAATCATACGTCAAGTTTTCGATGGAGCTGATCCTCTGTACAAATACAAGATGTTATCACAATGCTCTTCCCTTCCACCTACATAAGACTGGCTGCTTGGAAGTACCAAAGGGTAGGTCTTCTCTGTAGAATGGAGGTGATATGCCGACCCCAGATAATGCTTCTATCCTTGAACCGTCAGCTTGCCAACGTGTCTCCCATGGGCAAGAGTGCATGCGATATCCAAGGATGGTGCATGTTAAAAACCAAAAACGTCTGATCCTTCTTTCTACTAACAAACGCAACTTGAGGAAGAGTCTGGAAACCACGTTCGATGGTTGGTCCAGCAGAACTCTTGGCCGACATTCATCTAGTTTAAGGGTCGTTACTTTGGGAACTTTCACATATATAATCCCTATTTGTCTAAATAGTTGGCTGGGCATTACATAGACATGGGGGGGGGGGAACCACACACTAGTCCTTATTACTGTAGGTTGGCAAATACCTCATAGATACTGCCTTCAGTATTCTGTCCATCTCTGGTTCCACAGTCTCTCATGTTAAGCAACTTAGTACAACAAGCAATGAACCAATATCTGTCAGTTAATCAGATTTTATCCAGCCCTTGCAGAAAAAAAAACAAAAAAACAAAAAAAAAAAAACCATTGTGGCCATCAGCTGACAGTCACCCAGTCTGAGAGGAAAGTATCAACATGCGTCTAACTTTATCAACATCCATCTGTACGAACACAACATCACGTGTCTGATGCCGCAAGCCCTGAACTTGTACCAGAAGATGCATAATTTACGCAGATATGGCTGACATTTGGAGATTAGACTGATGATGCTGCATTTCTGCTTGCCTTAAAAAAAAAAAAAATCAGCAATACCTACAATAAAACAGCAGCATTGACATTAACTGCATATTCAGAAGGGTTGGGAACAGAGCCTATGTCCCATAAAGGCTGGAAGGAGGAAGAATAAATGGAGGACTTCTATATTGATTTAATCGATTTCTTAAATCCTAAAAAGAACAAAAATAGGAATTGGTCTTACCAGTGATTTGGTTTCTGGAAAGTCTCTATGATAGTACACCTGAGATTGTCCCCGTACCTGATTGGGACAGGAAAAATACAGGTTACAATGCCCCTTCCCAGATGATCCTCTGATTTTTATTTATTTTTTTATAAAAGAAAAAGGGCCAAGACAAAACAATGCTCTATTAATTTACTGAATATTTCAATATGAAGGGATGTAGTATGAGTCTTCCAGTAAACCAAATCACCAGTAAGAATAATTCTAAATTTCCCTGTAATCTCCATGCAAGAATACTTTGGAGCTAATGAACTACTACAATTCTCCTGCCTGAAGGACTTTCCAGACTAGATTTGTTGGGCAAAAGTAACATTTGGACACTTCAGGCATCAGGACCAAAACTTTCTCCAGGCTTCCTTAGATGTAGACGTTTAGCTGGTAGAGAAGTGTGGGTAACATTATCTCATCAGCCCCTTTCTCAAGCTTTGCCTCCTAAGCTCCAGACAAAGGCCGTGGCTGAAATTTAGCACAACATAAACCACTGCTTTTCTAATAGAGCATGATTTCAGCAGGCTGTAGGTTAGACTATTTTTTTCAAATCCAAAACTCATCCAGGCTATCGAAGACCAAATGCCATTTCCAGGTGAAATATTAGAGTTGAACTTTTCCGCACCTAGATGACCTTTAGGTAATGGTTTAGTTGGCCACCTTAAAATGGTCACCACTACATTACACTGAATTAAGATGTGGTGCTGATGACAACAAAATAAACACACAAACTGGAGGTACTGAATGCCGGATCTAGTCTGAACGGAAAATCTGATGATGTTCTGGATAGGTTTGCAAGTGGTAATATGCATCTGTCAGATTCACAGTCACCACTAAATGTCCTCTCTTTACTACTTTAATGGCAACAATTTTCTGTACTGTAGAAATTTGCAGAGAAACTTTCCCAAAATATCCCACAGGGTTTCTTAACATGGATCGGCAATAATGACTTTCCTATTTCTTGTAGAATACAACAGATTGATTTGGGACCACACAAACCTTTCTGGTGATGTGCACAGAGTGACTTGATAACGTGCTCCCACTTTTCTACAGTAAAATCTTACCTGTGCTTCCGGTGTCATTGCTTCATGACAAATCGTGGTTAAAGCCAAACAAGCCTTTCCTCTTCGCCCTTCTCTCATCAATCCTGTTCTGAACTTGGGCCTTTAGTCATGAAGGGACAAGCTGGTCTCTTTGTAGGTCTATCCTTAGAAAACCACTTCTGAAAACCACTTCTGGGCAGATGCACAAACCTGATGACAACCCCTTTCAGAGGTCATTCCAGATAAAAGCATCCACCACAATGATAAATTATTGGGGTCCAACTGCTAGAACACCTACCAAATCACTAATACCAGGTACCCAGCCGAAACATCGCAACTAGGAGAAGTTTGAAAGGAGTGGCAGTGCACGTGCTTGACCACTGGTGTGTATAGCAGAGACAAAGAAGCTGAGTGCTCCTTTTGTCCCAGTCGAGATTTCTTCAAGTTCTCCATTTTCAAGTACTTGTTAGTTCAGTGGATCATATAGATCAAGCGAGACCATTTACAATTATCTACCTGATCAGATCTCAAATCCAAAATCCTCCACAGGTCTTTGCCCACTTTTATGCCCAAGAGAGGAACACTGGACAAGGAATTCTGACCAACCATGAAAAAAAAAAATACTATGTGGTTCCTATTAATTTTTATTTAACATTGTGGCCAACTGGATGAGGTACTGTCGAAAAAACACCTCAAGAAATAAGCCCAAAGCACATGTCTGATCAAAGGATCAGACGTGATGCCTAGAGGTGGCCATACACCTTACATAGCAGTTGGGCAAAGGATTACTCAGCTTATTGCCCCAGGAGAACAAAGTTTGCAGCTATGGTTTTGGTCATAAAAACTGCAACGTGTGAATGTTGAGTTCACATGAAGTGGCGGTGTGCCATGTGGCGTTTACTGTTGAAACTTTTGTCGCACCCTCAAAAAAAAAAAAAAAAGTTCAGTGGTAATAGGTGGCAGTTCTGCTGTGTGGTCATTGGCCACATAGCACACTACCATTACCCTGTGAATCCAGCCATGGGTATATTCACACGACTTATTAGTCATGTAGAAAAATTTGAGTCGGGGTCAGAGGCTGACCCTCAGATTTCTGCTCTGGGTCTGAAGCTTGAACCGACGTGGGTCCCGCATGTGGTAAACTTTTAACAAGACAGTTCTGTGGCCATGCAGGCGGCCAGTAAAGTCCATGGGCACAGATTTGACACAAGTGTCAGTGGAGGATATGTGCAGAAATCCATGCGAACATACCCTTATGGGTGGAATGTCACTCACAATACTCTGGAATCTCAACACCTACAGCAGCAGAGGGTTTACATTGCAGCATCGAGAGTTTTATTGCACAGGGATGGTCCACACTAATAAACCTGAGGCATTTACTGGTATTTCAGTCACTAAACAATTAAAAGGGACAATTACACACTAAAGAACAGGGAAGGATTAAACATATAATTACAGCTGCTTAAAAGTATACTTTTAGATGCAGCAGTGGCATGTTAAGTGCAGTTCTCCAGCAGGATCCCTGATGGCGGGACAACTCATCAATCAGCTATGTCCAAATTCTAAACTGGATTTCCACCATTTCTTGTTGACCGGCCTTGTAGGGCTACAGACATATGCTGCACCGCGACTACACACAAGCCTGTGAATAGGTTTGGTGAAGGAGGTCTGCCATAGAGAAGTCAAATGAAAACCTATCCAAGCTCCAGAAAGACCATGTTTTATTGGAAGTTGTCATAATGTCCGCAGGGTACATGTTGGTGCTGCATGTAGCCATGAATCTGGTTGCGTTGTGATGAGTGTAAGGGCCATTCAATGTAATGTGCGCCAGTTACACCGCAGATGCGTTTTGGAACAGGACAAAGAAAGAACCTCATCGGCTCTATCATTTCTACAACCACAAGGTGGTGTTTGTGGAAGGCCAATCCGGCATTTCTAGAGCGCATTGGCTCTGTGAATCAATCTAATCCAGGCATGCTCCACCTGCGGCCCTCCAGATGTAGGCTGTTCGGGCATGCTGGGAGTTGTAGTTTTTCAACAGCTGGAGGGCCGTGGTCAGCAGAAATCTGACAACAATCTAGACAAACTCATGGATTTGAGTGCCCCTTTGCTTCAGCAGAAAGGTTCCAAAGGTACCAAAGGGCTTTGAGCGCCACATGTACTTTGTATTCTGGTAATCAGTGGTGGTCAAACATCAGGGTCTGCACCAACAAGACTTTCTTGCGCACATTTAACCGTATTTTCCCTTTAGGGCATGTTCATACAGGGCAGATACGCTGTGGATTTACCATCGCAGGACAACAGAGTAGACAGATTTTGTGGAATTTGAATCCAGAGCATGTCTATTTTGGATGCGGCTTTTTACTGAAGATTTAACCCTTTGCAGTGCACCCCAAAATTTGAATGTAACGCGTGCACAGTTTGCAGTGCCGGTAAATCATCCCAGTGTGACCATACCCTTAAATGTACAAATGCTGAGCTGCAGGATAGGACAGTCAGATCAATTCATTTACCTACACATGGCCATACATTAGAGTACCTGAAGGCAACGGTGATCTCCATGTTAGCCCGTGTTCATACACCCCACTGTCCCTTCTTTGCTCAGTTAGCTAAACAAATGCTAAATCTATATAGTTCCCCCTTTAAATGGCCCAGAAGGCACGTCAAGGTTCCTGCACACCAGTTACAGCCTATGCCATAAACCTTACTTCCAAGTCATAGCTACACAACTATGTTTTTATTTTAACTTCTTTTTCCTGAAGGCCTTCTACATAGGACAGCAGGCAGTGTGGCTACGAGGAAACGTCCATGAGGTGAGTGTCGTAGCGGTGGATGGTGCATGCTGACTGTTTAAAGGACAAGGCCGGTCTGCTGCCAGTCAAGTGACAAGGTGCAGCTTCTAAGATTAGAAAGATTTAGTCTGGAATGTGCGATCATGGTGCCGTTTGTACACACCACACGGGTCCGTGCAAACAGGACAGGGGTCAATGACCTATGGAGGTGGATGAGACTTATAAAGACCAGGACAGTGTGCATACTGATGTACACGAGAAAAACAGTCCCCTACATAGCCGTTCTCTATGGACACAAGCTGGCACTCGTAGTAGACTGTGGTGAGGAGGCAACCATCCCTGACATATTTACAAGGTAAAGGCTCTTCCACATCACACCTCGGAGCAGGAATTGCATAATCCTGGACTTTCCTGATCACAAGGGTTTTGTTACCTCATCCAGGGGCTAATGGAGATAATAAACGGTCCATTTATAGGAAGTGTAAAAAAAAATTAGACCCGCCTTGTATGCAGCTAAGAGATTTTACAGGGACAGGCAGAGGGCTTCACTTTTTGGGTATTCACATAATCTACTGATAGGGAGAAGGAGTTCAGCAGTTTTAAAAATAAAAGGCGTTTCGGGTTCCTGTTGAAGAATGAAGGCTGAAACGCACTTATGGTGGGAAATCAGTATAAGCTACACCGGAGGAGAAGCTGCTAAGCCTTTATGAAGAATCCAGAGATTTCCTAGAAGTTACTCCTCCTGACAAAGTGACAGCAAAACATTTCAGGACCAGACAGACACATTAGAACACGAACACACACACACCCCAAGAGTGGACCTCCTCCGGAAGGTGAATGCTTGGATCACCATACAGATCACAGAAGGAATATGTCATAGCTTCAGTACTGTGGATGGCAGATTTATTCAATATAGCGTCAAATACCCTTAAGGCCTCTTTCACGCTACCGTATGGCTATTTCAGTGTTTTGAGGTCCGTTTTTCCACGGATCCGTTGTTCCTTTTTTTGTTTCCGTTTAGTTTTTCTCTATGGCATATACAGTAATTTTCTAGAAAAAAAATTGGGCTGGGCATAACATTGTCAATACATGGTTCAGAAAAAATGGAACGGATACGGAAAACATATGGATGCATTTCCGTATGTGTTCCTTTTTTTGCAGACCCATTGACTTGAATGGAGCCACGTAACGTGATTTGTGGGCAATAGGACATGTTCTATCTTTCAACGGAACGGAAAAACGGAAAGCATACGGAGTATATTCCGTTTTTTTTTTTGCGGAACCATTGAAATGAATGGTTCCGTATACGGAACGCAAAAAAAAACGACCCGCAAAACGGAAACAAAAAAAAAAAGGTAGTGGGAGAGAGGCCTAAGGGTATTCAAATTTCCTGAACTCTGGGACACACCATTGATGGGACCACAGCACTGGTGCGCTACATCCCCTTCACAGTTTGCCTCTCGCCACCTGCTATACATGGGACTGCAGCCTGCCCAACTTACATGAACGTGCTGTAGTTCCCATGCGGGGGGGGGGGGGGGGGGGGGGGGGTTACGGGGCAAAAGGGTCAGACCCAGACTGATCGTAAAGATGGCATCTCCTAGCAGAATTCGCTCTGGCATGACAAAGCTGAGGGCGGAACCAGATACTCACTGATGGGAAGTCAAAATCCTTGTGACTCGGTAAGTTTGCGATGTAATCAATTCGAAACTGGTTGTCAGGCTTTGCTAGCTCCACTGGAGGTGACAGGATGCACATTGCTGTTACTATGGTCTACAAGGAGAAGAAATTGTAGTCATTAAATTGGGGGGGGGGGGGGGGGGATGAAGTTCTGAAATAATTTTCATCTTATTCTGTGATTACTTACTTCGATGGCCTCTTTAATGTTATTCTTTATATCTTGAATTTTTATCTTCTTCTCCCTGAAAGAAAACATTCAGATATTACAAACCTGTCCGACTTCTGTTTGTCCTTTGCATTTTAAAAGGGCAAGCTCCTAGGAACAGGTTACCAACTCCGCTGACGTGTACACAGATCCTTTAAATCAGAGACAAAACCAGCACGGTTAGGCCGCGCTCACATCTGTGTTCTCTGGCAGAGGAACAGACCGCCGGAGTTCACTGCATCTGGCATAGCCGGACACCACAGTGCACCGCCGGATCGGCAGAGGATCCAGCCACTTTCCGGCATATATGCCTAAGGCTGGGTTCACACTTGAGCGTTGCGCAAACGCGCGTTTTACGCGCATTTTTATGCGCGTTTTTGTAATAGTAAACGCGCGTTTGAGTGATTCACTACAGTGTCCTATGGCCACAAACGCCCCAAAAGTCGCTCATGTACTTTTTGGAGCGTCGGGCGTTTTACAGCGCGATCGTACGCGCTGTAAAACGCCCAAGTGTGAACCATTCCCATAGGGAATCATTGGTTTCTCCTTGTTGAGCGTTTTACAGCGCGTAGGAACGCGCTGTAAAACGCTCAGGTGTGAACCCAGCCTAATACAGGGACTGGAACAGAGTGCCAGAGTTCACAACGTCCACGTGGGACATGCATACCATGGACTGCAGGAATGCCTCTTGTAAAAATCGGCAGTGTAAACTGCCCGGCAGTGCACAGCATGGCAATTTATTTATTAGTGCTGGGACCCCAGGAACCACACACTGCTGAGCCTACAGCCCACCACAATCCTATAAAGACGACAAGCATTAGAAATGGCACATGGTACAGATTTTGCATTGGGGCCCAGGAGCTTCACATTACACGAGATCCCAATGCTACACAATACTGCTAAGAATAATCCGAGCGCGGGACAAGGAGTGCCATCATGGGGCAGCAACAAGGAAACGCAAATCGGGTTTGTTCTACATATAATGCCGCATGCAAGAGATTTTTCACCAGGTTCTATTATACCCCCACCTTAGAACATTTGGCGAGTTAGTCATGTTGCAGCTTCCTTTACAGCGGGCCATACACATCTAGGTTAGCTCTCAGCTGACTGCAAGGCTGGGTTCCCATCATGGTTTTGCCATTTGTTTAATGCATGCATCCTCAAACTGTGGCCCTCCAGCTGTTGTAAAACTACAACTCCCAGCATGCCCAAACAGACTACAGGTATCAGCCTACAGCAGGGCATTGTGGGAGTTGTAGTTTTACAACAGCTGGAGGGCTGCAGTTTGAGGATGCCTGGTTTAATGTATACATTTGAGAGAGGAAAAAAAAAAAAAAGCCCCAAAAGATACAAAAGAAAAAAACCTTTTAAATAAAAGGAAATATATTTTTTTTACTACGGAACTTTATGGTGAATGGATGCTACTGTATGGCATCAGTCTGAGGCATTCATTTGAGGGCCCATTCACATGACCGTATGTTTGTCTGCATTTGCTCCACAATTTGCGGATCGGATGCAGACCCATTTCAATGTCTGTATGTACGTTCCGTGGCCCCACAAAAAAAAATAAAAAAAAAAATTGATAGACCATGTCCTATTCTTGCTCATATTTACGGACAAAAATAGGCATTTCTAACATGGATAAGGATGTTCCACAAAAACGGATGTGGTCATGTGAATGAGCCCTTAAAATTCTTGTTCTTGGAGAGATTAGCTGCCAGAAGTGTTTGACAGTGGCCTTATCCCCTCCCCCCATTCACTACATACACGGCCAAGCTGAGCATGCATATGGGTGGATTGAGAGCGCTGTCCACAGTTCTTACGTGTATGATGAGCTTTAAGGGGTTGTGCCACTGGCACTCTTAAAGGGGTTGGCTGGATTCCTACATTGACGACCAACCAATAAGTGGGGGTCTGACAACCGGACCCCTGTCGATATAATACTGATGACTTATCCCGATAGGTCATCAATACAGGAAACCGGACAATCCCTTTAAGTGTTTGATCTCTGGGGGCCTGACTTCCAGAACCCCCAACGACAACTAGGGGGTCTGAAAGTGCAGGCAAAGCCCCCCCAATAAGAATGGCACGTTAGGGACTGCCACCTACAGAGCTCCAGCCTGTGTTACTAGCGGAACAACCCCTTTAAGAGAACAGGGGGCACCTGCTGGCACACTGAAAAACAGCTGTGAAACTACCGCACAATTAATGGGGTCAGCCTTCATATAAAAAAAAAAAAAATATTTTTATATTTAACACTATTAAAAACCCGCAAATGCCCTATTGCAGATTTTCTTCAAATTTGCAATGAAATCCATGCGCTGCAACGTGTTACATGATTTTAAGGCCACTGCTGCAACAGATTTTCTGCTAGGTGTGAACGTGGCCAGAAAATGGGACTTGGCTGCAGAGGCGCACACAATGGCTGTTCTGCTGCCACCATCCTTATTAACCTTCCAGCAGCATGGTTACCAACAATAGGAGTAATCCCTGAATGACAACTACCACAATCATCCTCAGCCATAAGCATCACACTGCAGCTCTGCTATATCATGTAGTATAGTGACAGCCCTGCATTTCCTGTACTCCTATGCTCAGCGCGGTCCACAAGGCCGGTAAGACGCAAGGGTCAGTCACGTGATCCGATGACCTAATAAGGCAGTTATTTCCCCTGCACACAGTAACGCGCAGGCAATTAGTATGGTCAGGTTTAGAGACTTGCTGGAACAGAGGAAGAAACACACTGTAAGTGGGAGGACGCAGCCGGCACTGACATACAGAAACTTCTATCTTGGCAAATCTACTGGCAAAACTGTATCAATCTGTGCACTGGGGGAAAAGAACACGGTCGCTGCCAACACATTAACCCTATCCGGCCGAGACAAAACTACAAAGTGACTGCGTTCACGTGCACTGGCAAAGTTCACCATCTTCATTTGGCTTCATGTTAACTGCTAAAAACGCGTACACTACACCGGCTACGTGAACACCCCCATCAATCTGAACTCCTGCTACCCCCATACAAAGCGGGGCCACTCACCAGTCTGACCACCCTTCAATAAGGATACACAGCCCCGTGGCTAAAAGCTGTGGCGAGCCCAGTCCAGCACAGAGGTAAAATGATAAAGGGAACAGCCGTCAAGTTAAAAAAAAAAAAAAAAAAAAAAAAGCAACGCAGTCAGGAAGTGCAGTTTTACCATGTGAAAGGGTTCGTGACAAGTTTTAATTGGGTCTTCCAAGATTAGAATATTTTTTTTTTAGGTGATCACTTATCTTTGGGATAGGTCATTAGTATCTGATCAGTTGGTATTGCAGCTCAGCCCCATTCACTTGAACGGGACTAAGCTGCACCTAAGCCAGGTGACCGATGAACGTGACATCAGTTGGCCTAGGAAATGCAGAGAAGAGCTCAGGTGCCAGACCGCCACCAAGCAGATACTCCTGACCTATCCAGAGGATAGGTCATCAGGATTAACATATTGGAAAACCCCTGTAAGTCCAGTGGAGGGCAGACTGCCAGGATCCCCACTAATCACAAAAATGGGGGGTTCCTGTGTCTACATGTGACTGGAGATGGTGGAGCACATGCATTGCCACTCCATCTCTGAACTGCCAGAGAAATCTGCACAAGCAATACACATGGATTTTGCCGAGTAGCGCAGCCTGCCTGGCTGTTTCCACAGTTCTGACAACCTCTGGCCGCCGAATCCAAGAGGGAAGGAGTAAGGGGGATATTGTTCTAGAAAATGGTGCTGGCACCTACCATTTAGGACATATGCTGTAGCGATACCATCAATGTTTGAAATGGGAACAGGGCAGAGATTGGGAATGAACCGTTTGTTTCCAAGTGCAGTTAGTCCAGTTGTAAACACCTACAGCAATCATCCCCACTGTATGGGGATGAATGATCGCCACTGTGATCACTTGTTCCGTACAGCTTCACTGTTTGTGGGCAGCACATTACACAGGACGACCTGCTGCGAACAAACAATATTAGGTGCCGAGTGAAAGAAGTGATCACCCAACAAACGAGTGCTTCCTGGCGGGAACATTCTCACAGGCGTTCGTATGAATGTTCTTCCCCAATAAGGGTCTCAAATCCTCAGTCTGTGTAAATGGGCTCAAGTCCAGTTCAGAACCTGAGGGGATGGGGTCAGGAGGTTTGTGAGAAACTGATAAATATCCCAGCACCAATGAACAAGAAAATATATCAGATACCACTGCCCTCAGGAAAAAATAAATAAAAAAAATATATAACACAGTATCAGTTTCCAATGGACATGCATCGAGTCCATAGTCCAAAATCTGTGAATGAAAACCCCATCAAAGGTGACTACCAGCACAGACTACGTGCGACTGACTACAGGGTGGGTTTCAGAGCTGCATAGATTACATGCAAGTAGAGCGACCACATTGCGAGCTTAAGGATGCACAAAAAGTTTTAGAATCCAACCCAGCGGCACCAGTATTAACTATACAGGAATCCCATCCTACCTGGGCCCCAACAACTGCTAGAAGGGGATTCAGCACACCGCCGAGCCCACAGCCTGCTACCAATAAGGAACACAGCCACAGGATAGGGGATATATATCCCCTGCTGGGAACCCCATCCATCACTAGGAACTGAGATGCCATAATGGCACACTACATGTGGCAGTCGAGGCCGCACACCGCCGTTCTGTTCAAAGATAGCCAAGTGCTGCTGTCTCCGGCCACCCCACAGACACGGAATAAAAGGAGCAGGACACGTTCTCACCGCCGCACTGTTCACAGTGAGCAGTTTCTATGTAAAAATGGGAGACAAAATTTGTGTGTGTAGGGGCTCTTAGTCCAGGAACCAACGAGCATGGCACTTCCCTCCAGCAGCGAACAAGATAGGCCAGAGCAGAAACAATCATGAAGGGGTCAGCAGCAGCAGCATTTTATTGGCCCTCATGAAGACTCTACAACAATTTACATCTTTTGAAGGGGTTGTGCAGCCATGGAGCCGACAACACCTGGGGTCCTTCCCCTGAACATAACTAACCTCACCCACCTGTCCATGGTCCTGCCGCTGCTCCGCGCAGGGTCAGGAAACGGCTGCTGCCGCCAATCACAGGTTTTCAATGCTAATGGTTGTGCGGCCATTACCAATGCAGACCGCCCAAACCATGTATTCTTCATTATTTAATAAGCGCCCGCAGTGGCCCGTACGTCCACGTGGTTGCACTTTTGCAGAACCTATGGGACAGGCAAGGTGCTGTTTTTTTTATTTATTTATTTTTATTGGAAGAATCAGACAGGTTTTTCTAATGTTATTCCATTTCAAAGTGAAGGAGCATTTACAATTTGAACCAGTGACCCCACTGCATCACAAAGCGGCATGCTCTCGTCTTTCATTACACTATTGTAATGAGTAGAAAGTACTCCTGCAGATCTGTCTCAGTGAAGCCTCATTCACCGGCGAGCACTGGAGCAACACGGAAGCCAGTCCACCCTTCTGGAGGCACCAGAACTACTATTACATAAAACCTCCACAGCTCCAGTTATGATGGGTATGGTATACTAAGCATGCTATAGCACTCCCGATGCGTAGTCCTTGCATGCACAGCAGGGAACGCCCCATGTACAGACTGCACTACTGATCACTTATCAGCCTAGAGAGCGCGGACAGAATTTCTTAGATTACAGTCGTGTCAGAAAACAAAGTCCAAGAGAAAAGGCGACATCCTGCGTGACATGACCAGAAACGTGTGCACAATCGGCACTTCCCTGCAGATCCAATCTCAGCAGCCTGTCAGTCACTGTGGGGGGGGGGGGGGGGGGGAACGCTCCCTCCTCCGGGACACCAAACTGTTTGTTGCATCCTTTCATTGCTTCTATTATCTACACACTGCCAATTTTATTTTGGCCTGTTTTGCCAAATAGGAGTCCAGATGTGTAGCTGCACTAGGTGATATATGCTTTAAAAGGGTCGTCCATCTGAAGCCCCTTTCCTACCAGGATTCAGCTAACCACTAAAAGATTGGTTGCTAAAAAACTTGGGCAGCTCTCACAGCATGAGATCTAAGTGAATGGCTATGCTCACATCAACATATGCCAGGGAAATCAGCAGAGGCTGGTATGGACATCATGGTGGCATCTACCACCCATTAGCAGATACATTTTATGCCACTACCAGGGTGACGGATGCCACTGTTAGACATTGGTTTACTACATCTGTCACCCCTATGGACACTACTAGCATGAGTGCCTTCATGGTGTACTCTCTAAAACCAAGGAGGAACCCAGCCTAACACACAGCTGCATCAAGTCCTATGGAGCAGGAGACTGCCTTTAGAAATGACGGTCTGTCCCACCATGACAATCATAACCCTGGAAGGGTGAACATGGTCATGTCCCTCATCCAGAGCAGTGCAAGACCGATACCTCTGACCGCAAAGGATAGCAGGGGTAGGCAACCTCCGGCATTGCAGCTGTTGTAAAACTACAATTCCCAGCATTCATTTCTAAGAGTTCTGAGAAGAGTAGAGGAAGAATGCATGCTGGGAGTTGTAGTTTCACAACAGCTGAAGTGCCAGAGGTTGCCTACCCCTGCTCTATCTGGTCCATTTCAGAGCAACAACCACACGTGAACATGTACTTACTCTGCATTAAATCCATTCACATGGAGAATTCTCATCTGCTTCACAATTGTGCTTTTCCCCGACTCCCCGGCACCTGGAAAGATAAAACCGGTATATTAATACTCAAACAATGCAACGTATGAGGCACAAAGTTATGTCCCTAGGTCAAAAGATCTGAAAGCCTATTCCATGAATGAAAAGTACACTTCCAGCTCTAACAACTTTCATCACACTGTGTAATAGAAACCAGGCCAGGGATAAGAGCAGTAGTCAGAAGTCCTCATGACTGGGGCTCGGTATATCTGACCGGCTATGAACATGCTCTACAAAAGCTGGCAGAGATCTGTAGAAACCAACATGCCCGGGCCCTCGTTTCCTGGCAGGCATCAGAAAACTACCTAAAACTGCATGGGAACCCATCTTGAGGGTGTAAAGGAAAACTGGCTTAGTTGTCACCTTTTAAGGGCTCCTTTTAAAAAATCAATAGTTTTTTGTGGGCAACAAAAGCTAGTTTTACATTACACCAGTCTTGATAAATCTTTTAGCGTTATCTATCTAGAGTGAATGCTGAATGCTCAGCTTGGAGAACAAGTACAGGATTTTTAGGTGACTTTCCAGGATAAGGGTACTTTCACACTAGTGTTCTGGTATTTAGTTTCGTCCTAGGGGCTCAATACTGGAAAAAAACCGCAGCAAGTTTTCTCCTAATGCATTCTGAATGGAAAGCAAGAAGAATATACCGCAGCATGCTGCAGTATTTTCTCCGGCCAAAATTCCGGAACACTTGCCGGAATGCTGGATCTGACATTAGTATCTATTCAAAATGTATTAATGCCGGATCCGGTACCAAGTGATCAAGAAATTGCCACATCGACTGACCGTTTTTCAGTCTGCGCAGACCTTTAAAAATGTGGGGGGAAAAATTAATACCGGATCCGTTTTTTCTTGATGACACAGATCCAGAATTTCAATGCATTTGTCAGATTGATCCACATCCAGAAACAAATGATCTCCGTTTGCATGCGGATTTCTGGCAAGGGAACAGGTGTCATGTGGGTACATGAGGGATAGGACAATTTCTGGCCATTGTCTTGTATTCTGCATATCTCGAGCGCCCACCCCCCAAGCCCCCCCCCCCCCCCCCCCCACACACACACACACACACACACACACACACACAAGCTCCAGCTATAATTCTCAGTTGTCCCTGAGGTCTCTCATACACTGCACATAAAGATTTTATTCCCTATTACAGAGAAGTACTGAGCAGTATTGATGTGAATAAAGCACTTGGGGAGAGTTGGAAAATCACCCCAAGTGCTGTAATCTAAGAATGCAATCACTTGACAGTTTATCTTGGGAGACCAAGGCGGATTTCAGAGTGAGGGAACACTTTAGTGAGAAGGAGGAGTGGGGGGGGGGGGGGGGAGGAAAAAAAAAAAAAAAAAGAGCCTGATAAGTGGAGAAAGAGGCACTGCTCAAATACGATACATCAAGTTTCATATTCATCTGTATACACACAAAATTAAAGATGCCCCGTCACCTCTAAATGCAGTGTGATCTGCAGGCAGCATACTATACTGCAGGAGGAGCTGAGCAGATTGATATTTAGTCTACTAGGAAAAGATTCAGTAAAACTTGTAATTTATTCATTTAAACCTCTGCTCGCCATCTTGCTGGTCCTACTAATTTACAGGCAAGTCTATGAATAGAGACACACCCACATTACTCCTCAGCATAACATGAGCAGAGGTTTAGGCCGTCTGCACAAGGCCGTATGTGTTTTTGCGGTGAGCAAATCAGATACCACCAGCATGTTGCCGTTTTCTTTTTCCCCTTCTCTAGAAATGTCCTAACCATGTCGGATAAGACCTTTGCAGGACTGCAGCAGGTACTTACGGATGCGGACAGCACATGGTGCGAGGTCCACATTTAAGTGGTTCCTCTGAAATTAATGCAAAAAAAAAAAATGTGGATCGGATACGGAACAAAAATATGATAGTGTACATGAGGCCATAAAATACTAAACCAGGGTTCCTTCACATCTAGAGGCTCCGTTTGGGGCTTCCACAGCAGATTCAGTCAAAGGGACAGGGCAAAAAAGTCCTGCAGGATCCATTGCAATCCATTTGTCTTAGTTATGTGCCGGATCCAGCACTTCTGGTCCTTTTGATGTATGGCTCCTCTAACGGAAATCAAGAACGGTGGTGAGACCATAGCTCCTCCGGCTCTATAACATGCTGCACTACATTTTCACAGTGACCGGTTTCCTTTGAAGGGGTTCTGCAGTTTGTTTAAACTGATTATCTATCCTCTGGATAGATCAGCATCTGATCGATGGGGATCCGACACACCTGGGACCACCTCCAAATCGGCTGTTTGAGAAGGCAGCAGCGCTCCAGGAGCGCAGCGGCCTTCTCACTGTTTACTGCAGGCCCAGTGACGTCATGACTAGCATCACTGGTCTGGGCGGGGCTAAGCTCTGTTCACTTGAATGGAGCTTAGCCGTGCCCAGTCCAGTTGATACTAGTCGCGACGCCACTGGGCTTGCAGTAAACGGTGAGAAGTCCGCGGCGCTCCTGGAGCGCTGCTGCCTTCTCAAACAGCTGATCGGCGGGGGTCCTGGGCGCAGACCCCTGCCAATCAGATGCTGATGATTTATCCAAAGAATAGATCAGTTTAAACAAACTGCAGAACCCCTTAAAATGTATAATTTACATGCATAGGTCACGTGCATCAAGACCAGTAATACTGCTAAAGGGGTTGTCCAGGGTCAGAGCTGAACCCGGACATAACCTCATCTTCACTCATTTAGCCTGTGACTGGAGCATTTCATCACGCAGGGCAAGGTCTGTTTTGTATACATCCTCACTATTGTAGCCTAGGGCGGCGCTATAAGGCCGCCCATTTGTGGTGGTGACATCACCGGTCTCCCTGCTAGTAAACCTCCACCGAGCGTACATATGTCAAGACGGGTACAACACCGGTAGTAAAGAAAAAGCCCCTGCCCTGCGCGATGCAGCACAAGGCGAGGGGTAGCATCGGAGCAAGGAACGCCCCAATGCTCCAGTCATACAGGCTGTATGAACGAGTCCGCAGCCATTCCGCAATGGGTGCAGACCCATTCATTTCTATGGTGCTGCAAAAGATGCAGACAGCTCACGGTATGCTGGTTCCGTAGAAAAGATAGAGCATGTACCATTCTTGTCCACAAGAATAAGCATTTTCTATTATGATTGCGGCCATGTGCAGTTTGCAAATTGCGGAAAGCACACTGCTGGTATCCGTGTTTTGTAGATCCGCAAAACACTATGGACAGCTGAATGCGCCCTAAAAGAGGAAAGGCGAGGTTATGTCCGGGTTCAGAGCTGAACCTGGACAACCCCTTTAAATTATCTATCCACTCCATCTCTAGCAGGCTGGAAATTTTGATTCTAGCATATTTTCTACTCCACACAGAATTCAAAGTTACATAGTTAATACGGTTAGCCAAGAAAACCCATCAGATCCAATGCCGTTACCACACTCCTCAGAACCATAAGACAAAGACTGAACTTAGAGATGACCGCTCACATGTCCGTTCTAGGAACTACTCGCATCTATTCTTATGAGTCCATGCTGTACCATTCCTCTATTATTCCTGCTAGAAGTTGTGTATGAAAAGCCAGCAGTCTGCAATGAAGGTTCAGCCGGGTGTTACCAGTTGGGGAAGAGGGTTGTACCTGCACAATGACACTATCCAGTGATTGCTGCCAATGTCAGTGTGTGTAAGGAGACACCGCCGGATGGCGACATTCAGTTGGACTTTTATGGCAGACGCTTGGTAATTCATTTATAAACTTCTAGTAGGAATAACAGAGCAAGGGAGTCATAAGAAATGGTGTTCCAGAATTGTTATTACACGGGGAATGCAAGTGGTTACTTAGACATGTCAGGGGAGGCGACAGGTCCTCATTAAGTAGCAATGTATTCAAGACAAGTCAGTCTACTTTCACACTGGCGTTTTGGCTTTGCGTTTGAGATCCATCATGGGCTCCAAAACGGATCAGTTTTGCCCTAATGCATTCTGAATGGAAAAGGATCCGCTCAGAATACATCAGTTTGCCTCCGATCCGTCTCCATTCCACTCTGGAGGCGGACACCAGAACACTGCCTGCAGCGTTTTGTTGTCCATCTGACGAAACTGGGCCAAACGGATCCGTCCTGACACACAATGTAAGTCAATGGGGACGGATCCGTTTTCACTGACAATCGAAAAAAACTGACCCGTCCTCCATTGACTTCCAATGGTGTTCATCTCGTCTTCTCTGAAGTACAGGTGAGAAGTTGTCATTCTAGAAGGGGTCACTGTCTTTATGGGAGTCTTCTATTCAATGGGTTCCTAGTGTATTCCCTAAATGTTTATTTTCTGTTACATGGGCGTGTGCGCCCCGTGGTAGTGCTGGGGCCTGCAAAATGTGAGCCGCAATGCACGAGCACAGTCCGTGGGGCAGCCGCAGCGGACCCATTCGCTTTAATGGGTATGTAATCCGACCGTTCCGCAAAAAGATAGGACATGTTCTATCTTTCTGGCGGAACGGAAGTATGAGATGAAACCCCACTCCGTAGTGCTTCCGTTCTGCATCTCCGGAATTGCAGACCCACTGAAGTGAATGGGTCCGCATCAGTGATGCGGAATGCCCATGGAACAGCACCCGTGTATTGCGGTTCCGCAAATGCGGTCCACAATATGGCAACGGGGCGCACACGCCCGTGTGAAAGAGGCCAAGTCACATGTTTCCTTTAGGACACGTTTACATGGGATGGGACACTGCAGAATCTCACCCATGTGAGACCCTGCACCCATGTCAATTTATGCTGCGGATTTCCCCAATGCAATACAGAGGGAACAGGGAAAACCCAGGGATTTTTGAATAGGGATGAGCGAATCTACTTTGGATTAAACATCCGAAGTAGATTTGCATAAAACTTTGTTCCAATACTGTACGGAGCAGGAGGTCTGTACAGTATTAGAATGTATTGGCTCCGATGAGTTCGGTTCCAAGGTACCACTAGTAACCGAACCAGAGTTCGGGAAATGTTTTTTTACAGTACAAATTAATTTATGAAATTATGCAAAGTCTCACAAGACTTGGCGAAGCAATAACTTTGGCTCACCGGACCCAATACATTTGATTACTTTAGGGAGCGCCTGCTCCGTACAGTATTGGAAATAAGTTTTATGCGAATTGACTTTGGATGTTTCATCTGAAATCGATTCGTTCACCCCCATTTATGAACTCTACAGCAAAAACCACACCTTTGGCGTGTGGAGTGACCTGCCGCATGTGACCACGCTCTTAGGCCTCGTGCACATGACCGTATATTGGATCAGGTGCAGACCCGTTCCTTTCAACCGTGCACTTTCTGCATCCGTATGTCCATCCAAAAAACAGAGCATGTCCTATTCTGTTTTGCGGCCAAGAATAGGACGTTTCTACAGGAGTTTAGAAATTAAATGGCGGTGGGCACTGGGCCGGGATCTGTGTTTTGTGGATCCAGGATTGGCATGAGGCTTTAAGGTCACATTTGGTTTATGACCAAGTCATTAGTCTGCTCTTAGAAAAAAAAAAAAACAACAAAGAAAAAAAAAAAAAAAAAAAAAAAAAAAAAAAAAAAAAAAAAACAGACAACCACCTCAAGAAGAACAAACTGACCAAAAGCCTTCCATGGCCTTTCACAAAGAGATTCCCCACAATACAAATTCTTCAGTAGAAATTTGAAAATGGTGCCGAACTGCAGTAAAACCACAAGTCTAAATGCTTTTTGCTGCTCGAGTTCATACCCCAAGGGTCCATTAACACAAGGATCTCTATCGCCATCTCTATCTATCCTGCATAAAATAGGGGGTGTACTCCGCTACCGCCAGCAGTGCAATAGCGAGGGAATGGAGCAACACACAGCATGTGCGACCAACCACTCCATTCAATTCAGGGTCCTGTTCCCTGAACGGTTGGGGTCCTAGCAGTCACACCCACCATCCTGTGCGTAGGGGGATCACTTCCTATAACTGGAACACCCATTTAATTGTTACACCTACAAAAAGCGCAATTGAATATAAAAAAAAAAAAAAAAAAAAAAAAAGAAAACACAGCAAAAACGGGCATGCTTTTTACCGCGCTGTGTGTATACTCCCAAAGGCATTCGCATTATGGGCAGATCCGTCATGGATCTGCAAAAACTAATCCATTACAATAATACAACCGTCTGCATCCGTCATGAACGGATCCGTCTGTATTATCTGTAACATAGCCAAGACGGATCCGTTATGAACTCCATTGAAAGTCAATAGAGGATGGATCAGTTTTCTATTGTGCCAGATTGTGTGATAGAAAACGGATCCGTCCCCATTGACTTACAGCGCGTGTCAGAACGGATCCGTTTGGCTCAGTTTTGTTGGACGGACAGCAAGACGCTGCAAGCAGCGTTTTGGTGTCCGCCTCCAAAACGGAATGGAGACAGAACGGAGGCAAACTGATGCATTCTGAGCGGATCCTTTTCCATTCAGAACGCATTGGGGCTAAACTGATCCGTTTTGGACCGCTTGTGAGAGCCCTGAATGGAAAGCCAAAACGCCAGTGTAAAAGTAGCCTTACAGTGCCCACAGGGTTGGTTGAACAGAAAATCCAAGTTCTTGGATGACAAGTCTGTACTTTAGGACACCAGAAATGACCGTATTTAAAGGTACACTACAAAATACTGTGTCAGAACTGTGTTCTTCAGGGGCATGGGGCCAGTGGCAGGTTTTCCTCCCCGGCTCGCGACCCATCTACAGGTGTGGCTGTTTGCACTCCTCGCCGGTCCCGTCACAAGCCTGGTGTCACCGACTACACAGGAGTCTGCGCTGTCTGCCAGAACCCCTATTCACACACAGCAGATTTGTTACAGAAATCTGACTGAAAATCTGTTCTATATATCTCAATGAAGTCTGCAGAAACCCACGCTACAGAAAGAATCCCATTCACATCTACAGAACAGACCTGATCGCAGAAATTTCTGCAACAAATCTGCCATGTGTGAATACAGTCCAAAATCTGCCAAATTCTACAGAAAGATTAGCAAATGCTGTTTTTTTTTCCTGTGTTTTCGGCCTTGGCATCTTTTTGCTGCGGTGTTCCGATTGTGGTCGTGATGTGGCTTTTGCCCACCCACTACAAAATATTGCTTCACTGCAAGACTAATGGTGGGTTTACATTGCCAATTGTTGGGCCGATTATTGGGAATGAAGGTTCGCACGGACGCTCGTTTCTAAAAATTTACCCCATGTAAAGGTGCCACATGATCACCCCTGATCAGGCGGATATGATCTCTGGTGCGGACACCTCAATCTAATTTCTGTAACTGTAAATGCAGCTCTTCACCTCCACTGACGAGCAGGCAATTATCGGGAAGGAACACTTCCTTACCGATAACTAGTAATGTATATGCACCTTACAGGAATTGTCCCAGACCATTCCAGAGGCAAGATGGGACTAAGGGCTCACACACACCCATTGGCAAGCAGATACCGGGCTGTGTGTTGCACATTTATTTCCGTTATGTCCTGCCCTCTATAGAACAGTCCTATCCTTGACCGTAAAAAAAAGACAAGATTAGGACAGTTTTTTTGCAGACGGGTTTGTTGTCCACATCTTTTCCAGATCGGATGCGGACCAAAAATATATGTTTGTGTGCATGAGCCCTAAACCTTGACGACCAGCTGGCCGGCGCTGTATTGTTTCCGTAGCGCCTATTGCCGTCCATGGGAGATACAGGAAACAGCACCGCGAGTTACGGTACCTCCAAGTTATTGAAAAGGCATTGCTCGCTGTTCCGTTTCTGTAACTCCCACGGACAGCAATGGGAGCTGCTGAAACAATATGGCGCCTGCCCACTGCGCAGTTTCCCGGCCAGCTGGTGGTCCAGGTTTAGTCTTACCTTCCCTTAGGAAGGGCGAGATGAGACAACCCCTTCAAACAGATTTCTCAGGATCCTGGAAAAGCCGACAATCCCAGTGGGATCCGACAAGATGGTCACAAGGCTGGGGATACACAACGACGCAAGAGTAAAGACTGTCAGTGGCACCGCAATGCGACCCGAGAGTTGCAGAAAATTACTGCAGGGTGTAGATGAGATGGTAAAACTCATCTCCTTTAGGCGGTACTGTATTACGCTGTGCATGCGCCGGCACAATCTCACACTGGCAGCACTGATAGGTGAGTCAGTGTCAGACTGCGCCCGGACACACCTGCAACAGGCAGTACCCAGCAGTACCTTCATTGCTAAACTTATAGTGGGAATAATAGAAGAATGACTCGATAGAATAGATGCTCCAGAATAGTAGTTTCACGTGGAATGCAATTTACTAAAAACACATACGACGTCCCCAGGTTTATGGCGCAGTCGGACAGCACTGAAGTGTTAGGTATACGGCAGGGCTGGACAAGTTACTGGAGACGCCCCGGTGCCAGTTTGATTTAAAAACTTATGCCATGTTCACACATGGCTGAAACACTGCAGATTTGCCATCATACAGCACCAGCTAAGGGGATGAGGATTATCAGAAGTGTCATCTACACCCTGCGCACAAAAAGTGCAGGGTAAGTGGACCCGTGGTGCGGATCGGAAATCTACAGCACGTCAAGTCGCAATCTCTAATGAGGCCACTTCCATGGCAAAAAGCACAATTTTGACATGATTTTTTGGCTGTGGAACCATAGCAAAAACTGCAGTCTGAGTTTCCACTGAATTTTCAGGCAGTAGGACAAGAGGCGGATTTGAATGCAGAAAATCCACATGAAAGCGGCATCAAAAACCGCACATCAATCCAAACTATCACTTGTGTCTGTTTTTTGGGGTGCATTTTTTATTCACGAACCAAAGTGGAGAAGTCTTTGGGGACCACCACCAAGGTGCAGCATCAAACAATTGACATGCTGCAGATTTTAAAATCCTCATGGCAGGCAAATTTCCGCATGTTAATTTGGTAAATCTCATTTACTTTGCTGGGACTTCAGCACGAAAATCTGCTTGGAATAAACGCATGTAATCTGCATTGTGTGCAGGTGGCCTTGGGCTACTTTCACTTATCCGGTTTTGAGATCCGGCAGCGGACAACACTTCAGTTTGATCTAATTACAACCAACTGCATCCGTTCTGTTTGGATGCAGTTATTAAATTGAGAGTGAACAAACTAAGGCACTAACACTAATTGTAAGTCAATGGGCGCCAGATCCGTTTTTTTCTGTCCGAAAAAAACAAAACAAAAAAAAAAAACTGATCCGGCACCATTGACTTTACATTGCTTTTAGTGCCGGATGAAGCTAGTTCCGTTGGGGTTTGTTGTATTCTGTGACCAAACACACAACTGCTGCAAACTGTGGTTTTGTGTCCGGTCACGGAATATAAACAAACCGGAACGGAATGCATTCTGGTGCACTCCGTTCCGGTTTGGTCAGTTTTGTCCCCATTGACAATGAATGGTCACAAAAGCATTTTCCTCTGGTTTTGAGATCTGGATATGCAGAAAACTGCATATGTAAAAGTAGCCCAAGGCCTGTTGTGCAACCATTCCGTGCATTAGGGACTTCAATTTGCGTCCGTGCGGCGGCCGGGACGGATCAAAACCCACAGAACTTCAATGGGTCCATGATCCGTCTGCACTGCAAAAAAATTGAAAATGTGTTCCTTTTTTTGCAGTGCAGAGGCACGGAAAGAAACTTCTTGCCTCCGTTTTGCACCGCAGCTCCGGACTGCGACCATGGCTGTACGCATCACGGTGGTTCATACATGGCAGACTTCTGCAAATGTCCCAATCATCTGACTGCAGCTTACAGTAATCCTTGTGCTTGCTGCCCAAACAACCCCGGTTTGGCCTACGACCCCCTTAGACCCTCATAGGGAATCTTTATGCACTAGGGGTCTGCTGTCTGTAAGAGGATCCTGGGACTGCAGAACTTGCTCGTCTGGTCCCTGCACCTAAAGCCAGGGCAGCGGCCAAAGGCGAACCGAACGGTCCTACAATTTTTTCCTGTATACGACATCACTTCAGTGATTACATAAGGAAAAAGTTGGACTTTAGTCTTGATCATAGAAGTCTACATTTTTCCCCACCAACTCTTAGGGCACCTGCACACGGTGCAGATTAGAAGTGTGATTTTTCTGCGCGGATTTACATGAGCGTAATACAGTCCCAGCAAAACCTCAAGCTGACCGTGTCAATGTCTTGTGCGATTCCACACCTTGGGGTGAGATTTATCAAAACTGCCGCTTTCTGCATTCGGTGCATCCTCCTAAAGTCCGTGCGCCTAAGCAGAAATCTATGACCGCTCCGAGCTTCATTTGCACCTGAAAACTGGCACAAATGAATATAAATTTGTCGCTGTCTGGCCACAACCCCTTTAGAGAAAAGTGTCAGGGACGGCGAAGAAGGGGAGATACGACAAGTCTCACCCTTTTTGGGCGTAAAGGGAATTAAATCCCCCCCCCCCCCCCCCTTTTGTGTAGATTTGTTTTCCACAGACTTCAATGGGGATGAAAACCTGCACTAAAAATGGCAATAAACCGTGCAGATCTATGCGCGGGTTTTATCACATACGGGATTTTCGGCATACAAACCCGCACTGCATGCAGGTGCCCTTATTTAAGAATGTGAACGAGGAGGGGGTGGATGCAGCGAGTAAAATCGTATATTCTTTATTGACAACAGACTAAATATAAAAAATAAAAAATTAAAAACACATCATCTGGTCTGACACGTTTTAACCGCAAGTGGCCCAAAGCAGACATTTTGGGGTCATTTATCAAACCAGTGTAAAGTAGAACTGGCTTAGCTGCCCATAGCAACCAGATTCCGCCTTTCATTTTCCCAAAAATAAAAGATGGGCACTGATTGGTTGCTACGGGCAACTAAGCAAGTTCTACTTTACACCAGTTTGATAAATGAGCCCCAAAATGTCTACGCGTTAGACTGCTGTTGAAACACTTCAACCCAGATCATTATGTGCTTCTCTTAATGTGAACAGTTAATGAAGAAGCTATGACTTTACTCGTTGGATCCACCTCCTCGTCTTCCACATTTCTCCAGGGTGTGGACACGTCTTAAGATCCGAGCTTTGGGTCCACACGCTATTCTCTTGGGAGCGGGACATCCCTCATATGTGACCCTTATATAAAAAGCCTCAGACCACTGTGCATGTGTGAACAGACCATAAGCCTAAAACCCAGATTTAGTGGCCGCACTGTAGACAGTCCGTATCAAACCTGCAGACACACCGGCTCCCGAGATCCCTTCTCCTCAATGGTCCTAAACACATAAGGCTACTTTCACACTGCCGTTTTGGCTTTCAGTTTGCGAGATCCGTTCAGGGATCTCACAAGCGGTCCAAAACGGATCAGTTTTGCCCTAATGCGTTCTGAATAGAAAAGGATCCGCTCAGAATGCATCAGTTTGCCTCCGTTCTGTCTCCATTCTGCTCTGGAGGCGGACACCAAAACGCTGCTTGCAGTATTTTGGTGTCCATCTGACGAAACTGAGCCAAACGGATCCGTCCTGGCACACAATGTAAGTCAATGGGGACGGATCCGTTTTCTCTGACACAATAGAAAACAGATCCGTCCCCCATTGACTTTCAATGGAGTTCATGACTGATCCGTCTTGGCTATGTTACAGAAAATACAACTGGATCCGTTCATGACGGATGCATTGTAACGGATCCGTTTTTTGCAGATCCATGAGTGATCCGTCCAAAACGAGAGTGTGAAAGTAGCCTTAGAAATGCTCAGGGTGTGGAGGTTTTGTGGCTCTTTATGGAGGACAAGGCAGGACGATAATGGAAACGCACAGGACATTAACGTAAGGCTAACCTTCTAGCTGAAGCACAGATGGCTAGGCTGCATGGGTGTTTAAGACACTCCCTACGCTGCGTAAAAACCTAAATCCACTGTGCCCTGTCCTACGCATTAAAGGGGCTATCTTGGAAAAGATAATGATGACCTATGCTCGGGATCGATCATCATTATCACATGGATGGGGTCAGAGTTCCTGCACCCCCGCCGATCAGCTGATCCCGGGAGCCGTCATGTTAATCGGAGTACAGCGCTGGCCCCCTTTCCGTTAAGCTGCACCCCTTGACAAGCATTTCTGTAAGCTGGATGTGCCAAATCACGCCAAAAATACACCAAATTACACGTTTCCCAAGCATGGATTAGCAAAAGTGAGCCAATGATATATATATACTAATCTGTGTTCCGAAGTCTTCCATGTCTCATTATGTCAGAATTGGTAAGGCTAGGTTCACATCAGCGTTAGTGTACAGCTACAGGACACAGCCGCGCTTCAGTTGAGGGCCGCATGGACCTAATTAAAGGATCATTATGGGATTTTTATTTTTTGCGATGACCTTCCTGGGACCCTCAGCGATCAGAAGTTTGAGAAGACACCGACCCTCACAGTAGCCGTGGCCTTCTCCGTGCCCACCAAGCACAGCGCCGTACAGTGTATAGTGGCTGTGCTTGGTATCGCGCTCGGCCCCATTCACTTCAATAGGGCTGAGCTGCTCCTAGGCCACGTGACCGATGATCGTAAAGCTGCAAGAAGGCTGCGGTGCTACTGTAAGCACAGGTGCCTTCTCAGAGGAGATTGGCGCAGGTCGCGGTTGTCAGACCCCCACCAATTACATATTGATGACCTATCCAAAACCAGAAGACCCTTTTAAACTAATGAACTGATACTGTTTAGTCGGTCGGCAGTGTTAATGTGCAATACTGCGGGGCAATTAACAATGCACACCGACTAAACAGTGCCCGCTGCTTCCCAGTTACACTGCAAGCGCAACAGCCACCCTGTGTGGTCGTACCCTTAGGGTATTCTGCTGCAGCAGATGAGCAGACTGCTCGACTACCATAGCCAGACACTGACGGCCTCCTTGTCTGTTTTGGTGGATGAAATGACCCCAATGTTGATGGCCTATCCTGAGGCTATTGCGAGTCTGGAAAATCCCTTTACGCAGGAAAGAGGATAGCAGAGGGTGGGTGGCCTGTTGCCCCATCTGAATAGCGTGGCAGGTCGAGCATGAATGATACTACCCCATTCATTCTCTGTGGCACTGCGGACGACAGTGGACTACAATGCTGGACCTGCTGCTTTATTCAGATGGGGGAGCAGGACCAGAGTTTTCGACATCAGTGAGGGTGCCAGTAGTCGGACCCCCAATGAGGAGATCGTCATCTCCTATCCGGTGGGGTCATAAAAGCTGTCCAATGATGGTCAGCTATAAGACATCAGATGATAGATCTGGTAGGTTTTAAGGTAATCAGGAGAGAGAAGGTCCAACAGGATGGATTCACCATGGCAAGCCAGGAAAAACATCCAATTCCTCAGCAGCCCAACTGCACTTACAGGAAGATGTAGGGTTAAAGGGATTTTCTCTGGGGAAACCTTTAAATGATCTCTATACTTTCCTCACAACTCTATAAATTAATAATACAGGTGAATATAAGAAACCACGTAACATATCCTATCAGAGAAGAACACCTTCTCCAGTTATCAGCTACCTCCACCCCAAAATTTTCCTAAGGCCACCTTCACATCTGCAGCATCCTGTATCGGCAGGCAAGCAGAGGATCGTCCGGACACAAACTGCCGCATGCAGCGATTTCGGTCTGGCGGGTTCTCCGCTGGTCAGCCGGATGTTATTATACTTTAATGGGGCCGGCGGACATGCCGGATGCGGTTCATTCCAGAACAGCCTGCCTGAATGAAATATGCAGATGTGAAGGTAGCTTTAGCTAGCTTTCTCTCTAAAATTTGTGAGAAATATGTCTTTGAGACCAAGACTGCTCACTGAATAATCAAGATTACATCATCCCATAGAAGTCTATGGAGAGGGGAGGGGGAAATGGGAGTTGCAGCGAGAGATGCAGAGAGACATACAACACAGGCAGGAGCAGCTAATAGTAAATGTTTTCTCTCACCAGAAGTGCTTTATTCACATCTATACTGCTCAGCACTTCTCTAAAGTGTCCCCTATGGTGCTCCTGAGTAAACAAGAGAGGGTTAGAAAGCAGAATCTCCCGTCTCCACGTGGAGTCTATGGACAGACATGAACAGCTAGGCTAAACACACCAGCTCAGAGACAACTGAGAATTACAGATGCATCATACAAAGGAGAACCCTGCTCTAACACTACATACAAGTCATATGGGCAGATACTGTGGCATCACACATGGCAGCTTTAAACTCTTAATACTGGCCCAATGTCCCTATTCCCGGCCCCTCTACAGGGCCCAAAATCTCTACTTCTGTCTTTGCATTCTATGTCAGTGATGTGCTGATTGGGGGGGGGGGGGGCCTTGCTGACCGGCTCAGTTCAATAGCTATGGCAGCCCAATACTCCATTACAGCTGGGGCCAGGACTGCGAGAGAGGGGGTCCGGATTCAGGATATTGGGCTTTAGTGACAATTAAATACACTGCAAGAAAGAAAAGAGGCTCCAGCAGCACATGCCAAAACAGTTTTGCTTAGTTCCTCAGATAGTTTGGGTGGTGATGCTGCTGCGAGGTGGCCCAAAAAAATAAAATAAATAGCGTCAGCACACGGTGGCAGCCATACTGCCGTCCTACACGGCCCTAGCCCTTCAGCACCAAGATACAAGTAAGAAGTTCTAGTCAGATAAGATGATGGCAGAGGGCTCAGATATGACACTACTCTATGATCAGTCTCTCCCTGCACAGGGGTGCAGCCCTAATTTAGCACTGGAACCACTTTGCCGTTTTTTCAATTTACTTCACAGCCTGCTCATACAGTTGACCCAATGTACACAGAGCAGACCAAGAAATGCTTGCTGCGGTATTTTTTTATGGCCAAAATCCCAGAACACTACTGCACTTGCCGGATCCGTGATTAATTTCCATTGAAATGTATTAATGCCGGATCCGGTACCAAGTGTTCCGGAAATGGCCACATCGCTGGACCGTTTTCTGGTCTGCACAAGCACAGTTCTTTCTAGCGTGGAAAAAAAATGTAATACCGGATCAGTTATTCCAGATAGATGGATCCGGTATTTAAATGCATAAGTCTAACGCAGGTATGCTCAAGCTCTGGCTCTCTAGCTGTTGTAAAACTACAACTCCCAGCATGCCCGGACAACCTACAGCTATTAGCCTACAGCAGAGCATGATGGGATTTGCAGTTTTACAACAGCTGGAGGGCCGCAGGTTGAGCATAAGGATTGCCAGGTTCTAACGCAAGTGTGAAAGTACCCTTAGCCAGGTATGCTTGTGGCTAAGTAGTGGCGCAAATCACTGCAGCGGAAGCAACATTCGGCCTAGCAATGTACTAAGCAGTCAGTGTGACCCGACAACTCCGGGACAATGACGCATCTAGAAGGCACTGTTCATACCGTATGGAAGCGAAACCAGCACCAAATACTGATCATCTACAGTATATGAAAATTGGTGAAGGTGCCCACAGCAATCAGGTCACTTCTTGTAGCCGCCAAGAGCTACTATGCGACTGGTTGCTAGGGGCGACCGCTCCTCTTTTGGTGTCAGACACCTATGAAACACACAGAACACCTACCCCTCACCTAACAATAAAGTAAAGCATTACGGCAACTCAGGGTCTCGACCAGTTTGCTAGAAATGTCTGATCACTGGGAACCCCACAGAATAAAGCCGCCATATACACTCAATCAGGTGCCTGCCACCTCCTCTGATCCGCCATACACATGTATACGCCCTGAAGGGGTAGAGGGGCATAAGCTGCTGCTAGACACCTGTACCTTGTCTACCCGAGAACAGAAGGATTGCACATGTTGAAATCCAACATGCCCAATCCTTCTCACCTGGGGAGGCCTCTATATACATTAGACGGTGGGCTGATCCCATAGCAAACGCCAGGTTCGGCCAGCTTTACAGGGGTCTATGGGAGGAATGGAAACCGCCCCAATATCGCCACCAGAAGCAAGTGATGGGCACCCCCGGCTCACCGCTCCAGTGCCAGCGATCAGGCGTTTGCAGTACATAGATAGATCTCAGACTTGGGCCTCATGGCCAGATTTTTTTTTTTTGTGGATTGGACGCGACCCATTGACTTCAATGGGGCTGCAAAAAAAAAAAAAAAACGGACAGCACACCGTGTGCTATCCGTATGTCCACCCAACGAAAAAAAAAAAAAAAAAAAAGCCTTAGTCTCGTCCATTTTGCGGACAATAGGCATTTTGAAAACGGAGCCCTACGGAAACTGTGGGACGCACACGACCGTTACCTGTACTTTGCGGACCGGTCGTGTGCACCTCCATAGTAACAAACCAAATAAGGGGGGGGGGGGGGGGGGCTGACTGAGAAAAGTGTCAAGAACACGGCGCCACAGACAAGTTAGCGGAGCCGTTTATGGGGGCACTCCGACCCTGGAGGTGGGGGAGAGAAGGATGGGGCAGGTTGGATTTCCACATGCCTGATCCTTCCTTCCCAGTCCCATGGGCTAGGCTGAGCCCTGTGGCCCCCGGGGCCCCACCCTGCCTCTCACCCAGCAGCAGCAGCCTGTGCGTGGCCCGGTACACCTGCTTGTCCTTCTGCAGCTGCTTGTCGATCTTCTTGTTGGCCTCCCGCTGCGCCTTCTCCTCATTGCGCTGGTCCTCCGTCTTGCTGTTCCCCAGGCAGCCCATCCTCCTCAGTCACTGACCGCGGGCCAGCCTACGCGCTCAGGAAAACCCGCTCCGGACGGAGGAGGCAAAACAAACAAGTAGGCCGCGGCCTCCCCTTCCGAACTCCGAGAGCGGCAGACGGTAAAATAAAAAAACTGAAGCTTTCTTCCCCTCCCCCCGATAAAACACCGCGACAAACCCGACCAGCAGCAGCAGGAGCGGCCTCTGTCTCCCCCCCGCCCCGGAGCCTATAAAGCAGGCCGCTAATCAGCCCGGTAATTGGCACTCATCAATGACAGCTGTGCGGGGGTCACACGCCCCCAAATTAACCATTTGCAGCGGCGGGCCCCCTAATAGAGGCAGGAGGTGGGGGTGTCAGGCTGCCTGCCCCACTCCAGCTTCTTCCTGTCTTAAAATGGTGGCCCGGTATCTCCTCCTCTCGGTGTCTGCCCGCACGGTGGGGCGCACGGGCAAAAGGGGGGGCAGCACCCCGATATTGATCAGAGGAACAGGGAAGGGGGGAGGGGGCAGCCCGCAATGTCACCGGTAGGGGGCGCGGCCAGGTAACTAGAGCGTGGGGGTGGCCTGCTGGCGCTGAATGAGTTAATTCTCCTGAACAGGGACCCCCAGACCGAGGAGCCCCGGTAATACGTCTCCGGGCCCAGTGACCATGAGAGAGGAGGAAGAGAGTCAGGAGCGGGGGTTCTCCGGGTCACAGGGGGCACACAGCACCCCCCTCCTGAGATGAGGTCCTGTAGAATAATCCAAAGGGGGGGGGGGGGGGCGTTAGATGGTATAATCCTGATTGTTGGGGTGTCTCCGGGAATGGTTTCCGATCTGGTGCAGGACCCCCCTTCTTCTTCTTGCTGTGGATGGCCTTGTCCTCCGCCCCCCCGGCTGGTGTCCCTGGGGGCGGGGGGGGATGTTGGGGTGCCCCGGTCCCTGGGTGGTGAAGGCAGGAAGGAGGGGTACCGCCGCCGCGGCTGCTGCTGCTGCTGCTCCTTGCAGTATTTTGCTTATTTCTCACGGCTTGGAAATGAGGGCTGAGACACGGGGTGGGGCAAAGCTCACACTGCACTCTGGGAAACTGCTGCGATTCACATGATGAGGGACGTCAGGGCCCGAGCTCCGGCTGGCGCCCTCTTCAAACCGAGCCCTGCGCTCCGACGTGTATGGCCCGCCCCATAGGGTCACCCACTGACCACCTGCGCCCCTGCAGCAGCCTGTGCTACATCAGTAGGACTCCCATCATCTCCTCCTGGGGACCCCCCCTGCCCTGTCAGGGCTGACAGCAGTGCCACTGATGTCCTTACCAGGCGTGGAGACATGAAGTGACCATGTCTGAGGGTGGTCTGACTGCTGCCCAGTGGTCAGTGCCCATGGAGATTGCTGTCAGTTGCTATGGAAACACTTCCTTGAACTATAATACTGAGGGACATTTATCAAAATTGGTGCTAAGAAGGACCAGCACATAGCAACCAATCCGATTCCAACTTTCATTTTTGAAAGCTCCTTGGGATCATGAATAGAAGAACCTGATTGGTTGCTAGTTTTCTTTAGCATCGGTTTTCATAAATGTCCCCTGTAGGGTTGTCCGACAGAATGTTCCGAGCGACCAGCCTGTCTCCGCTGATTGGGATGGAGAACCCATGGAAAGACAAAGCAGTATGCACAGGCCCTCTACTGCTGGCACCTTCACATGGCTTTGTATGGTGGCACTGGGTGCACTACTACTGCTGGCACCTTCACATGGCTCTGTATGGTGGCACAGATGCATAGGCACTGGGTACACCACTGCTGCTGGCACCTTCACATGGCTCTATGGTGGCACAGATACATAGGCACTGTGTGCACCACTGCTGCTGGCACCTTCACATGGCTCTGTATGGTGGCACAGATACATAGGCACTGTGTGCACCACTGCTGCTGGCTCCTTCACAAGGCTCTATGGTGGCACAGATACATGGGCACTGTGGAAGCCAGGTTGGTTACCATAAAACATATACTATGGCTGAATCCATTCAATGCCCAACAAGGCTTAATGGCTGCCAAACAGCCCCAGGAACTCACTGCAGGCTCATCCGAAGGAATCAATTAGCCAACAGATTAACGAGCCCCCTGGGGAGCCTCTGCCGGGGCTGGCAGGTAAATAGGTTCAGTAGAGGAACGCTAAGTGAAATGAGGCAACCACCAGGTGTATCATTCATGTCCCATCGGACGGAAGCCACTTACTGCCAAGGGATTTCCTCAGCAAAGCGGCATCACGGCCGCACATACATCAGCATCTATGGGATTTGTGTTCGAGGGCATTCGGGAGGAGACTGTGCCCAGGTCTGAAAACAATAACAGATCACATCTAGATGATCCCAGTGGATGGCGGCTGATCTGAGCGGGGAATCACATGCAGAACTTTCCAGGGACCTTCATAGCAGAGCAGACTGCCATGGAGGAGAGGATACTAATACGTTAGGCCTCTTTCACACCAGCGTGACGGATTGGCTGCGGATGCGTTCAGTCAAACTCGCACCATTTTGCAAGCAAGTTTTGTCTGCAATTGCGTTCAGTTTTTCCCTTGCGGGTGCAATGCGTTTTCACACGGGCGAGAATTCTGCGCGGGTGCAATGCGTGAGGGTAACGCATTGCACCCGCACTGAATCCGGACCCATTCACTTCAATGGGGCTGTTCAGATGAGCAGTGATTTTCACACATCATTTGTGCATTCCGTGAAAATCGCAGCATGTTCTATGTTTTTCATTTTTCACGCAACGCAGGCCCCATACAAATGAATGGGCCTGCGTGAAAATCGCAAGCATCCGCAAGCAAGTGCGGATGCAATGCGATTTTCACGCATGGTTGCTAAGAGATGATGTAAGTAAATTGATAAAAATTAATTCACTGTATTATTTTTTATTATACCATGGTTATAAGGGAAAATAATAGCATTCGTAATACAGAATGCTTACTAAAATGTCAATTGAGGGGTTAAAAAATAAATTAACTCACCTCATCCACTTGCTCGCGCAGCCGGCATTGTCCTCTTTCAGGACCTGCAAAAGGACCTTTGATGTAATCGCGCTCACCACATGGTCCTTCTATCTTCATTCAGCAGGACCTGCGCTGACATCATCACAGGTCGTTTTGCAGGTCCTGGAAGAAGAAGCAAGAAGACGATGCCGGCTGCGCGATCAAGTGGATTAAGGTGAGTTAATTTTTTTTTAACCCCTCCAGCCCTATTGTACTATGCATTCTGTATTAAGAATGCTATTATTTTCCTTCTAACCATGTTATAAGGGAAAATAATAAAAATCAACTGAACGCCGATCCCAAGCCCGAACTTCTGTGAAGAGGTTCAGGTCTGGGTACCACATTCAGTTTTTTACCACGAGCGTGATAAAAGCTGAACATCGGAACTCAATCGCACTCAAAACTGACTACAATTGCGTGCCTACTTGTGCGGTTTTCCCGCAGTGCACACGCGACTCATCCGGAGCGCCCATGTGAAAGAGGCCTAAGGGTACTTTCACACTTGCAGCGATGGAACTGGCTGCCAGATCCGGCAATACGGACGCAAACTGATAGCATTTGTCGGACGGATCCAGATGTGGATCCGTCTGACAAATGCATTGAAATACCGGATCCGTCTTTCCGGTGTCATCCGGAAAAACTGATCCGGTATACATTTTTTTTGCATTTTTAAAAGTTTGTGCATATCTGAAAGCCGGATCCGTTTTTCCGGAACACTTAATGCCGGATCTACTAATACACTTCAATGTAAATGAATGCCGGATCCGGCATTCCGGCAAGTGATCAGTATTTCTGGCCGGAGAGAAAACTGCAGCATGCTGCGGTATTTTCTCCGTCCAAAAAAGGGGCCTTACTCTCTTCAAACAGTACTGCAGTACTTCCTACATAGATACCAATAGTGGGGTGTAATGCAGCGGATGTGGACCCACTGTATCACTGAACGGATTTGGCTTAGGTCTATTCCTAAGGACCTATCTCAATGAACCCCTCCTTGTTTTTACCACCCTATAAAGGGATCTGATCTTTGCTGCAGGGGATCCACCAGGCTGATACCTCGTGGAGTAGACAGCAGGGAGTAGTATCAAAGGGGATAGTCAGAATCATAGTCAGTGGACAAGCCAAAATCAGGACAGCAGACAGTGTTTGGTAGAACAGGCCAAGGGTCAGGGCAGGCGTCACATTGTAAATACAATAAATAGGCAGAGATCGGGGGGGGGGAACAGGTTTAACTTGGTCAGCAGGCAGAGGTCAGGCATGGAAGATCAGAGAACATTATACACCTTCAAAGGGACTAGGCAAGCTAGGAACGTTATTGCTCAAGCGCATAGGGGAAGTTGCCTTAAACGGAACCTGTCATCAACTTTATGCTGCCCATACTAACAGCAGTATAAAGTAGAGACAGGTGAGACGATGTCAGGGGTCTGTCATTTATAAGGTAAAAGTAAGTGGTTGCCGAGAACCAACCTCACAATCATCGCAGACTGGGCCTGGAAAAGAGTCACGGCCACCTGAGAAGAGTCCTGGTTATTCAGGAATTCCTGCTCTCCTGCCCACCTGATGGCTGACAGTCTTCTACCTAGTTTCCTCCCTTTCTCTCTAGGAGAGAACTGCCAATCACCAGCAGATGGACGAGGAGAGCAGGAGATTAGGAATAACCAGGACTCTTCTCAGGTAGATTGGACTCTTTTCAAGGCCTGGGCTGCAATGATTATGATGCTGGTTCTCAGCAACCTCTTATTTTTAGCTCATGTGTGACACACCGCGGAAATCAGCCTTTCTACCACTATTTTATGCTGCCCTCAGTGAGGTCACCATAAAGTTGATGACAGGTTCCTTTTATAGAGTGTCTATCAGCAGGGTCAACTCTATTCAACCAGGCATATTGCCTGGTAGGGTTGACCCTGCTGATTCTAATACATTATTTAGGCCTCATTCACATGAACGTAAGCCATCCGTGCGTGTGCTGCGCACAGGAAATAGCAGACCGCAATGCCTTGGCCATGTGAATCCCGTATTGCGACGTAGACCCATTGACTTGAATGGGTCCGCAATCCACAACATACGGTAAAAGATAGGACATGTCCTATCTTTTGCAGTACGGAAGCACCTGAAAGCTCATGGAAACACTTTCATGGGCTTCTGATCTGTGCCTCTGCTAAGCTCTGTATCTTGCAGATTGCGGACTCATTCAAGTCAATGGGCCTGTATCGTGATACGGAATTCACACGGCCAGTGCCCATATATTACAGAACTGCCATTTGTAGTCTGCAATACGGACACAGATGGCTTATGGTCGTGTGAATGAGCCTTTATGTTGCAGCGTTTTCTCTTTCCCAAGAAAATTTACTTTTGCTTTATATCAGGGGTGCACAACCTGCGGCCCGGGGGCCACATGCGGCCCTCAATACCATTCTGTGCGGCCCCCAACCATCTGGTAACAGACATGTATGTCTATGTCTTGTGGCTGCTCACATGTATCTTTCATGTATTTTCCCATTAGATGAGAGTCCTGGAAGTGTAACTAGACATTTATGATACATACTGTATGTTCAATATGCCATAAAAATAGTATTTCAGTTGGTAATACCCCTTTAAGTCTTATTTTCGGCCCTTGGAATTGGTTCAGGCTCACAACGTGGCCCCCAACCAGAAAAGGTTGTGCACCCCTGCTTTATATGAAAATAAGGTTGTTGGAGCACCAAGGGGATGGCCCAAGCCCTCAGAGCACCAGTTCATCACCACCATTGATTGGTGGGGCCAGACATCTTGCCTGACCATGTGTTTGTGCTCTTGTGCTGTTCCTCCGAGTATTAGCGCATGCGCAGAGTATATGCTGCTGGTTTCTAAGCAGAGCAGATACTTGCAGTGCATTCGTTGATGATGTCAATGTACCCCAGGGCCAGGCAGTGTTAACGTAATCACTCCTTGCCCTGTCAAAGTGCAGAGGGCGCGGCAGAGAGCACAGAGCTTAAAGGTGTAATGGCAACGCCCTTGTTGCTCCTAGAAGCTCATTTGCATATACTAAAACATCATTTTTCTCAGCAATGCAGGCACATATGAACATGGGACCAACACAGATGCCTTCAGCTGCCAACAAGTCAGCCATTGTCATAGGTACAAATCTGTTGACAGATGCCCTTTAATCTAATGTCTATGTCCTCCTTATTCATTTCTATCTTCCTCTACTGTCTTAGGTAAAAAAAAAAAGAGGGGACAGAAAATGTTTTCACTCTGTAACCATGGAAACACAATGATTTGTGCAATAGCTGTATACACCATATGATACTTTGTAATCAAGGCTAAAGATACCCTTTAAAAGGGTTGAGCAACAGGATAGGGGTTAACTAACTGATCGGTGGAGGTCTGACACATGGGACCCCCGTTTCCAGGATTGGTGGGGTTTCCAGTGGTCCCTGTGGACAGGGGACAACTTTCATACTTGGCACAATCACTTTAAAATTGTTGTTGGGGTTCAGAGCTCCGGGCTCTCCATAGGGACTGCTTGGCGGAGGCCTCCGCCCAGCAGTGAGCCCGGTGACGTCAATGGCACTAATGGGGCGGGCTTTAGCGCTGCCCTAGCCTGTACAACGCCTAGGGAAGTGCTAAAGCCTACCCAACAGAGCTGGTGACATCACCGGGAATTCAGCGCAGGGCAAGGCAGAGCATCCGAGGGGTGAAGATAGGGATATGTCCGGGTTCAGCTCTGAATCCAGACAAGCCCTTTAAGCATCTTTATAGATATTTGGGTGTTTCCTAACCTTTGACTATATGGGCTGTGAACCCCAATGACATTTCACTTGCAGTACATGACCCCCCTGTGTGTTAGAGGTCTCTTTGGTCTAAGAGGCTGGAAGTATTTGGTCTGTGTTACTGTTGTTTTTAATCTCTATGCAGTGTTTAGACTGCCGGAGCCATTTATCTGCAGTGGACACCGAGCGCTATCAGGACGGAGCAAGGGAACAATTATTTATATGACAGTGTAGCCTTGAAGCCAGCACCTTCATACACACTGACTGAGGGTTATACATGCCGCCTATGACTAAGGGTTCACAGATGCCATCCTTGGTGTATATGTGTAGTGAGGTATTTTATAGCAATGAACAGGGTTTTCCGAGACTTATATACTGATGATCTGTCCTCTGATCGGTGGGGTCCCACACCCAGGACCCCCGCTGATCAGCTGTTTGAGAAGACACCAGTGCTCAGAGTAGCTCCACTGACTTCTCACCAACCACAGCGCCGTACATTGTATAGTGGCTGTTCTTGATATTGCAGCTCTGCCCCATTCACTTCTATGGGGTTGAGCTGATCCTAGGCCATGTGACCGATGAACGTGTCATCACTTGGCCTAGGGAAAGCAGGAGAAGGCTGCAGCTCTTCTGTGAGCGCCGCTGCCTTCTCAACCAGCTTATCAGCGAGGTCCCTTGTGTTGGAAAACATCTAGTAAAACTCCTTTTAAAGAGAACCTGTCACCCTGAAATGCTATGCAATCTGCATGCTTTATATTATAGAGCAGGAGGAGCTGAGTAGATTGATATATAGTTTTGTAGGTAAAAGAGTCAGTAAAACTTGTAATTTATACATTTAATTTTCTGCTGTTTCTGACGTCAGTTGTACACAGGGACGTCTTATCAGTGACTGACATTTATACAGAGAACCCTGCCAATCACTGATTATAGCTAAATGGGCCTCATTGAGCTCAGAAAGAGCTGAGATATAATGTACAAATTACAGATTTCACTGAATCTTTTCCCACAAAACTATATATCAACCTGCTCAGCTCCTCCTGCTCTATAACATTCTGCCTGCATTTCATGGTGACAGGTTCTCCTAAAAGAGATATAGTTAACACAATGGTTTGTGTTACTGTGTGGTCATGTTGGGGGTTGTAGTGTTCTATGTACAGTCAGGTCCATAAATATTGGGACATCAACACAATTGTAAGATTTTTGGCTCTATACACCACCACAATGGATTTGAAATGAAACGAACAAGATTTGCTTTAACTGCAGACTGTCAGCTTTAATTTGAGGGTATTTACATCCAAATCAGGTGAACGGTGTAGGAATTACAACAGTTTGAATATGTGCCTCCCACTTGTTAAGGGACCAAAAGTATTGTTCCATAGCCAGGTGTGTGTTATTCCCTCATTATCCCAATTACAATGAGCAGATAAAAGGTCCAGAGTTCATTTCAAGTCTGCTATTTGCATTTGGAATCTGTTGCTGTCAACTCTCAAGATGAGATCCAAAGAGCTGTCACTATCAGTGAAGCAAGCCATCATTAGGCTGGAAAAACTAAACAAACCCATCAGAGGGGTGGCCAAAACAACTGTTTGGAACATTCTTAAAAGAAGGAACGCACCGGTGAGCTCAGCAACACCAAAAGACCCGGAAGACCACAGAAAACAACTGTGGTGGATGACCAAAGAATTCTTTCCCTGGTGAAGAAAACACCCTTCACAACAGTTGGCCAGATCAAGAACACTCTCCAGGAGGTAGGTGTATGTGTGTCAAAGTCAACAATCAAGAGAAGACTTCACCAGAGTGAATACAGAGGGTTCACCACAAGATGTAAACCAGGCATCCTCAAACTGCGGCCCTCCAGCTGTTGCAAAACTACAACTCCCAGCATGGCCGAACAGCCTACAGCAGGGCATTGTGGGAGTTGTAGTTTTACAACAGTTGGAGGGCCGCAGTTTGAGGATGCCTGATGTAAACCATTGATTAGCCTCAAAAACAGGAAGGTCAGATTAGAGTTTGCCAAACGACATCTAAAAAATCCTTCACAGTTCTGGAACAACATCCTATGGACAGATGAGACCAAGATCAACTTGTACCAGAGTGATGGGAAGAGAAGAGTATGGAGAAGGAAAGGAACTGCTCATGATCCTAAGCATACCACCTCATCAGTGAAGCATGGTGGTGGTAGTGTCATGGCGTGGGCATGTATGGCTGCCAATTGAACTGGTTCTCTTGTATTTATTGATGATGTGACTGCTGACAAAAGCAGCAGGAAGAATTCTGAAGTGTTTCGGGCAATATTATCTGCTCATATTCAGCCAAATGCTTCAGAACTCATTGGACAGCGCTTCACAGTGCAGATGGACAATGACCCAAAGCATACTGCAAAAGCAACCAAAGAGTTTTTTAAGGGAAAGAAGTGGAATGTTATGCAATGGCCAAGTCAATCACCTGACCTGAACCCGATTGAGCATGCATTTCACTTGCTGAAGACAAAACTGAAGGGAAAATGCCCCAAGAACAAGCAGGAACTGAAGACAGTTGCAGTAGAGGCCGGCAGAGCATCACCAGGGATGAGACCCAGCGTCTGGTGATGTCTATGCGTTCCAGACTTCAGGCTGTAATTGACTGCAAGGGATTTGCAACCAAGTATTAAAAAGTGAAAGTTTGACTTATGATTATTATTCTGTCCCATTACTTTTGGTTCCTTAACAAGTGGGAGGCACATATGCAAACTGTAGTAATTCCTGCACCGTTTACCTGATTTGGATGTAAATATCCTCAAATTAAAGCTGACAGTCTGCAGTTAAAGCACATCTTGTTTGTGTCAATGTCCCAATTTTTGTGGACCTGGCTGTATAGTGTATAATAGATTTGCATGGTAAACATGTGCAGCGCTCGAGTCATGTGAGAGGTGTAATATTCTTTGATGATATATATGTGGCTAAAACATGAAGATCATGTAATTATCCAGTATCCCATATTTGTTTAAAAAATAGATATGTGATAGATAGACACAATGAATGGCTACTTTATTTGAGATACCTGCCCTCAGCTTCAATATGGATCCTCGTTAGAAAGGGAAAATCAAGTGATTTGAGTGACTTCAGACATGGTTTAGTGCTAGACTAGTTGGGGCCAGAATTAGAAGAACTGCCAACTCTATGGGGTTTTCTTGTGCAAGAGCGTCAAGAGTATATCGAGAATGGTGTAATCGAGGAAAAACATCCAGTGAAAGGGGATCCTGTAGACGTAAACAATTTGTCAACTGAAGGGGCCAGAGGAGGTCAAAAATCGTTGGCAAACAGGATGCAATGCTCGTGCTCCAACGAATGTGTCCGAACACAAGACTTGACATTCCTTAGCATGGATGGGCTGTAACAGCAGATGACCAGTTAGTGCCATTGCTGTCTAAGGAAAACAGAAAAGCAAGACTCTAGAGGGCAAAACAGCACAAACTCTGCATCACTGAGCAGTGAAGAAACATTGCCTGTTTGGATGGATCCCGATTTCTGCTACACCATACTGATGGGAGAATCAAGTTTTGACACAAGCAGCATGAATCGATCCCTTCCTGTCAGGTGTCAGTGGTTCAGGCTGGTAGAGGTGACGTAATGATGTGGTGAATGTTTTCTTAGCACACCCTTGGTCTTTGGATACCTGTGGATGGACATTTGGACAGTAGGGCTTACCTAAGCATTGAGGCCAAACAAGTTCACCCTTTCATGGCAGCTGTTTATTTTAGCAAGTTTCCCTTCCTTCTGGAGCCTTCACAGTCCCCAGATCTTAATCCTGTAGAACATCTTTGGGAAGAGGGTAAATGTGTTGTTTGGAAAATATCAATGCCTTCATCTGGTTGGCAATAACCGTGAAAAGCTATCCTGTCTGCATAGGCCAATAGTCCTGCAGAATGATTTCAACACCTAGTGAAATCCATGGCACTATGAACTGCTGTGGTACAAGCACGGTACTATAATAGGATGTCACTGATGCAACATCAGTTTGTGAAATTTCCTACCGCTTAGTTATTCCAGGTGGAAGTGGAAGCATTTAGGAACCACAACAATTCAGCCAAGAAGTGGCGAGCAAATAAAGTTATAGAGCGGGGTTGTTGAGTGCTGAGACGCTTAGTGCATAAAACTCACTAGCACTCTGCTAACTTAATAACTGCAGAGCTCCAAACCTCCTCTGACATTAACATCACCATAATAATGGTGTGCCAGGAGCTTCAAGGCATGGGTTTCCATGGATGAGTAGCTGTGTGCAAACCTTACATCACCAAGCACAATTCCAAGCCTCCAATGAAGTAGTATAAGACCATGCCGCCACTGGACTCTGGAGCAGTGGAAGCGTGTTCTGTGGAGTGAGGAATCATGCTTTTCTATCTGGCGGTCTGATGGACAAGTTTGGTTTTGGGGAATGCCAGGAGAATATTACCTGCCTGACTGCATAGTGCCAGCCGTAAAGTTTGGTGGAGGTGGGATAATGCTGTTAATAATAAGGTTGGTTTTCAGTGAGACCTTTAGTTTCAATGAAGGATAATTTTAAAAGATTTTATAACTGATGATCTATCATTTGGGTCGGTCATCAGTATCTGAACGGTGGAAGTCCGACACCTGGGACCCCCGCCGATCAGCTGTTTAAGAAGGCACTGCGGCCTTCTCCGTGCTCATCACGCACAGTGCCTTACATTGTATAGTGGCTGTGCTTGGTATTGCGCTCATCCCCATTCCGCTTCTAACGTGTTGTCACTGACCTAGTAAAAGCTGTGAGAAGGCGGTGGCACTCACAGGAGCGCTGGTGCCTTCTCAAATAGCTGATTGGCAGGGGTCCCGGGTGTTGGATCCTCACAGATCAGATACTGAAGACCTCTCCAGAGGACTGGTCATCAGTTATAAAGTCTCAGAAAACCCCTTTAATACTTCAGCATACCAAGACATTTGGACAATTGTATGCTTCCAACTGTGTGGAAAGAGTTTGGAGAAGGCTTTTTTTCTCTTCCAACATGACTGTGCCCCATGCACATTTCACGGTCCATAAAAGCATGGTTAGGTGAGTTTGTTGTGGAAAAACTTGACTTGCCCACACAGAATCCTGAGCTCGACCCATTTGAACACTTTTGGGATTAATTAGAATGGAGATTGTGAGCCAGGCCCTCTCAGTGTCTGACCTAAAAAATGTTCTTCTGGTAAATGGGCAAAAGTTCCCACAGACACGCTCCAAAATCTTGAAGAAAGCCTCCCTAGAAAACTGGAAGCTGTTTTAGCAGCAAATGGAAGACGAAACCCACCAGCTCATGTTGGTGCCCCAATACTATTGTATAAAATATAGTATAATTGTTTGTAATGAGTGGACTCACTTTTCAGCATGGATATGGACAGACTAATCTCCAGAGTATACAAGAATAAGGCCTCATTCACACATGGATGATCTATACGAGTGTATTACTCTACAGCGGTGGCGGCACGAAGTGCTGGGCGTCGTAGCAACCAATGACACAGTGCACTCAGTAGGACAGCAGACCGGGTTTTCGCGGACCATGGTCCACGTGTGTGTGAATCATGCCTAAGGAGTTAAGAATTTCTGCACAATGTGATTGCACTTGTCTCCATATCACAGGTCTGGGCAGGTCTCCACCGTTTTATGTTGGATATATATTCACTATGACAGTGCAGGTTGGTCCCGGCCACTCACTAATAAAACACAGGTAACATCGAGGGAAGCCAAATGCTATATATAGAATGTTCTATTAAATACCTAAACCACTCCCGCATTAACTGACCTACTTAAACAAACAGTGCTTCATTCCAAACTAGTGTTGTTATGGCTAAGCACAAATAAATACCATAATGCCATTGTTACCAAGCCGTCGCACGGAAAGCTGGAGCTGTAGGCAACATCAAGTTGGCATTCCAATCGAATGATATAGTCCAGTAGATACTCTTACCCTAAATTAGAAAATCCATCTCAAACTTGGCATCAAAGCCAGCAAATGTGAAATCTAGCTTATATGTAAAATACACCCTTGACCTCTTTATGCATTTTTTATTTTTATTTGTTGCCCCTCCTGAAGCCATCAAAATGCTGGAGCTGAAAGATCTTGCTATACCGTCCTTCCGTACCTGATCAGTGGCATGTTTACATAGGGCAGGGGGTCACGCCAGCTGCGGTGAAACTACAACTCCTAGCATGCACGCTTACTCAGCTGTTCTTGTAACTTCCACAGAAGTGAAAGGAGGATTCTGGGAGTTGTAGTTTCAGAACAGCTAGAGTTCCGGAGGATGCTGATCCCTGACATAGGGCAATGATCAGTAATGAACGCGGCTGTCCCATTTATCTGAAATCCATTTCAATGCTCCTGAAATACCCCCATTCAGATGACGTGGCAGGTAGAAAACAGTATCCTAAAGCTTTCCATATACTTTAGATAGCTATCGGATGAATGTTTGTTTGGCCAACAGCTATCCGTGCAGATCTTCCCCCCCCCCCCCCCCTTTAACATTGTAACCAGACAAAAGAAATCGGTAACCAGAAACCTCTGATTGCTTATGTCCTCTGAGAACAAAAGAATCAGGCCTGTTCAAAAATTATCAGCCCAATCCATCTTCTGTAAAACCCCTCACACATTAAATGTCGTCTAGTCCTACGGAAAACAGTGGAGGACAGTTATCAAAGGTGGCGTAAAAGAAAAAAGTAGCAAATTATGGCACACGTTATATGTGCACCATAGTTTTTAAGCTTCTCGGCACTTTAACGAAGTGCTGTGAAAAAGGGGCGGGGCTTTGTGCGTCCCACTGGCGGAAGTTATAGCTTCAGTTTCTGGCGCACCGCAGGGCAGAGATGCGTCTAATTTGTTAAGAGGCATCTGCAGCTAATAAATTAGGTGCATCTCATACCAGGGCATGGAGATCAAGACTGGCATATGGCTATACAATGTCCGTCATTGTGTTTGGCCAATATTAAAGGGGTTTTCCGAGACTTTAATACTAATGACTTATTCTCTAGATAGCTCAACAGTGTCTGATTAGTGGGGGGTTCAACACCTGGCACCCCCACCGATCAGCTGTTTGAGAAGGCACCACCGCAGCCTTCTCCAGCTTTTCCTAGACCAGTGACGACCCATTCATCGTTCACGTGACCTAGGCGCAGCTCAGCCCCAGTGAATGGGGCTGAGAGCGATACCAAGCACAGCCGCTATACAATGTATGGTGCTGTGCTTGGTGAGCTGCAAGAAGGCTGTGGTGGTCATAGGAGTGCCTGTGTCTTCTCAAACAACTGATCGGTGGCGGTCCCTGTTGTTGGAACCCCACCAATCAGAGGATAGGTCATCAGTATAAAAATCCCGGGAAACCCTTTTAATGCATATGTTCACCAATAGCATGAGGACATTACCTTAAGCCTGATTCACATGACCACACTTGGTCCAGAAAAAAAATGGCCCATTTACCTGCCGCATCTCCTGGACTGACTACGGCTCCCCTGACCTGAACTTACTGTATCATATTGATTTGTGAAGCAGTGAGTTCCTATCTAATTGCGGCTCTTTTGTACTGTAATCACATCATCATGTGAGTACAGTACAATAGACCTGCAACCAGATAGGAACTCACTGCCTCGTAAAGGTACTATGATGCCGTCAGTGTCAGGGGAGATGCGGCTGAGACATATGCCATGTTTCCAGGACCGAGCATGGTCGTGTGAATCAGGCCTTAGTCAGAAACATCTAGAAATGTGTCAAATGATCCATTACATATTTTGTATAATTACAGCGCCTGGCAATCTCCAGAAGACCCATAGAGACGTATGGAGCAGCAGCGCGCATGCTCAACTGTGGCTTCATTCATGCAAAGATACAAAGGACCCCCATGATCAACAGAGGTTTCAGCTGTTGGACTCCACCGATCAGATTCTTGGATGGGGCATACATTTAAAATTCGGCATGAACCCTTTAGCACATGGCTACAGGATCAAGCTACACCCATGGTTTGTTTGTAACTATGGAGACACATAGGCCGTAGACACATATTTGTATATGCAAAATAAAATAATATTTTTAATCTGTTTGCAATATTGCTTTATTCTTGATGAATTGAAATATGAAAAAAAAAGGTTGCTATGTGGACATACAGATCAAATATGGGCTGGCAGCAACGTCTGCAAAATTTCAGTTAGGATGCATTCACACGACCAAATGTATTTTATGCGAATGAAAATGAAATGAAAAGGCCAGAAAATTATTTTGTGAGTTTTCTCTGTGCATACAACTCGGGAGAGTGTTTTTTGTTTTTTTTACGAAGACCTTGCTGTTACTTATACTGCGCTGTTTATATCAATGGAGTTTTTACACTGTCGGATGACTCACTGTGAGCCGTATCATTCAGAGAGGCAGCACTGAACACTAGGCAAGACATACATTGTGCCTTCACCACTGATTCATCAGTGGGAAGCATCTGAAGCCTGACAGTGACCTGCACTAACATGGATTATTACTAGAGTACCAATACTCCAACGCCTTACCCACTACAACTGGTAGGTTAATATGTGTCCATAAAGAACAACGCTAATGTCTCACAACTGTTGAAACACGGCAGGTATGGACCCGCTGTGCCACCCAACAGATCTGACTTGGGACTGCTCCTGAGAGCTTCGTCAAGGTGGAGCCACAGTATTCACCTCTGTACAAAGATCTAGACTCCCACCATCAGGGTTGGCTCCTACAGTCAGGAGGTCAGGGATTGTATTTAGGGATGTATAGGAGGTGACCTGCTTCCTTATCCTGGCTTCCAGGCCTAGTGGCATATCCCGCCAACCTACATTGTACGGTGTGGAGTTTCCCCCCACTCCATGTTCCACAAGGAGGCCCTCATGGACAAGTGACTCATTCAGAGAGGAGCAAAGCTCCTACTCATACAAAGGCAGACATACAAATAACCTCAGGCTCACAACTCCAGTATAAGAAGAGCCATGAGGCCACACCCAGCTCCACCTTGCACACTCCTTTAACCCTAAACAAACCAAAATGGGAAGGAACACCAGCCTTAAAGGGGATGTGTAAAATCAAGCTAACAGCACGTTGCCACCAGCAACAAGCATGCACGGCAAAAGTGTCACGGTCCACTACCACCAGACCATTTCCAGCACTTTCCATAGGGGAAGATACCATATACTGCATACCCCTGGGAACTCTGTCCTAGGCTGGGGATAGATTAGCCCGTGCATTAAGAGCCTGGAAGTGTGCACGCCCCTATGGGGGCATGCATCAGCCAAGGCAGGGGGTTATGGGTGGGATAGCTGTGAGCAGTATGGTGCTGCAGGAGTATGCACTTTGATGGCCATGCCCGCCAGGAAAAGGGAGATACCAGAAGACATGGACCACTGGCATTATAACTGTATTGCAACACCATAAAAGTTTTGCACCATTAAAGAGTTATCATACAGTGGTGCACATAACACATATGGTACCTGTAAAGAACACCATAAAGTATGGTACTGAAATGAAGTGGATGGAACCCATATGGTGGCCAAAGTAACACAGAACTCAGAAGGTACCCAATAAGTAATGGAAAACGTGTATGTACATGTAACTAACAGACCCATACATAGCGCCATCTGGTCCAAAATACAGGTCCTTCTCAAAAAATTAGCATATTGTGATAAAGTTCATTATTTTCTGTAATGTACTGATAAACATTAGACTTTCATATATTTTAGATTCATTACACACCAACTGAAGTAGTTCAAGCCTTTTATTGTTTTAATATTGATGATTTTGGCATACAGCTCATGAAAACCCAAATTTCCTATCTCAAAAAATTAGCATATTTCATCCGACCAATAAAAGAAAAGTGTTTTTAATACAAAAAAAGTCAACCTTCAAATAATTATGTTCAGTTATGCACTCAATACTTGGTCGGGAATCCTTTTGCAGAAATGACTGCTTCAATGCGGCGTGGCATGGAGGCCATCAGCCTGTGGCACTGCTGAGGTGTTATGGAGGCCCAGGATGCTTCGATAGCGGCCTTAAGCTCATCCAGAGTGTTGGGTCTTGCGTCTCTCAACTTTCTCTTCCCAATATCCCACAGATTCTCTATGGGGTTCAGGTCAGGAGAGTTGGCAGGCCAATTGAGCACAGTAATACCATGGTCAGTAAACCATTTACCAGTGGTTTTGGCACTGTGAGCAGGTGCCAGGTCGTGCTGAAAAATGAAATCTTCATCTCCATAAAGCTTTTCATCAGATGGAAGCATGAAGTGCTCCAAAATCTCCTGATAGCTAGCTGCATTGACCCTGCCCTTGATAAAACACAGTGGACCAACACCAGCAGCTGACATGGCACCCCAGACCATCACTGACTGTGGGTACTTGACACTGGACTTCAGGCATTTTGGCATTTCCCTCTCCCCAGTCTTCCTCCAGACTCTGGCACCTTGATTTCCGAATGACATGCAACAGTCCAGTGCTGCTTCTCTGTAGCCCAGGTCAGGCGCTTCTGCCACTGTTTCTGGTTCAAAAGTGGCTTGACCTGGGGAATGCGGCACCTGTAGCTTATTTCCTGCACACGCCTGTACACGGTGGCTCTGGATGTTTCTACTCCAGACTCAGTCCACTGCTTCCGCAGGTCCCCCAAGGTCTGGAATCGGTCCTTCTCCACAATCTTCCTCAGGGTCCGGTCACCTCTTCTCGTTGTGCAGCGTTTTCTGCCACACTTTTTCCTTCCCACAGACTTCCCACTGAGGTGCCTTGATACAGCACTCTGGGAACAGCCTATTCGTTCAGAAATTTCTTTCTGTGTCTTACCCTCTTGCTTGAGGGTGTCAATGATGGCCTTCTGGACAGCAGTCAGGTCGGCAGTCTTACCCATGATTGCAGTTTTGAGTAATGAACCAGGCTGGGAGTTTTTAAAAGCCTCAGGAATCTTTTGCAGGTGTTTAGAGTTAATTAGTTGATTCAGATGATTAGGTTAATAGCTCGTTTAGAGAACCTTTTCATGATATGCAAATTTTTTGAGATAGGAATTTTGGGTTTTCATGAGCTGTATGCCAAAATCATCAATATTAAAACAATAAAAGGCTTGAACTACTTCAGTTGGTGTCTAATGAATCTAAAATATATGAAAGTCTAATGTTTATCAGTACATTACAGAAAATAATGAACTTTATCACAATATGCTAATTTTTTGAGAAGGACCTGTATGGTACCATACAGAAATACACTTTGTATATCCTTACAGAGAGGTGACTGCTACAGATTTTTCACACAGCCATGTAGATGGGACCTAAAGGAGCATTGTAGAGTGTAGATTTTCTAGGGCATAGGCTGCACGCAAGTCTCATGGGCGCAGAAAAGATAACAGGACTAATGAACTAGAAGTGGGACCAAGGTCATGGGCAATGTACGGGGTGTTTGAGGTCATATTTATAGGAGAGCTACGACACTTTACTACTTGTTATATAGCTTGGCAGCTGCAGGAACCAAGTGTATTAAAACAATCATAGAAGGATAATGGTTTCATAGAAAAAAAATCATTACAAGAAATTGTGATCTCCAGTAAGTATGAATTATGACTAAAATATACAGAGCAAAGGCTTGAAGCATACTTCCTATTGCTTCCTATTACACAGAAGTGTTGTAACAGTCTCTGCTCCAGAAGCCAGGCAAAGAGGTAGGAGAAAGTGTAGCCTGAGAGTTGTGACAAGCTTGCCTGTTGTAGCTCCTGACATGGAACAGAGAGGCAGCAGGAATCTTGGCGTGGAAGCAATCAGTGGGATCTGGTCTGAGGTTGTATTTTAATCCTAGTTCCTGTGTGTGCTAGATAACTCTGTATTATTGTGTTTTTGACTGTCCTTGTTTACCTGACTACTCTTTGCCTTTTCCTTTCCTCACTATATTTCCCCTCGGGCTGTTTAGTGACCATTCCCCTACCTTTGTGTCTCTGTACCTTTGTCTCTCTTGGTTTTGACTCATCGGGGGAGATTTATCATCTCCCTTGTGCCTAAGAAGGGGCGTTATAAAGTCGCAAACTATGGGGAAGATTTATCAAACTGCTGTAAAGTAGAACTGGCTTAGTTGCCCATAGCAACCAATCAGATTCCACCTTTCATTTTTCGCAGCTCCTTTGGAAAATGAAAGGTGGAATCTGATTGGCTGCTATGGGCAACTAAGCCAGTTCCACTTTACATCAGTTTAATAAATCTCGTCCCTATGTGTTTAAGACTTTTTAACTGCGACTTTCTTTTCCCAAATTGTCGCATCTCTAGGATCGTACACCACCCTCGCAAATTCCCTTAGTGGGGGTGTGGCAGGGGCGGGAAGGGTCGTGACCAGTCACAGCGACAACTTTGTCTTCATTTATGCCAGTTTTGTGGCTTAATGAAGCCAGAAATCTATGGCAGCTCTGAGCTGTCGTAGATTTCTGTTTAGGTGCTCACTGCAGGAGGATGCTCCTAATGTATGATGATGCGTCCACCTCGTCATAAATTAAGTTCATCCTTTGGTGGCGCAGAGGATATCGAGACTGACGCAGACATCTTCCCCATCATGTCTGTTATTGCTGTTAGATACTGTTTCAGCTTTGACATTTCACCGCTCTGTTTTTTGGCCCTAGCTTCTAAGACTACCTATCTGCTTCACCTGCTACCAGCTACCCAATGAACGCAAGATAGGACTCAGGATAGGATACCCTCAGGGACCACTCATGGTTAACCAGTTAGGTCTGCCAGTGGGAGCGCAGTTGCTGGACAGGCTACCCGCATCCCTTCAGTTCCATCACAGCTTTACCCAGGTTATCACTATTCACATCAGTCCCTGGCTTTAAAGGGGGTCTCCAGGATTTACATATTGATGGCCTATCCTGAGGATAGCTCCTCAATATGAGATCGGACGGATCCTACTCCCAGGACCACTTCCAATCAGCTGTATTAAAGGGACCGCAGTGCTTCGTGAGTGCTTAGGCCTTTCCTAATCCATGTCACATCCCATTCATCGGTTACATGGCCTAGGCACAGCGCTTGGTGAGCTGCGAGGAGTTGCCGTGGCTTCCTCATACAGTTGATCGGCAGGAGTGCTGTGGGTTGGACCTTAACCAACTTCCTATTGATGACCTATCCTGAGTTTTGCACTAGCGCTTAGGATCCTGCAGTTTGTTCCGGCAGCACGCAGCAGTTTTCTGCCAGGCATTTCTCAACATATTTGTCAAGTTGCGGTCATATCTCCGCCGGTCCTCATTATAGTTAATGCAACCGGACAGCGACGTTTACGCTTCCGGCAAAGCCGGAATGCAGAGGGATCCGGCAGGCTGTTCCCTACCGAATCCTAAGCACTAGTGAAACTAGCCTAAGAATGTGGCTTCACATAACAGGCTGAATTCACATTGCCATCTAGCTTTCCGTTCTTCCGATCTGTCAGAAGAAAATTTAAATTATTTTCAGCATCCATTATGCTCAGTTAGCATCAGTTTACAATAAAAATAACTGTCTTTTTTTGAGCATTAGTTATGATCAGTTTTTGTCACTTCCATCAGAGATCAGTTATATTTCACCAGAGAAAAAGTATTGATGCAAACTGATCATACCTGATGCTCAAAATAACAGATCCGTTTTTTTTATTTATTTCTGTTCTTCTGACGAATCAGAAGAATGGAAAGCTAAATGGTGATGTGAACTCAGCCTTAATGAAAAGTTTGTTGGATTAAGATATGCCAAATTTATTAAGAGGTGCATCATCTTGTAGTCCATACAAAAAAAATCAAAATCGATGGCAGATATGAGCCTTGCACATTGAGTCGGAGCCCAATATTAAAGTGTCCTTAGGCATACATTCAACTGACCCAAGACAGTGTCCTTTTGGTCTTAGTATATGCAGGATGCCTGTGTATGGAATAGCACAGCAGACTGAAAAAGGTATACCGATGTATACCAGCCCAGCAGAGACCAAAAGTACAGTCTTTGGCCATCATCAGATGAATCTGGGCTTGTAAATTTGTTTGATGTACAGTATGTGCTGGGAACTTTCCTCATATCTATCTATCTATCTATCTATCTACCTCATGTCTATCTATCTAGCTATCTATCTCTACAATATCTATGGTATACAGTGAGGAACAGAAGTATTTGAACACCCTGCGATTTTGCAAGTTCTCCTACTTAGAAATCATGGAGGGGTCTGAAATTCACATTGTAGGTGCATTCCCACTCTGAGAGACAAAATAAAAAAAAATAATCATGAAATCACATTTTATGATTTTTAAAGAATTTGTCTTGCACTGCTAAACATGAGTATTTGAACACATGAGAAACAGCAAGAATTTTGCCTCTCAGACCTGTCTGCCTTTAAAAAGTCCACCTCTACTCCACTCATTAATCTAACTTAGTAGCACCTGTCTGAGCTCTTTAAATACCCCGTCCACCCTACAGTCAGTCAGACGCCAACTACTACCATGGGCAAGACCAAAGAGCTGTCAAAAGACACCAGAGACAAAATTGTGGACCTCCACAAGGCTGGAAAGGGCTACGGGACAATTGCCAAGCAGCTTGGTGAAAATAGATCAACTGTTGGAGCAATTGTTAGAAAACGGAAGAGGCTAAAGACGACTGTCAGTCTTCCTCGGACTGGGGCTCCATGCAAGATCTCACTTCGTGGGGTATCACTGATGATAAGAAAGGTGAGGAATCAGCCCAGACCTACAAGGAAGAAGCTGGTCAATGACATGAAGAGAGCGGCAACCACAGTTTCAAAGGTCACTGTCGGTAGAACACTACACCATCATGGTTCCAAATCATGCTTTGTACATTAGGTTCCCCTGCTCAAGTCATCACATGTCCAGTCCCGTCTGAAGTTTGCCAATGACCATCTGGATGATCCAGAGGAGGCATGGGAGAAAGTCATGTGGTCAGATGAGACCAAAGTAGAACTTTTTGTTCTAAACTTCACTTGTCGTGTTTGGAGGAAAAAGAAGGATGAGTTGCATCCCAAGAACGCCATCCCTACTGTGAAGCATGGTGGTGGTAACATCATGCTTTGCAGGTGCTTGTCTGCGAAGGGGACAGGACGACCCCATTGTATTAAGGAAAAGATGAATGGGGCCATTTATTGTGAGATTTTGAGCAACAACCTCCTTCCCTCAGTCAAAGCATTGAAGATGGGTCGTGGCTGGGTCTTCCAACATGACAACGACCCGAAGCACACAGCCAGGATAACCAAGGAGTGGCTCCGTAAGAAGCATATCAAGGTTCTGGAGTGGCCTAGCCAGTCTCCAGACCTAAGTCCAATAGAACATCTTTAGAGGGAGCTGGACCTCCGTGTTGCTCAGCCCCGAAACCTGACAGCTCTAGAGGAGATCTGTGTGGAGGAGTGGGCCAAAAATCCCTGTTGCAGTGTGTGCAAACCTGGTCAAGAACTACAGGAAACGTTTGACCTCTGTAATTGCAAACAAAGGCTTCTGTACCAAATATTAACACTGATTTTCTCAGGTGTTTAAATACTTATGTTCAGCAGTGCAAGACAAATACATTCTTTAAAAACCATACAATGTGATTGCCTGAAAAAAAAAAAAAAATATATATTCTCTCTCTCAGAGTGGGAATGCACCTACAATGTGAATTTCAGACCCCTCCATGATTTCTAAGTGGGAGAACTTGCAAAATCACAGGGTGTTCAAATACTTCTGTTCCTCACTGCATCTCTCTCCATCTGTATCTACATATCTAATCTATCTTATCTATCTCATGCACATGCCGTGTGGTTCTGTCTATCTATCTATCTATCTATCTATCTATCTATCTATCTATCTATCTATCCATCTATCTCATATCTATCTATCCCATTCTAGAAATGCGGATTATCATTTTGTGAAAGCATATTCATCTAATACTACCACAACTGAACATTAGTATAATAAAGAGCGATGCTCCCCACTTCTCCACAGATGTATGTCTACTTTAAACCATACATTCGAGTTTTCTCTACAAAACACTTTTATGAGCAGCCTGTGTTGTTCTCTCCTGCTGCTTCTTTGGTTTCTCTGAATGGGTTGTGTCCACAGGTAATAGTCAGTTTTCCCGTAAGTGATTCACAAGCTTGGAGAGCTTACGGCTTAATAAAAACAGGGTCTTGTGAGTGCAGTGAGTCACACTGTGATAGCATGCCACACTGTACAGCAGTATACAGCGGAGGGTGGCCATCACAGAGAACAAGCCATCTCCTCTACAAGCATCACAATGAAGTCAGCCTGACCCGTCTGAGACACCTCACCTTCTAACTACTATAAAGTGATTTCTGTAGATGCAGCACAAGAAAAGTTCTAGATGCACAGAAGCATTTCTACACTATATAATCCCCTTCTGGATCAAAGTGATGTATACTTTAGCTCTGATTTATCATACCTTCACTCCAGAATTCTGGTGTCAATTTTTTTTTTTTTTGCACTCCCTTATTTATTTGTTATTTATTTATTTTTGCACTCCCTTGTGCAAAATGTTCGCATTTTTACACCACTTGCTCTAGTTTTGTATTATGCGTAGAGAAGTGGATGTGGTTAGCTATGTTAATGAGTTTCACTCCAGATTATAATTTTTTTAAGTGTCAATCTCACTCCAGGAGGCGGGTGGAGTAGGGAAACTGGAGTAGCTTCTCTAGACAAAAGTGTTAGGTCTAAGGCTACATGCACACGACAGTATGTGTTTTGCGGTCTGCAAATTGCGTATGCCATCGGTTTTTATTTGCGGATCCATTGTAACAATGCCTAAAATAAACAAGAATAGGACATGTTCTATTTTTTTTTGCGGGGCTACCGAACGGATATACTGATGCGGACTGCACACGCTGTCTAAATTTTTTGCGGACCCATTGAAATGAATCTGCAAAAAAAAACTGAACGGACACGGAAACAAACAACCTGTAACCTAAAGACTCATGCACACGACCTTTTTTTGCAGTCCTCATAATTGCGGCTCTGCAAAACACGGATGGCGTCCGTGCGCGTTCCGGACAGCCTTTAATATAACTGCCTATTCTTGTCCGCAAAGCACGGACAAGAATTGGACACGTTATATTTTTTTGCAGGGCCACGGAAAGAAGCAACGGATGCGGACAGCACATGGAGTAACAAAAGCCCTATTTTCGATACCTTTTGATGCTAGAATTCTGGAGTGAAGGTATGATAAATCAGGGCCATAGTTAAAGGGTTTGGTCCAAGAATTAATATTATCACCTGCCCACAGGGGTCTGAGGGCTGGGACCCCCAATGATCAACAGCATGGGGGTTTATGAATCATGCATGCCAGCACTCCATTTAACACAATGTCAGAGATAGCCAAGCACTGTCTTAGTAACATAGTTTATAAGGCGGAAAAAAGTAATCTGTCCATCCAGTTCAGCCTGTTATCCTGCAAGTCGATCCAGAGGTAGAAGCCAATTGTCCACATTTTAGAGGAAAAAAATCCTTTCCAACTGCAATCAGAGAATCAGAATAACTCCCTGGATCAACGACCCCTCTCTAGTAGCTATAGCCTGTAATACTATTAGACTCCAGAAATACATCCAGGCCCCTCTTGAATTCCTTTATTGTACTCACCATCACCACCTCCTCAGGCAGAGAGTTCCATAGTCTCACTGCTCTTACCGTAAAGAATCCTCTTCTATGTTTGTGTACAAACCTTCTTTCCTCCAGACGCAGAGGATGTCCCCTCGTCACAGTCACAGTCCTGGGGATAAATAGATGATGGGAGAGATCTCTGTACTGACCCCTGATATATTTATACATAGTAATTAGATCTCCCCTCAGTCGTCTTTTTTCTAAAGATAATAACCCTAATTTTGATGATCTCTCAGGGTACTGTAGTTGCCCCATTCCAGTTAATACTTTAGTTGCCCTCCTCAGCTCTGCTATGTCTGCCTTGTTCACAGGAGCCCAGAACTGTACACAGTACTCCATGTGTGGTCTGACTAGTGATTTGTAAAGTGGCAGGACTATGTTATCATCACGGGAATCTATGCCCCTTCTGATGCAACCCATTATCTTATTGGCCTTGGCAGCAGCTGCCGCACACTGTTTTCTACAGCTTACTTTGCTGTTCATTAAAATTCCTAAATCCTTTCCCATGTCAGAGTAAACATCATGCACACGTTCGTGAAACACGGACCGTGTGATACCGGCCTGGATTTCTTCTGAGTGCAGGAGCGCACGGCGTTATTGGTTGCTATGACGCCGTGCGCTTCCTGCTGCCGCAGCTGTATAGTAATACACTGGTATGATCTATACTTTCACACTTGCGTTTTTTGTGGATCCTTCATGGATCTAAAAAAAACGCTTCCGTAACAATAATACAACCGCCTGCATGAACAGATCCGGCTGTACTATGTCTTCTATAGCCATGACGGATCCATCATGAACACCATTGAAAGTCAATGGGGAACAGATCCGTTTTCTATTGTGTTAGAGAAAACAGATCCGTCCCCATTGACTTACATTGTGTGTCAGGACGGATCCATCTTGCTCCTCACCACATCGCGGACAGAAAAACGCTGCTTGCAGCGTTATTCTGTCCACGATGGGAGCACAAACAAACGTAATGCATTTTGGTGCATTCCATTTTGTTCAGTTTAGTTTTGTCCCCGTTGACAATGATTAGGGACAAAACTGAAGCGTTTTCATCTGCTAAGGAGCTATTGACGGATCTTAATAGCTGAAGTGAAACCGCTAGTATGAAAGTAGCCTTAGGCCTTATGCACACGACTGTTGTTCTGGTCCGCATCCAAGCCGCAGTCCGTTTTGCGGACAAGAATAGGCATTTCTATAATGGGCCTCCTGTTCCGTTCCGCAAATTGCGGAAGGCACACGGGCGGCTTCCGTGTTTTGCAGATCCGCAATTTGCAGACCGCTAAAAACGGAACAGTCGTGTGCATGATGCCTTACCGAGTGTTTTACCATTTAGTATGTACGGGTGACTTGCATTATTCCTTCTCATGTGCATAACCTTACATTTGTCAGTGTTAAACCTCATCTGCCACTTATCTGCCCAAGCCTCCAGTCTATCCAGATCGCTCTGTAGTAGTATACTGTCCTCTGTAGTATATATACATACAGTATACTGTCCTCTGTAATATATATACATACAGTATACTGTCCTCTTCAGTGTAAATTACTTTACACAGTTTAGTGTCATCTGCAAAAATTGATAGTTTACTGTGCAAGCCTTCTACAAGATTTTAACCACTTCACATCCGAGCCATTTCCTCCTTCCTGACAGAGCCTAATTTTGCAAATCTGACATGTGTCACTTTATGTGGTAATAACTTGGGAACGCTTTTAGGCTACTTTCACACTAGCGTTGTTTAAATCCGGCGTTCAATTCCGGAAATGCCCGCCGGATCCGGAAAAACGTGTGAAAACGGATTACATTTAAATCCTGATCAGGATTTTGATCACAATGAAAAAATGCATTGGAAAAAACGGATCCGCCATTTATTTTTCGGGTTTAACATGCAAAAGCCGGATCCGGTTTGACTGAACACACGGCGCCAGATCCGGCGTTAATGCAAGTCAATGGGAAAAAGACCTGATCCGGCGTTCAGTCAAAGTGTGGCCGGAGGTAAAAATACAACATGCTACGGTTTTCTGAAAAGCCTGATCAGTCAAAAAGACTGAACTGAAGACATCCTGATGCATCCTGAACGGATTACTCTCCACTCAGAATGCATTAGGATAAAACTGATCAGTTCTTTTCCGGATTTGAGCCCCTAGGACGGAAATCAGCGCCGGAAAAGAAAAACGCTAGTGTGAAAGTACCCTTACTTACCAAGCCATTCTAAGATTGTTTTCTCATGACACATTGTAACTTTATGACAGTGGTAAATTTGAGTCAATATATTTCACTTTTATTTATAAAATAATCCCAAATTTATCAAAAATTTAGAAAAATTCTCAATTTTCAAGATTTCTATTTATCTGCTTTTAAAACAGAAAGTGATACCTCATAAAATATTAACTACTTAACATTCCCCATATGTCTACTTTATGTTGGCATCATTTTGTAAATGTCATTTTACTTTTTTAGGACGTTAGAAGGCTTAGAATTTTAGAAGCAATTCTAAAAATGTTTAAGAAAATTTCCAAAACCCACTTTGTAAGGACCAGTTCAGGTCTGAAGTCACTTTGTGGGGCTTACATAGTGGAAATCCCCCATAACTGACCCCATTGTAGAAACTACACCCCTCAAGTTACTCCTGCCAACTGATTTTACAAACATTGTTAACCCTTTGGGCAGGGCCGTCTTTACCAAGGGGCAAAAGGGGCAGCTGCCCCGGGCCCAGTTGCTCCTGTGGGGCCCAAGGCAGCTGCCTCTTGAGCCCCGCTAGCCACTGCCCCGGGTGTCAGGCTGTCAGCTTCACAGGGGGTGTTGCCATGCCATGCCTGCCGGCACTGAGTCCCGGCATCGTACTGTGTTAGAGCTGTGAATGTGATCTAGGACCTTAATGACATCATCACCATGTGACCAGTAACCTAGCAATATTACTAGTCACATGGCTATGAGGTCATCACAGGTCCTAGCAGTGTTGCAGGTGAAGTTTGTCTTAACTGTGGAGCTTTTTTGTGTGTAGATTATATCAGAAAAAGGTGACACTCAGGGGCTGTTATGCTAATATACTGTAAACTACTGTATAGTGGGGTGCTGTATACTGTGTGGGGCCTGTATACTGTGGGGGGGGGGCTGTATAGTGTGGGAGGCCTGTATAGTGTGGGGGGCCTGTATACTGTATACTGTGGGTGATGTATAGTGTGTAGTGCTATACTGCTGTACTGTATAGTGTGGGGGCTGTATAGTGTGGGGTGCTGTATCGTGTATAGTTTGGGGTGCTGTATACAGTGAGGTGCTATACTGCTCTACTGTATACTGTTGTATACTGTGGGCTGCTGTATACTGTGGGCTGCTATACTATATACTGTGGGGTACTGTATAGTGTGGGGGGCTATGCTGCATACTGTGTGGTGCTGTATACTATAGGGTGCTATACTGCATACTGTGGGTTTCTATATACTATAGGGTGCTATACTGCATACTGTGGGGTGCTGGGGTGCACTGTAACACTAGGGTGAGCCGAGGCCCGGTCTCCTTCCTGCAGAGCGGTGCCCACTTCCAGCCTGAGCCCAGCTGCCCAAAGCACTGATCCTGAGCTGCTGGAGTCTTCAGAACTGGAAGTATTTACAGTCATTCACTCACTAATTCAGATGTGTGGATTTTTTGTGTGTGTTGTGGTGGAGGGCGTGATTGTCTGCTAAGGAGTGGGAAGGCGGGATCCAGGGGGCCCAAGTAAATTTTTGCCCAGGGTCCAATCAATATTAAAGACGGCCCTGCCTTTGGGTGTTCCACAAGAATTAAAGGAAAATAGAGATGACATTTCTAAATTTAACTTTTTGGGCAGATTTTCCATTTTAATCAATTGTTTTCTTTAACACATCGAGGGTTAACAGCCAAACTTTATTACCCTCATTCTGCGGTTTTAAGAAACACCCCACATGTAGTCGTAAACTGATGTAAAGGTACACGGCAGGGCGCAAAAGAGAAGGAGCGCCGTATGGTTTTTGAAAGGCAGATTTTGCTGAACTGGTTTTTATATGCCATGTCCCATTTGAAGCCCTCCTGATGCACCCTTACAGTAGAAACTCCCAAAAAGTGACCCCCTCTTGAAACTAGGGATAAGGTACCAGTTTTAATGGTACTATTTTGGAGTACATATGATTTTTAATTGCTCTATATTAAGTTTTTTGCGAAGCAAGGTAACAAAAAAATTGCTGTTTTGGCACAGTTTTTATTTTTAATTTTTTACAACATTCATCTGACAGGTTAGATCATGTGCTATTTTTATAGAGCAGGTTATTACCGACACGATGATATCAAATATGTCTACTTTCTTTGTTTTTTTGTTTCAGTTTTACATAAGAAAGCATTTCTGAAAATAATATTTATTTTTGTGTTCATTTTCTGAACACCATATTTTTTCTATTTTTCTGACGAAATGTCTTGTGCAGGGGCTTGTTTTTTGCAGAAAGAGTTGATGTTTTTATTGGTACCATTTTTGGGTGCATATGTTTTTTTTATCATTCATTATTACACTTTATGGGACAAGGTGACCAAAAAATTGGTTGTTTTAGCACAGTTTTTATTTATTTATTTTTACAGTGTTCACCTGAGGTGTTAGGTCATGTGATATTTTTATAGAGCAGATCGTTACAAATGTGGAAATACCTAATATATATACTTTTTCTTTTTTTTTTAAGTTTTACACAATAAAAGCCTTTTTGAAACAAAAAAATGATGTTTTAGTGTCTCCATAGTCTGAGAACCAGTCTTTTTTTTATTTTTTGACCGATTGTCGTAGTTAGAGTCTCATTTTTTGCAGGATGAGGTGACGGTTTGATTGGTACTATTTTGGGGGGCACTTCATGTGATGTTAGATGACAAAAAAATTGCTTTTTTTGGCACTGTTTTTATTTTTAATTTTTTACGGAGTTCATCTGAGGGGTTAGGTCATGTGATATTTTCATAGAGCTGGTTGTTACGGACTCGGCAATACCTAATATGTATACTTTTTTTTATTTATTTCACTTTAACACAATAATAGCATTTTTGAAACAAAAAACAATGTTTTAATGTCTTCATGTTCTGCGAGCTATAGTTTTTATTTTATTTTTGGAGCGATTTTCTTATGTAGGGGCTCATTTTTGGCTTGATTAGGTGACGGTTTTATTGGTACCATTTTGTGGGACATACACCTTTTTGATCACTTGGAGTTGCACTTTTTGTGATGTAAGGTGACAAAAATGGCTTTTTTTGACAGTTGTTTTTTTTATGGTGTTTATTGGACAGGTGGATCATGTGATATATTTATAGAGCTGGTAGTTACGGATGCGGCAATACCAAATATGTCTATTTTATTCTATTTAAAAATTCTATTTATTCTATTTTATTCTATTTAAAATAAAATAAAATAAAATCATCACTTATTATTACCACATAAAAGGTTAGTATATGAAATGAGAATGCTCGGACTGGGAGAAAACGTCTGTATGTGGGTAAGTAACTGGCTCAGTGATAGAAAACAGAGGGTGGGTATTAACGGTACACACTCAGATTGGGTCACTGTCACTAGTGGGGTACCTCAGGGGTCAGTATTGGGCCCTATTCTCTTCAATATATTTATTAATGATCTTGTAGAAGGCTTGCATAGTAAAGTATCAATTTTTCGTAGATGACACTAAACTGTGTAAAGTATTTAACACTGAAGAGGACAGTATACTACTACAGAGCGATCTGGATAGACTGAAGGCTTGGGCAGATAAGTGGCAGATGAGGTTTAACACTGACAAATGTAAGGTTATGCACATGGGAAGGAATAATGCAAGTCACCCGTACATACTAAATGGTAAAACACTCGGTAACACTGACATGGAAAAGGATCTAGGAATTTTAATAAACAGCAAACTAAGCTGCAAAAAACAGTGTCAGGCAGCTGCTGCCAAGGCCAATAAGATAATGGGTTGCATCAGAAGGGGAATAGATGCTCGTGATGAGAACATAGTCCTACCACTTTACAAATCGCTAGTCAGACCACACATGGAGTACTGTGTACAGTTCTGGGCTCCTGTAAACAAGGCAAACATAGCAGAGCTGGAGAGGGTCTAGAGGAGGGCAACCAAGGTAATAACTGGAATGGGGCAACTACAGTACCCTGAAAGATTATCAAAATTAGGGTTATTCACTTTAGAAAAAAGATAACTGAGGGGGAGATCTAATTACTATGTATAAATATATCAGGGGTCAGTACAGAGATCTATCCCATCATCTATTTATCCCCAAGACTGTGACAAGGGGACATCCTCTGCGTCTGGAGGAAAGAAGGTTTCTACACAAACATAGAAGAGGATTCTTTACGGTAAGAGCAGTGAGACTATGGAACTCTCTGCCTGAGGAGGTGGTGATGGTGAGTACAATAAAGGAATTCAAGAGGTGCCTGGATGTATTTCTGGAGCGTAATAATATTACAGGCTATAGCTACTAGAGAGGGGTCGTTGATCCAGGGAGTTATTCTGATTGTGGCCTTATTGGAGTCGGGAAGGAATTTTTTATTCCCCTAAAGTGGGGAAAATTGGCTCCTACCTCACAGTTTTTTTTTTTTTTTGCCTTCCTCTAGATCAACTTGTAGGATAACAGGCCAAACTGGACGGACAAATGTCTTTTTTTCGGCCTTATGTACTATGTTACTTAATTGGGTATTTTTTTTTTTACATGTGAAACCTTTTATTTTTTTAACACTTTATTTAACAAATATATATATTTTACACTTTATGTCCTCCATAAGGTCATACAAGACCTCAGGGGGACATTTAACTTCACTGTTTTTATTTTCACTATTGATTTCTCTTGTAACTGGGGCTGACATAGTAGTCCCAGTTACAGGGGAAATACAGCCCCCAGAGAGCCTGTACAGCGCTGTACAGCCTCAGAGCAGGGCTGATAGAGGTCTATAAAAGACCCGTCAGCTCCTGCACTCCCCTGGCCCCGGCGGTCACATGATCACCGGGCCGGGACAGGAAGCTCACAGCCCTTCCTGATCCAGCTCTCGCTGAGCGCTGTGTATACAGCAATCTAGAAGGCAGGGACACCTGGGAACTGTCCCAGCCTTCTCTCTGGGTTGCCCTGCTTTCACTGACAGCGGGCACTCCGCTCAGCAGCTGCACGATTAGCGTGCAGCTGCCATCTCTGAATGGACGTTGCAGAACGTCCATTCAGAGATAAACATCCACCCATAGGACGTTTATATCCTATGGGGGGATGTGAGGTGGTTAATATAAAAAATATCTATAACTAACTAGTCGTCTATCCTAATGTTCCTCGCTGCTGTCTATAGGGGTATGGAAGCGAACCGCCCAGGGTTATTATCCACTCACTCTTGAGTGTAGTTGTTTCCATTATACATAATATTAGAATATTGTTAAATGAAATACAGAGCAATACACACATGTACAGTATATAATAATGAAACATCCTTAGATATAAAATGGTTAAGGACCGAATAGCCACAATAAAAGTTCACTTTTCATTTTTGAGAAAATGGTTCCTGCTATGATGAATGTGCAGCTGGAAGTGAGTCATCCATATAAATATCCTGCCACCTTCTATATTTGGAAAAAAAAGTCTGTAATCCGAGTAAATATTTCATTCCTGCATTGAAATATGTAGTAATAAATAAGTAAACAAGGCTTTACTGTCTGAGCCATGAGGGCAGTTCCTTCTTGGACACATATCTGATGTTAAAACCCTTTCTTATAAGTAAGGTCTTCCAAGATATTTGGAGTGCCGTTCACAAGACGCTCTTCACAGGTGCATGGTCAAAAAACTCTTCCCGTGACAAAAACTGTTTCCTTGATCCACATTTTTACCGATAACTAGCAAAAGGGTCCTAACACACTGGTCAAATTCAGCCCAGAGTAATCGTCGATATAACAAGTCGATCAGCACTCGTTAAAGGGGTTGTCCATTTTTTATATTGATGTCCTATCCTCAGGTTTGTTTAGGTGAGCAGGTGTGTATTCAACTACGCTGTCCTATTCACTTCAGTTCGACTACTACTTGTTATGTTGCAGCCTTGTGCTACAATAAAAAAATTAAGTTTCCCCCCCCCCCCATTATTCTGCACTCAATACAGTTCATCCTAATGAGAAAGGGAAAACAGAATGTTAGAAATCTTTGCTAATTTATCGAAAATGAAAAACTAATATCTTGCATTGACCTAAGCATTCCGACCCTTTACTCAGTACTTCATTGAAGAGTATCTTCTTGGGTATGATGCCACAAGGTGTATACACCTGGATTTGAGGATTTTCTGCCACTTTTCTCTGCCAATACTGTCAAGCTCTGTCCGGTTAAATTGGGACCATCAGTGGACAGCCATTTTCAGGTCTCTTCAGAGATATTCGATTCAGTTCAAGTCAGGGCTCTGGCTGGGCCACTCAAGGACAGTCACAAAGTTTTCCCTATGCCACTCCTGTGTTGTCTTGGTTGTGTTCTTAGGGTTATTGTCATGTTGGAAAGTAAACCTTTGGTCCAGTCTGAGGTCCAGAACAGTTTGAGTAAGGTTTTCATTAAGAATATCGCTGTACTTTGCTCTAGTCAGCTTACTCTCAACTCTGACCAGACTCCCTGTCCCAGCCACTTAAAAATGCCACCACAGCATGATGCTGCCACCACCATGCTTCACTGTGGGGATAGTATTAAGCAAGTGATGAGCAGTACCTGATTTCCTTCAAACATGACAGTTCAATCTTGGTTTTATCACACCAGAGAATCTTGTTTCTCACAGTCTGAGAGTACTTTAGGTTCTTTTTTGCAAACTATATGGGGGTCATTCTGGCAAACTCCCGCACACATTGTGGCCCAACATTTATTTCCGCAGCAATCTGTTACTTTTCCCCACTCACGCAGGTCTAAAAAAGGTGACGTGGGTGGAGAAGAGGACAGGCCAGCATCATTTTTCACGCCTGTTTTAGGCAAAGAAAATTGTCTAAATGTAAGCCAGCAAAAAAGCTGGCTTACATTTAGACCGGCGCTGGATGTGCTGAAATTATGTGGAGGCCGGTGCCTCTACATAACTTCAGCAGATCCAGTGCAGGGTCCTAGTAAGACTGCCATCTAGAATGCCGGTCTTAATATATGACCCCATATGTGTCTTTTCCTGAGTAGAGTCTTTCTTCCTGGCCACTCTGCCATAAAGCCAAGATTTTTGGAATAGTGCAGTGATGGTTGACCTTTTTGTAGGTCAGCCAGAGTGGCCATTGAGTTCTTGGTCACCAAGGCCCTTGTTTTCCGTTTATTAGTTTGGTGGGGTGGCCAGCTGTAGGGAGAGTCCTGTTTGTTTATGAATTATGGAGGCCACTGTGCTCTTGGGAACTTTTAGTGCAGCAGATTTTTCGTAGCCTTCTCCAGATCTGTGCCTCTACACAATCCTTTATCTGATCTCTACAGGAGGTTCTTTCCTCTTCATGGATTGGTTTTTGCTCTGATAAGCATTGTCAGCTGTAAAACCTTATATAGGCAGGACTGTGCCTTTCCAAATAATGTCCAATTAACAGAATTTTCCACAGGTGGACTCCATTCAAAGTGTAGAAACATCTCAAAGATGATCAAGTGAAAGCAGAGCTAAATTTCAAGTGTCATAGCCAAGTGTCTGAATACTTATATCCATGCAAATTTTTTGTTTTTCCTTTTCCATAAACTCAAAAATATTTCTAAAATTCTGTTTTCACTTTCTAATTATGATGTGTTGAATGAAGAATGATGGGGAAAACTTGAAATTTTCTTGAATTTTAGCGCAAGAATGAATAATATTTTTTCATAAAGTTATTTTATTAATGCAAATCAAAAGTGTGGTTTCAAATAGGTTCTTACAAGTAAAACTGAAACATTGGCAAATATTAATAAATCAAATATCAGAGTGATAGCCTAAATATATTAATTATTCCCATTAATGTTGAAAACTTGTGTTATGCCTATCTCATTGTGCTATGCCTAACACAGAATCTGGAGGAACTGAGCATGACTTCTGTCTTTACATTCATTTGAATCTCTGTGTTGTGTCCCACCCTCTCAGGCCCTGAACTAGGAATACACGGCGTATCTTGTGCACTTGGATTGTTCCCTTACAGAGGTTGGTTGTCCCATTATAACAACTTATCTCTTATTTACAGGATAGGGGATAAGTGTCTGAATGCCGTGGGTCCGGCTGCTTGGTCCCTCACCAATCACAAGGACGGAGGCTCGAGCTCCTAATTCGAATGGATTAAAAATCTCTGGGAATATTATACTCGCCCCTTTCAGCAGCGCTGTTTTCCTGCCACCTCTTATTTACAAACAGCAGTGGTGATGTGCTGATATATGTACGACATGTGACCACTGCAGCCAATCAATATCCTCAGTAGTAAAAGTGAAAAAAAAAACATAAAGGAAAAAGTATTATCCATAATTCTAAAGCTATAAAAAATTAAAAAAATCACTGTGTTAATGTATGACAAAACAGACACTATGTAAAAAAGCGGCCCCTGCCTTTAACGAGGACCTGTCATCTCCCCTGACATGTCTGTTTGGTAATTACTAGGGATGAGCAAATCAACTTTGAATGAAACATCCGAAGTTGCTTCGCATAATACTTTGTTTAAATACTGCTCCGTACAGTATTAGAATGTATTGGCTGCTATGAGCCAAAGTTATTACGGTACTTTGTGAAGTCTCACGGGACTTCGCATAATAACTTCATAAATTAATTTCTACCGTAAAAACAATTTCCCGAACTTGGCTTCGGTTCCAACCCAATTAATTACTTTCATTCCCCATGTAATAACCATTCTGGAGCATCTATTCTCATGACTCTGTCTTGTGCCATTCCTTTATTATTCCTTCTAGAAGTTATGAATAAATTGCTAGTAGCTTGCAATGAAGTGCAGATCAGTGGTGTCAGTTTGGGGAGTGTCCCTGACTCCCTGCACAGTCTGACACTGGCAGCACTCATTGGATAATGTCCGACTGTGCAGTTCATATCAAAACGAGCAGGTCAGTGCACCAAGGGCTGGGACAAAACACTCTGTGCACCCTTGCTCCTCTTGTTTACTTTGCCAGTCCCTCCAATTCCACTGCATCGCACAAAAAATGCTCTGAAGTCCCCAGAAGATGGCACTATATGGCAATATTTTTTGTTTCCTTCCTAATATTCAGATTTCACTTAAGCTTCTGACAATTCACTGCAACCTTCGTCCAACAGGAAGCTTTATTAAAGGGGTTCTGCACTTTCATTTAACTAATGAACTATCCTCTGGATAGATCATCAGCTTCTGATCGGCCGGGGTCCGACACCCAGGACCCCCGCCGATCAGCTGTTTGAGAAGGCAGCGGCGCTCCAGCAGCGCCGTGGCCTTCTCACTGTTTACCGCCGGCCCACTGACGTCACGACTAGTATCTACTAGCGTGGGCGCGGCTAAGCTCCATTCAAGTGAGCAGAGCTTAGCCGCGCCCACGCTAGTTGATACTAGTCGTGACGTCAGTGGGCCGGCGGCCCGGCGGTAAACAGTGAGAAGGCCGCGGCGCTGCTGGAGCGCCGCTGCCTTCTCAAACAGCTGATCGGACCCCCGCCGATCAGAAGCTGATGATCTATCCAGAGGATAGATCATCAGTTAAATGAAAGTGCAGAACCCCTTTAACCATTTTTGGCTTTGTCATTGCCATGTCCAGACATTCTAGTTTTGGACAGTCCTGAATGTTTTTCTTAAGCATTGTAAGGGCTTCATGCAGGTCACGTTGTGTCCCAAATAAAATTACAGACCAGAGGTGGACACAGACAGTCACGGGTCCCAGTGCAAAAAACAGCACATGGGCCCCCACACCAACACGAATGATAAATGTGTACACTGTATAAAGCTTGATGCTGTTCGGTGGAAATGGCTTGTGAATACTTGTTTTTTTCTGCAGCATGGAGTATTACATGGCTCACAGTAGAACATGCTACATTAGCCAAATATCCTGGGGGTCATTTACTATGATTCCTGCACCTCAACATTTCATAAGGGCAAACTTTTAAATGTCATTGAGCCTAAATTTAGGAGCAAATTATGTTTCTGTGCCACCCTTACTACTTACTGAAAATAGGGCATGACGGGTTGTAGGGGCCTTTGGAACATTTATCATAATTTATTCCAGTTTTCTGGGGTAAATGATGACTGAAATCTATGGTCGCTATGAGCTGGAGTAGATTTGATTCTAGGCACATGGACTGTAGGTTGATGTGCTTAATTTATGCTTAAAGGGGTTCTCTGGGAATTAAGAAAATTAAAATACTTTAAAATTACTTCATTATAAATATATTTCCAAATACCGTTCATTAGTTATAATGGCTCGTTTTGTTTGGGGAGCAATAATTAGGAGAAACAAACTGGCCGCCATCCTATTAGTACATACAAAACCTGTCCTAATCACACATGAGGACAAGTTACTTCACAACACTTAGATAAACTCCATTCCTACATGAGGTGTTGTGTAGATTTTAATATTTTCCCTTATAACACGGACCATGTGATGAGCTCAGTGACGTCACCACAGGTCCTTTTCCTAAAAGAAGAAGACAGAAGAGAAGCCAGGCTGCGCAAACAAGTAGATTAAGGTTAGTTCAATTTTTTATTTTATTTTTTTAACCCCTCCATCACTATTTTACTTAGCATTCTGTATTAAGAATGCTATTATTTTCCCCTTATAACAATATTATATGGGAAAATAATAAAGATCGGGTCCCCATCCCGATCGTCTCCTAGCAACCGTGCATGAAAAACGCACAAAATAGAGCATGCTGCGATTTTCACGCAACACACAAGTGATGCGTGAAAATCACCGCTCATGTGCACAGCCCCATAGAAATGAATAGGTCCAGATTCAGTGCGGGTGCAATGCGTTCACGCATTGCACCCGCGCAGAAATCTCGCCCGTGTGAAAGAGGCCTTACAGGTCGATATTAGCGTCAAGAAGAAGCACACTCCTTTTACACCGTCATCAGCTGATTCCACATAGATGTCTACAGAACCTGTTCTATTAAACGCTTATGGAAGTAGAGCCCCCCAACAGAATGGAGAGGGTGTCAGCAGTAAGTTTGTGTTGACGTCACTGATTATTTTGCCCATCCTCTAACCCATCAGAACAATAACCCCTAAAAAACAGATCCTGTCTGTTGAGCATCCACCTTCACTCGGTCAGCATTTTGTCAGTAATCTATCAGTATTACTAAAGCCCCAAAAAACAGGAGTGGACCCAAAACAGAGATGGCACGTGAATAGAAAATTTGCACGTCTTCTGTGTTTTATACCCACTCCTGCTTTTGTCTACAAATCATAAGCCAATTTTGATGGGACCATACATGCCTTACAGCTGCTACATAGACAGGATCCATTGTGCATCTCATTTTTCCTTCCTTCTGACACATCAGATGAAGGGTCAAATAAATTATGTCAACCAGGCCAAAAAGGCAAAATAGTGGCCCAGTCAGGAAGTGTGGAGGGTGGGAATAGCATGAGAAGTCCACAGAGTAGCCCAATGGCATAGTGCTAATGTGGCAGCAGCATGAGGATACCACAGAGTGGTGAAGTGGCAGCAGCATGAGAAGACCACAGAGTGGCTTAGAGACATAGTGGTGATGTGGCAGCAGCATGAGGAGACCACAGAGTAGTGATGTGGCAGCAGCATGAGGAGACCATAGAGTGGCCCAGAGACATAGTGTTGAGGTGGCAGCAGCATGAGGAGACCACAGTGTGGTAAAGTGGCAGCAGCATGACGAGACCACAGAGTGGCCCAGTGACATAGTGGTGAGGTGGCAGCAGCATGAGCAGAACAGAGTGGTGAAGGGGCAGCAGCATAAGGAGACCACAGGATGGCCCAGTGACATAGTGGTGATGTGGCAGCAGCATGAGGAGACCACAGAGTGGTGAAGTGGCAGCAGCATGAGGAGATGACAGAGTGGTGAAGTAGAAGCAGCATGAGGAGACCACAGAGCAGCCCAGAGACATAGTGTTGAGGTGGCAGCAGCATGAGGAGACCACAGAGTGGCCCAATGACATAGTGGTGATGTTGCAGCAGCATGAGGAGACCACAGAGTGGTGAAGTGGCAGCAGCACGAGGAGACCACAGAGGGGCTTAGAGACATAGTGGTGAGGTGGTAGTAGCATGAAGAGACCACAGAGTGGCCCGGTGACATAGTGGTGATGTGGCAGTTACAAAGCAAGGGTTAACAGCCAAACAAAACTCAATATTTATGGCCCTGATTCTGTAGTTTACAGAAACACCCCATATGTGGTCGTAAACTGCTGTATGGGCACATGGCAGGGCACAGAAGGAAAGGAATGCCATACGTTTTTTGGAAGGCAGATTTTGCTGAACTGGTTTTTTGACACCATGTCCCATTTGAAGCCCCCCTGATCCACCCCTAGAGTTGAAAATTCATAAAAGTGACCCCATCTAAGAAACTACACCCCTCAAGGTATTTAAAACAGATTTTACAAACGTTGTTAACTCTTTAGGTGTTCCACAATAATTAATGGAAAATAGAGATACAATTAAAAAATGTCACTTTTTTGGAAGATTTTCCATATTAATAAATTTTTTCCAGTTACAAAGCAAGGGTTAACAGCCAAACAAAACTCAATATTTATGGCCCTAATTCTGTAGTTTACAGAAACACCCCATATGTGGTCGTAAACTGCTGTACGGGCACATGGCAGGGCACAGAAGGAAAGGAATGCCATATGGTTTTTGGAAGGCAGATTTTGCTGGACTGGTTTTTTGACACCATGTCCCATTTGGAGCCCCCCTGATCCACCCCTAGAGTAGAAACTCTAAAAAAGTGACCCCATTATAGAAACTACGGGATAGGGTGGAAGTTTTGTTTGTACTAGTTTAGGGTACATATGATTTTTAGTTGCTCTATATTACACTTTTTGTGAGGCTAGGTAACAAGAAATAGCTGTTTTGGCACAGTTTTTTGTTTGTTATTTACAACATTCATCTGACAGGTTAGATCATGTGGTATTTTTTAGACCAGATTGTCACGGACTGGGCGATACCTAATATGTATACAATTTTTTTTATTTATGTAAGTTTTACACAATGATTTCATTTTTGAAACAAAAAAAATCATGTTTTAGTGTCTCCATAGTCCGAGAGCCATAGTTTTTTCATTTTTTGGGCGATTATCTTGGGTAGGGTATGATTTTTGCAGGATGAGATGACGGTTTGATTGGCACTATTTTGGGGTGCGTATTACTTTTTGATCGCTTGCTATTACACTTTTTGTGATGTAAGGTGACAAAAAATGGCTTTTTTTTTACACAGTTTTTATTTTTATTTTTTTACGGTGTTCATCTGAGGGGTTAAGTCATGTGATATTTTTATAGAGCTGGTCGATACGGACACGGCGATACCTAATATGTATACTTTTTTTAAATTTATGTAAGTTTTACACAATGATTTCATTTTTGAAACAAAAAAAATCATGTTTTAGTGTCTTCATAGTCTGAGAGCCATAGTTTTTCGGCGATCATCTTAGGTAGGGTCTTATTTTTTGTGGGATAAAGATGACGGTTTGATTGGCATTATTTGGGGGTGCGTATGACTTTTTGATCGCTTGCTATTACACTTTTTGTGATGTAAGGTGCCAAAAAATGGCTTTTTTTACACCGTTTTATTTTTTTATGGTGTTCAACTGAGGCGTTAGGTCATGTGATATTTTTATAGATCAGGTTATAATGGACGCGGCGATACCTAATATGTATACTTTTTTTATTTATGTAAGTTTTTTCAGTTTTTGGGCGATCATCTTAGGTAGGGTCTCATTTTTTTTGGGTTGAGATGACGGTTTGATTGGCACTATTTTGGTGGGCATACACTTTTATCGCTTACTGCTGTACTTTTTGTGATGTAAGGTGATAATTTCTTTTTAATTTAGCACAGTTTTTATTTTTTATTTTTTACGGTGTTCATCTGAGGGGTTAGGTCATGTGATATGTTTATAGACCCGGTTGATACGGATGCGGCGATACCTAATATGTCTGCTTTTTTTATTTTCCCTATTTTTTGCAAACATTTTTTAACTTTATTTGGGGAAAATTACGTTTTTGTTTATTTTAACTTGAAACTTTAAATTTTTTTGGGGGAAAACTTTATTCTTTTCATTTTTTTCACTTTATTTTTTGTCCCACTTTGGGACTTAAACTTTTGGGGGTCTAATCCCCTTTACAATGCATTCCAATACTTCTGTATTGGAATGCATTGGCTGTATGAGTAATACTGTGTGTATTACTCATACAGCTTCCTGCCTGTGAGATACAGGGGGCTGGATCTCACAGGCTCGTCACCGGAAGGCAGCGCGATGCTTTCCCTAGGCATCGCGCTGCCTTCCATGCCATCGTGTCCCCCCTACAGCCCCACAGGGACCCGATGGCACCGCCGACCCCCCCGCGCATTTAGCCAAGGTGCCTGCTCAACGATTTGAGCAGGCACCGGGTTCCGATCACCGCACGCCGAGCAGCGGTGATCGGAAATACACATGACGTACCGGGACGTCATGTGTCCTTAAGTACCGGGACAACATGCCGTATCGGTACGTCATGTGTCCGGAAGAGGTTAAGGGGAAACATGTAAATGTGTTGGAATGGCCTAGTCAAAGCCCAGATCTCAATCCAATAGAAAATCTGTGGTCAGACTTAAAGATTGCTATTCACAAGCTCAACACATCCAACTTGAAGGAGCTGGAGCAGTTTTGCAAGGAGGAATGGGCAAAAATCCCAGTGGTAAGATGTAGCAAGCTCATAGAGACTTATCCAAAGTGACTTGGAGCTGTCATTGCTGCAAAATGTGGCTCTACAAAGTATTGACTTTAGGGGGGTGAATAGTTATGCACATTGACTTTTTCTGTTATTTTGTCCTATTTTTTGCTTCACAATAAAAATAAAAATAAAACATCTTCAAAGTAGTGTGTATGTTCTGTAAATTAAATGATGCAAATCCTCAAACAATCCATGTTAATTCCAGGTTGTGAGGCACCAAAATACGAAAAAAGTCAAGGGGGGTGAATACTTTTTTAGCACTGTATGTTGGGGGATGCCGTTCTGATGCTGCAGCTCAAGGAGGATGTGCTTTGCGGTGTACGAGTGGCTGAAGTGCATGTAAAGTTTCCTGGCCATTTTCAGGATGTCTTGCAGATAGGCAGAAGACTTCAGGAACCGCTTTACAACCAGATTAAACACTTGCGCCATGCAGGGCATATGGCTCAGTCCTCCTTGATGCAGCGCCGACACCATGTTCTTTCCGTTGAAGGTCACCATAGTTCTGATTTTGAGATGTTGAGGAGAAAGCCAGGATTCGATTTCTTGATGAAGGACGCGGAGCAGGTGACTTCGTTCGCCCAGGCAAACTGGGTGCAAAACAGCGTGACACCGCCGTGCCCTGCACATGTGGTATGCTGGTGGGGCAATGTGAATTGTTGTTATGCTGGACAGGATACAAGATACACAGAATACAACCAAACAAGTGTCTAGGCAAGAAGCTGGGGATAAAGGTCACCTCCTGACAAATCCCTACCAGCTATCCCTAGACTTTTATGCCCACGTTTAGACCCTGAAGGTGGGAATGAATGTGTCCCCGTGCCTAGACTGAAGATACCCTAAAATCCCTAAGATGGTGAAAGGGGGAAAGAGGAAGCCTGCTCCCTCAGGACCTGGAGGGAGCAGGCGTCTCTCTAACAGCCTAGACAGACAACAACAAGAAAAACAAAACCAACTTATCTTGTTAGTGAGCAGGAGGAGCAAATCCTTCCTTCCTTCCTTCCTACCTTCCTCTCAGGAAGACAGAAGCTATAACCCGCACAGGACACTGGGAGTGGGCGTAATTTAAACTCATACCAACGACCCCACCCAGTGCAACTGAAGGGAGGCGGATACAACTCAACTCTAAAATAAAAACAAAAGGCTACACATGTGCTGCTAACCTGGCAGACCTCCGCACATAACCTGAGCAGGGCATGACAATTGTCCCTGCAGTGGAGGCTGAGGACACGGTGGAGGATGAGGAGGCAGAGGTGGACATTGTCTCAGGACCAATGGCGTAAGAACGTGAAAGCAGAAGCGGCGTAACCTGGACAAGTTGCCGGTGTGGCTGGGCAGGAACCACATTTACCCAGTGGGCCATAAAGGACATATATTGTCCTTGACCATAGCTACAGCTCCACATGTCGGCACTGCTGTGCACTTTGGCAGACACTGACAGGCTCAAGGATTGGACCACCTTCTGTTTATTATATGTGTGCAGGGCTGGTACTGCCTTTTTGGCAAAGAAATGATGGCTTGGAACTCTCCACCTCGGCTCGGCACAAGCCATCAGTTCTCTGAAAGGTGCAGAGTCCACCACTTAGAAAGGGAGGGACTGCAGCACCAGCAACTTCGCCAGGAGCACTTTCAGGCAGGTGCACACATACTGTTGTCTCTTGGCAATCGCTTCGGTGATTGATTGCTGATGGAATGACTGATGAGTAGGAGGAGAACGGGGGATAAGGACCAGCAGATGATCTGAAGGAAAGCCAGCTCCCTTTGGCTGAGGTGGTGGAGTCTTGACTGCATGAAATTGGGTGCGGTTGCTGTGGCAGGCTGGACCCCCACAACGGAGCCACGGTTCTCCCAGGCCACTTTATGGTGACGCTGCATGTCTTGACGCAGGGCCGTGGTGCCAACATTGGCACCCTGGCCACGCTTCACCTTCTGTCCACAAATCCGGCAAATGGCCATGTTCACCTCCTCCGGTGGCCTAACAAAAAATTGCCACACAGCCGAATATAGCATTTTCTCACCAACACTCCGCGTTGACTGCCTGCTACCACTGCCTCCGTGAACCCCCGCACTGCTACTTTCCCAGCCAGTAGGCTCCTACGAAGCGGTTGGTTTACCCCGGGCACGTTTAGCTCCCGACCTCCCACTGCTGCCACCCTGATGACTCAGCTGCTGCCTCACGTGCAAGTTGCCACCCTCTTCTCCTGATGTTGAAGCCTCTTCTTCACCCAACTTCCAAGTGCAATCGGCTACATCATCATTATCCGCTACTGTCTGCACGTTACTGATGTCCCCCTCAACAGTCTCAGGGCCAGGAGCCTGACCGATCGCAACACCTGCTCCCACGCGACTCTCCTCATCATTACAAGCGACAGATGTCTCCTCCAGATCTTGGCTGGGCAGTAGCTGCTGACTGTCCTCTAGTAGCTCATACTCACTGAAAAGTGGAGCTCAGCCTACGGCATATAATACTTCTTGCGCTGAGGGAACTAAAAATAACAGTGGAAGGTTCAGGACAAATGGGGGCACAGGGCCGGCTCCCGGGCCATGCCAACTAAGTGTCGTGTCAGAGGAACCCACCGACTCTTGGCTGGGGGTGGGTGTCTGATGTCACTTGTGATGAACTCGACGACCAAGTCAACCATTCAAGCACCGCTGGGTTGCTGGTCAAGACACGACCGCTAGATGACACCGGGAGCTCAGGCCTCTTGCTGCAACTCCTGCTGCCACCCCTCCTTCTGCCTGCGACAGAAACATTTTGGTCACTGCCCGTTCCCTTTGAAGGGCCTGTCACCTGTCTGTCCAACATACTGTATAGTAAAAGAATTAAATTAAAATACCCCCCCCCCCCCTAAAAAAAGGCTGAAGTGCAATGTTACTTCACCGCTGAATGGCAATTAAGACATATATATTTTTTATACATAAAAACACAATTCACCGCAGAATGGCAATTAAAACGTATTCTTTTTTCTATTTCTACACCCCAAAAAAAGAAATATAACAATCACAGTTCACCGCAGAACGGCTAATGGGACGTACATATCTTTCCTATTAATACACCACATAAATGGCTGTAGTAAAATGTAAGTTCACAGCTAAATGCCAATTATGACATATATTTTCAACTTTTTTCCTATTTCTACACCCCAAAAAATAAATATAACAATCACAATTCACCTCAGAACGGGTGATGGGACGTACGTATATATTATTTTTTTCTCCACCAAATAAATGGCTGTAGTACAATGTAACTTCACCGCCGAATGGCACTTATGACATGTGAGATTGTTCAATCATGTATTCTGATTTTATTCCACTTCACCTGATTTCTTCATTGGATATAATTATGTTATACACTATTAATTATATAATAATCATGGACTATACAGATTTTTTTTTTACTGGATGGACTTATTGATCATCGTGTCACTTAATCACAGTATGGACACTAGTAAATCAAGCACTATCATCATGTTTTTTATTGACTTTTTATGAATTTTGGAAATTAATTGATCAATGATGTAATTATGTCACTTTGATTGCGACTTGTATAAGTTGCTACACCATGCATAAGTCACTTTAGCTTGACAAAGGCTCCGAGGAGTGAGCTGAAACGTTGCTGTCACATGGGCTAATAAACCCTTTTGGTCACTTTGAACTGGAGTGCTGCCTTTGTTTACTAAGGTTGTATTAGGTAGACCTGAGTCGCTCGTTCTTGGAAGGGATTTCACCTGTTTATAGTGTGCTGGTTTTCGCTTTTTTGATTTGTATATATATATATATATATATATATATATATACACACATATATATATATATTATATTATATATTTCCCCCCCCCTATTAATACACCCCCCAAAAAAAGTAAAACAATGCAAAATCAATGCAGAACGGCTAATAGGACATACGTATCTAGCCTATTAATACACCCTGTAAGTGGCTGTAGTACAATGTAACTTCACCGCTGAACAGCAATTATGAGTAGGGATGAGCGAATTTCATATTTTGAAATTCGAGTTCGGGTATAATCTGAATTGCGTTATGGATTCCGTTACCACGGACCATAACGCAATTCCATGACGGAATGCATAACGGAATGCCTTTAGAGGCATTCAGTTTTTCATTCCATCATAATAGAAGTCTATGGCCTGCATAACGGATCTGTCCGGTTTCCATTATGCTGCAGTCCCCTCCTGCATAACGGAAACGGACAGATGCGTTATGCAGGCCATAAACTTTTATTATGACGGAATGAATAACGGAATGCCTCTAAAGGCATTCCGTTATGGAATTGCGTTATGGTCTGTGGAAACGGAATCCATAACGCAATTCACATTATACCCGAAATCAAATTTCTAAATATGAAATTCGCTCATCCCTAATTATGACATATTTTTCCTTGTTTTTTTTCCTAATAATAAACCCCCGGCCCAAAAAATGAAGTAGAACAATGGAAATTCAATGCATAAAGGCTAATAGGACGTACGTAAATGACTGTATCATAGAACTTGCACCCCAATCACAGGCAAGGTTTGCTGGAATTAGTGATGTATCATATAGTGCAAACAACCTAAAAGCAATTTGGATCCCCAATTAGAGCAGCAAGGTGTAATAGAATCGCTCCTGTTACCCAGGCTGTACACTCTCCTATTGTACCCTGTTCTCCTTTTATAGTGTAGATGATGCCTTCCTATCCTTTCCTTATACTTTGAATAATCTTTCCCTGAACTTGTAAACTGATTTTTCAGCACAATGAAGTCTTTCCTAGCACTTTCCCTAGCGCCTGCTGACGTCTCTCCCTGCACTAAGTACACTGGAAAATGGCTGAATCCAATATGGCTGAGACTATTTATAGGGCTGTGACATCACAGGGATGGCTGGCTGCCGATTGGCTGCATGCATGGCATTGTGGGTGATCCCTCGTTCCCAGAGTTCTTTGCTCCATGTCCTCACACGTGCAGCAGCCATTTTAGGAAAAAAATTTGATTCATTACCGTGACGCGTGATGAAATTCGGATTCTGTGTGAATCAAATTTTTCCTGATATTCAGATCGAATTCCACTTCATCAACTTCGATTCGCTCATCTCTAATCATAGTGAAGAAAGGGGGGGAAGGGGAACTCTTTCAGCCAGATCAAATAGCACTGCTTATAGTATTTACATAAAGATCAATGTGTAAAGCTGGTGTACTACTGATCCCAGCATAAACAGGTAAGAGTAAATTTTGCTGTATGCCACCTTCTTGCTCTGGGACTACATATCAGAACCAACTTAGTTTTCATCTTTCTTGGGCATGCTGGCAGGACAGTCCCAGATTTTGGCCTGTGTCCCATGGTCCCGGGTGGACTGCAGCTTGTCCCAATTTAATTGTATCTGTGTCCTTGGGGTGAAATGGGCTACGTGAATGTTACTTTTTCATTTTAGCAAAACTACAGGGGCATCCCTATTGTGTGGGGATCAATAAGGGGCAACACTATTGTGAGGAGGGCATTAAGGGGGCATTACTACTGTGTGGGGACACTGAGGGGACATTCTACAGTGTTGGGGCACTGGGGCATTCTTACTGCAAGGGAGCGCTAAGGAGGCATAACTACTGCATGGGGAAACTAAGGAGCATAACTACTGTGTTGCGGCACAAAAGGGGCATTCTTACGATGAAGGGGCACTAAGAAAGCATTCAGCTATGTTAGGGCACAAAAAGTGTCGTTATTTTTACTCTGATGAGGCACTAAGGAGGCATTGTGTGGGGACTATTACTGCTTGTCGCACAATTAGGGCATACTCGCCAACAGTCCCGAGTTTGCACGGACTGCCCTTAATTTTCAGAGACAGTCTCAGCAAATTTGGGGAATCCTGGGCAAAAAATAGGTGGGCATATATAATCCCCACCCATAATGGGTCATGTTATGGGTTTAGGTTTTCCCGGGGGCGTCACTTACTTGTCCTGAAGTATGAGAGGGTACTGTGAAAGTGTATAGGGGACAAAGGGGCACTATTACTGTGCAGGAACACAAATGAGACTGAGCATCTATGGAAATAGGTTGGACCCATTGTGTAATGAAAATCAGAACCATTTTTATATACAAGGAGCATAACTACTGTGTTGCGGCACAAAAGGGGGCATTCTTACGATGAAGGGGCACTAAGAAATCATTCAGCTATGTTAGGGCACAAAAAGTGTCGTTATCTTTACTCTGATGAGGCACTAAGGAGGCATTGTGTGGGGACTATTACTGCTTGTCGCACAATTAGGGCATACTCGCCAACAGTCCCGAGTTTGCACGGACTGCCCTTAATTTTCAGAGACAGTCTCAGCAAATTTGGGGAATCCTGGGCAAAAAATAGGTGGGCATATATAATCCCCACCCATAATGGGTCATGTTATGGGTTTAGGTTTTCCCGGGGGCGTCACTTACTTGTCCTGAAGTATGAGAGGGTACTGTGAAAGTGTATAGGGGACAAAGGGGCACTATTACTGTGCAGGAACACAAATGAGACTGAGCATCTATGGAAATAGGTTGGACCCATTGTGTAATGAAAATCAGAACCATTTTTATATACAAATCAAATGATTCAGCTATGTAGAAAACTTTACATTCAGGTACAGTAGCTGAAGCCATCAATGAGAGCCAAGGAGAAAGCTTACTGAAGAGCTCCCCCTACAGGTTCCTGCATACATGTCATCTGCTGCAGACAAAGGTAATCCTAAAAGGACACTCTTCCCCACAGCAGGGTCCTCTCTCTTTCTCAGGGCCTCTGTGTACCTGCACAAGCCATATGTCCACCCCTGTCACAGACACAATTCAAGTGCAGCACAAACAGTCCAACTTACTGATGTTACAGCAATGACAATACAGAAGATCAGCAATTGATAGTACAAGCCATACAGAATACACAGTGGCCTCATCTACTATTGTGATTGGTGCAAAATGTTGCATCACGTTTTAGACATATTTATAAAAAAAAAGCAAATGTGCCAAAAAGCATCCCTCTCAGTCTCAACCGTTCTGGATCTAGCTGGACAGTCCCTAACTTTGGCCTCTGTCCCACGGTCCCAAGCTACATGGCCCTACTATAACTGTATCTGCATCCCAAGGACGCAAATTCAGTTTAATATGATGGTGACGCATGGAGCCATTAGCGCCCTTTTTTACCATTCCCATGCTGCTGGTGGTGTGGCACAGGCGGGTGCGATGCAGTGACGTCATCTCACCTGCTACACAAATCCAGGGACAGCACAGATGGGAGAGCAGAGCAGACCAGTTGTGGAAACGTGGGGAGGTGAGTATTCAATTTGTACTAAGGAGGCATCACTCTGTATGGGGGGCATTACTCTGTGTGTGGGGCACTTATGGGACATCACACTCTGTGGGGCCCTTACTATGTAGGGGCCACTTAATGGGGGTATCATACTGTGTAGGGGCCATCATACTGTGTTGGGGGCAATAAAGGGGCATCATACTGTGGGGAGGCACATTATACTGTGTGGGGCGCTGTTGGGGCATTATATTGTATGAAGGGCTCTAAGGGGTCATCAGTACAGTCTTGGGAGCACATTTGTTGTGTAGAGGGCACTAGGGGGCATCACTATTGTATTATGCCACTAAATAGGCATCACTATTGTGTGGGCAGCTCTAAGTGCTCATCCTTACTCTGTGATGGGCACTAAGGATCACTATTAGGGTCCATTCACACATCCGTGTGTTTTGCGGATCCGCGAATCCGCAAAACACGGACAGCGGCAATGTGCGTTCCGCATTTTGCGGACCGCACATTGCCGGCACTAAGAGAATATGCCTATACTTGTCCGCTATTGCAGACAAGAGGACAAGAATAGGACATGTTCTATTTTTTTCAGGATCGGAATTGCGGACCCGGAAGTCCGCAATGGGTCCGCAATTCCGTTCCGCAAAATGCGGAATGGAATTGCGGATGTGTGAATGGAGCCTGAGGGTACATTCACACGACCGTGTGTAATCCTTTCCGATTTGCAGTCCGCAAATAATGGAACCGTGTGTCCGCATTTTGCGGACAAATGTCCTCCGTATGTCTTCCGTTTTTTACTGTCCACAAAAAAGCGGAAGAAAAAAAAAAAAGAGAGAGAAAAAAAAATATTATGGCCTTCAAAAATATAGAAACGGATCCGCAAAAAAACGGATGACATACGGAAACCATTCCGTATTTCATCCGCAATTTGCGGATCCATTGACTTGAATGGTGCTGCAGACCGATCTGTATGGACAATAGTAGGACATGCTTCATATTTTTGCGGACTAGAAATGCGGACAACAAGTCCGCCCGGCCCCATTCACACGTGCAAACTGTAGTAGATAAACGTTAGTGTGAAACTGGCCGAAGGGTCCATTCACACATCCGCAACTGTTTTGCGGTCCGCAAATTGCGGATCTGCAAAACATGGACACCGGCTATGTGTGTTCCGCATTTTGCGGACTACACATGGCCGGCACTATGACAGAAATGCCAGATTAGGACATATTCTAATTTTTTTGAGGGGCCGCGGAATGGAAGTGCGGATGCGGACAGCGCACAGTGTGCTGGCCGCATCTTTTGTAGCCCCATTGAAAATGGATGCTTACCCATTTTGCGGACGTGCGAATGGACCCTTAGAGGCACGGCACTGCTAGAGGTGCAACGGGAGGCCGCACCTCAGGGCCCTCTATATAACGCGCCCCCCTAGGTGTAGGAAATGCTGAGTGGTATAGTGCGGCCTAAAATGTCTCTTTATGTCTCTATTTGTGTATCACGGTGCTCCTACCTGGATACCACTGGACCTCAGGCTTTGGCTCCAAAGCAATAAATAGGGGGAATAATTGAGGGATAAAACAATAACTTGAGTCCAGACCTTGAGATGAAGGTCAATGGCAGCTTAACTTTGCATAAATGTTCTTCCAAGTGGTTTACAGGCTTTGTCTTGAATTCAGCAGGCTTTAGCATGAAACAGGCACTCCTGCCTCTTGTAGGCCAAACTCGCTGCCATGGTGGTGCTCCGCTGACCTCTAGTGGAGGACCTCCGACTATAGAGGCTGTGGCAAAGGAATCTCCAATGGTGGTGATGGAGCCCGGGGACCCCCTGTTGCAGCGGGCGCTATTTTCGAGGGCAGAAGGTAGTTAACCACCGTCGGATTAAAGGAGAAAGCGGTAGTTGTCAGGCATTCCAGCTGGAGAGTTGGAGGTGTTGGTAGACCCCAGATCAGAATGTCCGGCTGGCGCTGTGCCTTTTCTTGGAAGCAGAGGAATCCCTACGCGGTCTCCTGGAGGCAGCACACACGGCCTGCGGCAACTGGATCCTCCTGCCAGCACTCAGCTACTGGCAACGGGACAAGGGGTTTGGACAGGAGTGTCACCCCGGTGGAAAATGATCCCTTGAGGGAGTCCATGGGGGTGTACTCCATGTGGTCCCCCGCATATAAGCTATGACAGACCTGGGGCAGGTAGGGGCGTTTCACCGACCTGCGTCCTACGAAGAGTTCTTTGCCGCTCTCGTCATCCACCAGCAAACTGGAGCCGTGTTCCAAGGAAAACCACAAGACGTTCCCTAGGCGCCGCTCCAGCCTCGGATCCCCCGGCCGTGTGTGGTTCAAGACATTGATCACCTACTCCGCAATGCTTTTTTTGTAGCGGGACCATCGGGTTCAACTGGGAGAACGAACCGCTCTTCCTGGGAGGTGGAGTGGACACTCCAGCCACCAAAACCGCGGACACCTCGGAACTTTTCTCCGGATTCCGCTATACTTGCGAGAGTCGCACTTCTTGCAGGGCAGCCTGCACTTCGGGCTTGCGGCCCCAAACCATTTCACCCCAGTTGGGCCGCAGAGGACATGCCATTTTTTTCTTCCTCTGTCTCTCCGGCACGCACTGGTAAAAAGGGTGTACTCTTGGAGCTGGAGTCTTCACTTTCTACACTTGCATTGGGCAGTTCCTGGTGGGCAGGGCTGCCGCTTTCGGCTCTTGGGCTAGGCGGTTCCCTGTTTTCCCGCTCTTGAGGTACAAGAAGAACATACGCCATCACTGGCAAAGATGGCGGATTAACCCCTCAGTAGCTGGCAAGCACTTTCCTCAGTAGCTGTCGCTCCACAATAAACGTAGTAAAGACATTTTTAGGGTGTTCTCTGACAATTCTGTAGGCCCTGTAGTATAAAGACACAAAGGTAAATTCTGTTCGTGACACCAAAATTGCAACAGGAGGCTGCACCCCAGGGCCCTCCATATAACGCGTCCCAGGTGTAGGAAATGCCGTGTGGTATAGTGTGGTATAAAAAGTCTCTTTATGTGTGTCACGGTGCTCCTACCTGGATATTGCTGGACCCCAGGCTTTGGCTCCGAAGCAACAAATAGGGGGAATAATTGAGGGGTAAAAGCATATCTTGAGTCCAGACTTTGAGATTAAGTTTAATGGTAGCTTTACTTGAATAAACGGTCTTCCAAACAGTTTACAGGCTTTGTCTTGGTTAGCATGAAACTGGCAGGCAAACTCCACTCTGCTATATCTGTTTCTCTCTGACTCTGCTGTACTGACAGGCTGGCTGTATAAACTCAGCTCTTTCTGTATGCTGCACTTCACTTTGTAGTCTGACTCTAGGTTATGCCTGGAAACTTTCCTTCTGGCTCCTGAGGCTTCAAGCTTTGGGCGCCATGGCCAGCAGAGCTTAAGGTGCTCTGGCTGGCATGGGTACGTCCAGCAGAGGCGTTCCCCTGCACACCCTTCCCCTAGCTGGGAGTAAACTAGACTGACTAGAACTTCTGCCCCACCCTTCCTGCAGGAAGTAAGACTCGCCCACTTCTCCCCAGAGGGGGGGTTAGAATCGAATGGTAAGTTCCATTCTATCTACATACAGCTCTGCCCTGTTTGCCACCTGCTGGTGAACCAGGCACATTAAATGCGAACGTAACAGTTGCATAACAAAATAGGAATGCACATTGTGGAGGACCTGCAAAAAATACACAAAATACACAAGATGACATGAGGTTAAACCAATAAAGACAGCAGCAAAGTGCATAAGTGGTAACTCCTCTCTGGGGTGTTAAAGAGGCATAACATGAAGATCCTGGCCCCAGTGCAAAATATGTTACACAGCACCCCACCTACCTGTGCTTTCAATAATGCTAGTATTTTCTTAGCTATGCCCCTGCACACCACTGTGGTCGTCCCTCTTTACATTTTTTAAATAGTTAGGAAGTATGCAAAAAGAATAATTTCCTGTTCTTAGTGAGAAAAGAGGTGTGAACTAAGATGCATCAAGTTGCGCCAACATTGTGACAAAATTTTGGCACAAAATTATTTTGCAAAGTAAGCCAACGAATGATGGTATAAAGTTAGACAAAAGTTTCCATCCAGCTTGAGCCACTGTGATGAATCTGGTGCAGATCTAGAAGACGTGGCTGTAGTTTACAGTAGTCTAAATCTAGAAAGAATTAGTCGATCTGCCCTATTGGTCTCTGAAGAGAGGTACAGTCCTTCAATGTTAAACCAGGGTGCATGGCCTAACTGACAGAGGGTAGTGGTGGCGCTCCTCTGACAGTGTCTGTATCTTCCCTGATATATTTTATACGTTCTGTGAGGCTTCTCCTCAGGTCTGTACCTCTCTTGGCTCCGGGTTCTCACACAGCAATTCCACCCACTTATCAGAACCCACTTATCAGACTCTTGCAGTCTCTCTCTTCTCCTGCAGAGAGACTGTTCAAGTAGAGGAGCATGAACAGTTGCTGCTCCAGAAGAGGAAGCAGACTATCTAAGCTTGCGCTACTACTCAGAAAAGCGGCGCAGGCATGAGATTGACAGGGACTGGCTACATCTCTGGCCTTGTCAATCAAGCACATGGGCAAACGTCTTCAGCAGCAGTGACAACCCCTTACAGGTGAAGAACACTTGTTGACGAGACGGGTTGATTTTCAGGAATTGATTCACCCATCTCTAAGGACCATTTGGGGTGGAGTCCTGGCAATGCAAACCACCAATGGCTTCCGTTACACTGCATGATCTAGCTTATACAGGAGCACTCTACATTTCTCGTACCCATCACTTCTCCCAGAGTAGGCTCCTTTAGAGTCTAGTTTGCTCAGGATAGGCCATCAATATCAGATGGGTGGGGGTCTTACTCTTAGAAGGTAACACAGAGTGGTTCCCCTTTAAAGAAGACAATGGCAGAGCAGATGTGTAAACAATTTTACTCTACTAAACACTGCAATGAGAATCTTTGAAGGCGTTGTCACTTGAAGAACGCTCAGATTCATAATGGATATAGTAACACGAGGTGGGGCTATAGCTAAAACATCCAAAATGTAAAGTATTACAAAGAGCAGGGTTTATTTTCCAAAACTCAACTTGTGTTCCTTCACAGGCTTTTCTCCAAGAAGACTGTGCTTCATCACACAGTCCTAACCAGCCTAACTTCCTAATTTCAATACACCCTAAACTAGGTCCTGACTATCCAAGGCACTACCTGCTAAATCCAAGTGAGCTCCGTAGTAAATGTTACATGCTGAACAAATACATTCACTCACTGTTCTGCCGTACAGCTGAATGAGTTAAGTTGACCATGCACATGAGATTGCCGAAACCGTAGTTCGGCTGACAGCTTTCTCTCCCTATCTTCCCAAATACAGGTGAAAGGGGAGAAAGTAGCAGCTTATTGCAGACATCAAGCAGTATAAAGGTGTTAGAAACCAGGGCCTAGATGCAGAGGCCCATCTTTACATACAGGAAAGAATTGCAGAACTTCAGGGGTAGATCTTAATAAAAGCTCTGATGATAGAGCTAAAACGTTGCATTGACATGGATTATGGTAATAAACACAACTTAAAAGGTTGTCCAGGTTCAGAGATAAACCCGGACATATGCCCATCTTCACCCCTCCGGTTCCCTGATTTCATGCTCCAATGCTCTCCCTTGCCCTGCGCTGTATGCCATAGGGCAAGGGCTTTTTTTTTTACAATGGCACACTGCTAGGCGGAGGCTTCTGCCCAGCAGTGTTCCTGGTGACGTCACTGGCTGTGATGGGCGGCCTTTAGCGCTGCCCTAGCCTCTAAAATGGCTAGGGCAGCTCTAAAGCCCGCCCATTAGTGCCGGTGACGTCACCGAGCTCACTGCTGAGTGGAAGCCTCCACCTAGCAGTCCCTCTATGGAAAGCGGAAGGGTGAAGATGGGGATATGTCTGGGTTCAGCTCTTAACCCAGACAACCCCTTTAGGAGTCCATTCACATGACCGTATCTGTTTCGCGGCCCACAAATTGCTGATTCACTATACGTAGATGACCATGTGCGTACGGCATTCTGAAGTCCCTCACATTCCGCTCTATGTTTGACATGCCTATTGTTGTCCTCAAAATGGACAAGAATAGGACATGTTCTATCTTTTTTTGCGGGGCTACGGAACAGAACTACAGATGCAGACAGCACACGGGGGACTGTTCATATCTTTTGCAGCCCCATGGAAATGAATGGGTCCACATTTGATCCGCAAAAAATGTGGATCAGATGCTTACCAAAAATACGGTGATGCAAATGGATCCTTAATTGGATTCTACCCCTGGTGTGCTGAGATTCTTTCCTCTCTCTCTGTAAAATTATATTTAAATGTATGTGCCTCATTAAAGGGGTTTTCCAGGCACCACAACCAATGACTGGCTAAGGGCCAGTGGCGTACCTCCAATAGAGGCAGACCATGCAGCTGCTATGGGGCCCCTGGGGGCCCGCAGTGGAGTATAGGCCTTGCCTAATTACAGTTATATAGCTACCTGTGAAAAGAGAATATAAGAAGTGGTGAAGGACCTTTGGTGATGTCATCAACCATGTGACCAGTGCAGGAAGCCAAGGAATTGCAGAGTAAAAGAAAATGAGGCTCAAAATTATAAGGGCTTCACTAATATTCCAAGGTTCAACACCAAATTGCGCGGCGCTTGCCTGTGACGTCAGACGGCGGAGCCGACGATCGCAGGGCGGTCCCTTTTGGAAAGGCTCGCTTGGGTACTATTTAAATCCCACATATGTATGTATCATTGCGGCTGGTAGAGTGTTATTGTATCCCCCCAAACTATAGGGACACTACCTAATTGAGGATTATCATCCCCTTATATACCGACCAGCAGAGGAATATAATTTCCTTTGCAGAACTGCATCCCAATACCGTGGGGTGACAGCATATAAGATTTTCTTCACTTGTAAGAGCTATTGCTGCAGGTTTTTTTTACCTGCGGTTTCGTGTTTTGTTTTTCCTCTGTGTACCACCTTCCCCTGAAGAGTCGACACGACAGAAACGTTCCACGTCGGGAGGTTTGAAGGAATTCTGATTACCAATTTTATTATTTTTCAGCACTAGGGATCAGGTCCTAGATAGGGACAGGTATCCGGACGGGGTCGCCCTTTTCGGGGCGGGTGCTCTGTGTAGACAGGTAGAATGGAAACAGTCCCCTTCCCCTTCTTATAGGGTCAGGTAGGGCACAGCTCCAAATCACCTCTACAGACACTACGCCCCCACGGGACGTCCTCCTATCCGACATCACCCAATTCAAGTGGATAACGCCTCCGTGTTGATCCTAGTCGTCTGTTTGGTCTGGTAAGACTGCTTGCACCCTCACAGGTGGAGCAGATTTTCTTTATTTCACTACCAGCATTGGGGTACCAGGCTTGGACCCCCCCTCTATGTTTGTCATGTCGATGCATCTTTTTGGTGTATTTTAACTGCATATTCAATTAAAAGTTATATTTTAACAAGCATATTCCCCCCCCCCCCCCTCTCGGAATAGCAGAAGTCTGAAGGACCTTGGTGATGTCATCATCATGTGACCAGTGCAGAACACTGGTGAAAGCCCTGTGTTGATGTTGCTGTGAGGGGGGAAGGGGGGGGGGGGCTTCTGTATGGTGCCTGCTGGAGGAGAGGTTAGTGGTGTCCAGGGATAACCCATATAACATCCTATAAAATCTGGGAGTTGTAGTTATGTCCTGTCCATGTCCTAGTACAGTCTGGTAATGCTGGGAGTTGTAGTCCACTCATACTTCCTCTCTGTAATGTATACTGATGCCCCATAATAAGTCTGGCCATACTGCAGATTATAGTTATTTCCTTTTAAAGCTCTCACCTAGTACAACTGGATGATGTCCTATAATAATCTGGGCATGCTGGGAGTTGTAGTTCTCTTTTCTTTGGCTGGGTACACATCACCGTTTAGTTTTCCGTTTTGCATGCAGGACTTTTTTCCATCTAAAATAACGGATCTCAGACAGAAATGACATAAACAGACGCCAAATATGCAGAACTGATGCTTGAAATACAGGATCCGTTTTTTCTTTATTTTTCTGTTCTTCTGACAGATCAGAAGAACGGGAGACTAAACAGTAATGTGAACATGGCCTAATACTCTCTCTGTATATTACCCACTTGTATCCAATAATAACAGCCTGGGCATGCTGGGAGTTGTAGTTCTCTCCACTTTTACCTCTCTCTGAGTTGCCCCCTAATTTCCAATAATAGGAATCTGGTGATGATGAGACTAGTAGTTCCCTTGTCACTATTATAATGTTCTGCAGCTTCTGAGGTGTGTATTAGGCTTTGTTCACATCTGTTCTGGTGATGTTCGCTTTTCTATCTGTCATAGGAGCACAAGAACTAAAATCAGACACTTCATGGACGACAACACCTGATGGATCCCACTGACTACGATGAGATCTGACGGGTTTCCATCTGCCAGACTATAAAATTGTGTCCAGCATTTATGATCTGATCTGCGAATGAGGCCCCAACACAGATGTGATCAAAGCCTTATATGTTCTCTAGCATAATTATGATGTTCTGCAGTAGCTTAGGTGTGTGTTATGATGTTCTCCAGCAGCTCAGGTGTGTATTAGGAGGTTCTGCAGCAGCTGACGTGTGTATTATAAACTTCAGAAACAGCTGAGGTTTGTATTATGAAGTTTTGCAGCAGCTGAACGTGTGTATTATGAAGTTCTGCAACAGCTGAGGTGTGTATTAGGAGTTCTACAGCAGCTATAGTGTGTATTATGATGTTCTGCAGCAGCTGAGGTGTGTATTATGATGTTCTGCAGCAGCTGAGGTGTGTATTAGGAGTTTTTGCAGCAGCTGAGTTGTGTATTATGAAGTTCTGCAGCAACTGATGTGTGTATTATGAGGTTCTGCAGCAGCTGACGTGTGTATTATGAAGTTCTGCAGCAGCTGAGGTGTGTATTATGAAGTTCTGCAACAGTTGAGGTGTGTATTAGGATGTTCTGCAGCAGCTGAGGTGTGTATTAGGAGTTCTACAGCAGCTATAGTGTGTATTATGATGTTCTGAAGCAGCTGAGGTGTGTATTAGGAGGTTGTGCAGCAGCTGATGTGTGTATTATGAGGTTCTGCAGCAGCTCATATGTGTATTATGAAGTTCTGCAGCAGCTGAGGTGTGTATTCTAAAGTTCTACGGCAGCTGAGGTGTGCATTATGAAGTTCTGCAGCAGCTGAGGTGTATTAGGAAGTTTTGCAGCAGTCAGAGAAACACAAGTTGTGACTGGATTAAATCCTTTAGTTTTATGTGTCTGCACTTTGTAAAATGTCCCTGTCCTATTCCTATACTAGCACACGTCGTACTGTGACCTGACTGACCAGTCCGGACCTGACCTGATCCAGCAGTGTCACCAGACCAGCTCTGTGAAGATCTGCCCCCGGCCCTGACTGCGCTCTGCCAGCATCACAAACAGTAAGTCAGCATTGGGGAGGAGGTGAAGCAGGAGCAGGCACAGTCCATGGGGGAAGGATGGCACAATATATAAAAAGTAGCAGCAGCAGGCACAGTCCATGGGGGAAGGATGGCACACTATATAAGACGTAGCAGCAGCAGGCACAGTTCATCGGGTAAGGCTAGGTAATCACTTGCGATCAGATTTCGGTATTCTGTTCCAGCATACCACCAGAATTGCAGCATCGCCAGATCCAGCATATGCCAAACACTGCTGGCACAATCATAGGGTCATTCGAGATCCGGCAGGCAGCGGTGTTTTGGCCTTTGTTTTTGCCAGAATCTGCAACAGAGGCTTCTGCTGGAACCTCTGCAGCAGATGTGCACATACTCTAAGGGGTGCTATGGGTCACTCACTAGGGTTGCCACCCATACGGGATTGACCCGGACAGTCCGGTTTTGTAATCCTGTGCCCGGGTACAAGCCTTTCTCAGACCCGGACACAGGATTCATTTCAAACTGCAGTGCAGACTGTCTGACTTGAGCGCTCACGGTCCTGACAGCTGGCGGTAAGTGAGCGGCGGCGAGCTGTTAGCTGACGGCACTCCGGGACCGGCTCGAACCTGAAGAGGATGAGGCCGCCGGTCATGATGGATTGGAAGCCAGAGAGCTGGGGGCTGCGGGTGGTCAGGAGCACAAAGACGCTGCTGAAGGACAGCAGCAAACTCTCGCCCCACAGCATGGCGGCCGCGCCGGGACAGCGCTGCTCTCACTCCCAGATCAGGCCGGATAACAATAAGACGAGCCTCGGGCCTGCGCTCCTCCCGTCCCTGACTCTTCTGCTGCACTCCTTTCCTAATACGGCTCCTCCCCTCTCCCCCAATCTCCGTTACTGGGCCCAGGAAAGCTGCCGGACTCTCACACAACACTCTACAATCAGTGTGCCAGCCCCGAGTGACGGTTCCCGGGGGATGAGGGCCACATTACTCATTCCCGGGGGATGAGGGGCACTGATAGGGGCATTACTCTTACTGGGGGGGGCACTAATAGGGAGCATTTTTCATTCTTGGGCACACTAATAGGGCCATTACTCTTACAGGGGCACACTAATGGGGGCATTACTATTACTGAGGGGGCATTACTATTAATGGGTGCATTACTCTTACTGGGGGCACTAACGGGGGTTTTAATATTCCTGGGGAGCCACAGTATGACAGCGACTTTACGCCCAGTGTTAAGCCACGCCCCAAAACCACACCCACTTTGGGGTGTGGCTTTACTTGCCCGGTATTTTTTGTTGGGAAAGGTGGCAACCCTATCACTCACAAGGGGGCCCAATTCAGATTCTTGCCATGGGGCCCAGTAGTTCCTATGTACGCCCCTGCTAAGGGCTCTTTCACACGAGCGGATGCCGTTCGGGTAATCTGCTGCGTGAAAGAGAGCCAAGCCCCATTCCAGACAGCAGAGACACAGAACATTAACATAATTAACCCCTTCCCGACTGCAATCCGTCTATATATACGTGATAGTTGCACATAACCCGTGCAGCTACCACGTGTATAGATGACAGGCAGTTCTTTAAAGCGCTGCAAAGCGCTTGGATTAAAGCTTCTTCCCCTGCCCTGCTGCAGTCAGGGACAGCATACAATCTAGTAATGCCGGCAAGGGACCAATCAGAGTGGTCCCTTGCCGGCAATCGATCCGATTGGTTAGTCTGTGCAGACTAAACAATCGGATTGCGGCAGTGTTAAAATGCCGGTTTCAGGCTCTGATCTGCAGATCAGAGCCTGAAATCAGGTAATGTATAATGAAGCCCCCTGATCTGTGCCCCCAATCTTTACCCCCTGATCTGTGCGCCTCCAACCCCCCCACCCCTCCTGTGAGCCCTTCCTCCGATGCGATCCCCGCCCCCCCATCTATGTATTGATTGTATCCCTGATGTGGTCCCCCCATGCATGCATCAACCCCCAAATGTGCCCCCTCCTGCTGACCATGCCCCCCCCCATTTACAGCGCTGCCCCCTATCTGTGCCTCCTGCCCCTGATGCGGTCCCCCTGCTTTAATTGATATCGGCAGCTCCATTCCTGAGCCGCCGACATCAGCAGCAAGTGTCAGCTCTATGCTTACACTCTGCTGTAACCTCTTAGATGCCGCGGTAGCAGCATCCATGGGGTTAATAGAGGGAGCCTCATGGTTGCCATGGCAACCGGAGCTTTGCAAAAGCCGGACGCTTTGCAAAAGCACCTGGTGTTGCCATCTACAGGACATTTGATAGTATTGTACTTTGCAAAACAAAAGCATTTAAAAGTATACTACAGCCATCAGCCCCACTGAAAAATAATAAAAGTTAAAATAAATAAAAATGTAATTTAAAAAAAGAAATTGCCTTTTCCTATAAAAAATGAAAAAGAAAAACTGTGTCAAAAAGCCATTTTTGTCACCTTACACCACAAAAAATGCAACACTGAGCAATCAAAAAGGCATATGTCCCCCAAAAATGGTACCAATAAAACCGTCACCTCATCCCGCAAAAAATAAGACCCTACATAAGAAAATCGCAAAAAAAAAAAACTATAGCTCTCAGAACACGGAGACACTAAAACATAATTTTACATCCTTACATCAAAAAAAGTGCAACACCAAGCGATCAAAAAGGCATATGCCCCCAAAAATAGTACCAATAAATCTGGCACCTTATCCCCCAGTTTCCAAAATAGGGTCACTTTTTGGGAGTTTCTACTGTAGGGGTGCATCAGGGGGGCTTTAAATGGGACATGGCATCTAAAAACCAGTCCAGAAAAATCTGCCTTCCAAAAATCATACGGCGTTCCTTTACTTCTGTGCCCTGCCGTGCGCCCTTACAGCAGTTTACGACCACATGTGGGGTATTTCTGTAAACCGCAGAATCAGGGTAATAAATATTGAGTTTTGTTTGGCTGTTAACCCTCAATGTGTTAAAGAATTTTTATAAAATGGAAAATCTGCCAAAAAAATTTGTGGAACACTTAAAGGGTTAACAAAGTTTGTAAAATCAGTTTTGAGTAACTTGAGGGGTGTAGTTTCTACAATGGGATCGTTTATGGGGGTATCCACTATGTAAGCTTCACAAAGTCACAAAGTGACTTCAGATCTGAACTGGTCCTTAAAAAGTGGGTTTTAGAAATTTTCTTTTAAACATTTAAGAACTGCTTCTAAACTTCTAAGCCTTCTAACGTCCTAAAAAAATAAAATGACATTTCCAAAATGATGCCAACATAGGCTACTTTCACACTTGCACTTGATCGGATCCGTTCTGAACGAATCCGATCATATTAATGCAGACGGAGGCTCCGTTCAGTACGGATCCGTCTGCATTAATAACTTAGAAAAATTTCGCAAGTGCGCAAGTAGCCTGAGCGGATCCGTTCAGACTTTCAATGAAAAGTCAATGGGGGACGGATCCGCTTGAAGATTGAGCCATATGGTGTCATCTTCAAGCGGATCCGTTCCCATTGACTTAGGCCCCATGCACACGGCCGTTGTTCACAGCCGTGTGCGGGCCGTGGAACCGCGGCCTTGATCCCTCCTGAGAGCAGGAGCGCACGGCGTCACTGGTTGCTATGACGCCGTGCGCTCCCTGCTGCCGGCACAGTACAGTAATACACTGGTATAGATCATACCAGTGTATTACTGTATTGCGGCGGCAGCAGGGAGCGCACGGCGTCATAGCAACCAGTGACGCCGTGCACTCCTGCTCTCAGGAGGGATCAAGGCCGCGGTTCCACGGCCCGCACACGGCTGTGAACAACGGCCGTGTGCATGGGGCCTTACATTGTAAGTCTGAACGGATCCGCTCGCCTCCGCACGGCCAGGCGGACAGCTGAACGCTGCAAGCAGCGTTCAGCTGTCCGCCTGTCCGTGCGGAGGCGAGCGGAGCGGAGGCTGAACGCCGCCAGACTGATGCAGTCTGAGCGGATCCGCTCCATTCAGACTGCATCAGGGCTGGACGGAGGCGTCTGGGTCCGCTCGTGAGCTCCTTCAAACGGAGCTCACGAACAGACCCATGAACGCTAGTGTGAAAGTAGCCATAAAGTAGACATATGGGGAATGTTAAATAATAAATGTTTTATGGGGAATCACTTTCTGTTTTAAAAGCAGAGAAATTGAAATTTTGAAAATTGCTAATTTTTTCAACTTTTTGGTAAATTTGGGATTTTTTCATAAATAAAGGTGAAATATATTGACTCAAATGTATGACTATCATGAAGTAGAATGTGTCACGAGAAAACAATCTCAGAGTGGCTTGGATAAATAAAAGTGTTCCAAAGCTATTACCATATAAAGTGACGCATGTCAGATTTATAACATTTGACCTGGACCCTTGGTCATGAAAGGGTTAATAATGCTCCATGCCTCTCTGTGATCTTTTTACTACAAAATCACAGTGAAATAAAGTTGTCACTGTGATTTTGTAGTAAAAAAAGGTCACAGAGAGGCAAAGAGCATTACCAATCATGTTAATGTTCCGTGTCTCTGCTGTCCGGAACGGGGCTTGGCTCTCTTTCACGCAGTGGATTCCACGTACGGGATTCACTCATGTGAAAGAGCCCTAAGGCCCCTTTCAGTCCAAGCCATTTCCTGTCCATCAAGCCCTGGACCAGGAACGTCAGCACTAGGGGGAGCAGTGAGGTGAGTATTTATTTCTTTATTTATTTCCTTTTCTTTATTTCTGATCCATTTCACCCTTTTTTTAACCCCTTTAACTTCAGTCCAATTAAAGTCACAGTGCTGCACAATTTAGGCTGCATAATTCACCCTTCTTACATGCCCTAAGCAATCAAAATATGTATCACACAACCTGCGGTTAGGTGCTAAACTTTTCTGGGTCATCTCCTTCAAGGGTGGAGATACACCGACTTTAGCTGCCAAACGTCACAGTATTGGGGTGCTACATTGCAATATAATGAAAATGAAGGTGGTCACATTGAACACGCAAGTTGCCTTGACCAGGATTTACAAGTTGCCAGCAATACAAACCTGAAGGATTTCTGGCAACTTGTTGGTTGCTGGCATGGCTACCACATTCACTTTCATGGTGTGATCTAGAGATACTGTGATTAGTGTTGAGCGAAGCGAGCTTCGGATGCTTCATCTGAAGTCACTTTGTTCAAGACTTTTTTTTAAACTCACCTTTAAAACTTGAAACAGACTAGTACCTTGGAACCGAGTTTGGTTTTAGGTTGCAAAGTAGTTTTCCACTTTAAAAACCAACTAACAAAGTTATTCAACGAAGTCACGCACGACTTCGTGAATAACTTACTTCGGCTCATCAGAGCCCATACATTCTAATACTGTATGGAGACGGATCTCTGTACAGTGTTATTCCGAAGTCTTAAACTAAGCGACTTCGGATTAAGAATCCGAAGCTCGCTTCGCTCAATTCTAAAGCCTCATTCACACGTCTGTGTTCAAATCCGTGAGCAGGTGGTCAGTGATGATCCATGAAGCTGTCCGTGAAGGATCCGTGTTGGGTCTGTGTGTCCGTTTTTTGCTGTCCGTGTTGCATCTGTGTTTCACTGACACTGAACAGCTGATCATCCTAATGATCCGTGGTTTTGACGGACCCATAGACTATATTGGACTTGTGTGTCTGAATACACACTTAATGAATGGGGACGTGTGCTGTCCGTGGAGAACACGGACAGCACACGTCCGTAAAACACTGACGTGTGAATGAGGCTTAACTTTGATCTTTGGAGGCCTGACAAGTTGCTGTGCAGCCCTAGCCTAAAGGTCCATTTCAGAAATTCAGAATGTATAGATGCTCTGCAATAAAAATTTGATTAAGTACTATGTGACCAGTAGAGATGAGCGAATTTCATATTTTGAAATTCGTTCACACTTCGTTTGGTGGTAAAAGCAGAATTGTGTTATGGATTCCGTTATCATGGACCATAGTGTAATTCTATGATGCAATGTATAACGGAATGACTTTAGAGGCATTCCATTATTCATTCCGTCATAATAGAAGTCTATGGGCTGCAAAACGGATCTGTCCCGTTTACGGTCTGCAGGGGAGTCCTCTTCTGCATAACGGAAACAGAACAAATCCGTTATGCAGGACATAGACTTCTATTATGATGGAATGAATAACGGAATGCTATGCATTCCGTCATAGAACTGCGTTATGGTCCGTGGTAACGGGAGCCATAACGCAATTTACCTTTTACCACCAAATAACATAACATGAAATTCACTCATCTCTAGTGACCAGTTATGGCTGCAATAACAAGTAGTGATGGCAGTGTTCACCAGCGAACACATGCGGGCTGCCATCTTGACTCACCCGTCCGGCTCTGCACAGGTAAGCCCTTACCTGTGCCTGTGCCAGGAGCCGGTCTGAAATCGAATTCGGTCACCGGGAGCAGGCAGTTCCGGGAATAGCCCGATGAAGGCCCCCGGCGGCTGTTCTTGGAACTGCCTGCTCCCGGTGACCCCATTTGATTTCAGACCAGCTCCCGTCACAGGCACAGGTAAGGGCTTACCTGTGCATCGTCGGACGGGTGAGTTAAGATGGCAGCCCGCATGTGTTCGCTGGCAAACACTGCGAACTGGCCATCGCTGCTCATATGTTGCCAGCGGCCTGACTTCAAAGGATCCCCGGGCGTCATACGCAGCTCCACTGATTTATAGCTGCCTGTTTATCACACCAAACCAATTTGGACTATTAAGGGTGGGTCAGGAATTCAGTGCATACAAGACGTCTTGTCAGTGTAACGCTGTGTTCTTAGGTGCCTGGAATTGATGCATTATGCAAGAAGAACACAGAGCATTAGATTTGATAGAAATGTGTTTGCACCACTTTTGATAAATCTCCCTCTATGTAGAAGCAAGCCTTTTTGCAAAGGAAAACTGACTTAGTTGCCCATAGCAACTAATCAGATTCCACCTTTCATTTTTCAGAGTTCCTTTAGAAAATGAAAGGATTAATCTGATTGGTTGCTATGGGCGACTAAGCCAATTCTCATTTGCACCAGTTTGATCAATCCCTCCATAATGATTTCATGCCCTAACAGAAATATATATATAAAATAAGTAAGAAACTGCTATACTTTCTGTACACCTCAGATGGTCACAGCTGGAGGGGCCCAGTGCCGTGCAGCTGGATCTACACCAATCAAAACGTCTGCCCTGTCACTATGACATACATACCTGCCATAGAGACCCGGCGACTGCTCTGGGACCCGAGAGGAAAGAGGGTCCCACCTTGAACTGCTTCTCCTGTTCCTGACACAGATTCACTGTCATTTCTGCTAGCCACCAGGGTGAACTCATTGCAAAGAGATTATTTACAGGGTCCATTACATGTAATGGTAACTGTATAAACTCCTATGCAGAGAGCTCCTCCTAGTGGTGGCTCCAGGCAGACAGTTTTATCATTTACTATGTGAATGGAAGCAGATTTCTCTATGTATTTCTGCCAGGTGTCTAGTGTAAAGAATAAGCGCCATGTTAATGAAATATTGTTCCACCTTTTCCAGCATAGAAGTTGAATGCATTGAATAAGAGTGACCTTTCTTTTTATTAACCCCTTCCCGACATGTGACGTACTAGTACGTCACATGTCCGTCTTTAAAGATAGCGACCGCAACCAGGTTCCTGCTGTTTCATACAGCAGACACCCGCTGTTAATGTCCGCAACCAGCAGTAATGCCAGTCGCTGACTTTTAACCCTTCAGATGCCGTGGTCAAATGTGACTACGGCATCTGGACGTGCTAAAATCTGATTGCTTGTTATAGTTCCCTATTAAAAAAAATATAAAAATTCAAATCACCCCCCTTTCCCCAAAATTCTAATATTAAAAATATACACATCTTGTGAGCATGGCCGCATGCGTAAACGCCCATACTATTAAAATATAAAAACCAGCGAGACGGGAAAAAAAGTAATTGCTTCTCCTCTCATGAAAAATTTGTCGTACACACCCCAAAAGGGTATCAATGAAAAGTATAGATTGCTATGCAAAAATGAGCCCTAAAAATGCTCCATATAAATAACTACAAAAAAGTTATAGGGGTCAGAATATGGAAAACCCACACAAATTTCACCCCTCTAGCTTGCTCTCCTTTCCTATTATTACCTCCTCCTCTCCCTCACAAATCTCGCTCCTGCACCGCTCCACACTTGTCCTGCACCTGCGCACTGCTGTGCCCATTATGGGCAGAGGAACAGCGAGTTGGACTGCGCATGTGCCGGTCCGTAGCTCGAAATCCAGCGGGCGGAAGTAACCAGCCGCTGCAGAGGACTGCAATGAAACCAAAGAAGGGGCGGGTCGGCGCAGCAGCGTCTTTCCTCTAGCAGGCGCGAGATTTGTGAGGGAGAGGAGGAGGTAATAATAGGAAAGGAAGGCAGGCCAGAGGGGTGAAATAGGTGTGGTTTTCCGGTCACATTGCCGAGGGGCCTGGGCACTTGCTGCAGTAACGCCGCCCCTGGGCGCTTGCCGAACCTCATTAGCATATGTTTTAAAAGTCTTTTTTGGAAGATCTCGGCGAGGGACAGCACAAATAAAGGTACCATTGTAATGTGGGCACCGGAGTCTATACCTGATCTGAGCGGTCTAAAAGGCTCAGATTAGGTGACAGATTCCCTTTAAGGGACCCCTGGTAGTACCCCGTCCGTTGCACACACACATTAGACTGTCAGCCAAACCTGTCATTCTTGGTTTGGTTAATGTGTGTGAGGGCCTTTAGTGATGGCCAATCCTCAGGGCTGATTGGTGAATCCGTTACTCCGCATCCCCAACAATCAGTTGTTCGGGTGTAGATTTGCTGGAACTACACAGTGGGAGCATTGTTATAGTAATGAGCGCCCTCCTCTACAAAGTTGCCGCAGTACGGTTTAGTTCCGCGGCTGACGCTACACCTAAACAGCTGATCAGCAGGGGTGCGGTATGACGGACCCACCGATCAGCTAGCCTATCCTCAGGGTAGGCCATCCATAACTGATCAGTGAGTCCGTCACTCCTCATCCCCACCAATCCGCTGTTCGGGTGTAGATTAGCTGGAACTACACAGTGGGAGCCGTGTTATAGTAGACAGTAACGGGCTGACGCTACACCCAAACAGCTGATCAGCAGGGCTGCGGTATGACGAACTGATCAGCTAGTGATGGCCTATCCTGAGGAAAGGCTGGAAAACCCCTTTAAGCATGATCTTGGTGGTAAGTGCATTCATCATAGTTTTGCCCCATATATTCTGCTGCCCTAGGCACCTGCCCACGGGTGCTTAGTCCTGCACATGGTAAGTGGGGATAATGTTACAGATTTTGCATTGGAGCTCAGGAACCTCGAGTTACGTCACTGGGTAAAATTGCCCATAATTCCCTGGGGAAGGGAAGAGCATTATGTAGGTGGTTGTAGGTAGTTGAGAAAAGGCACTTGATGGAACTGGTCAAAAATAAAACATCACATTTATTAAAAGTAAGTACTACCAAGGTCATCTAATGGTTTCTTTAAAATATGTTCTAGATTTCCTTCTAAAGCAGAAAATATAAACTTTGTCTGAAAATAGAAAGTCATCATAGAATAAGCTGAAGCACGCGGCTATAAACAGTTTATTTTCTGCCTGAAAACAAGTTATTAATAATGTCAGCATAGTGGAGTTTATACATAATAAATCATTCCTAGTTACAATTGCTACTAATAATAGAAATGCCTGATACATTTATAACCATAAGGGGGTGCGGGGTCGCATTGCCTTACACCCGAAATGATCAGCTCTCTACGGACTACAGAGACCAACATGGCGCAGATCATTTTCTTACAAGCTTAAAGTGGCACTGTACTTTCAGTAACATGTCACAGACATATCAACATTCAGATCGGTGGAGGGCTGAACGCTGAGACCCCCATCAATCTCTAGAAGAAGGGGAGAGAAGAGCTTGTTTAGCGCTTTCTTACTCCTCGCTGCAGGATAGCAAGCGAGACGGACTCAATAGAAAGTCTACGGGTCCGTCTCACTCCCGTCTCGTGCAGCGAGGAGAGACAGCTCGCTAAGCAAGCGCATCTCTCCTCTCCCCTCAATCTAGAAAGTCGTGAGGGTCTCAGCGCTCAGGTCCCATCAATCAAAACTTTTGATATGCCCCAAACCCTATAAAAAATTTACTGAAGGTACAGTGCCACTTAAAAATTGGTTTGTAACAGGATGGAGATACACACATTGTATATCACAGGGCACACCGGCTCCGTTTATGGCAGCCTGTATTCTGTGAAAGGCCTGCAGAGAAAGGCTGTTTGCAGAAGCCACTTGTTTATAAGAGGCTGTTTCTACAGGTCATAGATGGAACCTACAAAAAGGTATTCTGCTGTCTGTAAAATACGGAATTGAATCCCCTCTCAGCCCCTTTTATTAGTAATAGTACAATGACGAGCGAAAGGGTAACAATGTTTTGAACTTTTGACTTTCAGGCTCCATATCTCACCAATCACTACAACTTCGAACATGAGACTACCATCATTTTATAGACAATCATCTTGGCTATCTCCTACGTAAATTGGACTTGCAGTTATTTAGCATATGACTAGTCAGGCAGATTTTTGTCATCTAACTGCATTGTCACGGTTTTGCTTCTGGTGGTGGAACAATCTTTTTCTTCTTGAATACTACAAATTACAACCTGTTCTCCCATTCCCTAATAGCTTATTGTGTTATTAGGTTGATTCCCAAGCAAAAGATCACTGGTTCAAATCCAAGAGCAGCCATGAAGATTTCCCCAAAAAAGAGAAACAGCATCATCCAGCCTGTTGATAGCAGTATCTCAGCCAAGAAAATTGCCAAACTGCAGCATGTGAGCGCCATAACAGTTGGAAGAATACAAAATTAAGTCTGTCCATCCAATTCAAAGACAAAAAACTCAATTGCAAAACAGTACAGGCAATGCACTGAGCTGGCTTCTCCAGACTCCTCCCTGGAAGAAGGTGCTCTGATGAGAAAAGGCCTGAGCTAGCTGTCTGTCTTCTCCCTCAGAAGGGTGGGACCTTGGCAAAATGGCTGGTGGCCCAGGGTCTATGGCTCTTTTATTTGGCTGTCTCCCTGCTCAAAGGGCTAGGGGCCCAGGTTCTGTGACAGAGTATCCCCCTCTCAGCGTCCTCTTTTGTTCACTCATACAGTCTCGCAGAGTCTCTCTTACTGAACACTGGTTCCTATCTGCAGACAACCAGGGGCTCTGATGGCTCTGCTTTTATACAGTTTCTTATTGAGCTAGAACCTTCTAGTGGGAGGGGTGGAGTGGAGAAGTGCAGCCATACAGTGTCACGGCTGGTTGTGGGGGAAACACCCAGCCGTGCGGTGCCAGGAGATGGTAGCGTTACCCCTTGGCCGGGACCACAGAGTTAGGGAGCAGGTCACCTCCTATTGCGTCCCTAACGCTGACCCTGTCTCCTATCAGTATGAGCCGACCTTGATGGTAGGAGGACTCATACGCCGGAACCTTACAGTCCCTACGAGCCCTCAAGTCGGCCCTGTACTAGGGGACAGAGTCAGACGCCCTACTCCTCCTAGGCACGGAGGAGCAGGGGTCTCAACGGCCAAGCAACACAGGGGGAACATCAACAGACATATGGAAATGACAGGTAAGTGAGACTAGTCCTGCACTTACCTGCCACAGACACACAAACCTGGAACCCATGAACCATAGTTTTAACTGACAATGGTTTATGACCAGAAGGATGGTCCCCACCAGGCAGATGGAGGAGACAGGAGGCTGCTCCAGCCAGCATGACTGAGAGCAACCTACTGAACCCAGCCAGGGACTGAGGCTTTAAAGGCCAAGAGGCCCCACCCAACGATCAGCACACACCCAGTGAAGTCACACACACTGGGAAGGGAGTTAACCCTTCCAGCAACACAGAAGGGAAACTCACATAAAGGGGAAAGCACACAACCTCACTCACCTGTCTCCGACGACAACGGCATGCGTGGCAACCGTGTCCTCCAGAACAGCCAACAGGCCGAGACACTTCCACAGCATGCAAACATCGCCAGACGTTGCCGCGGACAACCGCAGGTGAAGGGAGGAGTCCAGGTGCATATTAAACATCACCTCGTGCACAACAAACAACACAAAGTGCACACAGACATACAAACGGGCATTCACACAAAACCCGTTGCCAAGGGCAACCGCACGCACACTTGTTGTCCGCGGCAACCGCACCTGAGGCAAACAACTAAGTGCCCCAGCTGCGGTTGACGAACTCCCAAACCGCTGGCAACAGCATGCGGCACCCAAGGAGTCACGACCATGACCAAGGGTCGTGACATACAGAAGCAATGTTGCAAATACAGTCTGCCATAGACTTGCATTGAGGTAGAATACAAATCAATGGGGTTGACTAAGCCATTTTCAGATGTAAACAACAGTCTAGAAGAGCTTAACCCTTTCAGCCCATTGGGATTTTTCATTTTTGCTTTTCAGTTTTTTCACTCCCTCCCTTCCTGCGGGACAAGTTGTACTTTCTAAAAGCACCATTTATTGTTGCTTACAATGTGGTGGGAAGCTGGAAAAAATTCCAAATGGGGTGGAATTGCTAAATCATCACAATTCTGATGCAGCTTTTATGGGGGGAGGGGGTTTTAAGGCATTCCATGAGCTGTATAAAAAGGTCTTTGCCTACGATTACAGCGATTACACATTTTTATGGTTTTCTTGTGTTTTGATAATGAAAATAAATTCAAGCTTTGGGGGGGGGGATTTATTTTCATCACAATATTCTGACCCCCATAATTTATTTTTATTCTAGGGAAAGAGGAGCGGGTTGGCCAGCACTGCTCACATGAGAAATGCTGACCAATTCTAGGGCACGGCTTTACAAGCAGGAATTGTCTTGGACCACAAAATATGACAGAAGAGGAGCCCAGGATTAGGTGTATCTGCAGCTGAAAAGAGGAAAAGGAAGGCATCAGGCAGGTAAGTGTTCTGTTCGATCCCTAGTTAATGTGATTTTATTTTTTCTTGAACTGGAGGATCATTGAAAGCTGCGTCTGTGTAATACAATAATGCCAACATCCTTGACAGCCAAAGATGCTGCTCTGGCTAATAAACGCCCCCCTCACTTAAACTCCTTGAGGAAGATTTATCAAAACTGGCGGAAAGTAAGATTGGCTTAGTTGCCCATAGTAAACAGTCAGATTCTACCTTTAATTTTTCACAGCTCCTTTGGAAAATAAGAGGCAAAATCTTATTGGCATATGTCCTAACTTTAGAAAACCGCAAAGAGGGACAATATGTGCAGCAATGCCTCCACATAGTAATTATTCCCCCTTTGTTGCGAGCACACAGTAGTAATGTCCACACTGTGCCTCCTTCACAGTAGTTATGCCCAGATATTTGCCTCCCTCACAGTAGCTATGCCCAGATATGTGTCCCCTCACAGTAGCTATGACCAGATATGTGTCCCCCTCACAGTAGTTATGCCCAGATGGGCCCCATCATAGTAGTTATTAGTGTTGAGCGAGCATGCTCGGCCGAACACTGCATGTGCTCAAGCGCGAAGTTCTCGAGTCAGTGTATTTAAATCTAATTTAGCCTCTATTTCTATGCAGAAGATTGCTGTACAGTGAGGGAATCCCTCAGTGTGAATCTGCAGCTTAGGAGTCCCTGCCCTGATTCCATATATAGCTATATTCATATATGGAGACAGTGCTTGGGGCACCCCAGTTTATTTAAGTGTATGTATTTCAGAAACGTTTATCCCGGGATTCGAACTCACAACCTTTTACATTAGAGGTAAGGCACTTAACCACTCAGCTATAATAGCTACATAGCCAGTTACTTAATAATAATAATAAATGAATAAAATAAATAAATAAAAATATATGAGACTTCTACTGTACTGTACTTTTTTTTAATTTTTTTTGACTGGCTGTGCAGCTATATAATGTAGTTGTTAAAGTTCTGGGCTATGATGCAGAAGCTGTGAGTTCAAATACCATATATATATATATATATATATATATATATATATTTATATATATATATATATATATATACATATATATATATATATAAAATCATACTTCTGATATATATGACTGCATAATAAGTGGGAAACTACTACTGATGTTTTAAGCCATAATATATTTACATATACTATAATGAATTATGTATTCTCAATATATAATAGTATGTGTAAATATATTATAGCTAAAAACCTATATATATATATATATATATATATATATATATATATATGCCTAAATTAAGTTTAGCCTCTATTTCAAACTTTTTCAGAAATAGAGGTTAATATAGATTTATATATTTTATATTTTTTTTGTAATTGTAAAAAATGTATGGCACAAAATAAATGTGTAGTTATATATAAAAAAAATAAATAAATATATATATATATATATATATATATAAAAATTATATATATATATATATATATATATATATATATATGTTTAAATAAAGTTTAGCCTCTATTTCTGAAAATGTTTGTGACAAGATTTAAAACTTACAGCTTCTACTTCACAGCCCAGAACATTAACCACTACACTACCCGTATTTTTCGCCCTATAAGACGCACTGGCCCATAAGACGCACCTAGGTTTTTGAGGAGGGAAAAAAAATAATTTTTAACCAAAAGGTGTGCTTTTGGTGGGTTTTGAACTAATGGTGGTCTGTGCATGACACACTGTTATGAAGGGGACCTGTGGGTGGCACTGTTATGGGGGGATCTGTGGATGGTACTGTTATAGGGGGATCATTGGATGGCACTGTTATGGGGGGATCTGTGGATGGCACTGTTATGGGGGATCTGTGGATGGCACTGTTATGGGGGATCTGTGGATGGCACTGTTATGGGGGGATCTGTGGATGGCACTGTTATGGGGGGATCTGTGGATGGCACTGTTATGGGGGGTGATCTGTGGATGGCACTGTTATGGGGGGATCTGTGGATGGCACTGTTATGGGGGGTGGATCTGTGGATGGCACTGCTATATATGTGTCACCCACAGATCCCCCACCCCATAACAGTGCCATCCACATATCCCCCACCCCATAATAGTGGCATCCACATATGCCCTAATATACCATAGCTAAACCTGTGGGAGGGAGGAGGGGCCGGTGTCATGCAAATTCCGTAACTCACTGATGTCACGTGATGTGCCTGTGCCGCTTACTTTATGAATGAAGTAGGCGGCACAGGCAAGTGACGTCAGTGAGTTACGGCCGGCCGCCCGCCCGCCCTGCTCTACCTGCTACAGGACATTTAGTAAGTACAGTAGTAAAGATGGGGCTGGGGATCGGAACGTCAATTAAAGCTATTATTATAAAATGTTTAAGCAATAAAGCAGTGAGTGAGCGGCAGGGCCGGAGTACAGTGACTGCACCGCCCCGCCGCATTTGCAGGACACCGGCCCCTCCTCCCTCCCCCATCCAGCTGATACATCGCAGTCTGCAATGCTGCAGCATCGCAGACTGCGATGTAAAATGGCAGCATTTACCCCATAAGACGCAGGGGCATTTCCCCCCCCCCACTTTTGGGGGGGGGGGAGTGCATCTTATTGGGTGAAAAATACGGTATATAGCTGCATAGCCAGTCACTTAAAAAAAAAAAAAAAAATATGAGACTTCTACTGTATAGGTCTCAGCAGAAGTACAGTACAGTAGAAGTCTAATTTTTTTTTGCAACTGGGTATGCAGCTATTAAAGCTGTGTGGTTAGGTGCCTTGCCTCTAATACAGAAGGTTGTGAGTTTGAATTCTGGCAGAAACTTTTCTGAAATACAGGCTAAATTAGATTTAAATACACTGGGGTGTCCCCAAGCACTGACTCCATATATGGACATAGATATATATGGAGTCAGAGCAGGGACTCCTAAACGGAACTAGAGTCCTAACACCCTCCCCTCTTCAGAGCAGGGGGTGCCTGGGGTTGACTTGCATTGTGCTCCGCACCTGAGCATCGCGAACTGAGCACTTTGGTGCTCGATCAACACTAGTAGTTATCTCAAGATATGTGCCCCTCACAGCAGTTATGCCTAGATATGTGCTCCCCCCACAATAGTTATGCCAAGATATGTGCCTCCTCACAGGAAGCCAAAAAAAACAAACAGCAAAAACTTACCTGGTTCCTTTGATGCTCAGAGCTCAGCAGCCAGGGCTCCCCAACAACAGCAGGCAGAATATTGTCACAAGAGCAAAAAACAAGCAATGCAACAGCACTCTGCAAACACAAATAACAAGGTAAATGCAACAGTGCCATACTCACTATAGAAAATATAAAATGCTAATGCTGCGTTATAAATGTGAGATTCTTGGCAAATACATTTTCTACAAAATGATTTGTGCCCGTCTGCCGGCGTTAAGGTGATCTCTTTAAGACGGGAACTTAACACTAAATACCACATTTACTGATGCCATACTGGCCTCCATTAAATTCTAGGAATGCAGGCTCCACATGCATGCTGAACCCACACTATAATGTACCTCTTTGGTGCCTGTCACACATCGTGCTGCTGTGTAGTAGAAGGATGAGCAGAGGCTGATTCCTGGTCTATATCTCTCCTTCTATACAGACCAGCAGTGGGATGTGTGACAGATATTGTGCTGCTGCTGGGGAGTGCCGGCAGCTGAGCTGGATGGTGAATCGGGGAGTGGATGGCTCCCTGCTTCACCATTACAGTCAGCTGAGAGTGAGACATACCTGAGCCGTTCTGGAACCGTGGGACAGCCACTGAAATCTGGGACTGTGCCGCCAGATCCCGGATAGTTGAGAGGTATGCTGATTGCTTTCTATGGCAACTAAGTAAGTATTCATTTCCACTAGTTTTCATAAGTCTGCCCCGCCTTACGTCTTTATAGAACATATGAAAATGGCTTAGTCGTGTGGACTGTTTGGACTGTCGTGTGGACAGTTTGTATTTTGCGATCCGTAAAATGTGGCTCTGCAAAAAATACGAATGACGTCCGTGTCGCAACTGTTATTTTTTTGCAGACTCATTGTAACAATGTCTATTATGCTACATGCACATGACCGTATGTGTTTTGTGGTCTGCAAATTGCGGATCCGCCCCAAAAAATGTATGACATCCGTATGCCATCCGTTTCTTTTGCGGATCCATTGTAACAATGCCTAAAACAGACAAGAATAGGACATGTTCTATTTTTTGGGGGGGCTACGGAACGAACATACTGACACGGTGTGCTGTCTGCATTTTTTGCGGACCCATTGAAATGAATAGGTCCGCATCCTATCCGCAAAAAAACAGAACGGACATGGAAACAAACGTGTTCTATCATTTTTGCAGGGCTGCGGAATGGACATACAGAGGCGGACAACAAACGGTGAGCCTTTTTTGCTGCCCCATTGAGATGAATGGGTCCGCATCCGATTCACATTTTTTGTGGACCAAAAATATGGTCCCTCTCTAAATACAATGATTTTTTATAATTTTTTAAAAAATTTATTAGAAGTGATCTACAAATCTGAATGCGTGCAGAAAGAGAAGACAACCAGACAGTTACTGCAGTAGATTATATCTGGTGATCGGCCCAAACAACCAGACTGGCGTGTGTGTATCATGCCATCATTGTAAAAATGGAAACTCTGTGCTCCATTCAGGAAATATGGCTCTAGCGCGGACTTCACCTTTACAATGTTTATGTAATGCAGACAAGCGAATTACACTACAGTAAATGATCTAAGCTTATTTTTAGCAAAGCAAAACAGATGCCAAAGCACAAAGAATTAGTTGCAGATGCCAAGTTAACTTTCTGCCGACGTGAGGAGCATAAGTAAGTTAGGAGCCTCCATGGCAGACGCTGTCCATTTTTTATGGGAATAATAGCGCTCATGACATATTATTTTCCCCATGAAAGCAACATACGTCTCAGAGGAACCCAACAAACCCCTTTACAAGTCAATGGTGTCTGTTGTGTGCTGCTGGTGTCCGTCTTATGACGAATATGGCACTCTGGAGAGGTTTCGCTTTATAACAACACATATGGGGATAAAAGTCTTAGGGCTCATGCACAAGACCGTATATATTTTGCGGTGCGCAAAAAACGGATCTGCAAAAAATACAGATGACGTCCGTGTGCATTCCGTATTTTTTGGAACGGAACAGCTGGGCCCTAATAGAACCGTACTATCCATATCTGTAATGCGGATAATAATAGGACATGTTCTATTTTTTTGTGGAACGGAAATATGGACATACAGAAACGGAATGCACACAGATAACTTCCGTTTTCTCTGCAGACCCATTGAAATAAATGGTTCCGCATTTGGTCTGCCAAAAAAAAAAAAAAAAAAACGGACACGGAAAGAAAATACGTTTGTGTGCATGAGCCCTTGGGCTGGATTCACACTTGACCCTATTAGCTGCAGATTTTCTGCAGCAGAAAATCTGCAGCATTACTGCTTCTAATCTGCAGCAAAGGGTGCACACGCAGGCTGCAGATTTGTTGCAGAAAACAACATATAGTTGCAGTGTCATTCTTTGCATTGAACTCCACAATGAAATCTGCAGGATAAGGGCTCTTTCACACGAGCGTGTCCCTTGCAGGAATCACGCCCTGTGTGAGAGAGAGATCGTACGGTCTGGACTTGCAGGAGCGCACGGCGTTATCGTGATTGATAATACTGTGTGCTTCTGCATGACCTTTCCGTAACGGAATCATACTGACAGCTTTATGTCAGTATGTTTTGGTGCAAAATAGTTAAAAAATGTGTCCCACATCAGATAAGACACAGTTTTGGAACAAAATGGGCTTAAAAATAGGCCCAAATACATTCATATATGGGGCCCAAAGTCCTTGGAGTGCATCAAAGTGAAAGCTCATTTCATTTTTAAAGGGCAATTTCCTTTTATTCACAACTGAATTTCCAGTATGGGTTCTGTTTAGGTCTGCGTACCGCAGTGCCACCTACTGGCAAATCCTTGAATTGTAAAATGTATCCTTTTCATCAATTTGTGCAATCTTTCTAAAAAGCATAACGCTGGAATCACACGTGTTTTCTTGTGACAGTTTATAATATGTTTTTCTTTAGGTAAACACAGGAGGGGATACAAAAAGAGAAGTGTCAATGTTTCCAGCCTTATTGAAATGCAGTAAATATGCACATTACGTCATAGTTACAGATGTTAAGCTGTGTTAACATCACATTGTTGTCCAAGGTTTAACATATATGTTGGGGAAAAAAGGATGCAAAAGCATAGTATACTACACATTTCTATCCTGCAGAGTTTGGCTATATATGTCTGGGCAATTGGCATTTATCTTTGCATGGACGTTTCTAAATATTTAGCATGCAGCTGTGGTAGCAGGGTGCTTGCTGTCAGTGACAGCATGGCTCCCTGTAGAGAAGGTGGAGATGTTCCTTTCTTACCCGTCACTGAACACAGTGCATAGAGATCAAGAAGCTACAATGCTGCTTCTCGATCCAGTCCTGGCAATCATGTGATCGCTGGGAGCCAGGTACCTGCATAAGCTGCTGGGACTCAGCAGACCCAGATTACCTATGAAATGAGGCAGTAGAGCCCTGTACAACCTTTCTGGGGGCAGTTTCCCCCCTAAATTCAGCACAAAAAAAAATTGTTTTACATTAAATGTCCCCCAAAGGTATTGTATGACCTTGTGCACAGAGTGCAAAAAAACAAAACAAAAAACAACAGCTTCTAACCCCACTTATGACAACTATAACCCTTATATCCCATATATCAAAATTATTGTTATGGACAGGGGGCATAACATATTTTTTTGCCCTATAACAAGCATTTTCCCACTAACACGCACTGACATTTTTTACCCACCTTTAAGGAAAAAAGTGCGTTTTATATCTCAAATTTTCTGGGTACAAAAAAAAACAAAAAAAAAATTAATTGAAAATGGCATCAAAATATAGCCCCGTGTAACACCAAAATGGCATAAAAACTTCATGGCTTTCCAAGACACATGTACTTCACAAAAGTTCAAAACCGGGTCCAGAAGAGGGATAAATGGCCCACTGTTAAAGTGGTTAAACAGATCCTTTTTTTTTTTTTTTTTAAACAATGAAACCCTATGGCTACTGACAAAACTGTATGGCATCCGTCGGAGGCATCTATTTAATGTATATGTCGTGTATACTAAAAATGTGGGACCAAATGTGAACACAGTCATAGGGCTCATGCACACTACTGTATATATTTTCCACATCCGATCCTCATTTTTTACAGACAAGGATAGGACTGTTCTATAGAGGGCAGGACATTCCGCTTCTCAAAATGCGGAATGCACACGGCTGGTATCTGTGTTTTGGAGATCCGCAATTTCCCGACCGCAAAACAAGCTACTGCTGTCTGCATGAGAACTATGTCAAATATAGATCACTAACTTTAGAGTTTAGCAATTTTTATAAGACAGTCTCTACATTATACTGGTTACAGTTTGTGATGTTTGTGCTATTTTGCTCCTGGTAACGTTATCAATCTTTGATGTTAGTCTTGCTGAATTTCCTGCAACTAACAGAATGTCCATATGATCTTCTGTAAATTAAAGAGGACCTATCACCAAGGGAGCAGTTAGTGTCCACAAAGAAAATAATTCTGTAAATATACTGTAAGTGATCAAAAATGTAAAATAAAATGATAACAATCTTCATACACCACACAATTATTCCCAGTTGCAATATAGAAAGTTCAGACTATGGTATAAGTGACCAAATGATAATGGGACTAGGAATTATAGTAAAGAAAACTTTTTAAAAACCCCAATCACACCACCCGTCCCAATTTTACACATAAAAACAATAATAAAAAAATAAACATGCTGTATTGGTATCAGACTATTAACACGTAGAAATATTTATCATGTGCTGTGAATGATGGAAGAGGAATAAAATTAAAAACTGCATTTTTTTTGTCCATCTCTATTTTTTTTCAAAGGGTTCAATTTTTTTCTAAAATTTTAAGAATTGTTTTTTTTTTTCAGTTTTACCCCACCAAGGATTTTTCCCCATTTGTCATAAGCTAGGATATGGTAAATTAAGGGGGGTACTATAAAAAAAAATTGTCCCAGAAAAAGTCTAAAGAAAATATTTAAAAAATGATGGCTCTTGGAAGGTGGGAATGAAAAATAAATAAATGAAAAGACGAAAAATAAAATTGTCCGGGTCTTTTAGGCAGTGTTGTATTTGGGTTCCTTGGGCCTACTACAGGAAATTATCAAACTAATCTACCAATAAAGGTTTAGAAAAAAAGAAATACATCCTATCGGCAAGTGATTGGTTCCAAAGGTAGTCCAATATATTTTTTTCTCCTAGACCTTTGGGTGGCACTATAGCAGGCATGGCCAACCTGCGGCTCTCCATCTGTTGTAAAACTACAACTCCCACCATGCCCTGCTGTAGGCGGTTAGCTGTAGGCAGTCTGGGCATGCTGGGGGTTGTAGTTTTGCAACAGCTGGAGAGCCTCAGGTTGGCCATCCCTGCACTAAAGCATTAGCATTTGAACCATTGGATCTGGTTCTAAGGTGGGGCAGTTCAATCCTGCCTTAAGAGCTCATACCTTGGCGGTATAGTTGTCACGAAATATCACAGCTGCCCTCATGTTATGCTCATTTTAGTATCAGGTGGGAAAACGTTCAGAAAAGATCATAGAGCTTTCTAACATGGATTTTCAAAGTAAGTACACCAGCCTCATCAGGTTTAAGGGATCTGTTTAACAATGTATGCAGTTTGCATTGTGGTGACAGATCCTCTTTAACCCATGTGACTAATACTCCTGAACAACCAAAAAAGATGAGCAACTCCTTGGACCTCAACCCCCACAGAGAAATATACGCACTACATGGTACTCGCTGAAATCGATGAACTGAATCTGTAATGCATGTACATGCTAAGTCTTTAAATGACAGAGGCACTCTTTGTAGCCACACTCCATTCCACTCCACTGTGGCTTAGGGAGGTTATAAAGTATGGACTAGAGTTGAGCGGACACCTGGATGTTCGGGTTCGACGGGTTTGGCCGAACTTCACAAAAAAGTTTGAGTTCTGGACCCGAACTTGACCCCGAACCCCATTAAAGTCAATGGGGACCTGAACTTTTGAGCACTAAAATGGCTGTAAAAAGTCACGGAAAGGGCTAGAGGGCTGCAAATGGCAGCAAAATGTGGTTAAGAGCATGGTAAGTACTCCTCAAACAAATGTGGATAAGGAAATGACTTAAAATAACATAAAATACGTAAAAATAAAAAATAATAATCTTGATCTAGGAGGAGGAGGTCCATACGGACTAGGAGGTTGAGGAGGCGGTGGATGTGGCGGTGTAGGTGGAAATGGCGGTGGAGGAGGTAGCCAACACTGTTTTTTTGTTTCATTTTTTAATTTAATTTGTTTATAATTTTTTTTGTTTAAATGTTAAAACATTCGGAAATACAGTCCTGATCAAAAGTTTAAGACCACTTGAAAAATGGCAAAAAATAATATTTTACATTGTTGGATCTTAACAAGGTTCCAAGTAGAGCTTCAACATGCAACAAGAAGAAATGGGAGTGAGACAAAACATTTTTGGAGCATTTAGGACCCCATGCCTTTAAAAGGCCAAATCTGTGCAAAGATGTGGATTCATTGTCATTTTCTGTCAGGTAGTCACACGTTGTGAAGGAAAAGGCAAAAAAACTCTCCCTTTTTGAACGTGGTCAGGTTGTTGAACTGCATAAGCAGGGTCTCTCACAGCGTGCCATCGCTGCTGAGGTGGGACGCAGTAAGACAGTCATTTGGAATTTCATAAATGATCCTGAGGGTTATGGAACAAAAAAGTCAAGTGGAAGACCCAAAAAAACTTCATCAGCACTGAGCCGGAGGATCCAATTGGCTGTCTGTCAAGACACTGGACGATCCTCGACCCAAATCATGTCCCTTACTGGTGCTGACTGCAGCCCCATAACCATCAGACGGCATCTGAGACTGAAGGGCTTCAAAAGCAAAAAACGTCTTCAAAGACCTCGTCTCCTTGAACGCCACAGAACTGCTTGTTTGGACTTTGCAAGAGAGCCCCAAACATGGGACATTCAAAGGTGGAAGAAAGTTTTATTCTCTAATGAGATTTTTTTTTACCTTGGTGATTATTTCCAACGTTACTGGCATGACAAGCAGATCCCACCTGAGATGTTTTCTACGCGCCACAGTGGAGGGGGCGCCATAGTGTCCTGGGGTGCTTTTTCCTTCAGTGGAACAATGGAGCATCAGGAAGTGCAGGGGCGCCAAACAGCCGCTGGCTATGTCCAGATGTTGCAGAGAGCATTCCTCATGACTGAGGGCCCTCGTCTGTGTGGTAACGACTGGGTTTTTCAACAGGACAACGCTACAGTACACAATGCCCGCAGGACAAGGGACTTCTTTAAGGAGAATAACATCACTCTTTTGGCCCATCCTGCGTGTTCCCCTGATCTAAATCCAATTGAGAACCTTTGGGGATGGATGGCAAGGGAAGTTTACAAAAATAGACAACAGTTCCAGACAGTAGATGGCCTTCGTGTGGCCGTCTTTACAACTTGGAAAATGTTCCCACTCACCTCATGGAAACGCTTGCATCAAGCATACCGAAACAAATTTTTGAAGTGATAAACAATAACAACAGAGCTACTCATTACTGAGTTCATGTTTGGAAGTTGGATTTCTGTTTTGGGGGGGGTTTTGTTTTGTTTTTTGGAGGTGTGGTCCTAAACTTTTGATCAGCTGAAAAACAGCCTGTTTCAGTTTATTCATTGTTTTCATTAAATTGAATGCTCAAAAAATGTTTTGTCTCATTCCCATTTCTTCTTGTTGCATGTTGAAGCTCTACTTGGAACCTTGTTAAGATCCAGCCATGCTAAATATGTTTTTCTGCTATTTTTCAAGTGGTCTTAAACTTTTGATCAGGACTGTATAACTTGTGATCTTGTGATAACCCCCTCCAGCCGTGCTAAACAAATGTTCAGACAATACACTGGCTGCAGGGCAGGCCAGCACTTCCAAGGCGTAAAGGGCAAGCTCAGGCCATGTGCCCAATTTGGAGACCCAGAAGTTGAAGGGGGCAGACCCATCAGTCAGTACGTGTAGGCGTGTGCACACATACTGCTCCACCATGTCGCACGTCCCCGTGATGTCCACAATCCAATTGGATATCTTCTCTATCAACTTTCGATGTTCTTTTCTGCGCCTACCATGGTGATCACGGGTAGCGGGGAATCAGGGTTCCAGGCCGTAGGGGGAGCCTAAGAAAGGGATACCACATCCAAGGGAGGTCAATGGATGAAATTAAATGTGATCGAGCGGAAATGTGGGACAAATTATTGAAGCCGAAGCTTCCAAGTAAAGGAGGGGGCACGGGGCAATTACCCACTCCTGACTCGGGAAGGCATTGATGATAAATAACAATGCAGGACTCTTAAGATGCCCTGTTATTGGAATGATTAATAAAAAATTACAGAGAATGTCACTGGGGTATTTAGGATTTTGAAACGTTAGACAGGAGAGGCCCTGCTGCCGCTTTGTTGACTCTAGATAACTTCTGCCTGATCGCCTGTCCCCAATCCAATTGGGTATCTTCTCTATCAACTTTCGATGTTCTTTTATGCGCCTACCATGTTAATCACGGTCAGCGGCAAATCAGGGTTCCAGGCCGGAGAGGGAGCGCGAGAAAGGGATACCACATCCAAGGGAGGTCAGTGGCTGAAATGTGATCGAGTGGAAATGTGGGACAAGTTGTTAAAGCGGAAGGATCGAATGAAAGGAGGTGGCGCGCGTCCATTAAAGACGAATTTTAGAAATTTAAGTCCCTGTCACCTATGCAGAGCAGGGGTTTATTCTCTGCAAAAATGTGTTCATGTCACCCACCAATTGAACAGACGATTTTACAAAAATTTCGGTCCCTGTCACCTATGCAGAGCAGTGGTTTGTATATGGCAAAATTGGTAAAATGTCACCTGACAATGTAACAGACAATTTTTAAAAATGTATGTCCCTGTCACCTATGCAGAGCAGGGGTTTATTCACGGCAAAAATTGAAAAATGTCACCCAAGAATGTAACAGACGCTTTTGCACCCTGCTCCCTCTTTTGCTGTGCTGGTGCCACTGTGCGACCACCGCCTCTTCCTCCGAACTAGACAGGTCACTCACATGACCTTGATTCCATGTGGGGTCGAGGACCGAGACGTGCTGCGGTGGTCCTCCCATGTACTCATCCTGAAACATAAGTGGTTGGGCATCGGTGCACTCAATCTCTTCCACTTCTGGGGCAGGGCTAGGTGGATGGCCCTGGGAAACCCTGCTAGCAGAGTCATCAAAAAGAAGAAGACACTGCTCTATGACTTGGGGCTCAGACTGCTTGGCTGATTTGCAAAGGGGTGAGGTGAAAGACTGATGGCCATGAGTTGCAGGTGCCAACTCTGATCTTTCAGCAGGAGACAATGTGAAGGAACTGGAGGCACTGTCAGCCACCCAATCTACTATCGCCTGTACTTGCTCTGGCCTCACTATTTGTAGAGCCGCATTTGGCCCTACCAAATAACGCTGAAGGTTCTGTCGCCTACTCGCACCTGAGGAAGGGGTTTCACTTGCGCGTGTAGCTGGAACAGATCGACCTCGTCCTCTCCCTGCAACAGGAGCCCCACCAACACAAGCAGCACCACGACCTGGGCCACGTCCCTTATTTGACGCTCTCCTCATTCTTTGCGTTCACCCACCAAACTAACAGATGGTTTATGTCAGGCGACAATGTATACGCCAATAGTCAACAATTAAGTTCACTGAGAGTAAGGCAGTGTCGGTGTCATAAAGAGGAAAAATTTCTTGAGGTCACACAACAGTGTGAAAGGCAATTTTTATACCATTACTTCACGGTCACAAATAATTTTAATTTGTCAACCCACAATGTAACTTCAGTATTGACTGGTTGTATTTGACTGTGACAAATTCAGCAAAGGCCCCAGATGTAGGATCTTGCTCAACATTGATGTATTTTTAAACCCAGAATATAACTGCAGTATTTAAGGCGTGATTTGGACTGTCAGAAATGCAGCAAAGGCCCCAAAAGTAGTGTCTTGCACAAAATGGGTGTTTTTTTAAACCCTGAATATAACTGCAGTGTTTAAAGCTTGTATTTCACTGTGACAAATGCAGCAAAAGCCCCAGATGTAGGGTCTTGCAAAAAATGGGTGTTTTTTAAACCCAGAATATAATTGCAGTATTTAAAGCTTGTATTTCACTGTGACAAATGCAGCAAAGGCCCAAAATGTATTATCTTGCAAAAAATTGGTGTTTTTTTAAACCCAGAATATAACAGCAGTATCTAACGCTTGTATTTGACTGTGACAAATGCAGCAATGGCCCCAGATGTAGGGTCTTGCAGAAAAAGGGTATTTTTTTTAAACCCTGAATATAATTGCAGTATGTAAAGCTTGTATTTCACTGTGACAAATGCAGCACAGGCCCCAGATGTAGGGTTTTGCAAAAAAAATAAATTGTGTTTTTTTAAACCCAGAATATGATTGCTGCATTTGTCACAGTGAAATACAAGCTTTAAATACTGCAATTATATTCTGGGTTTAAAAAAACACACTTTTTTTTTTTTGCAAGACCCTACATCTGGGGCCTGTGCTGCATTTGTCACAGTGAAATACAAGCTCTAAGTACTGCAAAGGCCCCAGATGTAGGGTCTTGCAAAAAATGGGTGTTTTTTTAAACCCAGAATATAATTGCAGTATTTAAAGCTTGTATTTCACTGTGACAAATGCAGCTAAGGCCCCAGATGTAGGGTCTTGCAAAAAATGGGTGTTTTTTTTTAAACACAGAATATAACAGCAGTATCTAGCGCTTGTATTAGACTGTCAGAAATGCAGCAAAGGCCGCAACTGTATTATCTTGCCCAAAATTGGTGTTTTTTTATACCAGAATATAACAGCAGTATCTAACGCTTGTATTTGATTGTGACAAATGCAGCAAAGGCCCCAGATGTAGGATCTTGCAAAAAATTGGTGTTTTTTTAAACCCAGAATATAATTGGAGTATTTAAAGCTTGTATTTCACTGTGACAAATGCAGCAAAGGCCCCAGATGTAGGGTCTTGCAAAAAATTGGTGTTTTTTTTTAAACCCAGAATATAACTGCAGTATTTAAAGTTTGTATTTTACTGTCACAAATTCAGCAAAGGACCCAAAATGTATTATCTTGCAAAAAATTGGTGTTTTTTTAAACCCTAAATATAACTACAGTATTTAAACCTTGTATTTGACTGTCACAAATGCACATATGCTGTGCTGGTACAGTGAACTTGCGCAAAATGGCCGCCGATGCCCACCTAACTAACAGACGGATAAAAGTTATTTTTTGTGCCACTGGGCTCACGGCAGGGTAAAAAAATGGTGCACTGCACCCACAAAACAAAATCGCTGTAGATCGCAGAGTTAACAAGCATATCTGATAACAAATTCTTTCCTGTTCTCTCCCTCACAGCAGCAGCATTCTATCCCTACACTAGTAAGAGCAGAGTGACGTGCAGCGATACGTGACTCCAGCTTATATAGAGTCTGGGTCAAATGCTGCATGGCTGTGATAGCCTCTAAGGGCACACAAGCTAAATGCTTGTTGATTGGCTGCTCTGCAGCCTTTCAAAAAGTGCCATTAACTCGACGAACACCGAACTCCAACCCAAACTTTTACTGAAAAGTTCAGGTTTGGGTCCGGGGTCTAAAAATCCTAAAGTTCAGTACGAACCCAAACTTTACAGTTCGGGTTTGCTCAACCTTATTATGGACTCTATAATAAGTTATTTCAAAAAAATAGTTATCTTAACCTAACACCTACGATAATAATACAATTTTAAAAAATGAACTTATCATGGTGTATACTTGTTTTTTCCCCAAAGCTACGTCTAGGGCAAGTGTGGGGAATTTTCTTTTGAAAATTACCTTTTTATTTTTACACTTTAAGGAAAAGCTAGGGCTCATGCCCACGACCGTTGCCCCACCGTGGCTGTATTTTGCGGCCTGCATACGGCGGGTCCACAATACACGGGGCACCGGCCGTGTGCATTCCGCATCACGAATGCGGACCCTTTCACTTGAATGGGTCCGCAAATCTGGATATGCTGTGCGGAATGGAACCAAGGAACCGTTCCGTGCTTCCATTCCGCAAAAAAGTAGTGCATGCACTACTTTTTTGCAGTGCGGACCATCAGATGCGGATCGCGGACAGCATTCAAGTGAATGGGTTTGTGATCCGCATGCAGCTGCGTCACGGTCATGCACGTGCATTGCGGACCGCAGCACGGGCACTGAGCATGAGCCCATATAAAGCACATACAGTATAGTATACCTAGAACTGGCATGATGGCCATCAGCACAGCTACTTCTGTCTGCATTCACACAATATAAGTGCTGTAAGGATTCTTTCACACATAGTTTTGTTTCTGGTGTTTTTTTAGGGGAGGAGGCTAACCCCCCCCCCCCCCCCCCCAAAAAAAAAAAACTGTGGGTTTTTAGTTTTTACAACATTTGTTGATGTGTTTTTCCCATATAGTCTGTTTTAGCATCTGGTGGTTTTTAGTAGTGTTTTTTTGAGTCATTTCTTTTTTTTCTTTTACAATAAAGTATATACCCCCATGTGATGTCACTTTCTCTGTAGAGCTGTATGGGGGGAAAAAAGCAGTGTTAAAAAAAAAATAAAAATACAGCAAATACGCCATTTAAAAAGGTCAGCATAAATTGTATGGACGCTTATTGAAGCTGCAAAAAAATATGAGAAAATGCCAGGCATTGGAGGTCAAAAAATGCCATGCTGCGATTTGAATATTTTTTTTTAATGCAGCAAACACCAGCAAAAAAAAACTAAAAAACATAAAAATGCCCAAAAAAAACTATGTGTGACACTGGTTTAAAAAACACAAGTATTGTGCTGATAGGTCAAGTAGCTGCTGAGGCTTCATTTCCTAATGGTTGCTCTTTCCTCTTTCCCTGTGGGGAAGGAATAACTTAGAATGGTTGATAAAATAATTTCCTAAAAAACAAGCAACGGTATATTTCCCTGTAGTATATTATACATGAGACCTTTTTGTGACGACCAAATAGAAATGATCTTCTGGAGTGGCCTTCTATATACAGTATTGGACTCTACGAACTGCCAGCAGGTAATACCAAGTAATCCTTCACTGTGTGCCATATACATAGTTAACTATTAATTCTAAAGACTGATGTAGAGCGCTATGTGAGTAACACGATCCCAGGAATGTCGCAATGTAAAGAAAAATGACTTCAACGTCATTCTTAGCAAAAGGGCCATATACTCAGTCTGGCGGAGATTAACTACTTCATTTCTCTGTCCGTTCTTTCCAAGAATTCCTGTTGTGGAACAAAACTCTATCTGCCCCGGCTTCATTAAGTAGTAACCTAGTATTTGCTTTAATTCCTCAGCTACCATTTATGGATTGCGGAAGACAATGGACTCAACAAATGTACCTTCTGAATAAATATTTTTGAAACCTTCCAAGTGTCTAGAGACATTACTAATGTAATGGTGGCCCTCAATGACAAATATAGCATAAAAAAAGATGCAATTTGTCTAAAAATTCATGAAACAAAATTCATTTTTGGTGCCATGCTCGCCAAAAGTCGCCAAAATGTTGGTGTGGTTTACTGGGGGGTGGCATGGCCTAAAGCTTTTAGACATACTGGCACAAATTTTGGTGCCAATGTACACCTGATCATACTAGATTTAGATTTTATATTCTGACTTTAGGACAGAGCAAAATTTGCCCAATTTTTTTTTAGGCTGGAGTATGAAATTCCAGTCTTAATAAACCTGCCCCTATGGGTTCATGCACACGGCCGTAAGTGTTTTGCGGTCAACAAATCGCGCATATGCAAAACATGGATCCCAGAAGAGTTCATGCCACCATTTATTTTCTAACTTCATTAGAAATGTTCTAACCTTGTCTGCAAAACGGAGCCATGGAACGGATATGCGGATGCAGACAACATCTTTTGTGGCCCCCTTGTAAATGAATGAATCCGTGGACAGAAACTATGGCCGTGCGCATAAGCCCTAAATGTTTGATAAAGCTCCAGTGTTTTTATAATGTTGAAGGGTTTTCTGGAGTTTAATATTGATAACCTCTACTCAGAATAGGTCATCAATATTAGATCAGCACCCCCATCAATCAGCTGCCTCCTCACAGCTTTCCAAGCACGGCGCCATCCACTGCATAATGGCTGTGCTTGGTATTGCATCTCAGCCCCATTCACTTGAAATTAAATTGGCTGCTTTTTGAATCACCTGTATTTAGGGGGCTGCTTTAACTAAAAGTTAAGTGTCCTGAATGTAGTATCCCCCACTATTAAAGGGGTTTTCCAGGACTTTATCAGATCAGTGGGGGTCCAACTCCATAGTTGCCAACAGTCTTAAATTTGCGGGGATTGCCCCTAATTTATAAAGACAGTCCCTGCAAATGTTGCGGTGTTCCGGGCTTCACATGATGGCGCAGTTACATGTACTTTCACGCCGCAGCCCCTTCAAATAGCCGATCGTTGGGTGCCAAACTCCTAGAACCCCCACAATCAACTGGCCTAGAGATCGACTATCAGTCCTGGAAAACCCCTTTAAGTCAGAATTCCCTAACAGGAAATCTTACAGCGGGTTTTCTAAATCTCTGTTGTATCCACTGAAGAGCACAGACATTAAACAGATAAAGAGCGAGAGTTCCATCTAATCTGCCACCGATTTATCTGTGGCAAGAAGAACACTGTGTCAATGTTTGTCCTGAGTGATTCTTAGAAAAGGCCCATGTTTATCCCGAACGTTCTCACATTCCTGTGACTTTACATACTATTTATATGTACATGATACTTTATCTTATTTCTGAAAAGCTGATTTGTGGCCATTTACCGTATATAATTACTGGTCCAGGCAGTTTATTATTTGATGGTTGACTACTATTGTCTACTCTTCACAATGCTGTGCGCTGCCTATGTGCAGGTTGTCCTGTGCCTTGTGTGTGCCCCCATCCTGGGCATCAGTACATTGTAATGATAGCTGCCACCAGCAGCCATCCAGCGCCAATCTACATGGTAATGCCAGGGGGGTGGAAGTCACGTCATTTAATCCAGGTGATAGGTCCCAGGTGATCTGTGTAAGATGATAGGAATAAAGTCACCTGTGCCAGATGATAGTAAGCATGTGCAGGGCCGTATTTTACCGTAGGCCGCGGGCCGCATGGACATGCATAGAAATAAAACTATTAAACGCAAGTCACTCAGTAAGAGGGTCCTGGTGCATAAAATCCTGTGCCACATGACTGAGACCCCAAAATAATGGAAGAGAATGTTTATAGAGGGGTCTGATTTTTGTTTAACCTGATTTGAGGTCTTATTTAATTTTGGGATCTGGTTTGTGGTCTGAATTAATATAGGCAGTCTGGTCTGGGGTCTGAATTATTTTAGGGGTCCGGTCTGGGGTGTAACAATACAGGCAAGTTGTTCTTTTATGTGGCTGGAGAAAAACAGCTTGTACCATAACACTCCATTTATTCTCTATGGGTCTGCTGGAGATAGCCAAGTACAGCCCTAGGCTGTTTCCAGCAGTCCGATAGAGAATGAATGCTCATTCAGCTGCTCCATTCATTTCAAGGCACAGGGCCCCCGTTCTCATGATCATGGAGGTCCTAGATCTAATAGGTAGGCCCTCTCCATGAGAACACCCTATAAAGCAATAGTGAAATCATCACATGAATTTAGTCAAAGGAGAAAGGCATTATATATCCAGCACACTTATGTGGCCAACGACAGATCCTGAAAGAAGCTATTAAAGGGAATCTGTCACCAGCGACCTCCCTGTCAAACTCTTTGCATAGACACATAGCTGTGGTTCTCCTGATTACAACAAAGTTTTGCTTTTGTTGATCCGAAGCTCCATTCCCGAGTTATGATACTTAATCAAACTAGGTCTTTGGTACAAGGAGGGCATCACAGTTTTTCTTCTTATCACTGCCTTTTCCCGTCAAAGCAGCAGTGGAGGCCCTGCCATAGAAAGGAGTAGAGATTGGGTGCAACAAGAGCAATGGTGACTCCCTCATTGCATCAAATGCCAAATTTGCATATTAAGAAAAAGTAACATTACTCAGAAAGGATCAACAAGTAAAAAACACAATTTAAATCAGGTGAACCACAGCTATGTGTCTATGCAAAGAGCTGCATAGAGTGACAGATTCCCTTTAAGTTGACATTCCTCCAATAGAGGGGCTATTACGTGTCCCCTAAATCTATAGACAAGGATATGATTCTTCTCAAACGAGGACATAGGATGTAAAGTAGGGTTTTTATTGATAACACAATAACACAATAATGTACGGACTTGTGGCTAAACATTGTGGCAAAAGGATATGATTTAAAAGAGATACCGTAGGGGGAAAAAGATGGGTGAGGGTGGCACACTATAGCCGACAGATCTCTACTTGTCTAGGATCTTAGATATATGAACAGGTCAAGGAATAGGTGGGTCACCCAGAGGTTCCTTCCATCATGTGGTCTAAGAGAAATTCGTTTTTATTTTCAGTTGGATATGGCATCGAAGGATAAGTGTAAAGCTTTCCCAGATTTCAAAGCTCCTTATCAACCGATGTTTCTATCCAGGCCATCTGAAACACCAACTTTTCCAAATATAATTTCCGAGAGGGTGCCTGAGGTCTAATGCACACATGCAGGATCACCTACTTTGTTACCACTGCTACACAATGGAGAAGTTTTCTGCCATCTGTGGTACATCTATGTTTAAAAGGACCCAGCCATCCAAAAATTGCCTATACAGGGTCAAAGGTGACAAAATTGGTTAAATGCTTGGTGGTAAAATTGTACACTAACTTACAAAAGAAGTTGGATCTGAGGACAAAACCACAGACAGTAGTAAATGTCAGTGCCCACTGTCCCATATTCTGGGCATTGATCGGTAGGATATATTCCCATCAGGCACCATCTATGCAGAGAGATATATATGAACTGTGTCTCACCTGGAGAGTTATCTCTGTGAATCTTGATGGTAAAATCTTGTATGCATATTCCAAAGAATAGAAAAGAGTGTCTCGAGATGGTATAGTGTTATTGTTTGAGTCCAGCAGGTGTGATGGCTTAAGTCAGGGTCTAACTATCTTCTATAAGTGAGAAATATGACCTCATGAAGTGCTAGATTTCACGAGGGTGGTATGTAAAGAGGGATTACAATCATTTGGAAGCTAAATGCGGCAACACCTAATTGATATAACTACGGGCTTGGTAATATATGAAGAGTAGCATGTCGAGATCGGTCTTCCAGGGTTATATTTCCTGTAATGTGAGGTTTTGTTTCATGGGCGAATTGATCATGTGGTAAATATTTAATGTGGGGCCCTCTAAACCTTGCTGGAAATGTGGATTTAGTAGCAGGGACATGTGAAGAGAATAATGTGAGGGAGTTGTTTTAGTTTTTTTCAGATGTTACCAAGCCTTCCCTGTGGTTACTAGAAGCGAGTTAGAGGTAATATCACATGTAGAGTGTACAGTAGTGTAGGCTTGGTCTGTTGCATAATTTTGTGTAAATGGAGGAACCTGAGAGTCAATCACCCATTAGTCTGGTTATTGTAGCTAAGTTTATGGTATTAATATTGGGAAAATTAATCCCACCATAGAGTTGTTAAAGAATATAGAAAGCCATTTTAGAATGCTTTTGCCCCCAAATAAAGGAGCAGAAAAGAAACATAAGTCCACGTTTATCTTTCTGTCACAACTGAAGCAGTTGTGTTTGTATAAGGTACAGTAGTTTGGGTATTTCGATAATTTTTGGGAGGTTTGCCTATCCTATGTATGATAAAGGAAGCTTTTTCCTGGTTAGCAGAGAGGCGTCTAGGCGAGAGATATAGGGGTAATGTTCATATTGTAAAGTGCAGAAGGAAGTCAAGATAAAGTAACACAAATATTCTACTTAGAGGTGAGCAAATCAATCCTAAACTAATTGGATTTGTTACGAATAAAAAAAAAATGTATGCCAAAAGAAAAAAAGTTTTTTTTAATTAGTTTTGGACAAATCTAATAAAAATGGCGCCCAGCACCATTTCACTGAGAGAGTTGGTGGAGAAAACAGAAAGAGAGGAAGAAGATGAAGGATCACATGACAATGTGAGGAACTGAGGGAAGGAGGGCTTGCCCTGATCGGCTCTGAGGCTGACAGCCTGATCAGCCAATCAGGGGGCAGTGTGCAGGCAAGTCTTTTTGCTCAGAAGGAAGAAACGCTATGCTGTTCCTAGCTAAGCTTATGAAAGGATATCTTGTGGCAGTGTCTGCCACAAATCAATTGCAGATGCAAACCAATATTCTAGTTGTACTAGAGACACTATAGAGATATTATAGAGGGGCTATAGAAATAAAATAGTGAGATATAATTGAGTAGATCTTAGGGTTTTTTGTCAGGGAAAGCTTAGCAAAGAGAGTGAGGGACTGGTCACTGTCCCAATTGTTGTATGCATCTAGCTGGCAAGTTTAAATACAAAAAAGTCTGTACAGTTCATAGGCTTATTACCAGTACCCCTATAACATGCATTCTGTGGCGAACACTGAATAACAAACCACTTTTTCCCTAAAAAACTAAGAATCAATAATTTCCACACTCTTCAAATTGGAGTTAAAGGCGTTGTCTATTTTAATTAGAATCCTCCCCAGGAGAAAGATTATTACAATTACAGTGTGTTCTTCTCACGGTACCACAAACAATTAGCAGTAATCTAGAAGAATACAACAGAAATTGTTCAGTTCCTCTGCAGTGCCTCCACAGGTGAACTGTGGCATTACACAGTTCTCCTATAACATCCTATGGTTAATTTATGGGACTCTATATATGCAACATGTAACATAAAGATGGCAAAACAGGAATACATTTGTAGGCCAGTGTCTCTGTGTACAGTAATTAAAGGACATTTTTTTGAAGGTTTTATTAGAGTATCTTTCTATAAAGTTGTAGGATATTTAATGTGTTACTGTTTTCTAGTGCATGCTGTGTAAAGAACATGTACTACCCATCAGCCGATATTGTGTAAGACTTTGAGGGAGATTTATCAAAACCGTTACTTTCTGCCTTGGTCTTGATATCCTCAGCGCTGCCAGAAGATGTGCCTGATTTATTTTTTTCTAAAATAGCATTTTAAAAGTGACTTTTTAATGCCACTTTTCCAAAGCAAACTGCATAATAAATCTCCTTTATTCACAAATAGCAGAGACACGCCAGTAGAGTTGACACAAAATAAATTAAAACTTGGATTGCTGGGGTGCATCTTTAGATTGTTATTCCTATCTTGCAGTTTGGGACCCACCATTGTGCTCTGGCGGACTTCAAGGGGTTGTCCGGGAATACCTAACTTTTAACTGTTCCCCACTGCTCCGGTCCTGCACACTGACTCATACATGTCCATCTTTTAGTCTGTGGCTTTTTTCAGAAAACCTACAGTGTTAACAGTCAGCTAAGTGACAAGCAAATTACAGCTTTTACAGACCCTGCTGCAGGTGAGAGACTACACCGCAGACTCCCATCACCTAGATGACATCCAGGCCAGAAATAATCAAAGCCTGAATTACACAGCAGACTCCCATATCCAAAAGTACCATGATGTTCCAGTTGTTAGCCAGAAGTTCAAGGGAAAAATATCAGCAACACAGCACACCTGAATTGCCGTTATCTGCCACTTTGCCAGCCACATCTGGGAAGAGAAATTGCACTTTGTACAAACTACTGCTGGATGTACTACAAGTTATCTTTCGCATTGAGTAAAGAGAGACTTGTATTCTTTTACTTCTGGCCTGAGTCTTTAAACCACTTTTCCACTGCACCGATCTCCAAGGAGCAAGTGTCTCAGAGAGTACACCATGACACAACTTCTCATCAGGGCCACTACCACTCCTATTCTCTGCACTGACTCCTCAGGGGCTCGCTGCAACTATGTGTCCAATCCTAGACTGTGAATTAACCCCTTTCTGCCCTGACTGTAAACAATAAAAAGTGAAATAGGAAAAATAAAAAAAAAATACAAAGTTACTAGTTTTAGTAATAGTATAACAGACTACGTACACACACATACACACATTTTCCTCCCTTTTCTGTTCATAACAATTTAAATAAAAAACTATATTTATTAGTTTTAACAACAGTATAGAGGACTGTGTGTGTGTCTGTAAAATATACAAACGTACATTTTTCTTTTTTGTTTTTTTTTTCACAGTTTTTCTTTAAATATATATTTTTTAATATTACATCTGTCATCTAATGGCACAACAGAAAAGTCCAAGATGTCCTTTAAAAAATAATATCAAATACTCATAGGTTGGCAAAAAAATTACCGTAATTAGTTATTTGCAGATAGATAGATAGATAGATAAAACAGCGTCCATCATTTACAATAGGTGATTTTCAAAGCTTAGCTACAAAATAAGTTGGTGAGGTCCCCTCTTGTCCACTGTGTCTATGGCCCATGTGGCTGCCACAAAACTACTATTTTGATTTCTAAATGCTTTTAAGAACAGCTAATACAAAATGGCCATCTCCATAATCATGTTCATGAAATAGAATAAATAAAATTATAATAAAAAAATAAAAACAGATTATAGCATGTTGTGGTTTTATCTTTTGCCTGATCAGTCAAAAAGGCTGAACTGAAGACATCCTGATGCATCCTGACGGATTACTCTCCATTCAGAATGCATGGGGATATGCCTGATCAGTTCTTTTCTGGTATTGAGCCCCTAGGACGGAACTCTATGCCGGAAAAGAAAAATGCTAGAGTGAAAGTACATTTAGAGAAGCTGGATCCACAAGAGTTATCCAGACAGGACAGGCCCATTCAATGTTTCTGTAGATAAATAATGATCAGAGACTTTTCCAGCGCATCCTCTACATTCCTAAAGGGCAGACCGATTAAATAACATATCTTGCTATATATAGAATAGGAGATGTAATAAACACAAAGCTGAAAAAGCCAAATATTCCCTTTGCTGAAGAACATGAGCTGGGACAAAACAAGCCACATTTGTTAGCATTTTATAGTGCAAGAAACGGTTTACGGTCATAAGACATAACTGCATAAGCAGTAGTATGATAATAATCCCATAGTCCTACCAGCCACATTAAAGGGCATCTGTCAGCAGGTTTGTACCTATGACACTGGCTGACCTGTTGCATGTGCGCTTGGCCCCATGCTCATATGCACCGCATTGCTGATAAAAATGATGTTTTAATACAGGCAAATGAGCCTCTAGGAGCAACGAGGGTGTTGCCATTTCACCTAGAGGCTCTGCTCTCTCTGCAACTGCTGTGCCCTCTTCACTCTGATTGACAGGGCCAGGCATGATTACGTTCACACTGCCGGGCCCTGTCAATCAAAGTGCAGAGGGAGCAGCAGTTACAGAGAGAGCAGAGCCTCTAGGTGTAATGGCAACGCCCTCGTTGCTCCTAGAGGCTCATTTGCATATATTAAAACATCATTTTCTCAACAATATGGGCACATATGAAGATGGGGCCGACACAGATGTCATCAGCTGCCAAGAGCACAAGCAACACTTCAGCCAGTTTGATGGGTACAAATCTGCTGACAGATGCCTTTTAATATCATATAACTGCCATAGAGTATAATGGGAAAAAAACTGTATACAGTTGTTCCTCTTAGCATGCAACTGGGATGCAGTGTCGGACCGGGTTTCACATGGACGTCCATTACTTCTTTGACATATGGAGAGATATTTTGCTAGGATGAAAACAAATTTAAGGGGTCACTGAACTTTCCACAGACTTTTGAGATGTCATAGCTCAATATATAAAAAGATTTGATCAGTGGGCATCTGAGTGCTGAGACCTCACTGCTAGAACAAGGAGAGAGAAGCACATGCATCGCACACTCCCTCTTCGCCGCAGGACACGGAACTGAGATAGACCCATAGAGTTCTTTTGAACCCATCTCCTGCAGCGGGGAGAGAGAGCGCTATAGCAATCGGTAGTCATCGCTATGACATATCAAAAGTTTGTGGAAAGCTCAGGGACCCTTTGACTATCAATAATTGGCTACCGGTGTTGTTCAGTTTGTACCTCTCTCCTTCACAGGGTGGTGTTACCGCAGCACTATACACAGATTCTGCGATTTACAGCCTTCCCTGTGTGTGCATACAGAGATCTGTCAATCACTGAGTAGGACCGCCCACTGGACTCCTCAGTGATTTAAATGTATAAGATTACAAGTTCTACTGAATCTTCCCACAAAACTACATATCAATCTGCTCAGCTCCTCCTGTTCTATGACATGGTTGGATTGCATTTTCCAACGTGTCAGGTTCACTTTAAATTTTTCTTTTTCTTTAAAGCAACAATCTTGTTGTATTTCAAGGCAATATGAAAATGCTGCTCCTGCTCTCCCAAGTTAAATGTTACTGGGTCAGGGTCCTATAAATATATTTCAGTCCTGGGAAACCGGCATGGGGAGAACTCCCGGCAGTTATTTCATCAAACACAAAAACATCTCCACTATGAGCCAGTAAAGTAACCTACAGCCTTACACTCCATCAAGTGGAAACTAGTTCCAGAGGTTTGTTCCTTGTAGCCCTATTGAGATACTTCCAGCTTAATAAGGGGGTTCCCTGACCGCGAAGGGTCCGCTGAAAGAAGAAAACACCCAAACCAGCAGTGCTACTTTTTCTCTGCATTTTTTTAATGCACTTTGACAATGGGAATTTTGAAATGCAGAACATATAAAGCATATGGCTTCCATTCGTAAAAGAGATGTATAATGGGGTACAGGGGCATAGCTATAGGGGAAGCAGCTGCTTTGGGGCCCTGACCCAGAAGGGGCCCATCCAGGAGGAGGAGAACTAAAAGATTTTGTCAGGGCCCCCTCAACAGTATTACACAATTAAATTATATACAGTGACAGTATAGACGGTGTATAAAACGGATGGAACAGCTGCCGGGCCTGGTCTGAGAGAGTGATCTTTACTAGCCACAGGAATGGGGGCGGCATGAAAGGAAGGGGTCGCAAAAAAAATACTGGGGGAGGGGAGCCCCATTCAAAAATTTGCTGTGGGGCCCGGTCATTTCTCGCTACGCCACTGATGTCAGTCTGTCAGTTTTACGGTATTTTTGGCGGCAAGTATAATGGTACAAAACGCACTATGCTTGCAGTCCTACAAAATAAAATTCTGGATAGAAATGCTATATGCAATGTGTCATCACAAAATCATCTATTGTTTTAATCCCGTTTTTATGTTTAACATGTTTTTAAAGAATTTTTGGTGATGCTATTTAAAATTTTCCATAATAAACGCCACTTCTTGGTCTGTGCAGATCACTTTACCACAGTTATCTGCTTATCAAATAAGAAGGGCAGATAGCATCCCTATATGCAGATAACACAGGATCCATCATTCACAATAGTTCCTGATCTCTGCACAGGTCACAGAGTATGCCTAGAAAACTCTCCCGTAGAAGTCAATGAGGTCCCCTCTTGACCATTGTGTCTGTGGACTATGGGGCTGCTGTCATTTTCTAAAATGCTTTCTAAATACTGTTAAGAACAGCTGGACCCCCCGTAATCATGTTTAGGAAATAGAGTAAAAAAAAAATCTGGAATCAGAAAATAAAAACAGATTAGAAAACAAGAAATATGTGTTGTCATCTGGTTTTAACTAGAAAAAAAAATTCGGGGACACTTTCCCTTTAAACATAATCTGTCATTGACACACAGATAGGCCAGTTTTACATGAGTTTGGGAAACACACTCCGCGTCCTGGGCGTATTTTCTGAATTGAACATTGCTCCTCTGACCTGAACTCGCAGCATCATCATCACCTATGATACTGTGAGTTCCTGCCCAACTGTGGATCTGCTGTACTGTATTCGCAGCATTATGTGAGGATAGTACAGTATACCTGCACTATATTATTTTCTCCAGCAAATATGATGGAATCTGTGCCAGGAGGAGGGCCATGATCATTGGCTTTTATCACACTGTGAGAACTGGGTGATAATGGTTATTCATGACGTCATTATGACACTCTAGCTACATTTTTTACACTTTGGCAATACATTCATTTGTTATGTTTAGCTATGGCTGACGTCAGGGCTGAACAAATCACACAAGGCAGGTAAGTCAGTGCTGACAATATCGCTATTGTTTCCAGGTCTAACTTCTGGCTAAGAATCTAACAATTTCCCAAATATAATTGAGCACACAGACATGAGATGTAGAAACAGGCCTGACAGCAGGGCAACCTCTCTCCATAATCTGGTTATACACATGAATTGCACACTTATGATGAAATACCCATTCACTGTAATCTTGGAGAGCAGCTAGGTGGCTGGGTGCAGTTGACGCCCGTGCCGTCATCATCCTCTCGTGACATTATCTGATTTTCAAGCTAATAGTAGGGCTGGGCGATTATGGCAACAATATTGATTATTTTAACTTTATGGATGATGATCGATTATACAGGTGAAACTCGAAAAATTTTAATATCGTGCAAAAGTCCATTTATTTCAGTAATGCAAATTAAAAGGAATTGCCATAATGAAGCTTAAAGGGCTTCTGTCACCCCATTAAACCGTTTTTTTTTTCTTTACTAATAATCCCTACACTGCGATCTCATCATACATAAGCTAATTAATGATTTTCGTTCAGTAGAATTTGTTAAAAATCGATTTTTGAAATATGTAAATTACCTTGCTACCAGCAAGTAGGGTGGCTACTTGCTGGTAGCAGCCGCATCCTCCGATGGTAATGACGCCCCCTCCGCTTGTTGATTGACAGGGCCAGCGGACGGGATCTTTCTCTGCTGGCCCTGCCTGTTTTGATTCAATATCTGGCGCCTGCGCCGCAGCCGTACCTCTCTTCAATCTGCGCAGGCATACTGAGAGGCGGCCACTCACTCGGCCGCTCGCTCCTCAATGCGCCTGCGCCGGGTGTAGATGTGACGTCATCGGCACAGGCGCATTGAGGATGGAGCGGCTGAGCGAGTGGCCGCCTCTCAGTGCGCCTGCGCAGATTGAAGAGAGGTACGGCTGCGGCGCAGGCGCCAGATATTGAATCAAAACAGGCAGGGCCAGCAGAGAAAGATCCCGTCCGCTGGCCCTGTCAATCAACAAGCAGAGGGGGCGTCATTACCATCGGAGGATGCGGCTGCTACCAGCAAGTAGCCGCCCTACTTGCTGGTAGCAAGGTAATTTACATATTTCAAAAATCGATTTTTAACAAATTCTACTGAACGAAAATCATTAATTAGCTTATGTATGATGAGATCGCAGTGTAGGGATTATTAGTAAAGAAAAAAAAAAAAAACGGTTTAATGGGGTGACAGAAGCCCTTTAAAATTAGAAATTTGTGAAAAGGTTCAATATTCTAGGCTCAAAGGGCCACATTAGCTCAGGTCAGAATAATAAAGTGAAAAAGTCGCGAATTTTTGCGCAATCGCTTAAACTGCGCAAAAATTTGCGACTTTTTTATGCTCTGCACTATGCTCGCCAGTTTTCGGAAAGTGGGCGTGTTTTCATATGTAAATGAATCTCTAGACAGATTTACTATTGCGACTATTTAAAAAGTCGCAAAAAAGTCGCTAAAAAAATGCGCAATTTCACTCCAGTGAGGACCATGCTTATCTTATGAGACTTTATAATAGAACATGTGACTTTTTCGTAAGGACGTGCGACTTTTGTAAAGCTGCTTACTGACGGATAAACTGCTACCGTCAAACCACATTTATCAGTCTTAAAGGGCCGATCATAAATCCGACTTGGCTAAAACTGACTTTAGCCATATGTGAAAGTGGAGTGAGCTGTCAGAGTAATGATAAATCTGGCCCTAAAGTGTCACACTCTAGTCAGCTAATTAATCCATACTCCCTGAGTAAAGGGGACCTCAAAATTGTGACTTTGGGGTTTCATAAGCGGTAAGCCATAATCATCCAAATTATAACAAATAAAGGCTTGAAATATCTCGCTTTGCATGTAATGAGTCTATCTCATATGTTAGTTTTAACTTTTAAGTTGCATTACTGAACTAAATAAACTTTGCACGATATTCAAATAGAGTTTTACCTGTAATCTCGATTTATTATTTTCCTGGCAATAACTTTTATTTTTCTGTTGAGGGTGCACAGTATAAAGAGGCGGTGTGTCGTGTATATGAGGGGTGCACATATACATTAGAAGGAGGTCTGGAGGAGGGTATATAATGTATATAGAGGGAGGAGTGGATGAGGGTATATAATGCGTATAGAAGGAGGACTGGAGGAGGGTATACGGTATATTGTAGATAGATAGAGGACTGGAGGGTATATAATGTGTATAGAGGGAGGAGTGGATGAGGGTATATAATGTGTATAGAAGGAGGACTGGAGGAGGGTATATATTGTAGATAGATAGAGGACTGGAGGGTATATAATGCATATAGGAGGAGGACTGGAGGAGGGTATATAATGTATATAGAGGGAGGAGTGGATGAGGGTATATAATGCGTATAGAAGGAGGACTGGAGGAGGGTATACGGTATATTGTAGATGATAGAGGACTGGAGGGTATATAATGTGTATAGAGGGAGGACTGGAGGAGGGTGTATATTGTATATAGATAGAGGACTGGAGATTATATAATGTATATAGATAGAGGACTGAAAGGTATATAATGCGTAAAGAAGGAGGACTGGAGGAGGGTATATAGTGTATATACAGGGAGGACTGGAGGGATGATTTATAATGTATATAGAGGGATGATCAGAGGGAGGTATATAACCTATATAGATAGAGGACTGGAGGAGAGTATGTAATTTAGATAGAGGACTGGAGGAGGGTATATAATGTATATAGAGGGAGGACTGGAGGAGGGTATATCATGTATATAGAGGTAGGACTGGCGGAAGATATATAGTGTATATAGGGGAAGGACTGGAGGAGGGTATATAATGTATACAGAGGAAGGACTGGAGGAGGGTATATAGTGTATATACAGGGAGGACTGGAGGAATGATTTATAATGTATATAGAGGGATGATCAGAGGGAGGTATATAACCTATATAGATAGAGGACTGGAGGAGAGTATGTAATTTAGATAGAGGACTGGAGGAGGGTATATCATGTATACAGAGAAAGGACTGGAGGAGGGTATATCATGTATATAGTGGAAGGGCTGGAGGAAGATATATAGTGTATATAGAGGGAGGACTGGAGGAGAGTATATAATGTATATAGAGGAAGGACTGGAGGAGGGTATATAATGTATACAGAGAAAGGACTGGAGGAGGGTATATAGTGTATATAGAGGGAGGACTGGAGGAGGGTATATAATGTATACAAAGGAAGGACAGGAGGAGGGTATATAATGTATATAGAGGAAGGACTGGAGAAGGATATATAGTGTATATAGAGGGAGGACTGGAGAAGGATATATAGTGTATATAGAGGAAGGACAGGAGGAGGGTATATAATGTATATAGAGGAAGGACTGGAGAAGGGTATATAGTGTATATACAGGGAGGACTGGAGGAATGATTTATAATGTATATAGAGGGATGATCAGAGGGAGGTATATAACCTATATAGATAGAGGACTGGAGGAGAGTATGTAATTTAGATAGAGGACTGGAGGAGGGTATATCATGTATACAGAGAAAGGACTGGAGGAGGGTATATCATGTATATAGTGGAAGGGCTGGAGGAAGATATATAGTGTATATAGAGGGAGGACTGGCGGAGAGTATATAATGTATATAGAGGAAGGACTGGAGGAGGGTATATAATGTATACAGAGAAAGGACTGGAGGAGGGTATATAGTGTATATAGAGGGAGGACTGGAGGAGGGTATATAATGTATACAAAGGAAGGACAGGAGGAGGGTATATAATGTATATAGAGGAAGGACTGGAGAAGGATATATAGTGTATATAGAGGGAGGACTGGAGAAGGATATATAGTGTATATAGAGGAAGGACAGGAGGAGGGTATATAATGTATATAGAGGAAGGACTGGAGAAGGGTATATAGTGTATATAGAGGAAGGACAGGAGGAGGGTATATAATGTATATAGAGGAAGGACTGGAGAAGGGTATATAGTGTATATAGAGGGAGGACTGGAGGAGGGTATATAATGTATACAGAGGAAGGACAGGAGGAGGGTATATAATGTATATAGAGGAAGGACTGGAGAAGGGTATATAGTGTATATAGAGGGAGGACTGGAGGAGGGTATATAATGTATATAGAGGAAGGACTGGAGAAGGATATATAGTGTATATAGAGGGAGGACTGGAACCTCACAGTAAACCTTTTAAAGGGGTTCTATGGGCTTTTAATATTGATGACCTATCATCAGGATAGGTCATCAATATCAGATCGGAGGGGGTCCAACACCCCCGACGATCATCAGTATGATGATCTTCCTTCTCTCTTCCTGCTCACTGCTGCAGAGAAGGGAGATGGCACATGCCTTCATAGAGCTGATTGTCAGGGGTGCCGGGTGTCGGACCTGAGGATAGGACATAAATATTAAAAGAACCCCTTTAAAGTAATAAACCAGGTTATTAACCCTTTAGCAGTGATCCAGTGGGTTACTGCAATAATGTCTACACTCAGAGCGGAGAGGTTGGGGGTCAGGCATGGCCAGCACAGAAATTGAATGGAGCTTGGGGTGCAGGCAATGCTCTCATTACACTAAAGATGGGACAAACAGCATTGCAGTCTGCTGACAAGTGCACATCTACACAGGCAGAAGGTTTTATTTTCAGGTAGGTGGTGACAGATACAGTTTAAGCAGAAAAGTTGTCTGATGTAGCAGAGTAGAATCGATGTAGCAGTAGTGTGCAGTGTGCAGAGAAATTGGTGACAAACTTGAATAGCCATACCTAAGCCAGGTTGATGACATCATCAGGACAAGAAACTGAGCTGGCCAGAGAAGGGGAGCGAGACAGTGCCTAGGTCAGGATCCAGAACACGCAGAACACGGGAGTAAGGCTGGGTTCACATCATGGTGCTTCTGATCCAGTATAAGAGCAGAAAAAAAAAAATAACGGATCCTGTATTTTAGGCATCTATTATGTACATTTTGCATCCGTTTTAGCCATTTCTTTCTGAAATCCATTATTTTAGACAGAACTTTTTTTTTCCGTCTAAAACAACGTATCTCCAAGATGACACTGGAGGCTGAACAAGAAAGAGAATGCTGTGCTACTTTGGGCCAATGTTCCAGTCTGCCTGCACAGAAATCCATGGGGTCAGGGAACAGGGTATGCGCCAGAGACTGGCCCGATTGTAGGTAGGCCTGAACCTGCATGTTGAGGCAGGAGCTGACTAGCCTCAGCCTGGCATGGCCCATGAAAAAACTGCTCCATTATGTTGAGAAGACTGAACTGGCTGCTGCTTCTGATGAGTGTAGCGGCGGGAAGGAAGTGACTCTGCGAGGGGTGCAGGGGCGCCTCTCTTTTAGACACGCTGCGTTTGCTCGCAGTAAGCTGTGGCAAGCTGCATATGTAGTGCCCTGGAGCAGGGGTACTGTGAAGTCTGGACATGTGCCTATTTCCCCTATACAAAATTATAAACGTCTTACTTTATTTCACTTTAAAGCATGGGTGTCAAATATGCGGCCCGCGGGCCGCATGCGGCCCGCAATGAATATCTTTGCGGCCCGGCAGTGACAGTCTAGTATCTCTGAACATGAGCGCGCTGCTATCGGCGCGCTCATGTTCTCTCAGCAGCACAGGGAGAAGGAAGCTGTCCTCCCTCCCCCTGTGCTGCTGCCGCTGCCACCAATGAGAAGAGAGGGGGGGGGAGGGGCCGGCGCACTGCGCCACCAATGAGGAGAGAGGGGCGGAGGAGGGGCGGGCGCACTGAGCCACCAATGATAGGACTATTCCCATTTCCCACACAGAGTGGCGCCCAGCGATGTCTCAGCACTCACCGTTAGTCCTGGGCGCCGCTCCGTTCTCCCGCAGTGCCCCATTACTGTCTCCTCTCCTGCTCCACATGCTGCTGATTACTATCGGAGCGATGGGAGGAGACATCAGCTTCACTAGTGGGCGTTTCTTCTCCCTGCGCTGCGATTGGACAGCGCTACATCCAGCAAGAAGGAACGCCCACTAGTGAAGCTGATGTCTCCTCCCATCGCTCCGATAGTAATCAGCATGTGGAGCAGGAGAGGAGACGGAGAGAACGGAGGGCACCCAGGACTAATGGTGAGTGCTGAGACATCGCTGGGCGCCGCTCTGTGTGGCCTGATAGTGAAAGTCAGTCTTTAACACAATACAGGAGGCGGGTGCCGGCAGCAGAATCGCATTGCCGGCACCCTGCCCCTGACAGGGAGCTGCGATCAGAGGCAGTTAACCCCTTAGGTGCCGCACCTGAGGGGTTAACTGCTGATCTGCCAGTACCAGCCTCCTGTATAAAGGGGTAATTTATCATTGGTGGTGCAGTGTGCCCCCCCTCTCAACCCCCCATCCCATTAAAATCATTGGTGGCACAGTGCGCCAGCCCCTCTCAACCCCCCCAGTATTAAAATCATTGGTGGCAGTGGCCACAGGGACCTCTCCCCTCCCCCTCATTGGTGGTGCAGTGGCAGCTTCTGATCGGAGCCCCAGCTGTGTAAGCCTGGGGCTCCGATCAGTTACCATGGCAGCCAGGATGCTACAGAAGCCCTGGTTGCCATGGTAACATCCCTGATGCTGTGTGCACAAGGCACAGAGCAGCAGGGACAGTGTGAAGTCCTATTCACCCTGATAGAGCTGAATAGGACAAGGGATGAAAGATCCCAGGTTCTCGCCCCTAAGGCTACTTTCACACTTGCGTTCAGAGCGGATCCGTCTGAGACGGATCCGCTCATATAATGCAGACGGTGGATCCGTTCAGAATGGATCCGTCTGCATTATATTGTAAAAAAAATAATAATTTTTTTTTATGCGGCCGACATAAACTTAAATTTTGTTTTTTTGGCCCATGTTAGCCTTTGAGTTTGACATGCTTGCTTTAAAGGGTTAACTTGCAATGACAAACTGTTTATGACCGTGTAACTGCATTTCATATGTTTGGTGTGGTATATATACCCTGTTCACTTGCACGGCACTGTGGAAAGGGTTAATGGACACTTAGAGACTTTTGGGACTGGTAATTTTTCACTGCTACCATAAGGTCTGAATTAGAGCATGCTTTGGAGGGAAAAAGCCTTACATTGGTTACAACCAAAACCAGACAGCCTGACCTTTTGAATGCAGGTGCTGCTATGTTCTCATGTGTGAAAACCTGTTTTTGTAAAAAAAAAAAAAATAAATCTGCTGTCATTGCCATTAGGTATCACTGAAACTAATGTAAGTCTATGACAGGTGGGAGTTGTAACATTGTATTTATTGTGCTGAGATTCTTCACTCCACTCCTCCCACTAGAATGTTCCAGTTCAGCTAGAAATGGTATATAAGGAGAGCAGTCAGAGCCCCTAGTGTCCTGCAGTTAGGGACCAGTTCTTAGAAGAGGACACTCTGCCAGACTACTTGAGTGACCAGAAGAAAACGCTGAGACAGGGATACTCTGCGACAGACCCTGGACTTCTAACCTTTGGCCAGGGTACCAGCTTTCTGAAGAGAGAGGGACAGCTAGCTCAGGCCTCTCCTCAGTATCATACCCTTCTTCTGCCAGGGAGTCATGGCTCAAAATTTTCTTTATTACTCTCAGGTAAATTGTTGCACTAAGCTGTGTATTATTGCACTGATCATCTATATGCTGGTTTAATTAAATAAGTCCCCCCCCCCAAAAAAAAAATGTCAAGTGTGGAGATACAATAAATAGAAACAGATGATTTGAGTCTGACGCCTAATTTCATGTTATGACTCACAGGTAAATTGTTGCACTACCCCATGTATTGATCACCTACATGCTATTTTAATTAAATTGAACCCTTCCCCCAATAAATAAAATAAAATTACAACCATATGGAATCTGGATATAGAATAAATGGAGACGGATGATTAAGTGCCAGGCCTGATGCTTATTATCACGTTATCACTCACAGATAATGTGGTGCACTACCCTGCTTATTGGTGTACTGATCACCTATATACTGGTTTAATAAAACTCAATAACCCCCCCCCCCCCCCCACAAAAAAAATAGTAACTGTGTGTGTGTGGACATAATAGATGGATTTAGCCCTAAAAAATTCCTTGGGTAGTGTAGTTTCCAAAATGTGGTCACTTTTTGGGGGTTTCCACTGTCTCTTCGGTGCAGGCACAGGCGCAGTGAGGAAACCGGCAGCAGGAACGCGTCCTTCACTCACTGCGCCTGTGCTGAATACTAAACTGGATGGGGCAGGCGCGGGATTTACAGGACACTAAGGAGAACTCGAAAGTCAATCTGGACCTGGGCATGCCAAAGTGTGCGTAGACCAAGCCTCTAGATGCTGAAGCAAAGCCCTAATAGCACCTAGAGTCTCATTAGCATATTTGATAAGTCTTTATTTTAAGAGAACGGGGGCAGGCAGGGAGTTATAAAGCACATCCCGAATGTCAGTCAGCTACGTAACCATATTTCTTATGACAGAAACCCTTTAAAGGGTTGTGCCAAGTTTTTAAGTGATCCCTTATTCATGGGATAAGGGATAACTAGCTGATTGCTGGGTGTTCGACTGCTGGGACCCCACCGATCACTAGAACTTAGTGTATAATTCTTGCCCTCACCCCAGTGCCTCCACAGTGAAAATGAAGCATTGCATGGTATCTACTGAAATCAATGTAATGTACAGACATGCTCCTCCAGGGTATGAGACACTCTTTGAAGCTTTTTTCCCTTCTGGCTGATAGATGAGGATGGGTCCTGATATGAACTCATAATTCTCTGATAGATATCTGATAGTTATTTTAAAATGGGCTTTAAAGAGGCATTTCTGCTTTCGGCATTTATGGCATATCTACAGTCAGATGATGTCGGGGAAGGCAAGGATCGGGCAACATGAATATTTTTGCCCAATCGGTTTGTTCTCTGGGGAGATATGCCGGCACAGGCCTCGTCATAAATGAATATAGTTTTCCCATGAGTAGAGTAAAAAATGAAAATCAGACATCATGTAGTACATGACAGTCTCTTTCTAACAAACTAAGAACCAGTCCTGTACCTCAGATGGGTCCAGGGATCTCCCCATTTATTGCAGCAATTGATGTGATTTATTTTAAGCTAGAAGCTCAGACGGCGTGCACTTTCTCAGCGGGCATGTCCATTCTGCTGTAGCTGGTGGCAGTTGAAGGATGAAACTGAGCATGTACAGTATGTCGTCAACTTCAGTGAGGTGGACAGAGAATTTACAAAGGCCAAACAGCAGGTGGCACTATACAGATAGATTTCAGTGAATTATTCAGTGGCTATACTACATTTTTACAATTACAAAAGTATTCAGATCTAGGAGCTGGTTTGAAAAATGAAGAATATTTTTCATGGGACAACCCCCCTAAGCGCTTACTCTGGCAGTCGCTAAAATGAAATCTACAGAAGCTCTGAGCTCAGTAGATTTCTGTCTTTATTTGACCCTGAAAACAGGTGCAAATCAAGATAAATGTGGCAAAAAATTTTGTCACAAGTGGCCTTTAAAATAATTTTTATGCCAAAATTATGCACTGTGGGGGTCATTTATCATTTATGTTTTTTGTGTAAATTTTAAGTCCCGCTTTGCATTGTCTGCCTCTACCAAAGTTTGAAATGTTGCACCTTAATAATACAGTACAAGGAATGCAACAGCTCACTGCAAACCAAATAAAGTACAAAATTGCATCATAATATCAAATGCTGAACTAATAAGTTAGAGATATTTGGCAAATCGTTTTGTACAAAATTATTTGAGCCCGTCTGCCGACCGTCAAGGCAATCTCTAGTTAGACGGGTTCCTAACACTAAATATATCTGTTATGTGCCATAGCAGCTATCATACAATTCAGAAAGTGCAGGTTCCACTTCCAATGACGGAAATTCAGGCGGATCCAGCATGTAAGTGGAACCTGCACTTTCTGAATTGTATGATAGCTGCTATGGCACATAACAGATATATTTAGTGTTAGGAACCCGTCTAACTAGAGATTGCCTTGACGGTCGGCAGACGGGCTCAAATAATTTTGTACAAAACGATTTGCCAAATATCTCTAACTTATTAGTTCAGCATTTGATATTATGATGCAATTTTGTACTTTATTTGGTTTGCAGTGAGCTGTTGCATTCCTTGTTTTGTTTAACAGTCTTGTTCTCAGCCATAGCAACGTGCCCCTGCGCTTTGGGATGTGCTGACTGACCCCCTTTTTTCTCTGCAGTTAATAATACAGTATATGTAGTGTGTGTGACCAGGGGATCGCCTGACGTGGGTTGCAACTTTTTTGCGACTTTTGCAAATGTTATGCATAGTAAATAAGCCATAATCGAGGTATTAATCTCACTTTTAGCTCTTAAACATAGACCACTGTGAAAAGTGGCGAGGTCACGAAATGTCGCTTAAATCTGGCACAAAAATGTTGCAGTTGCCATGACTTGCAACTTTTTTAGGCTGGGTTCACTTGGGCGTTGCGGGTGACGTGCGGGAAAAGATGCGGGTGCGTTGCAGGAAAATGCGTGATTTTTCCCCGAGAGTGCAAAGCGTTTTTATGTGTTTTGCACGTGCTTGAGAAAAATCGGCATGTTTGGTACCCAGACCCAAACCGAGACTTTTTCACAGAAGTTCGGGTTTGGGTTAGGTGTTGTGTAGATTTTATTATTTTCCCTTATAACATGGTTATCAGGGAAAAGAATAGCATTCTTAATACAGAATGCTTAGTAAAATGTCCATTGAGGGGTTAAAAATAATAAGCAAATTTAACTCACCCCATCCACTTGGTCGCGTAGTAGATCTCCTCTTCTTTCTTTAGGACATGGGCAAAGGACCTTTGATGACGTCACTGTGCTCATCGCATGGTCCATCACCATGGTGATGGACCATGTGATGGACCGTGTGATGAGCGCACTGACGTCATCAAAGGTCCTTTACCCACATCCTAAAGAAAGAAGAAAGAAGAGAAGCCGGGCTGCGCGACCAAGTGGATGGGGTGAGTTAAATTTGTTTATTATTTTTTAACCCCTCCATCCCCAATTTACTTAGCATTCTGTATTAAGAATGCTATTATTTTCCCTTATAACCATGTTCTAAGTGAAAATAATAAAGATCGGGTCCCCATCCCGATCATTACCTAGCAACCATGCGTGAAAATCGCACCGCATCCGCACTTGCTTGCGGATGCTTATGATTTTCCCACAGCCCCATTCACTTCTATGGGGCCTGCGTTGCGTGAAAAACGCACAATATAGAGCATGCTGGGATCTTTGCACCCGCGCGGAAATCTAGCCGGTTTGAAAGAGGCCTTACACCACAAAACTGACATATCTGATTTTATGCCAATTTGAACTTTATGGATTTTATCAATTTTGGTAAACTTTACTTTACCACATTTTTTCTGTGATTTATGATTATATTTTCATCCGCACAATGCTCCGTTTTGTGTAGGATGCCTTTGTGGTGCATGTGGACCGCGCCGACATCCTCCACCGTATGCAAAATATTTTTTGCTGGGGATAGTCGTTTGCTGCGGTCCACATGCGGTGGGGCTGCTCCCCCAATGAAAAACACGCTACAGTGTTAGGGGTTGAGCAGCTCCCCCAGATTTGCCACTATATTTCTGTGTTTTTGTCTTGTTTTATATGTAGTGTATGTGCCTTCACCTGGCATTCAAACACTCTTTGCACCTGGTAGCCTCCATTACATGGTCTGATATGGGTGTGGCTTACAGTCTGGCTTTGTTCACATTGCACTAGTTGTCCTGCTAGGCGGTTGTGTGGAAGCTTGGCTGTGAGCTGGATTACATCACCTTCAGACCTTGTTCACACCATAGGTAGCGTAGTGGTAGGACCCCTTGCCATGCTGAGAACCGTGACGTGGTGCTTGGGGCTCCGATATCTTCCTGACAGGAATATATTGGCAAAAGTCTCAGCTTTTAATATCTGCATTTATGACTAGCCAGTATAGTCAGTGGCATATCCGTGTGGTGCATATTTTCTGTGATTTATGATTATATTTTCATCCGCACAATGCTCCGTTTTGTGTAGGATGCCTTTGTGGTGCATGTGGACTGCGCCGACATCCTCCACCGTATGCAAAATATTTTTTGCTGGGGATAGTCGTTTGCTGCGGTCCACATGCGGTGGGGCTGCTCCCCCAATGAAAAACACGCTACAGTGTTAGGGGTTGAGCAGCTCCCCCAGATTTGCCACTATATTTCTGTGTTTTTGTCTTGTTTTACATGTAGTGTATGTGCCTTCACCTGGCACTCAAACACTCTTTGCACCTGGTAGCCTCCATTACATGGTCTGATATGGGTGTGGCTTACAGTCTGGCTTTGTTCACATTGCACTAGTTGTCCTGCTAGGCGGTTGTGTGGAAGCTTGGCTGTGAGCTGGATTACATCACCTTCAGACCTTGTTCACACCATAGGTAGCGTAGTGGTAGGACCCCTTGCCATGCTGAGAACCGTGACGTGGTGCTTGGGGCTCCGATATCTTCCTGACAGGAATATATTGGCAAAAGTCTCAGCTTTTAATATATGCATTTATGACTAGCCAGTATAGTCAGTGGCATATCCGTGTGGTGCATTTTTTCTGTGATTTATGATTATATTTTCATCCGCACAATGCTCCGTTTTGTGTAGGATGCCTTTGTGGTGCATGTGGACCGCGCCGACATCCTCCACCGTATGCAAAATATTTTTTGCTGGGGATAGTCGTTTGCTGCGGTCCACATGCGGTGGGGCTGCTCCCCCAATGAAAAACACGCTACAGTGTTAGGGGTTGAGCAGCTCCCCCAGATTTGCCACTATATTTCTGTGTTTTTGTCTTGTTTTATATGTAGTGTATGTGCCTTCACCTGGCATTCAAACACTCTTTGCACCTGGTAGCCTCCATTACATGGTCTGATATGGGTGTGGCTTACAGTCTGGCATTGTTCACATTGCACTAGTTGTCCTGCTAGGCGGCTGTGTGGAAGCTTGGCTGTGAGCTGGATTACATCACCTTCAGACCTTGTTCACACCATAGGTAGCGTAGTGGTAGGACCCCTTGCCATGCTGAGAACCGTGACGTGGTGCATGATGGGTTCCGATATCTTCCTGACAGGAATATATTGGCAAAAGTCTCAGCTTTTAATATCTGCATTTATGACTAGCCAGTATAGTCAGTGGCATATCCGTGTGGTGCATTTTTTCTGTGATTTATAAAACTTTACCACATTTAAGCCATGCTTGTGGTACTTGTAAACCAAAATGGGCAAGCTAGGCACAGCTGAGTATTTTTTGGTTCATATGGCTTATAAATATGTCTGAAAGTCCATGCTACATTATACATAACAAAAACACCACCAAATTTTGGCACCATTTATGACAGTCTAGGAGCAATCACGTTAGCAAATATGGACCATTGAGTGAAACTGAAAAAAATTCAGTAATGGAGAATGTATTTGCCCCAGGATATATAGAGGTAACTCGTGGTTCCCTGGCTGCTATGGAACATGAAGTTCTGGGAAGTAATCCAACTTGAATTTTTACTTCCGCAGAAGTTCAAGGGCCATACTTTGTAAGTGCCTGTTGTCTTTCTATTGTTAAAGTTTCACTTTACATAAACTATCTATTTATATATCTGTGCCTGGATTAGAAAAATTCTTCAAAGACATCCTGGCATGCTGTCATGATTGTAGTCCATTTTCCAAGCTACATAGTATGAGCACACAAGGAATACAGGGATATAGGCTTCAAATGATGAAATACGTGAGAAATGAAAGTGTTCCTCAAGTTTCCAAACCCTTTACAAGATGATCAGAATGGTAACACTGCATGGACCTTATGACATCTGCATGTGGTTGGAGCTTGAATTCACTTTTTAATTGACCCCAGTTTAGGGCAAAGGGACAATATAAAGAGTAAACATGGATGGTGACCCTCTTGTAGAGAAAGAAGGTGTCTGAAGTAAGGTTCTGTTCACATCTGAATTGTGGTTCCATTTATAAGTGGAGAGGGGAGAGTGAGGTCCTGGCCTGATAATGGAGGAGAGTAGGGAAGTGGCTCACAAAACACCCACTCTGAGGGACAACTTCTGAGAGAATTTAAGTAAGGACTTAAGTACAGTCTTGGGAACTGCTGTAAGGTGAGGGACCATGGCTAAAGACACCTTCATATCAAACAACCACCTCCTCAGTCTGTGCCAGAATTGCACTAAAGCCTGCTGATACTGTATGTATTTCCAGTTCTGCATTGCACTTAGTAAAAAAGACTTTGTTACGTTCAACTCTGACCTAATATATGCTGTGAAGATACGAGATGTGCAGCACCTGAAACTACGGATACTGGAAGCCTGTGCTAGCATTTCTCCTGCGGTGTTGCTATCAGTGTGTGAAGAGTGGGAGAAGAGGGTTGCATTGACAATCCAACACAATGGGCAGCACATTGAACACATTTTATAAGTGGTCAGAAACTTGTAAATAATTCATGAAAGAATAAAGTTACATTAAAACCAAGCACACCATTGTTTTTCTTGTGAAATTCCCAATAAGTTTGATGTGTCACCCTCTTCCTATTAAAAAAACTAAAGTTGGATTCAAAATGGCCGACTTCAAAATGGCCACCATGGTCACCACCCATCTTGAAAAGTTTCCCCCCTCACATATGCTAATGTGCCACAAACAGAAAGTTAATATCACCAACCATTCCCATTTTATTAAGGTGCATCCATATAGATGGCCCACCCTGTACATCGAGCATTAACTACTGTATGTTCTGCTATGACGTATGACTATAGCGCAGAGCGGGAAGGGGTTAAAGAGAGATTGGTCACATTATCTTTATTTTAACAAATTTCACCAAAGGACAGTTGTCACTGGCGTTTTTTTTTCCCATCACACTGCCCCTCCCCCCAAACACATACACACACATACCCAAGACTTTATTCACAATCCCTATTGTTCTGTTAGATTACAAGTTAGATTGATTACTAGAAGTTTTCTTGCTGCATTTTATTGACTCTGATCAAAGGATCCAAGAAAATACTGCAAAGCTCATTTATGTGTAAGGGCACAAAAAAAATCTATGCTCCAGGGGCGGACATAGGCAGTGGTGGGCCCCTGTGCAAAATAGTATGTGGGCCCCAGGGCCGGCCTTTGGGGTGTGCGGGCTGTGCGGCCGCACAGGGCGCCATAGCAACAGGGGCGCCGGGCGGCCGACAGCTCGCAATGTAATATGCGGCAGGCGAGGCGGCACTTGTGTTCTCCCTCGGGGCGGGCCCCCCACCCCCTCATCTCCCCCTCCCCTGTATCCAGCAGGGGGCGCCCGGCGTCCATTGCGGTTTAAAAAATAAAATAAAAAAGTTGAGGCTGAGCGCTTGCCGCTTTAAAGAATCCTGCCTGCGCCTGCTGTGTGCTGTTAATGTAGCATGGCCGAGCTCTGTTCGATCCGCGGTACAGGAGCTTTTGTTTCCTGTACCTGGCCGGACTGACAGGAAGTGCTCACTTAGTCGGCCACGCTACACTAGAGGTGGAGGTGGGAGTAGAATGAGAGTGACAAGGGGGGAGCGGGGGAGGAAATAATGAGAGTGAAAAGGGGGGAGGGGGGAGGAAATAATGAGAGTGAAAAGGGGGAGGGGGGGAAATAACGAGAGTGACGAGGGGGGGGAATAATGAGAGTGACAAGGGAGAGGGGGGGGGATAATGAGAGTGACAAGGGAGGGGGGTGGAATAATGAGAGTGACAAGGGAGAGGGGGTGGAATAATGAGAGTGACAAGGGAGGGGGGGGGGGTGGAATAATGAGAGTGACAAGTGAGGGGGGGGTGGAATAATGAGAGTGACAAGGGAGGGGGGGTGGAATAATGAGAGTGACAAGGGAGGGGGGTGGAATAATGAGAGTGACAAGGGAGAGGGGGGGAATAATGAGAGTGACAAGGGAGAGGGGGGGAGAATAATGAGAGTGACAAGGGAGAGGGGGGGGAATAATGAGAGTGACAAGGGAGAGGGGGGGAATAATGAGAGTGACAAGGGAGGGGGGTGGAATAATGAGAGTGACAAGGGAGAGGGGGTGGAATAATGATAGTGACAAGGGAAGGGGGTGGAGAGAGTGACAAGGGAGGGAGGGAGGGGAGGGGGGGGGGAGAAGAGAGTGACAATGGAGTCCCAAGAGCCAGACTGCAGCCAGAGACCAGATCATCTTATTGTCCTGGTGTTAAGTAGACAATGCAATATGTTTATTATTTAATTGTTTAGTTATTAATACTACATTGGAAACTAATTTTCTCAGCTGGACACCGGCCGTCACTGCGCATGCGCTGGGAGCCTCACCAGCGGTTAGGGTAAGGCAAAAGCACTGGCCCGTACGTAATTTTTCCCTTCCCTAACCGCTAGTGAGGCTCCCGGTGCATGCGCAGTGTCGGCCGGTGTTCAGCTGAGAACATCCATCCGATCACTGCGCCTGCGCATTGGCCCATAGTTTTTCCCTACCCTAACCGCCGGCGAGGCTCCTGGCGCATGCGCACTCTGCTGTGAAATTTCCCTAACCTGTCGTTGTGCGCCTGCGCGGCGCTGCACACCTCCTCACGTCATGTCCGGTGCGACCGGAAGTGACGAGGGTAGGGAAATCTCACGAAATAGGGAAGTATAACATTACACCGGCCTTTGGGGTGTGTGGGCTGGTAACTACTTGGTTGGATAGTCAGCCAGCCTATGCCATGATGCCAGCAACAAGCAGTGTTTTTTTTTTTTAGGGGGGGGGGGCGCCACAAGGTTAGCTCGCACAGGGTGCCTGAACACCTAAGGCCGGCCCTGGTGGGCCCCTTACTGTGTATCAATTAATTTATCAAGAGTGAGGGTTCATCATACTGCTCCTTGTCCCTTTCCATGACCCTGTAGTCAATTATTTATCTAATGGATACAAATCTATCAGTACTTTTGAGCCAAAAGCATCTTGGTGGCCTTTTTTTTTATTATAGTGGTATGGGTCCCTTGCCTATAGGGCTGTAAGGGCTCCACGAATGGCATGTCTGCCACTGTTATACTCATCTAAAATGTCACAGAAAAATACGATCATTTGATGCAAGTACCAGATATTGCCGTACATGTAGATACTGGACATAGGGCATTGGAGCAAAGGGCAGCAGTAACAATTAAAGCTACAACATAAATTTCAAAGCAAGTTCAGTATGACGAGTGTATTTCGTGCTAGCGAAAAATACACTGAGCATGAGTAAACATCGCTTTAATGCTTAGTGGTGAGAAAACGGTTGGGTTTAGCGGGAGGGGTGGAGTCTCAGTTATTTATGCCAAAAACTGGTGCAAGTTATTGCTCCCCCTAGCTAGCATTGATTTGAGTTTAACACCTTAGGGCAGGCATGCCCAACCTGCGGCCCTCCAGATGTTGCTAAACTACAACTCCCAGCATGCCTGGACAGCCTACAGCTATTAGCCTACAGTAGGGTATGGTGGGAGTTGTAGTTTTAAAACAGCTGGAGGGCCGCAGGTTGAGCATCCCTGCCTTAGGGACTGGGCTCATTTTCACCTTAAGGACCAGGACATTTTTTGAAAATCTGACCAGTGTCACTTTATGTGGTGATAACTTTAAAACGCTTTGACTTATCCAGGCCATTCTGAGATAGTTTTTTCGGCACATATTGTACTTCATAAAACTGGTAAAATGGAGCCAAAAAAATTTATTTTTATTTATAAAAAAATACCAAATTTGCCCAAAAGTTTTAAAAATTGCCAAATTTTCAAGTTTCAATTTCTCTATTTCTATAATACATAGTAATACCTACAAAAATAGTTATTACTTTACATTCCCCATATGTCTACTTCATGTTAGGATCATTTTTGGAATGACATTTTATTTTTGGGGGACGTTCTAAGGCTTAGAAGTTTAGAAGCAAATCTTGAAATTTCTCTGAAATTTTCAAAAACCCACTTTTTACGGACCAGTTCAGGTCTGAAGTCACTTTGTGAGGCTTACATAATAGTAACCACCCAAAAATTACCCCATTTTATAAACTACACCCCTCAAGGTATTTAACACTGATTTTACAAACTTTGTTAACCCTTTAGGTGTTCCACAAGAATTAATGGAAAATAGAGTTACAATTTCAAAATGTCACTTTTTTGGCAGATTTTCCATTTTAATAATTTTTTTCCAGTTACAAAGCAAGGGTTAACAGCCAAACAAAACTCAATATTTATGGCTCTGATTCTGTAGTTTACAGAAACACCCCATATGTGGTCATAAACTGCTGGATGGGCACACGGCAGAGTGCAGAAGGAAAGGAATGCCATACGGTTTTTGGAAGGCAGATTTTGCTGGACTGGTTTTTTGACACCATGTCCCATTTGAAGCCCCCCTGATGCACCCCTACTAGTTTAGGGTACATATGATGTTTGGTTGCTCTATATTACACTTTTTGTGAGGCAAGGTAACAAGAAATAGTTGTTTTGGCACCGTTTTTATTTTTTGTTATTTACAAAATTCATCTGACAGGTTAGATCATGTGGTATTTTTATAGACCAGGTTGTCACGGAAGCGGCGATACCTAATATGTATACTATTTTTTTTATTTATGCACGTTTTACACAATGATTTCATTTTTGAAACAAAAAAATCATGTTATAGTGTTTCCATAGTCTGAGAGCCTCAGTTTTTTCAGTTTTTGGGCAATTATCTTGGGTAGGGTATGTTTTTTGCGGGATGAGATGACGGTTTGATTGGCACTATTTTGGGGTGCGTATGACTTTTTGATCGCTTGCTATTCCACTTTTTGTGATGTAAGGTGACAAAAAATATTTTTTTTTTACACCGTTTTTTTTTTTTACGGTGTTCATCTGAGGGGTTAGGTCATGTGATAATTTTATGTAAGTTTTACACAATAACAACTTTTTTAAAACCCCCAAAATGATTTTTTGGGCGATTGTCTTAGATAGGGGCTCATTTTTTGCGGGGTGAGGTGACGGTTAGATTGGTACTATTTTGGTCGGCATACGCCTTTTTGATCGCTTGCTGTTGTACTTTTTGTGATGTAAGGTGACAGAAAAATGGTTTATTTAGCACAGTTTTTTTTTTTTACGGTGTTCATCTGAGGGGTCGAGTAATGTGATATGTTTATAGAGCCGGTCGATACGGACGCAGCGATACCTAATATGTCAACTTTTTTATTTTTTCCCTAATTTTTCCCAATTTTTTTTAAAACTTTATTTGGGGAAAATTACGTTTTTGTTTATTTTTACTTGAAACTTTTAATTTTTTGGGGGGAAAACTTTATTTTCTCACCTTTTTTTTGTCCCACTTTGGGACTTCAACTTTTGGGGGTCTAATCCCCTTTACAATGCATTCCAATACTTCTGTATTGGAATGCATTAGCTGTATGAGTAATAAATACTGTGTGTATTACTCATACAGCTTCCGGCCTGTGAGATACAGGGGGCTGGATCTCACAGGCTCGTCACCAGAAGGCAACGACGATGCCTAAGGAAGGCATCGCGCTGCCATCCATGCCATCGGGTCCCCCCTACAGCCGCACGGGGACCCGATGGCACTGCCGCCGCCACCACATGTAAAAGCCACAAACCGCAGGTCTGAATTCACAGGAACCCCCCCTGATTTGAGCAGGCACCTTGATCCGGGCGGCGGTGATCGAAACTACACATGACATACTGGTACGTCATGTGTCCTTAAGTATCGGGACAACATGCCGTACCGGTACGTCAAATGTCCGGAACAGGTTAAAGGGTCAGAGATCTGCCTAATTTATCATATTGATGACCTATCGGTGGAGGTCTGACTCCTGGCACCCTAGCTGATTACATATTTGAAGGGGTTAAAGATCTCTAACAAGCCCTGTGTCCTCCTTAATACTTACCGGCATGTTGTCACCTTTTGTAGCTGTAATGGAGTTTAATTACAATTGCTACAAAGGAGACAACGTGCTGGTAAACTTAGAGGACATCAGGAGGCAGAACACCGCTGATCTGATATTGATGACCTGTCCTGAGGATGGTACACAACGTGGAGCACAGGATCCCATATACCAGTCTTGATTAAAGGGGTTATCCAAAGTCTAAAACATGCCCCCCAATGCCCGGGCCCCTCAAAGAGATTATACTAACCATGCTCCCAGGTGATGCGGGTGACGCTTGGGAGGAGATGCAGAGGCTACTGTGCGGGGCTCTGGGGCAACAGCGCGTGCCGGGGAGCGGGGTATAATCTATATTAGGGGGCCGGGCATTGGGGGGCATGTTTTAGACTTTGGATAGCCTCTTTAATCTCCATCACTGAGTTTAATTACATGGCACATAATAACTGATATTTTGCCTCTTACAATACCAGTATATATCATTCCAACCATAAGAAAAAAAAAACTTTTTGCTGGGTCTGATTTTTCTTTAGCAGCCCAGTTTATGAAGCAAAAATAAATAAATAATTGCATTTGCCCTTAAACCTTAAATCTGACCACAATTAAAAAAATAATACTGACTGAATAATATACAAACGCAAACATGCCATTCTCTCCCTAATACTGCTTGCTGCCATTTTTTAATGCAATTTTTGAGTTGACATTTTGGATCCATACATTTTACAAGGAGAAGACCTGCATATGACGGCTGCAGCTCCAAGGCTCTTCATTTTGCTGTCCGCTTGACTAAACTGAGCCAAACGGCACACAATGTAAGTCATTGGGGACGGATCCGTTTTCTCTGACACAATCTGGCACAATAGAAAACGGATCTGTCTCCCTTTGACTTTCAATGGAGTTCATGACGGATGCTTCTTGGCTATGTTACAGATAATACAAATGGATCCGTTCATGACGGATGCATGTGGTTGTATTATTGTAATGGATCCGTTTTTGCAGATCCATGACAGATCCGCCCCAAAACGCGAGTGTGAACACCTCTGCTATGACCTGCCACTGATACAGAAAAAAGGAAGTGATATAGTGTAGTCATAAGAACTTCCTCATATACAGAAGGGGTATTGAACCTGTGGGATAGTTTTGTAGCTCAGGACTAATTTACTTACAGCTTCTACTGTCAAGTAGGAAAAGTGCAAACTAGGTGTGCCAGCCAGCTCTTGCCTCCTATGGGTAACACAGTAAAGAACAATAAAGCAATATAAGCATTGTTCCGAATACTAAAGATAGGATGAGCCCAGCTCAGATAACCCAAAGGTTAGACATTACCATATAATCTTTCTTCTTTGAGGATGATGGTAAAGACAATAAAAACCTGGGTGAAGGAACTCTCAGCTATTTGTGACCTTGGAAAAGTCACTTTTCTCCAGTCAACGAAGTGCAAGCTTGACGGAGCAGGTATATATTAGGATGATTATGGTCAGTAATGATAACCTGTGCTTCTAGCCGATATCATCAGAGAACATTAACTGACATTCCTTGGTCATGAAGCTTGCAATTTACAAGATTACATCACGGTACAGAATGACTAAAGCTGACTAATGACTAGATCCTATGCCGACATGTCCATAACACTGTATCCTGCAAGGTGTTTTCTTCTCAGCTTTTGTGAAAGACAAGACTGATTGGTTTTCAGGGACTTGTAGTGCATTGTCTGGAAAGAGCCACAGATTGCCTTTTACCTGCCGGAAACAGATGAGACACAATTTGACATTTCAGGTAGAACAGATGGTCCGCTGCTGCACACAGCTGAAACCTGACCCCTATGGTCGTCAAAGGGTGCAACATTTTGCAGGAAAATATGAGGTCAAAATCATGCGTCCAGTAGTCCCCGCACATAGGAACATTTGCCCCAACCCTTTCAGTACAAATGTCTACAAGGGTGCAGTACAACTGACAGATGTAGACAATCACATTCACAACTATTTCTAGTCTATGAAGCTTACAAACGACACCTGCCCCTATATATTCTGTTTAGTTTTCTGGGACTTGCAGTGCAATGTCTGGAAGGAGCCACGCGTTGCCTTGTCTGCCCTTAAAACATCAGACACAAATTCACACTGGGGAAGAACAGATAGTCCATAGCTGAAACCTGCCCATATCTGGTGTCCAATGGGCTCATCATTTTGGAGGTAAAACTGATGTCCGAATCGTTCGTCCACTGGTCATGGGACCGTTTGTCCTTAACCTTTTCAGTCCATAGGTTTAGGGTACGGCCACACGGTCAGGTTTCTGCATGCAGTTTTGGAAGCCAAAATTGGGAGCGAATTTAGGAGATGTCGTATCTGTCTTTTATACTTTCTCTTCTTTTATGATCCACTCCTGATTTTGGCTTCCAAAACTGCACTAAAAAACCTGACCGTGTGGCCGTACCCTAACAAGGATGCGGTCCAACTGACATGCGGATTATCACATCCACCACAATTCCTAGTCTACAAAAAACTTACAAAATACACCTGCCCTATACAGGTGAAACTCAAAAAAATGTGAATATCGTGCAAAGTTCATTTATTTCAGTAATGCAACTTAAAAGGTGAAACTAACATATGAGATAGACTCATTACATGCAAAGAGAGATGTTTCAAGCCTTTATTTGTTATAATTTGGATGATTATGGCTTACAGCTTATGAAACCCCCAAAGTCACAGTCTCAGGTCCCCTTTGCTCAGGGGGTATGGACTAATTAGCTGACTAGAGTGTGACACTTTAAGCCAAGAATATTGAACCTTTTCACAAAATTTTAATTTTAAGCTGCATTAATGCAATTCCTTTTCATTACAGAAATAAATGGACTTTTGCACGATATTCAAATTTTTCGAGTTTCACCTGTATATCCTAGTACCAATGAACAATGCTTCGTTTCTGTCATTCCAGGTGGACGGCACCATGCGTTTTACATATGTCAGTGTGGACTCACCCAGGAGTAGCAGTCGGTGTATCTGTTTGTACGCTCTTTTCTCTGCCTTTAGCATATTGTCGATACTTCTGCTCCTTTTCTTATCCGCCTTCTGTTGGATACGCAGTCTGGAAGAATCTGTGTCCGTATTACATCCATCATCGATACCTGCAGACCCAGATTCACTAGCACAGGATAGCGCATGGTCTCCTAACCACCTGGGCCTGAGGCTGGAACACATCCCCATAGTGATGCAGTGGAGGGACAGAGTTCTGTAGAAAGAAAAGTTTTAATACCCAGTAGGCCACATAATCCAGATCCCAGAGGGTGCACCCCTGAGGCGGCTGGACACGGTTCCCAGTATAAAGGGTGCACTCTTTTGCCGTACTCCAGCGATTTCCTCCTCTCAGCCTCCCAGACTGACTGTCCCTCTCCCTCCCTCCCTGTTGCTCTCTCACACTGTTAATTTGTTTGAGAAGCAAAGGAGAAACATACTCTTTATTACCACGTGACTGGAGAGCACCCTGTTTACCGTAATGTTCAGAAAGTCAGGCCGCAGCAAGGGAATCCAGGTGCCAGCTGATCTAACATACACAACCAAGTGGAAATTTTCTGCTTCACCCTCTGTGTTCCCACAACATGTACCGTAAGGCCGGATTACGTCCGGTAAACTGCCCTCAAAGAATGATTGCACCCCTACAGCACTGCGGCTTTTACTTTATCTGATTTCATTGCCACTTGGCAGAAGGGGTTAAAGCCGTCTACCCGGGGCAAACATTGCATTGCCCGTACTTGCAGCAGCCAGGGTGGACAAATTATATAGCTCTCTGCGGCTTGTCAACTACTGTAGATTAATGAGATCGGCTGTGAGATATGTGACATTTTAGAATATCGCCCCAGAACTGCAGAAATCTGCCCAATATGCCCCTAAGGCTGTGGGAAAATGTGGGCGCTCTCACGCCATGTTTTTAATTTCTAGCAGGGAATCCGTTCCAAAAACTTATGCAAAATCATTTAAAAAAAAATCTATTTTTAAGACACATCAAATCTTTTTTGCATTTTTACCTGGAAACAAGGCAAAAATAAAAGTGGAGTGTGACCTGTGAGGGGGAGATTTATCAAACTGGTGTAAAGCAGAACTGGCTTAGTTGCCCATAGCAACCAATCAGATTTCAGCTTTCATTTTCCAAAGGAGCTCTGAAAAATGAAAGGTGGAATCTAATTGGTTGCTATGGGCAACTAAGCCAGTTTTACTTTACACCAGTTTGATAGATGACCCCCAGAATCTGTTAAATGGATAGAAAAAAGCATGTACTATTCTAGGCAATATGTTTAACGGATTCTCCCGTTACTTTTGATTGATTATTTATTTTTTGTTTGTTTGAGAGATTGGAAGTGCAACATCCATTTTTTTTGCTGGATGGAACATCACAGACACATTCAAAAATGGATAAAAAAACAAATTAGACAAAAAGTGTGCACTTTTAGCATCATTTTTTTTTGCTATAGAATCCTAACGCATCTGTTTTTGCTAATGTTTCTGAGCAAAAAACTGACATGTTTAATGAAACATAAAAAAGGGGCATGACTCCATATGCAAGATGGTGTCCCCCCAAAAACTGTCATTATAACAAATAATTAATTCTCTCTCTCTCTCTCTCTCTCTCTCTATATATATTTATAGCAGGTAATTACATAAAGACAGCAAAATTAAACAAAAAAATTAATAAATCGCCTTGAGATAGTATAAAGTCAGCCTCAAGGGCAGTTTCCATGTGACAAAATGAACAAAGCTAATTGAATAGGCAACAACAGTGACACAGTAAAGTGACAGTGACATATGATACCAACCACAGAGAATGTCTCCAGGACAATGAATAAGCTACAACCCGGACTTTTGCATAGGATATTACATCAGCCAGACATTCATTGAAGAACTGGGGAAAGGGTGATGCACCAACTAGTGGTTATGCATGGTATTACAATTGTTATATCATGAAAATGTTGGGATCCTAGGGGCATGTCCTCTTCCCATTTATGGTAGATTAACCCCTTAACAACCAGACCTGTTTGGGCCTTAGTAGCCATTATTTTTTTTCCTTTTTTTTCAATCTCGCATTATGAGAGCCATAACCCTTCATCTTCTACATTGACACCTCTGGGACCCCTCCTATCTCAAGAACAGGGAGCTGCCATGACCGGAGAGCACAGCTGGCATGCACTGCCACCCTTCTATTCACTGTTATCAGACTTCTGGAAAAAAAAAAGCCGAGGGCAGATGGCTCAGCTGTTTTCAGAGGTCGGATAGCAGGGAACGGAGGGTGGTGGCACATGCATAGCTTGCTCTCCAATCATTTTGGGGCCGTGTTCTTGAGATAGATGTGGACCAAAACCCAGGGCGGATTGGCCATAGACCCTACAGGGAAATTGCCTGGTGGTCCAATGCCCAGAGGGCCACCCAAACCCTCCTCTCTGCCACTGACCTGGTACACGAAGAGCTCTCAGTGGTCATTAACTCAACTGCTGTGGCCCGCACCTCACCTCCTAAGCCCCCTGCTCCATAGACAACTGGTTGAGGAGGATATTGATGGCCACCACAGGGGGGCAGCTTTTGGGGCAGTATATTGTGCTACACTGTGTTATTTGGTTCTGCTGGCATGGTATTTTTAACAATGGTATTGTTAACCCTGCCTACTTGTGTCGCCTCACCTTAATTAAGTTAATTAGTTAATTTGGACCCTCCCTACTACATGGGGCCACTTTTAGTTTAGTTCCCTATCTCTGTCCCTACACATTAGCAAAAAATATATAAAAATTGCAGTTATGACTAGGGATGAGCGAATTAAACTTCGTTTTAATTCTGCACGGAGATCCATCTCCGTACAGCACTAAAATTTTTGGGCTCTGGCAAGGCAAATTCGTTATCACCGAAGTCTCACGGGACTTTGGTGAATAACTTTGAAATTAGATTTTTGAACTTGAAAACCATTTTAAAACTTGGTTTGAATTTGGCTTTGGTACCGAGGTACCAATCAGTACCGAAGCTGGCTTTAGATACCTGTTTTAAAATGTTTTTCAAGTTTAACAACATTTAAATGAAGTTTGGAGCAAAGCGACTTCGGATCTTGGATCCGAAGCTCACTTTGCTTATCTCCAGTCATGACAGTTACACTTTAAATAATTAGCTGCACTATTTGTTATTACACTGTTGGGAGGCATTACAGTAACTGGGATAACTGGTTCGGCGGTGACACTGAATTACTCTCAGCCTCTTAGTTTTTCACAGTGGTTGCCTGGTCTTTAGTGTAAACATCCTGCAGTTAGTTGGCATGATAATATCCTTAGGCTACATTCACATAGCCGTATCCTTTTTGCATTCCGCAAACCTCAAATTCTTTTTGCGTTCTGCAAATCTCAGATCCGCCAATTGTAGATACCAGCCGTGTGCATCCAGCACTTTTCCGCAGTCCCCATTGGCAAAATGCCTATTCTTCTCCACGAAATGGACATGAAAAGAACGTGTTCTATAATTTGCGTGGATGCGGACAGAACACAGATGATTGGGTCCACATGCGGTCTACAAAAAATGTGGATTGGATATGGACCGAAATATGGTTGTGTAAATGAGGCCTTAAATAGGAAACGCTAGTTCTTTCAATCTACAATATGTAATGTTTATTTGTCATTATTTCTTGTAGGGCGGTCATTGCATAATTTCTCTTCACTTTATTGCACCGGAATCAGTGCACATGTGGTGAATCAGTGTGGGAGAATGGCGGGCAGCCTGGTGGCTAAGTGCTTATCACTATGCCTTGTAGCAAAGGCAGGGGTGTAGCTATAGGAGAAGCAGGGGAAGTGGCTGCTTTGGGACCTGAACTCAGAAGGGGCCCAACTAGGAGGAGGACCCCAAAAATTTTATTGTCAGGGCCCCCTCAACAGTATTAGGCCTCATGCACACGACCGTTGTGTGCATCCGTGGCCGTTGTGCCGTTTTCAGTTTTTTTTCGCGGACCCATTGACTTTCAATGGGTCCGTGGAAAAATCGGAAAATGCACCGTTTGGCAGCCGCATCCGTGATCCGTGTTTCCTGGCCGTTAAAAAAAATATGACCTGTCCTATTTTTTTCACGGCCAACGGTTCACGGACCCATTCAAGTCAATGGGTCCGTGAAAAATCACGGATGCACACAAGATTGTCATCCGTGTCCGTGATCCGTGTCCGTTTTTTCCTATCATTTCAATGGCAAACTTGACTTGACTTTTTTTTTCATTTTTCATGTCCGTGGATCCTCCAAAAATCAAGGAAGACCCACGGACGAAAAAATGGTCACGGATCACGGACCTACGGACCCCGTTTTTGCGGACCTTAAAAAAAAAACGGTTGTGTGCATGAGGCCTTATACAATTATCCAGTGAATAAAGATGAATGGCAGCACTCACCTTACGTTGCAAAATGTCCTTTTTATTTCAGCAGACCTACGGCCGGCGATCGTGCATTGCGGCCCGCAATTTGCAGGCCGCAGCACGGGTCACACATGTTCGTGTGAACTTGGCCTTAGGCCATCTACAATAAAATCTTTACCTACATGGCTGAGCACCACTTGTTGCTGCTTCTCAGTGATCACCCGAATACATTTGTGTCTCAGATCCAGGAATTCTGGGATTTGTAGTGCCACCACTATTCTGTCTGAATTTGCAACAGTATTATACAATTACATTATATACAGAGACGAATGCGATTGATGGCAATTTCTCTCCAGTGTTGCGCAATATGCTGGTGCCATATACATAAAGTCAATTTGGATTTAGCACACGTTGATGGCAGTGAGACTATGAAATGACGCCAGATGTAGTATTCTCCAAAATTTGGTATAACAATTGAAGATCACTGACACATTGATCTTTATGCATGTTTTTTACCCATATAGCAGGCTACACATATACATGCACACTATAAAATAATATTGGATGAGCATACAGTGCAAAGTATTATTTCTACAACCTTTTAAGGAACTTTTTATATGTGTCTGGCAAAACTCCTTTAATTCAGAGTCCAGACATTCTGATACTTGCTTAGAGGTGTAAGTCAATTTGGAATCAGACCAGACTGAAATAGGTCACTGGACAGGAACAACTACAGCCGGGTTTACATCGCTGTTTAGTTTTCCATTTTTTCAATCTGTCAGAAGAACAGAAAAAAAAAATTCACCCATGGGCTTATTTTGCATCCGTTTTTGTTAGTTCTATCTGAGGTCCGTTTTTTTTTCTCCGCAGAGAAAACATCCTGTAAATGACTGGTGGAACTGACAAAAACAGATGAAAAATGGGCACAACGGATGCTCAAAATAAAGAATCTGCTAAAAAAAAATGCTTCTGTTCTTCTGACAAGTAAGAAAAATGGAAAACAGGGACCTCAGCAAAACTAAAGTTATTGTACAATATTGTTATTAAACCTTTTATATTGAGCTTCATTCCTGAAAGCGAATGACACTTACGATTCAGATGATAGAGGGTCACTCTCATATTGATATTTAAAGGGGTTATTCAGGCTTTTAATATTGATGAGCTATCCTCAGGATAGGTCATTAATATAAGATAGGCGGGGGTCCGACACTCAGCACCCCCGCTGATCAGCTGTATGAAGAAGAAGGCACACACCTTACGCTTGTGCCGCCTCTTACCTCTCTTCCTGCTGCTGCTATGTCTATGGAAAGTAGGAAGAGAGACAGGAGATGGCAAGCGCACATTTCTTTATACAGCTGATTAATGGGGGTGCTGAGTGTCGGACTGTAAGCCGTGTACCGGGGTGGGCTCCCCAGGATACAGCGAAGTCACAGACAAGAAAAGTGACACTGACACCAGCTTTATATGCAAGAACAGAAACTTTACTTTAACAATAAACAAAACACAGTCACTGTCCCTGTCCGAGGGACAGGCATAGCCTGATGGCGCACACAGCAGATCCTGCAAGTCGTGCCGCTAAAGAAGATACGCCTAGCCGGTGGCGGACGCAGCAGAGCCTGCAAGTCAAATACTGCGCCGCGGTCCAGTACAGTAAGGCCTAGCAAAACATATAACCCTAACTACTATCAAGGCCTAGGCTAGTCTCTGTTACTTCAGGCGCCACACAGTAGAATACAATCAGTAACCAGGTGTACTGATCTGCGTCTGTTCTGGGCCCGAGGATGCCCCTAACCTGGGATGGCCACCAACCTCTCAGCAACCGTGCGTCCTTCCTTGATAATAAGACTTCTGCCCACACGCTGTACACTGTCTTCCTGGAACAATCTCTCTTTCAAAGAGCCAGATCCAGTAAGGGGACGACAGCTAATCTCCTTCCTCTGCGTGTCCATTCACTCCCGGACATCTGCAAGCCAGGATGGAATCGGATTCAGTCTCTCAAAGAACATTGCTTCCACCATGTCAGATCAGCACTTCCTGGTTTTCAGAAGCAGCTAGCATGAGTCATCATCTGCTTTGCATATGCAGATCCCAGAGTGTGCTCACTGTGCTGCAAAACAGTGGCCTCTAGTGCCCGGAATGCCAAATCACAGATCCAATACAATTTAAACATAAACATCATACAGGTAGGGTTTATCCACAATCTCACAGGACCCCAGCCTACCTAATATTGAGGCGAATGTTGTGTGAATGAGGCACTATGGCATAATTGTCTCAAAGGTGTGGGTCCAACCTTTGGGACAGGCACCTATCTCAAGAGCGGGGCCCTGTCTCACAGCTGCTGTGTATGGAGAGGTGGCGTTGTGTGCACTGATCTCTCCATTCACTTCTATGGGAGTTCTATAGCTGAGAGCGCTTCCTTGACTATTTTCTGAACAATCATAGACGTGAATAAAGAGATCAGTGCATGTGCGGCCACCGCGCCATTCGCAGGTGATATGGGCTGTAGCATAACACTTCTAGGACCTGCATCTGTCAGGCTTAAAGGGGTAATATTAATAACCTATCAATATCAGATCGGTGGGGGTCTATCAGCTGTATGAAGAGAAGGCGTGCGCTGTGCGCATGTGCCGTCTCCTGTCTCTCTTCCATTTTGCCATAAATATCAAAGAAGAATTATCCCATTTTAACCCCTTAGCCACCAGGTTGACCTCTAACCATGTAATTATTTTTGTATTTTTATTGTTGCATTGTGAAAGCCATAACTTTTTTTTTGTTACTGTCTAGTATATTTTATGTTTTAGTAATTTTGTCCAATGAAAACATTTTTTTAAAGTTGTTGCCCCTGAGGACCTTTTTTCCAGACTTTCCCAGCATGGCCTAACCTGTGGTTGGAGTCATACTTGGTCCCCTCTGCTGGGTTCCAGCTCCTTTGCACCTTTGGCTTCACTACAGCTCATGGGTCTCCCTGCATCAGCATCCAGTTTAAAGCGGGTCACGTGGCTCCTGCAGCTGTGATGAGTCATCTATGTGTGCAGCGCCCCACTAGTGTACGTGGGCACTGCAAAAGCTTATTGTATCATATGTTATATCATGCAGTATTGTTTTCTTATGTGAAATCCCAGGCTGTCAGGTGCACTACATACATTCCACCACTAGATGGGGATAGCATCACAGTATATATAGCACAGTTCAGGCCTAGTTAGTAAGTAGAGAGAAGGAGTAGGATTGAAGGAGTGAGAGTGCAGCTGCTAGCTGTGTTTAATGGAAGTCAATTCGAGGGAAAAAGTGGATAAAGACACAAAGGACAAAAGCCATTTTTTCAGGCTTTAAGGACCTTTGGATTCAAGATGAAGGACTTACTAGCTTAAGGCAGCCTCACCATTAAAGAGCTTGAGAAACAGAACCAGGCAAAGAGCTGAATATCAGTGAGTACATAACTAACTACCCTAGCCTGACACATCACTACCAGCACAGCCTGTTACTGGGATTAATCACATCCAGCTCGCATGTGTATCAGAGACTGCTTTATTACTGGATGCAAACTGTTATCAAGAACCTGTTACGCTACTTTCACATTTGCGTTCGGGGTTCCGCTTGTGAGTTCCGTTTAAAGGCTCTCACAAGCGACCCCGAACGGATCCGTCCAGCCCTGATGCAGTCTGAATGGATGCGGATCCGCTTAGAATGCATCAGTCTGGCACCGTTTGGCCTCCGCTCCGCTCAGCAGGCGGACACCTGAACGCTGCTTGCAGCGTTTGGATGTCCGCCTGGCCGTGCGGAGGAAAGCGGATCCGTCCAGACTTACAATGTAAGTCAATGGGGGCGGATCCGTTTGAATTTGACACTATATGGCTCAATTTTCAAACGGATCCGTCCCCCATTGACTTTAAATGTAAAGTCTGGACGGATCCGTCTGCGGCTGGACGGATCCGCTCTCAACGCAAATGTGAAAGTAGCCTTATAGTAAAGTTTTCAGTTGGATTCAAACCTGCTTCATTCTTCTAACTTCATACCACTACCACTCTCAACATTTTGCACCATCAAGGTGCTGGCGTCACGCCTATACATAAGTTAGGGGCCCAGCCGCACAAGCACTCAGGGGCACCTCAATTACCACCTGGCCGGTGTCCCCTGTAATAGAGCGTGCCCCGGAGAATCCAGTGCTGTTCTCCCCTTCACTGCACTGCTGGCCCAGGGAGGCGTCTGCTAAACCGTGAGTAACCGATGAACTGTTTGTATACTTCGACCCACCGTGAACCTCACGCATTGTACCCCTGCGGACTGGCACGTTGCATGTGTTGTGTCACTAAGTCACGTCACGCATGGGTGACATATTACTCCTCTGGTCACTCATTAGCTGCAGTGGCCACATGACCTGCCTCAAACCGGATGTTGATGTGGGGAAACTCAGGATTGCGGTGGAGCCAGGGGAGCGAAGGAGCTGGAACCCAACAGTGGGGACTAAGTACGATTCCCTATGCAGGTCTGGCCATGGTCTTACTTACAGTTACATGGTGTGGCGATAGGCGCGACATGGGCACCATCGTATGCGAATCTGTTCTTGGGATATTGGGTACGTGAAATTGTTCAGGCACATATGGAAGATGCAGGTGGTCAGGTAATATCGTGGATGCAATTCATAAACGATATCCTGTTTATCTGGGAAGGTACCCGGAATGCACTTGAATCATTTCTAACACGATTGAATGCGAATGATTGGAACATTTCTTTGACCCAGATGATTGCTTCAGATCATATCACCTTTCTTGACATTCATATTAAAATGTCAGACGGGCACGATAAAAACAGATGTACATCGGAAGGAAACTGCTGTGAATGCCCTACTTCATGCCTTTTCATCCTAGGCACCAGAAAAAGTCGATTCCCACTGGTCAGTTTCTACATGCGAGAAGAATATGTACAAGTAATACCAACTTCGAACATGAATCAGATATACTCAGGGGACGCTTTCAACAAAAGGGGATATCATCAACAAGATATACAACGGGGATACTTATGTGCAAAAAATACACAGCGGGAGACACTTCTGATGTCTAGACACAGGAATACTGTGTCTTCTCCACAGACGGTGAGGATGATTACCAACTATCATACTCAATGGTGTAATATTCGAAAGATTTTCTCAAAATTGTGGCCCGTACTAAGATCGAATCCTGATCTTGGACGGATCCTCAGACCAACCCCAACCTTTGTGGCAAAACGCAGCAGAAATCTTAATGATATTCTTGTACGTAGCCACTATGTTCCGCCAAAGACCGGCTTCTTATCCCAGACACGTGGTCCCCAATGAGGATCAGTGCCATGTGGTCACTGTAGCGCGTTAGAACGGACACCTTTGGAGACTCTTCTGGCTCTTCTGTGCATTTTGTCAATTGCAGCACATCTGGAGTAATCTAATATACATCGGGATGACTACACGAGAACTACGTGTTCGAATCCAGGAACATCAGAGTGATATAAGGGCGGCTGCCAGGATTAATGACACAGAAAGGGACAAAATTGTTAAACTTAAACCAGTGGCGAGACATTTTCGATACAAACATAATAACCGCTGGCAGGAGCTGGAATTTCGTGGGATTGATGAGTACATCGCGGCTCAAGAGGCGGTGACATCTTCAAGTGCCTGGAACAAGTGGAAAGCAAGTGGATAGTCAAGCTTAAGATGCAAATACCACATAGACTCAATGACAAAATTCATTTTGCGTTGTTCTTGTAATTGTAACGGGGCGCCAAAGGCGCACTCGGTCTCCCATCAGCCGCAGACCTGGTGCTTAGCTTCGGGAGCGAGGATCTGTGTTGGGCCTCGTTCCCAGGGCGGCTTTGCTAGCTGGGAGGCTCCCTGCTCCTAGGTCTGCCTTGAGCGCCGAGCTGATCACTCGGTGCTTGACTTGTTTGTCTGTCGGTCATGTGACGCTGGCCACGTCACATGACCCTCACTCCCCACTATAAAAACAGGCGGCCTGCTGACTACAGGTCGCCTGTGATTTTGGTCCCTTAGGCTGTGTATTATTGTTATTTAGCTTACCTTTGGATTTGACCCTTGATCTGCTTCCTGACACCTCTTCTGCCTGCTCCCTGAACCTTGACTCTACCTCTCAGATTTTGACCTCGGATTGCTTTTGGATTTTGTCGTTGCCTCTTCTATTGTACTGACGTGACCTCCTGGACTGACCCCGGCTAGTTGACCCGCCTCACCCTTACGGTTTTGGTGGTACCTTGCTTGTTCCACCTCACTGTCCGCTCTAGTGCTACCTCTGATTGGCTGTCCACTTCCCTGCCGTCTCTATCTCTCTGCTTGCACTTACTCAGGTCAGGGACTGTTGCCCAGTTGCGCCCCGTCAGCTAGGGCGGGTGGTGCAAGTAGGCAGGGACAGGGGACCGGGTGGCAGCTCAGGGGGGTGCACCTCCGCTCTATCTTTATACCCGCGACTCTACCCTGAGACAGTAATAGTATCTTTTGTGAATCCTTGTTGCTAGTTTTAATATAACATCATTCATACTGGTTTTGTGAGTCGGTACTGAGTATGCGGTATTCTGGCAGTTGTGCTTGTGTTTGTTCTGTTTTCTTTTGTCCCTTTGTACCTACAGTCAGGTCCATAAATATTGGGACATCAACACAATTCTAACATTTTTGGCTCTATACACCACCACAATGGATTTGAAATGAAACGAACAAGATGTGCTTTAACTGCAGACTGTCAACTTTAATTTGAGGGTATTTACATCCAAATCAGGTAAACAATGTAGGAGTTACAACAGTTTGCATATGTGCCTCCCATTTGTTAAGGGACCAAAAGTAATGGGACAGAATAATAATCATAAATCAAACTTTCACTTTTTAATACTTGGTTGCAAATCCTTTGCAGTCAATTACAGCCTGAAGTCTGGAACGCATAGACATCACCAGACGCTGGGTTTTATCCCTGGTGATGCTCTGCCGGCCTCTACTGCAACTGTCTTCAGTTTCTTTTTTTTTTGTCTTTAGCAAGTGAAATGCATGCTCAATCGGATTCGGGTCAAGTGACTTGGCCATTGCATAACATTCCACTTCTTTCCCTTAAAAAACTCTTTGGTTGCTTTTGCAGTATGCTTTGGGTCATTATCCATCTGCACTGTGAAGCGCCGTCCAATAAGTTCTGAAACATTTGGCTGGTGTATAGAGCCAAAAATGTTACAATTGTGTCGATGTCCCAATATTTATGGACCTGACTGTATATAGGTTTGTAACCTCCTATCCTTACAGTCAGACTGTAGTTCTGATTGTATTTATTCATGGACTGCATAGAGGGTGTCTCTAATGCTTACTCTGTGAAGAGTGTCTTTAGGGGTTGAGTCATCTATTGTGTTATCGCCTCTCCACATTCTGTAAGACTCTTCGGGGTAAGTCTTGTTGTTGAACGAGTCTGGTTACACGTCAATTGCACTCTTGCTCCGTTAGTACAGTATGTACTTTTTGATGACATGGTTTATTTATACAATTTCTTGCACTTCATACTGTGTCCTCCACATTCACAGTAGACATGGTTTTTCCATTCTGTTTCTCCTGCCTCCTAATAATGTGTCCCCTTAAAAACCCCTTCTTTTTCCTACTTTGGTTTTTCTTTCTCCCACTCTTTCTTACTCCATTTTGGAGCAGATCACTTACTTCTTTCTCCCACATGGCACGCACTTTGTCATAATTTGACTGGTTTCACATGCATCATCACCCAACTTGGTTTCTAATTTTCATTCACTTTTATTGATTTAGTGCTGTGGGGCACCTTTTTTTTCTTATTTTAGGTTGCTTGTTTGCCTCACTTTTCACCACTCTTCACTCTAGTTCTGGGGTATGTTATTTACCCCCTTCCTCACGTCGCATGCATTCTGCTTAATTGGACTGGTTCCAAACGCACCCTCACTGTTTTTGTCTTGTATTCTGAATCAATTATATTTATCTTCTGGGTTTTGTGGCACGTTTTGGGTTTCACTGTGCTTTCTTCCTAAAAATGTTTTTTTTTATTTTTTTTCAATTGGGCTGACATCCAATTGATGTATGTCATAGAGCATAAGATGTGTGGGCTATTACTGCACATTCATTTTATTTGTTGGTTCCTAATTATGCTCTAATCATTACTTTTTCAGTCATGGGTTTTAATTATGGTTATCTCCCTGGTTCACTTTTTTCCAATCAAGTGACTTATTTTAGCTTTTCACATTCTCCTAATCTATTCAGTTGTTCCATTATAATGCATTCACGGGCAACGATGATTATTTTTGTATTACCTCCTTACATCACCTATTACTTTTGATTCCTTGTTTTTTTTTTTTTGTCTATTTATTATTTTTTTTATTATTATTTTTAATGTATACTTTATTAGTAGACTCATGTCATTTGTTATGTGTTCGATTCATTATAACTATATATATATTACTTTTACAATCATGTCATTTCTAATAAGTCTTACTGAATTAATCATAAGGTTTGGCTATGAACTAATGTGATTTGGCCGTATATGTATATCGTCGCCCAGCGGGCCCCATGCCAGTCCTGTTGTGTTTCCTCTCACAGTTAGTCCAGTTGCCCTCACTTAAAAGGGCTGCCGTGGTGCGCCTGTTCTACTGCGCATGCGCCACTGTGTAATGTCACATCCTCCGCTCTGTGACAATGCAGAGAGTGTGCGCGACCCGCCTCTTCCGGACCAGGGGACGGGCACACTCATGCTGGCGCTCTTGCAGGGATACATGCACCATATAATGAGCGGTGCCCATTAATAGTCTATCCACAGGTGAGAGGGGAATGCGCACAGGTGGGGTGAGGCTTGATGATTAACTCTCCACCTGTCTTATGCGTCCACCCATTGTGTTTAGAAGTTTGGGAAAATCCAGGCACATCTTTGCCATTTGCCCATTACAACTCGTTACCTATATATGCCCAGTATCGACACCATTGAAGCCACTTCCCTTGAGAAAGCAGTACGCAAAACGTGCGTCGGGGAGTAGACTGGTGGTGCCTGGTTTGAGGTCTGGATTGTGGTCAGTATATATCGCAATATTGCCTTTATTGGTCCCCCTTCTCTGTATATGTCACTGATTGCTGGTGATTCAGATCAGTCTCATGTAGCTTCTTGTTTCTCTCATATCGCATCTTATGCATTCTGTGTGCCACATAGTGGCGCCAGTGGTATACACTGTTTTGGTATATACCTTCCTTCTTTTTCCTACATAGATTAAATCGGTGACTACATTATTGTTGATGAATATATGGATTTTTCTATAAAGATTTTTCTTTTTCTTCTGATCGCACTTTGCACTTGCACTTTACTCTTTGACCCGCCAATCATGCACCATGATTTAATTGTGCTTTTAACCTTCTGTCTTGTCAATCGTGTGAATTTATGTGATTATAATAAAATTGTGTATGGTTTTATTACATTTTGTGTTGGTATATTATTTCATATTGTTTAGTGGGTATCCATATATCCCTTTTGGTTGACCATGCTGGGATGCCTGCAGAAAAGGTCCCCAGGGGTTGAACAATCCCTTTTAAAGAGCATCTGTGTCACGGAAGGTGTACAGGAAACAAGACAATACAAAATGAATATATGACTCACTGGATCCAAAACTAAGGAACAAAAAGGGAGACCCCTGCATAAGACCTGGCACTCTCCCTGACTCGTCAGCCTATGCGAACATCCCAATGGTAGATGATCGCATATCCTCGTACCTCGACTGTATAACACCTGAACACCCTATAATAGTGAGGGGACACGACCACCGGCTCCCTACACCAGACACGGAGGGAGTCAGGGTCACCTGGGATCCAGCAAACATAAAATCACAAATGATTGTACAACACTTATCTTGTAGAAGACTGAGAAATAGGATCAGCATGCACACACACTCCAGGAAGCTGTATAAACCGCACACTAATGCATTATGGGGAGGAATTTAAAGGGATGCAATCAGTCCAACTACAAGACAGCTGAGAGAGGCTAACGAGATGAGGAACTGAAAACCAAAACAAAGAAAGCTCAAGGAGGAGGTTCTGAAAGGCATCTGTCAGAGCTTCTCAGATGTCTGGTTGTGACAGTACCCCTCCCTCTACGAGTGGACTCCGGACACTCATAGCCCACCTTCTCAGGATGGGACCTATGGAAAGCCCTGATGAGACGAGTGGCCTTAATGTCCATCACTGGGACCCACATCCTCTCCTCAGGACCATAACCCTCCCAATGAACAAGGTACTGGAGAGAATCGCGGACAACACGAGAATCCACAATCCTAAAGACCTGAAATTCAAGATTACCATCAACCATAATCGGAGGAGGAGGCAAAGGCGAGGGTACAATGGGTTGAACATAAGGTTTTAATAAGGACTTATGAAAGACATTATGGATCTTCCAAGTCTGAGGAAGATCAAGACGGTAGACAACAGGATTGATGACAGACAGGATTTTGTAAGGCCCAATAAACTTAGGACCCAACTTCCAGGAGGGAACCTTCAATTTGATATTCTTGGTAGACAACCACACCAGATCACCAACATTCAGGTCCGGACCAGGCACATGTCTTTTATCTGCCACACGCTTATATCTCTCACTCATGCTCTTTAGATTATCCTGAATCTTTTGCCAAATCGATGACAAAGATGAGGAGAATCTGTCCTCATCAGGTAAACCAGAAGACCCCTCTCCCGAGAATGTCCCAAACTGCGGATGAAACCCATATACACCAAAAAATGGTGACTTATCAGAGGACTCCTGACGACAGTTTTTTAAAGCAAACTCAGCAAGAGACAAAAAAGAACGCCAATCCTCCTGATTCTCCGCCACAAAACAGCGTAGATATGTCTCCAGATTCTGATTGACGCGCTCTGTCTGGCCATTCGACTGCGGGTGGAAAGCAGAAGAGAATGACAACCGAACCCCCAAGCGAGAACAGAAAGCCTTCCAGAATCTGGAAACAAACTGTGTGCCCCTATCAGAGACTATGTCTGAAGGAATACCATGCAATTTGACAATGTGATCAATAAATGCCTGCGCCAGCGTCTTAGCATTGGGCAAACCAGGAAAAGGGATAAAATGCACCATTTTGCTAAAACGGTCCACCACCACCAGAATCACAGTCTTCCCCGAGGAACGAGGCAGTTCCATTATGAAGTCCATGGACAGATGTGTCCAAGGACAGGAAGGAATGGGTAAGGGAAGGAGAGGACCTGATGGCCGTGAATGAGGGACTTTGGCATGAGCGCAAGTCTCGCAGGCTGCCACAAAACCCTCAACCGACTTACGAAGCGCAGGCCACCAGAATCTCCGAGCGATGAGATCCACTGTGGCTCTTGCCCCCGGGTGCCCAGCAAGGACAGTATCGTGGTGTTCCTTAAAAATCTTGTGTCTTAAAGCGAGAGGCACAAACAACCTCCCAGGAGGACAAAGATCAGGAGCCTCTGACTGGGCTACCTGCACCTCTGCCTCCAATTCAGGAAAAAGAGCAAAGACCACCACACCTTTAGCCAAAATGGGACCCGGGTCTTCAAAATTCCCACCTCCCAGAAAACAACATGACAGGGCATCTGCCTTCACATTCTTAACCCCAGGGCGGAACGTGACAACAAAATTAAACCTTGAAAAGAACAAAGACCATCTGGCCTGTCTCGGGTTCAGACGCTTGGCTGACTCCAAGTAGGCCAGATTTTTATGGTCCGTAAACACGGTAATAGGGTGTCTGGCTCCCTCTAGCCAATGGCGCCATTCCTCAAAAGCCAATTTGATGGCCAACAACTCCCTATCTCCCACATCGTAATTTCTCTCTGCGGAGGAGAGTTTCTTCGAGAAAAAGGCACACGGTCGCCATTTGGCAGGAGAGGAACCCTGAGACAAGACCTCACCCACACCCACCTCAGAAGCATCAACCTCAACTATGATGGGTAGAGAAATATCTGGTTGTACCAAGATGGGAGCGGAAGCAAAACTCTCCTTGATATTAAAAAAGGCCTTACGCGCCTCTACCAACCAGGAAGAAAAATCTACCCCCTTTCTGGTCATATCAGTGAGTGGTTTAACAACAGAGGAATAATTCAAAATAAACTTCCTGTAATAATTGGCAAAGCCCAAAAAACACATCAGCGCCTTCTGATTCTCAGGAAGCTCCCACTCAAGCACAGCGCGGATCTTCTCGGGGTCCATGCGAAAACCAGAAGCGGAGAGAAGAAACCCCAGAAATTGAATTTCTGGAACCGCAAACACACATTTTTCCAGTTTTGCGCAAATTTATTCTCCCGCAGGATGAGCAAGACCTGACGTAAGTGTTCCTTATGAGTTTTGAAATCAGGAGAAAAAATCAAAATGTCATCCAAATACACTAATACAAATTTTCCCATTAAATGATAAAAAATGCTGTTCACAAAATGCTGAAAAACGGCTGGGGCATTCATCAAACCAAAAGGCATAACCAAATTCTCAAAATGGCCCTCAGGGGTATTGAAGGCCGTCTTCCATTCGTCTCCTTCTCTGACCCTGACCAGGTTGTATGCCCCTCTTAGATCTAATTTGGAAAATACTTTAGCCCCAACAATCTGGTTAAACAGGTCCGGGATCAGAGGAAGCGGATAAGGGTCACGAATAGTGATACTGTTCAGCTCCCTGAAATCCAGACAAGGTCTTAAAGAACCATCTTTTTTCTTAACAAAGAAAAAACCAGCGGCAACAGGTGACTTCGAGGGTCGTATGTGTCCTTTTCTCAGACTCTCAGAGATATAAGCACGCATAGCGACCCTTTCAGGTTGGGAAAGATTGTATAAACGAGATTTAGGCAGCTTGGCGCCTGGGATGAGATTAATAGGGCAATCGTACTCCCTGTGCGGGGGCAAATCCTGAACTCCACTCTCAGAGAAGACATCCGAAAATTCTGGTACAGGTGGTACAGTCTTAGTAGAAACCTCAGAAACAGATGTTGTGAGGCAATTCTCTCTGCAAAAGTCACTCCAACCATTTATTTGCCTTGCTTGCCAATCAATGGTGGGGTTATGTTTAGTGAGCCAGGGTAGCCCCAGCACAAGAGGAGTAGGTAATCCGCTAAGGACGAAACATGACACATCCTCAACATGAGCATCACTCACAATTAAATGGATATTGTGAACTATGCCCTTTAATGATTTCTGAGAAAGTGGAGCGGAATCAATAGCAAAAACAGGAATATCCTTTCCCAAAGTGCATACCTGGAAACCATGAGTTATTGCAAATTGATTATCAATGAGATTGACAGCTGCTCCACTATCTACAAAAATCTCACAAAAATTGTTCTTGCTCTCTAGCGCCACACTGGCAGGCAGGACAACTACAAGCAAACGGAAAACCTTCAATTTCCGCCTCAACCCTGCCAATAGTAACAGATGGAACATTTTTAAAAGGTTTTTTCCCTTTTGTTTCTTTATTACTCCCAAAAAACTGCCTGAATCTCCTAGAGGGACAAACATTTGCCAAATGATTTTTACCTCCACAACAAAAGCAAACCTTCCCATGCGGGCTGAATCTTCTATTGTCAGAGGCAATCAACCCCAGCTGCATGGGCTCCTGCTCAGAGGGGGGCTGACAGCGACTGAGACCCCTGCGCACAGAATGAGACCGCTGCACTGTCCTGGGATTGAGTATGACAGGAAGGAGAGATCTCTCCTCTCTCTCTAAGACGCCTGTCAATACGAACGGCCTGAGACATAGCAGAGTCCAAGGAGATAGGCCTCTCATGAAAGGCAAATGCATCTTTCAATCCCTCTGAAAGACCATGGCAAAATTGACTTCGGAGTGCAGCATCATTCCAACCAGTATCAGCTGCCCATCTCCGAAATTCTGAGCAGTATATCTCTGCGGATTGTTTACTCTGGCATAACTGACGTAGTCTAGACTCAGCCAAAGCAATACGATCCGGATCATCATATATCTGACCCAGGGCTAAAAAGAATTAATCCACTGAACGGAGGGGCCGTGCCCCCACCGGCAGCGAAAAGGCCCACGACTGAGTGTTACCCATGAGCAGCGATATAATGATTCCCACCCTCCGTTCCTCATCACCAGAGGAATGGGGAAGAAGGCGAAAATGGAGTTTGCAAGCCTCTCTAAAACGCACAAAATTCTCACTACCCCCGAAGAACGTATCTGGGAGCGAGATCTTAGGCTCAGAACAAACTCCATGAACGCAAGCTGAACCGGTCACTAGAAACTGAGAAAGAGTCTTACAGAGATCAGCTACCGCCAATGAAAGACCCTGAAAGCGTTCAGTCAAAAGTGAAACCGGATCCATGCTTGAGACGGTTTTGGCGGTTTATAATGTCACGGAAGGTGTACAGGAAACAAGACAATACAAAATGAATATATGACTCACTGGATCCAAAACTAAGGAACAAAAAGGGAGACCCCTGCATAAGACCTGGCACTCTCCCTGACTGCTCAGCCTATGCGAACATCCCAATGGTAGATGATCGCATATCCTCGTACCTCGACTGTATAACACCTGAACACCCTATAATAGTGAGAGGACACGACCACCGGCTCCCTACACCAGACACGGAGGGAGTCAGGGTCACCTGGGAGCCAGCAAACATAAAATCACAAATGAATGTACAACACTTATCTTGTAGAAGACTGAGAAATAGGATCAGCATGCACACACACTCCAGGAAGCTGTATAAACCGCATACTAATGCATTATGGGGAGGAATTTAAAGGGATGCAATCAGTCCAACTACAAGACAGCTGAGAGAGGCTAACGAGATGAAGAACTGAAAACCAAAACAAAGAAAGCTCAAGGAGGAGGTTCTGAAAGGCATCTGTCAGAGCTTCTCAGATGTCTGGTTATGACAATCTGTCAGCAGATTTGTACCTATGAAACTGGCTGACCTGATACATGTACATACCTCCCAACTTTTGAAAATCACAAAGAGAGACAAATATGTACGGCGCGCATCACGGCCATTTTTTTGATACTAGGCCACACCTCTAACTCCGCCCAAAGCATAATTACATACTCCATCACAACGGCAGAAGCTGGGGATCGGTTAGGTGAGTGTAAGTTCCTTTATTTTTTTACAGCATGTGGAGCCCCTGGGACAATTTTATTTCTTGCACTTCATCTAAATATTAGCACATAAATCGTCACATTATAGATATTTTAAGTCCAAATTGCACAAAATAATAATGTTATAGTCTAATATACAGGTAGAAACCATACAGACACTTTAGTAACGAGCAATTTAGTAAATTTATTAACATTGCACATTTATGTATTAATTCCCCAGGTCAAAAAGAGGGACATTTAAGGATCAAAGAGGGACAGAGGGACTTAGGTCAAAAATAGGGACACTTGGGAGGCATGCATGTGCGCTTGGCAGCTGAAAGCATCTGTATTGGGCGCATGCTCATATGTGCCCACATTGCTGAGGCAGCAGCACTCATCCCTTTTCTCCAGCGTTGCTCTCTGGTCCTCCCCGCTGGTGTTTGTTTTCCTGGCTGTGGTGCTGATGTCCTTATTCCTTATCTAAAGCCTGTATTACACCTGACGATTTTTCAGCAGATGATCGCTAACAAGTGTTGTATGAACTCTCGTTTGCGATCATCTTGCAGTGTGATACTGCCGCTGATTGCCCAAAGACGCAAATGCTCATTCATCAGGCAATCCAAATCTTTTGACATGTTAAAAAATTATCGTTTGCAGGCAGCAGATCATGCTGTCTAATAATGATTTGCTGCCGAAAAACCATTATATAGCATGGGGGCGAGCTATGCCATAGTGATCGCTCCTCCCCATGCTGCGGAGGAGATGGCTTCCTTTCTGACAATAGTCTGCCACATAGGGTTGTCTAAGTCTACTTTCACACTGGCGTTTTGAATTCAATTTGTGAGATCTGTTTCAGGGATGTCACAAACAGTTCAAAATGGATCAGTTCAGCCCAATGCATTCTGAATGGATAAGGATCCGTTCAGAATGCCTCAGTTTGGCTCCGTTTCGCCTCCAGCTTGCAGCATTTTGGTGTCCGCCTGACAATGCGGAGCAAAACGGATCCGTCTTGACTTACAGTGTAAGGCAATGGGGACAGATCCGTTTTCACTGACACAATATGGTGCAAATGTAAACGGATCCGTCCCCCATTGACTTTCAACGTAAGTCAGGACGGATCTGTTTGACTTACACTTAGACTTAGATTTTTTTACAGAGTAATGCAAACGGATCCGTTCTGAACGTATACAAGCGTTTGCATTATAGGTGCGCATCTGTCTGTGCAGATACCAGACGGATATGCACCTAACGCAGATGAGAAAGTAGCCTAAGGCCCCTTTCACATGGGTGAGTTTTCCGCGTGGGTGCAATGCGTGAGGTGAACGCATTGTACTCGCACTGAATCCGGACCCATTCATTTCTATCGGGCTGTGCACATGAGTGGTGATTTTCACGCATCACTTGTGCGTTGCGTGAAAATCGCAGCATGCTCCTCTTTGTGCGTTTTTCACGCAACGCAGGCCCGATAGAAGTGAATGGGGTTGCGTGAAAATCACAAGCATCCGCAAGCAAGTGGGGATGCAGTGCGATTTTCACACACGGTTGCTAGGAGACGATCGGGATGGAGACACGATATATATATTATTTTCCCTTATAACATGGTTATAAGGGAAAATAATTGCATTCTTAATACAAAATGCATAGTACAATAGGGCTGGAGGGGTTAAAAAATAGAAATACAAATTTAACTCCCTTTAATCAACTTGTTCGCGCAGCCCGGCTTCTCTTCTGTCTTCATCTTTGCTGTGCAGGAGGAAAAGGACCTGTGGTGACGTCACTACACTCATCACAGGGTCCGTCACATGATCCATCACCATGGTAAAAGATCATGTGATGGACCATGTGATGAGCGCAGTGACGTCATCAAAGGCCCTATTCCTCAAAGAAGAAGACAGAAGAGAAGCCGGCTGTGCGAGCAAGTGGATTAAGGTGAGTTAAATTATTTATTTACTTTTTTAACCCCTCCAGCCCTATTGTACTATGCATTCTGTATTAAGAATGCTATTATTTTCCCTTATAACCATGTTATAAGGGAAAATAATACAATCTACACAACCCCGATCCCAAGTTTGGGTACCAAGCATGGCGATTTTTCTCACGCGCGTGCAAAACGCATTAAAATGTTTTACACTCACGCAGAAAAATCAAGCATTTTCCCGCAACGCACCCGCATCTTATCCGGGCCAAAAACATGACGCCCGTGTGAAAGAGGCCTAATGCAGCCTTTACTCTTAGCAGAGGTAGAGTAAACCTAATGCAACCGTCAGCTCTAAAGTTCCACTCACTTCCTTATAGCTGGCAGGCAAATACGATTTGCATTAATAAATTGTAATACTTTTGATCCAGGTGATAATGTTGTAGTCTAAAATTAGTCTGTCAATATGATCTTTAAATAGCTGCTTGAAAAACTTCCCCTTTGTCAATGTAAAATGAAGCTTTTCATCTAGAAAGGGCTGCTCTGTGTCAGATTCGAGAAGTCTCAAGATGATCAGCTAACACCCAGTCATAAATGAATTGCTATATGGAGGAGTGACGTGCTGCTTTTTGATCCATGGAGAATTGATTCATCCAACTCTCTTAAATGCCCCATAAGCAAATATCATAACAAAATAATAAATCAAGAAACTTTTCAAAAACACTGGAACAAATATTCTACTGTTTTATGTACAGAAAAAACAAACCATGTGTAGCTTGACTTTGCAGTCATTTTCCCTCTGGCCGGCTCAGTCAGCAGTTCTTACTATCCCTCTGTCTGGCGCAGTCAGCAGTTCTTACTCTCCCTCTGGCCGGCTTGGTGTGACCATGTGTTTAGAGTTTTTTTTGGGGGGGAGTTAAATATTGATTGCCTTTACTAAGGAGAGGTCATTAATATCTAATGGGTCCGAACTCTCGGCACCCCGCGTTGTTTGAGGAGGCCATGTGAGCATTGCGGCCTCTTCCTAGGTCAGTGATGTCACTGTCATCGGTCACACGGCCTAAGTGCAGCTCAAGTCAATGGACCTGGGCTGCAATACCAAGCAAAGCCGCTATATAATGAATGAGACTCTTCTAGCCTCTTCAAACTGTGGCTTTGCCGGTTGTTGGAACCCCACTGATCAGACATTAAAGACTTTTCCTCAAGATAGGTCATCAATATTTTCTTCCCAGAAAACACTTTTAATTTGAATACCCACAATGTTTTAGTACATGTCCCCCTTGTGTGGCTGTCTGAAGTGCCCCCTAGTGATAGCAGCAGATCATACATATGTTTCAGTGGCCAGGTGTACAACTTGCAGCTTGAAAAGCCATTCAACTTGGCCCAGGCAGGTAGAGAGATAATTGTGCACCACAAACTGTGCTTTTTTTCCATATCGAAATAAACCTTTATTATGATTTTCATTCATTTACATAGCACCAACATATTCTGCAGGGCTGTATAGAGATTATTATCTCTCACTCTCTAAAATCCAAATGACCCTATCAGTTTTTTTGGAGGAACTAAAGCACCCAAAGAAAGCCCACGCAAACAACATACAAATTCCATGCAAATGTTGCCCTTGGTTGGATTGGCACCCAGGACCTTACCACTGAACCAACATGCTGCCCAGTTCAGGAGAAGCCAGGGACACAGGTATACCTATTTTCCATTATTTGAATCACAAATGAAGGGACATTTATAAGCCTGTCCCTGGAAACTCCATAAAAAATGCCCATATACCCCTTTGTGGCAAAATCTGCATAAGCCTGGGTCTGTTTCTACGAGAGTTGGCAAGAAAAGGGACGGTTGGCAAGTAATCACTAAGTCGTTATGTGGCAGACCCAGAGTGCCAAGCGAAATAAAACTTTATAATTATATTCATGATGAATGAAGAACCTGAGAAGACAGTGCTAAAAGGAGTCCACATTCTAGGAATCATCTGCTCTTATCAGTTTCGTTGGCCTTTGATGTCTTCTGCTGGGTTATTGAATTAAATCCCAATGTCTCCCTGTTTATATGACAAGCACATGACTATTTGTGTCAGAGGGAATATAAAGCTAGAACTGCAGGCACTTATAAAACAGCTAACTCCTGCTTCTGATACCAATTGACATCTTGTGTTACAAGCACAATATACAGTTCATAACCCTTTCCTGCCAAGTGTTAGGAAATTAAAGGGAGTCTGTCACCAGGAAATTCACTGGTAAACCTGGCACAATGTGGGGCTAGCTTGGAGGAGCTGGCTCTGCTGGAACCTGGTTCTGTAAATCAAAAAGGAAAGAAAGGAGCAAGGGTGCCCAGAGTGGATTTGAAGCATGCCACAGGGACGTGCATGAGTGAGTGGCCAGATGGTAGTAGTAGTACTCAAGGTTCTGATGCTCCCTGGGGCAGTCTCTTGTTTTGGGGCTCACCTGCCTGATGATGGTTCAGGTGCCCGTGCTTTTGAGGCAGGGTTTGTGGAGCCAACACTTTGCAGTGTAGTAGTAGTAGTGCAGGAAGCAATGATGAGGCACTTGTGCAGCAGAACAGTTCTTTACTGAATTCTCCAGAATTATTACACGGGGAATGCAAGTACCATAGTTACTAAATCAAACACATCAGGAGAGGTGGCAGGTCCTCTTTAAATGCAACAGGATCAAACTCCAAAGTAATTGTGGTATTGCATCCGGTCAGAACAAAGCAGTTAGGGACCATCCATTACTTCAACATTGGAATTAGGGCTTAGGGATACCAAATGTTCGCTAAAACACATATATTACAGTTCTTGTTGGAGAGTATAGCATTATATGGTCAATCAACTACTCACTACTGTATAATGCAGGTTCAGAAGAAAACCATCTGGAGCCTGAGCTATGAATCTTACCTTTTTAACTATGTTCTAGCAAATGGCAGTGTGCTTAAAGGGAACCTGTCACTGGGATTTTGCGCATAGAGCTGAGGACATGGGTTGCTAGATGGCCGCTAGCACATCTGCAATATCCAGTCCCCATAGCTCTGTGTGCTTTTATTGTGTAAAGAAAATACATTTGATACATATGCAAATTAACCTGAGATGAATCCTGTCCCTGATTCATCTCACAGACAGGACTCATTTCAGGTTAATTTGCATATTTATCAAATAGTTTTTTTTTACACAACAAAAGCACACAGAGCTATGGGGACTGGATATTGCGGATGTGCTAGTGGCCATCTAGCAACCCATGTCCTCAGCTCTATACCCAAAATCCCGGTGACAGGTTCCCTTTAAAGGACAGGCCTTACAAAAATAGGTCCACAAATTTATTTTGCAACCAGATCCACTTTAACTACAGCAGCATTCACTGTTTCTGATGGAGACCTCAACAACTGTGAAGCCCCTCAATATGTCCTAAAAGGAGTAATTGACAAAAGTTTGTCTGAAGAAAGCTAATCTAAATGTCATTTCCAATGGTAATATGGAGTTGCATTAAGAATTTGATGTAGATTCATAGGGCCCTTTTGACTGATTTTATGACACAACATCCAACTATAGCGCAGAAAACATCATTTTTGGTTCTTTTGGCCATACATAAATCTGTTTCAGATCTCCAGGTTTTTGGTCTTTTTTCACTCTCAAGCATCCTCTGTAAGCTAATACTTCCAATGTTCCAGGAGAGCAGGGTATTGTGCGTGCTAATGTCTGGCCATACAATGAGATTGTGTTATCTAGGCAGTAAGCAGTTAGTGGCCCCATATTGAATCTGAAACATGAAACGAGCTGATAAAACTTGCACAGATTAACCAAGACTTAATTCACAAAGCAAACATGTATAATCATTCACACTCTGAATTCCTCTGTTATCCTGCAGCACAGTTTCCATGCTGTAACATTAAAGGGAAATGGATATTCAAATTGGCCTTTTTGTACTTTAGGTTATTTACTTTAGTTTGCTAAACACTTTGGTGGGGGAGATTTATCAAACTGCTGTAAAGTAGAACTGGCTTAGTTGCCCATAGCAACCAATCAGATTCCAGCTTTCATTTTCCAAAGGAGCTGTGAAAAATGAAAGGTGGAATCTGATTGGTTGCTATGGGCAACTGAGCCATTTTTTCCTTTACACCAGTTAGATAAATCTCCCCCTTTTATGTTGCTTTTGCCACAAACTCCAGAGGAGCGGAGCATGGAAGAAGTGGTGGCTCTGGCTGCAATAGTAATTCACAGTGGCAATCCGAACACCAATGCCCCCTAAAGCCAGGATAGTGATAGGTGGGCGCACTCTTTCTTCCCTTCGGGCACGCCCCGATGTTGGGCCTCCTGCCTGATGGTAGTTCAGGTGCCCTTGGTGTTATACAGACGTGGACAAAATTGTTGGTACCCTTTGGTCAATGAAAGAAAAAGTCACAATGGTCACAGAAATAACTTTAATCTGACAAAAGTAATAATAAATTAAAATTCTATAAATGTTAACCAATGAAAGTCAGACATTGTTTTTCAACCATGCTTCAACAGAATTATGTAAAAAAATAAACTCATGAAACAGGCATGGACAAAAATGATGGTACCCCTAACTTAATATTTTGTTGCGCAACCTTTTGAGGCAATCACTGCAATCAAACGCTTCCTGTAACTGTCAATGAGACATCTGCACCTCTCAGCAGGTATTTTGGCCCACTCCTCATGAGCAAACTGCTCGAGTTGTGTCCGGTTTGAAGGGTGCCTTTTCCAGACTGCATGTTTCAGCTCCTTCCAAAGATGCTTAATAGGATTGAGGTCAGGGCTCATAGAAGGCCACTTTAGAATAGTCCAATTTTTTCCTCTTAGCCATTCTTGGGTGTTTTTAGCGGTGTGTTTTGGGTCATTGTCCTGTTGCAAGACCCATGACCTGTGACTGAGACCAAGCTTTCTGACACTGGCTAGTACATTTCTCTCTAGAATTCCTTGATAGTCTTGAGATTTCATTGTACCCTGCACAGATTCAAGACACCCTGTGCCAGACGCAGCAAAGCAGCCCCAGAACATAACAGAGCCTCCTCCATGTTTCACAGTAGGGACAGTGTTCTTTTCTTGATATGCTTCATTTTTTCGTCTGTGAACATACAGCTGATGTGCCTTGGCAAAAACTTCGATTTTTGTCTCATCTGTCCACAGGACATTCTCCCAGAAGCTTTGTGGCTTGTCAACATGTAGTTTGGCATATTCCAGTCTTGCTTTTTTATGATTCGTTTTCAACAATGGTGTCCTCCTTGGTCGTCTCCCATGTAGTCCACTTTGGCTCAAACAACGACGGATGGTGCGATCTGACACTGATGTTCCTTGAGCATGAAGTTCACCTTGAATCTCTTTAGAAGTCTTTCTAGGCTCTTTTGTTACCATTCGGATTATCCGTCTCTTAGATTTGTCATCAATTTTCCTCCTGCGGCCACGTCCAGGGAGGTTGGCTACAGTCCCATGGATCTTAAACTTATGAATAATATGTGCAACTGTACTCACAGGAACATCTAGTTGCTTGGAGATGGTCTTATAGCCTTTACCTTTAACATGCTTGTCTATAATTTTCTTTCTGATCTCTTGAGACAGCTCTTTCCTTTGCTTCCTCTGGTCCATGTCGAGTGTGGTACACACCATATCACCAAACAACACAGTGATTACCTGGAGCCATATATATAGGCCCAATGGCTGATTACAAGGTTGTAGACACCTGTGATGCTAATTAGTGGACACACCTTGAATTAACATGTCCCTTTGGTCACATTATGTTCTGTGTTTTCTAGGGGTACCATCATTTTTGTCCATGCCTGTTTCATGAGTTTATTTTTTTACATAATTCTGTTGAAGCATGGTTGAAAAACAATGTCTGACTTTCATTGGTTAACATTTATAGAATTTTAATTTATTATTACTTTTGTCAGATTAAAGTTATTTCTGTGACCATTGTGACTTTTTCTTTCATTGACCAAAGGGTACCAACAATTTTGTCCACGTCTGTATGTGTTGTATGGGTACAAGGCATAAGATGTGGGTGCTGTGGCCGGCGAATGGTGCTGGAGTCAGTAAATAAGTCAGTTGTAGAAAATACATAATTCTCTCCTTACTAAAGTGCAGAATGGGAGTTGTAGTGCATCCAACGGTATCAAACAGTTCCAAACAAATTCACAATGCAAATTTTCCATGATAGCGATGTATGGAAATAAGCAAGGATTGGGGTTGTAGTACTTCTTTCCTCTATCTCTCCAAAGTCTCTCTTTGCAGAATCAGTGAACCTGAACCAGTTTCATACTTGCGTTTTGGTTTCCGGTTTTGAGTTAACACATCCAGATGCTTCCATTCCGTTAGGAAGCGGTTGTGTTACATCGAAACTGAACAAACTGGATCTGGCACTAACATCATTGTAAGTCAAGGGGTGACGGATCAGTTTTTTTTTGGATCTGAAAAAATGTATCCGGCATAATTGATTTACCTTGATTTTTCTACCGGATCCAGTTTCTTCCGTTTCACGGACCAGACACAAAACCACAGCTTTCAGTGGTTTTGTGTCCAGCCAAAAACAAACAAACAACAAAACGGAATGGAATGCATCTTGATCTGTTTTGTCCCCATTGACAACGAATGGGAACAAAACAGAACAGTTTTAGCCAGGTTTTGAGATCCTCTGCCGGATCTCAAAACTGGAATGCCACAACGCAAGTGTGAAACAGCCCTTAAACAGTGAATACCTTACTGAATGACTCCAGTGCTCAGCCAAGCAGATTATGGACCTTCTAGGTTCTTTCTTTTTCTCTGGAGTACTGAAAAGTAGAGATGGCTTTCTTGATGCAAATATCCCGGTGATTTTCTGGGACTGAGGCCTAGTTCTGAGAGGAGAGAGCACATGTAGGTCTCTCACTTCTTCAGTTAATAAACATTACAAGATTGTTAACCCCGACTGATCCATACAGAGCTATACTGGGTTATACAATACATCAGAACATTCTACAACAAGAAACTATTTGCAAGTACCGTATTCTGGGACACTGCACTTCACCATTCATTTTACCAGCAGAATTATAAAGCACAGTGTTTATGTGAAAATGCTGACCAGTAGAGGTGAGAACAAAGTACAGTGGGTCTTTGAGACTCCTTAATGAGAATGTGTGTCATCAGCACCTGACCTATTATTGTGGGGGTCCGACTCCCGGTCAGCTTTTAGAAGAGACTTCAGTACATTGGTGAGTGCTGTGGCCTCTTCCTGGGGCCAGTGACGTCATGTTACTCAGACACATGAACGAGCACGCAAGGAGTGTGATGTCAGAAAGAGTCGTGGCAGGGCTTCACTCAAACTGCCTAAGCCTGCCCAGCCTTAGGGTCCATTCACACGTCCGCAAAATGGGTCTGCATCCGTTCCGCAATTTTGCAGAACAGGTGCGGACCCATTCATTTTCAATGGGGCCGGAATGTGCTGTCTGCATCCGCACTTCCGGATCCGCACTTCCGGATCCACACTTCCGTTCCACAAAAAAATAGAACATGTCCTATTCTTGTCCGCAATTGCGGACAAGAAAAAACATTTTCTATGAGAGTGCCGGCGATGTGCGGTCCCCAAAATGCGGAATGCACATTGCTGGTGTCCGTGTTTTGCGGACGTGTGAATGGACCCTTAGAAGCATGAATCCAGGAAGTGAACAGCACAACTGGCTGCAGGTGAGGACAATTAGCAAGTGGCCAGTGTGAAAATTGCAGGATTATATACAATTATACAATTTTTAAATATAGATAGTGACATGGAAAATATGAAAACACTCACTAAAAAATCTTAAAAAATGTTTAACATAAAAACATGATTTCAACAAAGGGTCATTTTCTAATGACAGATTCCCTTAATCTTGCTGGCCCATGAAAAAAACTTAAAAAACATCTTAGTTTGTTGCACTTCCACCATTCTTGAATGAGGAGCTACCTATACCACTTAGGGCCATAAAGATTCTGTGTGTAAAGTCCGACTTCCTTACACACAGGGTGACTACTAATGATGCCAGTCGGGCATTGGCACATCAAACCAGAAAGGCTCTAAGTGCATGCCTGTGTGACGCCATTTAGGCTGCCTGGTAGTGCCCTAGTTTCAGGTCACTGAATCAGTTCATCTACTCATCACAGTTTGAGCAACTCTGACAGGACCAGTTCGTAATGGCTAGATGACTGGGACAGAGCATATCCAAGACAGCAGGTCTCGTGGAGGGTGTAGCAAGTATGAAGTGGTTAGTACTTACCAAAAGTGATCCAAAGAAGGGGACCCAGTGGACCAGCAAGTAAGTGATGGGCACCCATAGATCACTGTGCATAAAGAGAAAGAACTAGCCTATCTGGACTGATAGCACAGAAGAGCTACTGTAGTATAAATTGCCCAAAAAGTTTAAGAGATTTTATGGGACCCCCAAAAACATGTCTGAAGCGCGAAAATAATTAAAATTATAAGTCTTACTAACCTGCTCAGTTACCTGATGTTCCAGGGCTGTCGTGCCAGTGGTCCTGGGGGTCGTTGTTTCTTGCACTTCAGTGATGACATCACCATCTACACCACATGGTTCCTTCAGCCAATCACTGGCCTCAGTGGTTGCATGTAGTAGTTAATTACATCATTGCAGAAGTGCAACTCAGCAGGTGAGTAAGGTTTATTATTTTGTTTTACAGCACTGACAAAAATTCTGGAAAACTCCTTTAATGGTATCAACAATAGAAATGTGACAGCCTGTCAGATATGGGGTTATGTAATGCCAAGCACATGCTGACTCCTGTTCACCAGCGAAAGTGCCTACAATGGGGACAATGGGCAGAGCAGCCCCTTCCTTTATGGTGTCCTTTCATTAACCCCTTAAGGACTTAGGACGTACCGGTACGCCATGTTTGCCGAGTCCTTAAGGACCCAGGGCCTACCGGTACGTCCTAACTTTAAGATTACATTGCGGCGCGGCGGGGGTTAATCGTAACAGGATGCCCGCTGAAATCATTCAGCGGGTGTCGCCACCAGACATCTGAGAAGCTCTGACAGATGCCTTTCAGAACCTCCTCCTTGAGCTTCCTTTTGTTTTGCTTTCATTTTCTCATCTCGTTAGCCTCTCTCAGCTGTCATGTAGTTGCACTGATTGCATCCCTTTAAATCCCTTCCCAGACTGCTTCACTTTGCGGTTTATATTCCTTCCTGGAGTGTGTGCATGCTGATCCTACTTCTAAGTCTTCTACAGATAAGTTTTGTTCATTCATTTGTGTTTTTCTGTTTGCTGGATCCCAGGTGACCCTGACTCCCTCCGTATCAAGTGTAGGGAGCCGGTGGCCGTGTCCCCTCACTATTATAGGGTGTTCAGGTGTTATACAGTCGAGGTACGAGGATATGCGATCATCTACCATTGGGATTTTCGCATAGGCTGAGCAGTCAGGGAGAGTGCCAGGTCTGATGCAGGGCTCTCCCTTTTGTTCCTTAGTTTTGGATCCAGTGAGTCGGATATTCATTTTGTGTCTTCTAGTTTCCTGTACACCTTCCGTGACAGCGGGCATCCTGTCACAACGCCGGGGGGGGGTCATGTGACCCCTCCGCATCGGCGATCGCCGCAAACCGCAGGTCAATTCAGACCTGCGGTTTGCGGTTTTACCTTATCCGGCGCTGCCTTCTATGCCATCGGTACCCGATGGCATACAAGGCAGCGCGATACCTTCCTTAGGCATCTGCTCTGCCTTCCGCTGACGAGCCTGTGAGATCCAGCCCCCTGGATCTCACAGGCCGGAAGCTGTATGAGTAATACTCACAGTATTACTCATACAGCCAATGCATTCCAATACAGAAGTATTGGAATGCATTGTGAAAGGGATTAGACCCCCAAAAGTTGAAGTCCCAAAGAAGGACAAAAAATAAAGTAAAAAAAGTTGAAAAAAAAAGTTTCCTCCCCAAAATTAAAAGTTTCAAGTAAAAATAAACAAAAAATTCATTTTCCCCAAATAAAGTTAAAAAAAAATTGGTAAAAAATAGAAAGAAAAAAAAGTTGACATATTAGGTATCGCCGCGTCCGTATCGACCGGCTCTATAAACATATCACATGACCTAACCCCTCAGATGAACACCATAAAAAATAAAAACTATGCTAAATAAACCATTTTCTGTCACCTTACATCACAAAAAGTACAACAGCAAGCGATCAAAAAGGCGTTTGCCCACCAAAATAGTACCAATCTAACCCTCACCTCATCCCGCAAAAAATAAGCCCCTACATGAGACAATCGCTTTTTTTGGGTGGGGCCAAAAAAAAACTATGGCTCAGAATATGGAGACACTAAAACATCATTTTTTTTGTTTCAAAAAAAGCTGTTATTGTGTAAAACTTACATAAATAAAAAAAAGTATACATATTAGGTATCGCCGCGTCCAGTATCGACCGGCTCTATAAAAATATGGGGTTACTCAGATGAACACCGTAAAAAATAAAAACTGTGCTAAGTAAACCATTTTTTGTCACCTTACATCACAAAAAGTGTAATAGCAAGCGATAAAAAAGTCATATGCACCTCAAAATAGTGCCAATAAAACCGTCATCTCATCCCGCAAAAAATGAGACCCTACCTAAGATAATCGCCCAAAAACTGAAAAGACTATGGCTCTCAGAATATGGAGACACTAAAACATGATTTTTTTTGTTTCAAAAATGATATTATTGTGTAAAACGTACATAAATAAATAAAAAAATATACATATTAGGTATCGCCGCATCCGTATCAACCGTCTCTATAAAAATATCACATGACCTAACCTGTCAGATGAATGTTGTAAATAACAAAAAATAAAAACTGTGCCAAAACAGCTATTTCTTGTTATCTTGCCTCACAAACATCATATGTACCCTAAACTAGTACCAACAATACTGCCACCCTATCCCGTAGTTTCTAAAATGGGGTTACTTTTTTGGAGTTTCTACTCTAGGGGGGCTTCAAATGGGACTTCTCTTTCGGGTGATGTCATCGGCGCAGGCGCACTGAGAAAGTGCTGAGGAAGCGAGTGTCCTTCTCTCAGAGTGCCTGCACCGAATGAGGTGCAGGCGCGGGATTTGAATTGCAGACAGGGCCAGCCGGAGGAGGAGAGCACTCGCTGGCCCTGTCAATCAGCAGGAGGAGGGGGCGTTTTTTTGAAAGGAAGATGCGGCGGCTACCAGCAAGTAGACGCCCTACTTGCTGGTAGAGAGGTAATTTACATATTATAAAAGTGCAGTTTTTAAAGAAACTAACCAACAGAAAAGGGTAAGAGCCCTATATATTGAAAAATCGCAGTATAAGGATTTTAATTAGCCTAAAAAAAATATATATGACTTTTGGGGGGTGACAGAAGCCCTTTAAGTGTGCAAAAAACACCAGAATTTTTTTTCTGTTGGTCAATATGTAACATCTGGCCATAGTTTTGCTTAACCCCCCCCCCCCCTCCCCTTTTTTTTTAAGGACCCAGCCTGAAAGGACATTGTTCCCTACAAGAGAATTTTATTCACTCTTTTTCTGGGAAAGCTGGGTGATGGACAGTATGATCACCACGTATAGCAAAATCCAGAAAGAACTTCTTTAGGTACACGGCACATCCACTAGAGGGCACTTTGACACAATCTATTAACAGTCTGTGCATGAAGAAATGTAATCTCCTCCAAACCCTTCTCAAAGGAAGATTTCCCCTGCAGTGACGCTGTAAGTCATTCAATGTTCAGGAGTGATCCTGCCTTGTTATTATTCTAGAAAAGACATTCATATTCCCATTCATCCAAGGCTACCCAGCAGACTTGGACTTCAGATGGCACCTCACCTGCCACTTGCATAGTTGCAACAGTAGTGAATTTTAAGGACTGTCCTTGATTTTCATAGAGAGAATCTGCAAATTCAGGTTGCCCTAGCCCCAACCATACAGGTGCGTCTCAATATATTAGAATATCATTGAAAAGTTACGGTAATTTATTTCAGTAATTCTATTCAAAAGGTGAAACATATAATTTGTAGATTCATTACACACAGAGATCTATTTCAAGCTTTTATTTCTTTTAATGTTGATGATTGTGGCTTATAGGTAATGAAAACCCCAAATCCAGCATCTCAGAAAATGTAAATATTATAGAAACAATTAAAACCAATTAACCGATTCAAAACAGTGATTTTTAACGCAGAAATGTTGGCCTACTGAAAAGTATGTCCAGTATATGCACTCAATAATTGGCCAGGGCTCCTTTTGTAGGAATTACTGCATCGATGTGGCGTGGCATGGAGGAGATCAGCCTCTGGCACTGCTAAGCTGTTATGGAAGCACAGGTTGCTTTGATAGCGGCCTTCAGCTTGCCTGCATTGTTGGGTCTGGTGTTTCTCATCTTTTTCTTGAAAATACCCTATGAATTTTCTATGGGGTTTAGGTCAGGCGAGTTTGCGTGCCAATCAACCACAGTAATACCATGGTTATTAAACTAAGTATGGGTACTTTTGCCAGTGTGGGCAGGTGTCAAATTCTTCTCCATCTTCAGCATCTCCATAAAGCTTGTCAGCTGAGGGAAGCATGATATGCTCTAAAATTTCCTGGTAGACGGCTGAGCTCAGTTTGGACGGCTCCCTAAATCACTGACTGTAAAATCATCACACTGGACCTCAAGCAACTTGAATTGTGTGCCTCTCCACTCTTTATGCAGACTCTGGGGGTATTTGCAATGTTTTATTCTTGTGTCATGTTTATGCCATGTTATGCACGTATTCTAGCAGAAAACATAATAGTAGTAATTGGCAGTGATTGGCAGGAACAGGCCTAAACCACCTGTTGGTAGGAGTGGGCTGGTTCTACTTCCTGCCAGTAGGGGGAATTCTGTTCAGTTAGAGCGGGGAGAGGAAGCAGATGTCAGAGCTCCTGCTCCTAGGAACTGTATCCCGTTTCTCCTGTGAGACCAACACTCTGAGACCTTCAGAATCTAGAACGCAGCTTCCAGAAACCATCATCGTGACAAGACAGCAGAGTCATCAGCGAAATTACTTTTACAGACAGTGCTACAAGTTGAGGGCTTAAAGGGAACCTGTCATCAACTTTATGCTGTCCATACTAACTGCAGTATAAAGTGGAGACAGGTGAGTTGATTTCAGAGGTCTATCATTTATAGGCTAAAAGTAAGTGGTTGCCGAGAACCAACATCACAATCGTCGCAGACCGGGCCTGGAAAAGAGTCACGGCCACCTGAGAAGAGTCCTGGTTATTCAGGAATTCCTGCTCTCCTGCCCACCTGATGACTGACAGTCTTCTACCTAGTTTCCTCCCTTTCTCTCTAGGAGAGAACTGCAAACACCAGCAGGTGGGCGAGAGAGCAGGAGATTATGAATAACCAGGACTCTTCTCAGGTAGATTTGACTCTTTTCCAGGCCTGGGCTGTAATGATTATGAGGCTGGTTCTCGGCAACCACTTACTTTTAGCTCATAAATGACACACTGCTGAAATCAGCATTTCTGCCACTATTTTATGCTGCCCAGAGTGAGGTCAGCATAAAGTTGATGATAGATTCCCTCTAAGGCTCAGACAGCCATCACCTAAGCCACCTCCCGGCTTATCTCCAAGCCTGTATCACACAGTGGACACCTATATTCACAAGTGCCTGCTAGTGCTAGAGTAAAGAGAGACTTTTATATATTTACTTGTCTACTGGCCTGATTCTTCAAACCACCTTTCCGCTGCACCGACCCCAATGACCTGAGGGAGTACACGGTGACACACCAGGGCCTCTGCATCAGCTCCTCGGTGGCTGGTGCAGAGGCACACATGAGGATTGCGTGTTCTTAGGTACAATAGACAAAGTTAAGGTGTACAACTGCTTCATTTTTTACTTAAAGGCACCAGACAATGCGTATTTGGATGTGAGAATACATACTCTAGTATTCCTCTGGTTCTGTACTTTGCTTTAGTTGCTTATCCGCTAATCAGCCTTTGCCATGACCAGGGGCATACATAGAAATCCTTGGAGTGCTGCCCATCTTTTTTCTATTTTGTATTTATTGGATTGGCTTTAATCCATTTTGGGCTAGCTGCACCCATCAGCTTACATCAGGGACGGTGCTGCCACTGTTTTTCATATATATATATATATATATATATATAGTGTACTGATGTAAGAAGTAAAAGGTATAATAGATGCAGTTATATGTCAGTTATACATCATGGTCACTGTGTGAGGCACATGAGCTAATAGTGGTTGTCACTGTTTGCAATACTATATATGAGTGACACATGAGTAAAAATAGGGAATGAGGTGTAAATGAAGAGACAGGAGGAGGTCCTCCTCTTATCACCCCATTGTAGTCTTAGGGGAGAGCTCATCCTTCAGTTCTTTTCCATGCTGTTGGAGTTGAAGGTGATGATGCTCATTGATGACTTTTTGGATCAGCTTCAGTAAAGTACTGGGAATTTGTTAAGAAAACTGGTCTCCTTATTTTGCGAACTTATCACCCACCTATCACCTACATGCTTGCGTCATGAACCTCAGGGTCCCTGCCTTCCCTGCATCTTAGGCTACTTTCACACTGGCGTTTTGGTTTCCGTTTGTGAGATCCGTTTCAGGGCTCTCACAAGCGGCCCAAAACGGATCAGTTTAGCCCCAATGCATTCTGAATAGATAAGGATCCGTTCAGAATGCATCAGTTTGCCTCCGTTCCGTCTCCATTGCTCTCTGGAGGCGGACACCAAAACACTGCTTGCAGCGTTTTGGTGTCCGTCTGACGATGCAGAGGAAAATGGATCCGTCCCCATTGACTTACATTGTGTGTCAGGACGGATCCGTTTGCCTCCGCATCGTCAGACGGACACTAATTGTGTCAGCGAAAACGGATCCGACCCGCATTGACTTTCAATGCTGTTCAAGACGGATCCGTTTGGCCAATGTTAAAGATAATACAAACGGATCAGTTTTGAACAGATGCATGCGGTTGTATTATCTGTGCGGATCCGTCTGTGCAGATCCATGATGGATCCGCACCAAACGCGAGTGTGAAAGTAGCCTAAAACCCATACCACCAAGGGCACCTCAACCAACATCCAGCAGGAGATCCCTCAACACCAGAGTGTGCCCCGTAGGAATCCAGTGCTATCCTTCCACTCACTGCACATCGGCCCAGTTTGCTGCAGAAACGTGAGTACCAACTAAACCCACCAGATCACCACACTCATTGCCCCTGCAGTCCCGGTTGCTGTATTTCCACATGTAAGATACTGTTCCCTGAAGTTTCTTTTCTGAACGTAGATTACATATTTGTAATGACTTTCAAGTTTTAAATCCAGAAAAGGTGGCGTCTTTTTGTAAATTTAATGTAAAAGAAAGATTATATTTATTGTCATTCAAATATGAGACAAAAGATGGCACGGCGGACACACCTCTCAACCACATAAATAGCAGATCATCAGTGTATCTGCCATACTATCTTCTGTGCTTCAAAAGAAAAGCAATGGATTGGGGCGCAGTCGTAGCGAAATGTGGCTTGACTATGATGGAAGGTAGTGGCGAAGAGGGTTAATGTGGATTTGGAAGGAGGGAGACAGGGGAGGAGTGGTCGGTGGAGGGCATTTTTGCGCCGGCGTTATAAGGCAATAGGAGGAGGAGCTTGGGGTGTATTCAGTAGTGTGCTGAGAAGTTGGTTGAACGTTAGGCTTCATTCAACATGTCTTCTTTAGAGCAGTTAATCGAACAGATTAGGGCTGCTGTGGCTCATCACGGCTCGCAGCGTATTCAGGAGACCCTGCAGGCGGATTTGAGCGGAGGCGGGTCGGCGACTGCAGCCCCGGTGAGTGTGGCACGGGCGAGGAGATGAAGGCCCCCAGAGAGGCTTAGTCCAGAGGTGACCCCCCGAGTCAGGCAGCGCCTAAGGAGCCCTCAGCCACACTGGGAGGAATACCGCACGGCAGCCAGGCTCTGCGGGAGGGGAACGGGTTAACCCCTGCTCCGGCTCCCTTTCAGCACAAGTGGAAGTGGCGGAGGATGCGACGGCTCCTCTGCTAGATGCCGGAGTCAGGGGGCGAACTGGGAACGTACCTGCAGTCGGGGCAGCTGCTTCTGATCATCGGGAGGGCTCCAGGGGAAGCAAGTCGGAGGCGGCCGGTTCCAGAGCACAGAAGGAAAAGCAGGCAGAAGATGTGGTCAGCGCGCCAAGGCCCTCTGCTGGGTGCCAGAGGCAATTACAGCACAGAGAGGACTGGCAGGCAGAGGATTTTGCACAAGCGCCAAGGACACCTGCTGGGGGCTGGAGGCAATTGCGGCGCAGGGAGAAGAGCTCAGCTGCTGCGGCTCCTCTCCCTAGAATGGTGGTGGAGGGGGTAGGAAGTCTCGCTATGACCACCAAGAGGAGTGTCCCTGCGGCTGAGACAGATGAAGGGGTTGACAACAATTTGCGGGCCACCAGCCACTGGGCCTGCGTGTATGTTTGACGAAGATGTTGGCCCTGCTCCTCACGGATGTGGAGGCAGGTCGTCGCCACCAAGGTCGGAGGAGGAAGGCGAAGTTACTCAGGATTCTGAAGATGGAGAAGATGGCCGTGACATGGCATTCGCTGGGACTGGTGCTGAGTCGGTCGTGGCGGCCACAGGTTCCAGGATTGCCCAGGAGCATGGGACGCAGAGAGCTATGGCTGCTGGGAGTCCTTCCCAGGGACAGCCAGGTGAGAGGGTACTGCGGGAGAGTGGGGGAGCACGGGACAGGTTTTCCTCGGTTAGTGGGGGTAATCAGGCGGTACAGGAGTTGTTGCAGGGGCTGGCGGTGTTGTTGGCGAGGGTCGGGGCTGGGGCAGTCGTTTTGCCTGCGGCGGTTTGGTCCTCGATGGATCGGGCAGTAACGGGAACTAATGTGGCGGGGGATAGGTCAGGGGTTGCTGGGGGAGTGTCACGCTCCCTGGGGTCACGGTGCCTGAGGTGATGACGCCATCGGCCGCACCTGTGGTTGAGGCGACGACTAGTCGGGTACTGTAGATATGGTTCGGTGTTTTGAAGGGCCATTTTGGGCCCACTTGAAGCCGGAAGTGAGGGAAAAGATTTACAACGATGAATATATGGAAATTTTTTCGTTGCTCCTGTTAGAAAAGTTTAATTTAGATAGGGTGAAGCCGGACGAAAGTAAAAAAGAAGACGAGTATAGGCGTCGGTATCGTTTGATACCTCGCACATTTATGAATTGGTTGCAGGCTTTTGCGATACTGGCGAGCGTAGTTGGGGAAAAAGCGGCAGAACATTGTTCCATGCTTTTTGGTTACATGGATTCTATAGGGGAAGCGTACAGGGTATATGGCAGGGTAGTGAGGATGAGATATGATCAAAAGTTTCATCAGCGTAAGGCTATTTGGCCCAGTATAAGGTGGGACCATAAGGATATCAGATTGTGGATGCGGCTTATGGCGGCCCCTAAAGTGGGGGCTCAGCCCTTTCGTGGGGCGTGAGGGGTGCTTTGTCAGCAGAGTCGCCCTCTGGCAGTAGAAAAGGTTGCTGCTGGCAGTTTAACGAAGAGTATTGTAAGTTCCTTTCCGACTGCTGATTTAAGCATGAATGCTCTGGGTGTGGGGGATCTCATAGCTTCACCCAGTGTTTCAAGCGGGGAAAAGGAAAGGGACATGAGGCTGCGCAGAAGAGGTTCGACGCCGATGAGGGTGGACGAGATGCTTCCCTTGCTAAATAGGTATCCGAATAGGGCGGCGGCCGAGTTGTTAGGTCAGGATTTTGTTGAAGGTTTTCACATCCCGTTTACTTCAGTCGGCAGCGCTTGGAATTTAGTCTCTGAACTTTCCAGGCCGGGGGTCGTCAAGAAGAAGATTAAGAAAGAAGTAATGGCGGGTCGTGTTGTGGGACCGTTTCTGGAAAAGCCATTGCTAGGGTTGCGGGTGTCTCTGTTAGGTTTGGTACCGAAGAAGGAGCCGAACAAGTTTCGTCTCATTCATCATTTGTCATACCCGGCAGGAAGTTAAGTGAACGACGGTATAGATTGGGAGCTTTGTTCCATGTCCTATGCGTCTTTTGACGCGACGGTCGCGTGGGTTCGTTGTTTAGGGCAAGGTGAACTTTTGGCAAAAATGGATATAGAGGCAGCGTTCCGGTTGCTTCCTATACATCCGGATAGTTTTCACATGTTGGGTTTCAGTTGGGATGGGGAGTTTTATGTAGATTGTTGTTTGCCTATGGGCTGTGCAATTTCTTGTTCATTGTTCAAAACTTTTAGTTAATTCTTGGAATGGGTGGTGAAGCAGGAATCAGGATGGGAGTCCGTTCTCTATTACTTAGACGATTTTTTGTTTTTAGGGCCGGCTGGCTCTCGGGTTTGTTCTATTTTGCTACACACGATGGAGCGGGTGGCGGCGGTGTTTGGGGTTCCGTTAGCAGCGGAGAAGACAGAGGGTCCAGCTACTACAGTTAAATTTTTAGGTATTATTATAGATACGGTAAACATGGAATGTTGTTTGCCAGAAGAAAAAGTGTCGCACCTGGTTGCGGAAGAGGCAGGTTTGCGAAGGGTTCGGAAGGCACAATTGTGCAGGGTGCAATCAGTATTGGGTAAACTTAATTCCGCCTGTCGGATTTTGCCTATGGGGAGGGTTTTTTGTCGGAGATTGGCCATGGCTACGGCAGGGACGGTCGTTCCTTGCCATTTCGTGGAGTTGTCAGCTGAAGTTCGGGACGATTTGGAGGTTTGGGAGCGTTATTTGTCCCAGTTTAATGGTAGATCAGTTTGGATGGAAGCGCAGATTTCTAACTTTACAGCAGGAGGATGTATTACGGGGTTCAGAAGGGTTTTAATGGTTTGTGCATAGATCAAAAACAGAAGTTAGAGGCATGCGTTTTGTATTGCGACCGCTAGCGGGATCAGTTGTTTGTCCGTTTAGATGTGTGGAAGAGTTTTTGGTAATGCAGCCGGATATTGCCGGCCATTGTTAATGCATCAGAATGGGTTGGCTCTGTGTCGTTTTCAATTCGTGGCAGTCTTTCTGAGATGTTGGACGGCAACGGGTTTGGTAGCTAGTGAGTTTCGGATAGAAGCTCCCACTGAAGCATCCAGATGGGGGTTGGGGGAAGAGGTTATTTGGCGGATAGGTAGATGGGAGTCTGCTTCTTTTCGTTCCTATACAGACGTGGACAAAATTGTTGGTACCCTTTGGTCAATGAAAGAAAAAGTCACAATGGTCACAGAAATAACTTTAATCTGACAAAAGTAATAATAAATTAAAATTCTATAAATGTTAACCAATGAAAGTCAGACATTGTTTTTCAACCATGCTTCAACAGAATTATGTAAAAAAATAAACTCATGAAACAGGCATGGACAAAAATGATGGTACCCCTAGAAAACACAGAACATAATGTGACCAAAGGGACATGTTAATTCAAGGTGTGTCCACTAATTAGCATCACAGGTGTCTACAACCTTGTAATCAGCCATTGGGCCTATATATATGGCTCCAGGTAATCACTGTGTTGTTTGGTGATATGGTGTGTACCACACTCGACATGGACCAGAGGAAGCAAAGGAAAGAGCTGTCTCAAGAGATCAGAAAGAAAATTATAGACAAGCATGTTAAAGGTAAAGGCTATAAGACCATCTCCAAGCAACTAGATGTTCCTGTGAGTACAGTTGCACATATTATTCATAAGTTTAAGATCCATGGGACTGTAGCCAACCTCCCTGGACGTGGCCGCAGGAGGAAAATTGATGACAAATCTAAGAGACGGATAATCCGAATGGTAACAAAAGAGCCTAGAAAGACTTCTAAAGAGATTCAAGGTGAACTTCATGCTCAAGGAACATCAGTGTCAGATCGCACCATCCGTCGTTGTTTGAGCCAAAGTGGACTACATGGGAGACGACCAAGGAGGACACCATTGTTGAAAACGAATCATAAAAAAGCAAGACTGGAATATGCCAAACTACATGTTGACAAGCCACAAAGCTTCTGGGAGAATGTCCTGTGGACAGATGAGACAAAAATCGAAGTTTTTGCCAAGGCACATCAGCTGTATGTTCACAGACGAAAAAATGAAGCATATCAAGAAAAGAACACTGTCCCTACTGTGAAACATGGAGGAGGCTCTGTTATGTTCTGGGGCTGCTTTGCTGCGTCTGGCACAGGGTGTCTTGAATCTGTGCAGGGTACAATGAAATCTCAAGACTATCAAGGAATTCTAGAGAGAAATGTACTAGCCAGTGTCAGAAAGCTTGGTCTCAGTCGCAGGTCATGGGTCTTGCAACAGGACAATGACCCAAAACACACCGCTAAAAACACCCAAGAATGGCTAAGAGGAAAAAATTGGACTATTCTAAAGTGGCCTTCTATGAGCCCTGACCTCAATCCTATTGAGCATCTTTGGAAGGAGCTGAAACATGCAGTCTGGAAAAGGCACCCTTCAAACCGGACACAACTGGAGCAGTTTGCTCATGAGGAGTGGGCCAAAATACCTGCTGAGAGGTGCAGATGTCTCATTGACAGTTACAGGAAGCGTTTGATTGCAGTGATTGCCTCAAAAGGTTGCGCAACAAAATATTAAGTTAGGGGTACCATCATTTTTGTCAATGCCTGTTTCATGAGTTTATTTTTTTACATAAATATGTTGAAGCATGGTTGAAAAACAATGTCTGACTTTCATTGGTTAACATTTATAGAATTTTAATTTATTATTACTTTTGTCAGATTAAAGTTATTTCTGTGACCATTGTGACTTTTTCTTTCATTGACCAAAGGGTACCAACAATTTTGTCCACGTCTGTATACGTCCTCATTTGCTGTCACATTGTGGGGATGTGGGGTAGCGGTTGGTTGTTGATTGTGTTTCTGTGTGCTGGACAGGTTCTTTAGGGTAAGACGTTCATTATTTGGTTTCCTTTCTGTTTTGCACGGTCCGCCTCGTGTTTAGCCAGGATTTTTGTTCATTCCTATGTTTATTGGGGAGCCTTGAGAGCAGATGTTCGTAGGAATGGAAGGCAGTTGGGTTTCGATGTAGATGAATTGCAGGTTCGCTGGATTAGATCACGTGGTTTGTTGTGGAGGCGAATGCTTCCAGAGCTTCCTTAGATCGCCCTCCGGATATTGTTATATTGCATGGAGGTGTTAACGACTTGGGCATTCGTTGCTCTAGGGACGTTATCAGGTATATTAAGTTGGATTTGTTGAGGTTGTGGGCGGAATTTCCGTCTCTGTTGCTGGTTTGGTCGGATATTATTGCACGTTGGGTTTGATGGATGGCCAGATCGGTGGACAAATTGAATAGGGCGGGTGCAAAAGTGAATAAGGAGGTAGGTCGCTTTGTGAGACGTCAGAATGGTTTTGTGGTGCGGCATAAGGATTTAGAGGCCCCGTCCACAATGTTTTTGAGGCGGGATGGGGTGCATTTGAATGAGGTGGGGATTGATCTGTGGATATTGGGCTTGCGGGATGGCTTGGAAATGGCCTTTGCTCGTCTGGTGGCAGGAAAACGGGGGGATCCTGGGAGGCAAAACTTGGAATAGGTGCATGGCTCTATCTCTTTCAGCGTGCACCTACGAGGTTGGTGGGAATGGAAAGCTGGGGGATCCTGTTTGGGCTAATAGCCCGGCAGGGGTATAATTTCCAGGAGTTGGTGTCCTTGGGTCGGAGAGCGAGGCCGAGGGTAAAGCTGGATTAAAACCTGGATCAGAAGTGGAGGTTCGCAAGTGGCGAATATGGTTTTCTTGGATTGCCTTCTAGGATCCCTTTGTGTCATAGTATTCTGGGACAGGAAGTTAAGAAGAAGTTTTTTACATGTTGGTTTAATGTTACTATGGTTACAAGGTATTTTTGTACAATGTTTGGTAAATTATTGCTCGTTAATAAATTGCCATTTTGACATGAACTCTCTGAATTTGTAAAGTGCTGTCGCTATATAAATAAATATTATTATTATTTTTTATATTCCCAATAAGACAATGTTAAATTGGCTAAAGATGGCAAATATTTAGTTCCCACCGGGACACCACTTTTTTGTAGAAAAAAAGGTTTGCAAATTAAAAGAAAATTCATGCCTTTAGGAGAGCTGACACATCAAAAATATAATTACGGAGAACCGATGTATAATTACTAATGTTGGGCGAGCATGCTCAGCCGAACACCATTTTAACTCGAGCATAGATGCATCTTGGACATCCAGGTCGCTGCTGGGAATGATGTTGTCCGAGTAGTACACCACTTTTACAGACTGACAATAATACGCACAAAACTGAAGATAAGATCGATTTTAGAAGAAAAATTGTTAGGAAACATTCTTTCCTGTATATTTACTTGTATATAAAGTGTAAGTGCTGCCAAAAATTACAAGGAAGAGGCACTCCGATACAACCTGGATATCACATAAAGGAGGGCCTCATTCACATTGTGGTACAATTGTTCAGGTAGTGGGACTCATACACTCATAAAGCCTATGCACAAAGTGAAAGGGCTGCCAAAAATTGCAAGGAACCGGCCTTGCAATACACCCTTTATTACACATAAAGGAGGGCATCATACACACCCTTGAAAAAGTATGATTGATGGCCTGCTGGTGACCCTCAAAAACATTATGAGCAAGGACCTGCTGATGACCCTCTAAAAGATTAGGGACAAGGGCCTGCTGCTGATCTGACCATCTAAAACATTAGGGGCGAGGGTCTGCTGCTGATCTGGCCATCTAAAACATTATGGGGGAGGGCCTGCTGGTGACCCTGTAAAACATTAGGGGTGAGGGTCTGCTGCTGAGCTGAACCTCTAAAACATTATGAGCGAGGGCAGCCTAATAAGCCCATGATGAAACGATGGAGGAGGATGATGACAAAAGGAAGATTGAACCATATACCCTTTTTTGTGGTGGAAGGGGTGCATGGGAATACAGTGTATTCAATACACCATAAAAGCCACATTTAAAGTGCCTTTATGTTCATCCACTTTTCTCTGGTGGAGTAGAGAAGTCAGGGGCAATACAGGCCTTGTTCATTTTGATAAGAATCAACCTGTCGGCATTTTCAGTTGACAGGCGGATGCGCTTATCAGTTATTATGCCCCAAGCAGCACTAAATACCCACTCTGACAAAAGGCTGGCGGCAGGGCAGGCCAGCACTTTTAAGGCGTAGAGCGGCAGTTTGTGCCACGTGTCCAGCTTGGACACTCAATAGTGGTAAGGCACAGAGGGATCACTGAGGACGCTGACACGATCTACGTACTCCTTCACCATCTTCCAAAATGTTTCCCTGCTTGTGACACTAGGCCACGCATGAGGGTGAGGGTGCTGGCAGGGTGTCATGAAACTGTCCCAGGCCTTGGAGAGTGTTTCCCTGCCTCTGTTGGAACTGCTGTGTGTGCCCCTCGTCTCTCCTCCTCGGTTGCCCGAGGAACTACGTACACTGCCGCCAGCGTAGTCAGCTGGAAATTTTTGGAGCAATTTTTCCACCAGGACCTTCTGGTATTGCACCATTTTGCTAGTCCTCTCCACCACAGGAATGAGAGATGAGAAGTTCTCTTAGTAGCGGGGGTCGAGAAGCTACACGGGAAAGGTATCATAACATAAAGTCAGCCATGTGTGCCAGAGTCCCAACAAACAAGACTTCGCTGTCCTCATCAGGAGGATGACTCTCAATCTCCTCATCCTCTTCCTCCTCTTCGGCCCATCCACACTGAACAGATGGAATAAACCTGCTATGGGTACTACCCTCTGTAGTGGAGGCAACCGTCTCCTGCTCGTCCTCCTCTTCATCATCATCCAAGACCAACTGAGGGTGGTCTGGCTATCACCCTGTGTACTGTCTTTCCCCTTTCCACCTCTTCCACATGTAAAGCGTCCACCTTCATTGTGATCAGCGAGCGTTTCAGTAGACACAGAAGTGGGATGGTTACGCTGATAATAGCGGCATCGATGCTCACCATCTGTGTTGATTCCTCAAAGTTGCGTAAAACCTCACAGAGGTCAGAATCCATGCCCACTCGTCGCTTGTGAAGAGCGGAAGCTGACTGGAAAGGCGACGACTATGTTATAGCTGGTATTCCATTACTGCCCTCTGCTGCTCACAAAGCCTGGCCAACATGTGGAATGTGGAGTTCCAGCCTGTGCTCATGTCTCACAACAGTCAGTGAGCTGGCAACTGTGAGCGCTGCTGCAGCATTGCCAGACTGGCGGCAGCTGTAGATGATTTTCAGAAATGGGCACACACGCGGCGCACATTCACCAGTAGCTCAAATTAGGGTAGGTTTTGAGAAACCGCTGAACCACTAAGTTGAACACATGTCCCAGGCATGGTATGTGTGTGAGCTTGCTGAGCTTAAAAGCTGCCACCAAGTTACGGCCATTATCAGACACAACAATGACTGGTTGTAGGTTAAGTGGCGAGAGCCACAGCTCAGTCTGGTCCCTTATACCTTACCACAGCTCTGCGGTGGTGTGCTGTTTGTTACCTAAGCAAATTAATTTCAGCACAGCCTGTTGGCGCTTCCCCACTGCAGTGCTACACTGCTTCCAGCTACTGACTGATGGCTGACTGGTGCTGCAAGATGAAAATTTAGAGGTGGAAGTGGAGGAGGAGGAGGGGGGGGGGGGGAGGGGGTTGCAGCCACTTATGTAGGTGGTGGCGGAAATCCTGATGGAAATAGAGCCCGCAATCCTTGGCGTCGGTAGCACCTGTGCCATCCCAGGGTACGACTCGCTCCCGACCTCCACAACGTTCATCCAGTGTGCCGTCAGGTAAATGTAGCGTCCCTGGCCAAAAGCACTTGTCCATGTGTCAGTCATTAGGTGGACCTTCCCAATAACTGCGTTGGTGAGGGCACGGGTGATGTCACAGGACACATGCTGGTGTAAGGCGGGGATGGCACACCGGGAAAAATAGTGGTGGCTGGGGACTGAGTAACGAGGGACAGCCTATGGAAAGCCTCAGTGTCCACAAGCCTAAATGGCGACATGTCCAGGGCCAGCAATTTGGAAAGGTGCGCATTTAGTGCTATGGCCGGTGGGTGGGTGGCTGGATATTTGCGCTTTTGTTCAAAGGCCTGGAGTATGGACATCTGTACGCTGTGCTGGGACATAGAAGTGGATGTGCTACCTGATGGTGCTTGCGAAGGTCCAGGTGCAGGGCGGGAGGTATCCGGGCCTGCATCTTGGACAGGGGATTGGCAAGCACATAACACAGGGGAAGAGGAGGCAGTGGTTTGACCCGCAGACACAGATTGTGGACCCAGGGGTTCGGCCCACCTATTAGGGTGCTATGATGCCATGTGGCGGATCATGCTGGTGGTGAGGTTGCTAGTGTTCATGCCCCTGCTAATTTTTTAGTACTGCACAGGTTGAAAATGACAATTATTTTATCGTCCGCACTTTCCTCAAAAAAGTGCCAGACTGAACAACCTACCCCTTGGCAAGGGAGATTGCCGGAAGGGGGTGCTCCGGGGAAGAGTTGCGGGCCTGTTTGGTGTGGCCTGCCTTCTCCCTTTTGCCACTCCACTGCCTCTTCCAGCCTGTTGCGGTGCTGCTGATCCCTCCCCCTCTGTACTGCTGTCCTCGCTCGGTTTGGCACCTTCCCAGGTTTAGTCAGTGATTTCATTGTCCACCATCTCCTCTTCCACTTCTTCATTCTGGTCATCCTCCTGACTTGTTGACCTAACAAGATGCTCACTTATTGACAACTGTGTCTCATCCTCATCATCAACCTCTTGAGACACTAATTGCTGTTGACTTAATTGACAACTGTGTCTCATCATTATCATCCACCTCGTGATACACTAATTGCCGTTCCCCACTGTCTGACTGTGGATGCTCAAGAGTTTGGGATATAGTGCACAAGATCTCCTCATGTACCTCTTCAAGCGGGCTTGGCAAGATGCCCAAATCAAGGAATGGTGCTTGTAAGAGCTCCTCGGAATATCCGAGTGTGGGATCACTTGTTTGCTAAGACTCTCCATGGTGGGAGGTAAGGATTCTGTTGACCAGACTCTTGGCTACTGAGACTGAACTTTGTGGAAGACAGGGTGGCGCTTAACCAACTGGAAGCATTGTCTGCTGCAATCGCACTGGTGTGACTTTGAGAGTGTTGTCCTGCGCTGCCCTGCAACCTGGGACATGAAGCTAGGTATCGTGGATGAGTGTGCTTCTTGTGCTCTGGCAGCAGGCACAGTTTCACCGCACCCAGGGCCACGGCCTCTGCGTGCACCATCATCAGCACGTCCCTTACTGCTCACCTTGAGCATATTAAATGGTATATATGCTTGCAAGTATGTCACACGTACAGTAGCGCAGTTTTTGTAAGTGTATGCGCCAATAAATTAAACTGAATGTCACAGATATTTAGGATGCACAAACGTTATACAGGAGATGTAGCACAGGTAATGCCGCTGTCACCAGCGGCTAATAAAAAAGTTTCACTGAATGTCCAAAATATTTAGGATGCGCAAACGTTATACAGGAGATGTAGCGCAGGTAATGCCGCTGTCACCAGCGGCCAAGAAAAAATTACACTGAATGTCCAAAATATTTAGGATATGCAAACGTTATACAGGAGATGTAGCGCAGGTAATGTGGCTGTCACCAGCGGCTAAAAAAAATTACACTGAATGTCACAGATATTTAGCATGCGCAAACGTTATACAGGAGATGTAGTGGAGGTTATATCGCTGTCACTAGCAGCTAAGAAAAAATGACACTGAATGTCACAGATATTTAGGATGCGCAAACGTTATACAGGAGATGTAGCACAGGTAATGCCGCTGTCACCAGCGGCCAAGAAAAAATTACACTGAAAGTCCAAAATATTTAGGATGCGCAAACGTTATACAGGAGATGTAGTGGAGGTAATATCGCTGTCACTAGCAGCTAAGAAAAAATGACACTGAATGTCACAGATATTTAGGATGCGCAAACGTTATACAGGAAATGTTGCGCAGGTAATGTCACTGTCACTAGCAGCTAAGAAAAAATGACACTGAATGTCACATATATTTAGGATACGCAAACGTTATACAGGAGATGTAGCCAGGTAATTTTGCTGTCAGCAGTGGCCAAACAATTGCGCTAAATGTCACTAAATATGTAGGATGCGCAAATGTAACACAATAGATGTAGCAGAGGTTGTGTCACTGTCAGCAGTGGCCAAACAATTGCATGCAATTTAGCGCTAATAATATACAGACGTGGACAAAATTGTTGGTACCCTTTGGTCAATGAAAGAAAAAGTCACAATGGTCACAGAAATAACTTTAATCTGACAAAAGTAATAATAAATTAAAATTCTATAAATGTTAACCAATGAAAGTCAGACATTGTTTTTCAACCATGCTTCAACAGAATTATGTAAAAAAATAAACTCATGAAACAGGCATGGACAAAAATGATGGTACCCCTAGAAAACACAGAACATAATGTGACCAAAGGGACATGTTAATTCAAGGTGTGTCCACTAATTAGCATCACAGGTGTCTACAACCTTGTAATCAGCCATTGGGCCTATATATATGGCTCCAGGTAATCACTGTGTTGTTTGGTGATATGGTGTGTACCACACTCGACATGGACCAGAGGAAGCAAAGGAAAGAGCTGTCTCAAGAGATCAGAAAGAAAATTATAGACAAGCATGTTAAAGGTAAAGGCTATAAGACCATCTCCAAGCAACTAGATGTTCCTGTGAGTACAGTTGCACATATTATTCATAAGTTTAAGATCCATGGGACTGTAGCCAACCTCCCTGGACGTGGCCGCAGGAGGAAAATTGATGACAAATCTAAGAGACGGATAATCCGAATGGTAACAAAAGAGCCTAGAAAGACTTCTAAAGAGATTCAAGGTGAACTTCATGCTCAAGGAACATCAGTGTCAGATCGCACCATCCGTCGTTGTTTGAGCCAAAGTGGACTACATGGGAGACGACCAAGGAGGACACCATTGTTGAAAACGAATCATAAAAAAGCAAGACTGGAATATGCCAAACTACATGTTGACAAGCCACAAAGCTTCTGGGAGAATGTCCTGTGGACAGATGAGACAAAAATCGAAGTTTTTGCCAAGGCACATCAGCTGTATGTTCACAGACGAAAAAATGAAGCATATCAAGAAAAGAACACTGTCCCTACTGTGAAACATGGAGGAGGCTCTGTTATGTTCTGGGGCTGCTTTGCTGCGTCTGGCACAGGGTGTCTTGAATCTGTGCAGGGTACAATGAAATCTCAAGACTATCAAGGAATTCTAGAGAGAAATGTACTAGCCAGTGTCAGAAAGCTTGGTCTCAGTCGCAGGTCATGGGTCTTGCAACAGGACAATGACCCAAAACACACCGCTAAAAACACCCAAGAATGGCTAAGAGGAAAAAATTGGACTATTCTAAAGTGGCCTTCTATGAGCCCTGACCTCAATCCTATTGAGCATCTTTGGAAGGAGCTGAAACATGCAGTCTGGAAAAGGCACCCTTCAAACCGGACACAACTGGAGCAGTTTGCTCATGAGGAGTGGGCCAAAATACCTGCTGAGAGGTGCAGATGTCTCATTGACAGTTACAGGAAGCGTTTGATTGCAGTGATTGCCTCAAAAGGTTGCGCAACAAAATATTAAGTTAGGGGTACCATCATTTTTGTCCATGCCTGTTTCATGAGTTTATTTTTTTACATAATTCTGTTGAAGCATGGTTGAAAAACAATGTCTGACTTTCATTGGTTAACATTTATAGAATTTTAATTTATTATTACTTTTGTCAGATTAAAGTTATTTCTGTGACCATTGTGACTTTTTCTTTCATTGACCAAAGGGTACCAACAATTTTGTCCACGTCTGTATATTGCAGCCAGATAAAACAATAGTCCTTAAAAGGACTTTTGGGTCTCTAACACCTTTCAAAAGTAAACCCTGCATGAAAAAAATAAACTATTCCTGCCGCTACACTATCTGTCCCTTCAGCTGCAGCTCTCCCTGACTAAGGCCTCATGCACACGACAGTATTTTTTTGCGGTCTGCAAAAAGGGGTTCCGTTGTTCCGTGATCCAAGTCCGTTTTTGTTTCCGTGTGTTTTCCTATATTTTTGGAGGATCTCCAAACATGAAGGAAAGTAAAAAAAATCTAAGTTTAGTTTGCCATGCAAATGATAGGAAAAAACGGACGCGGACGCAGATGACAATCTTGTGTGCATCCGTGTTATATCACTGACCCATTTACTTGAATGGGTCCGCGAACCGTTGTCTGTGAAAAAAAAAGGTCAGGTTTTATTTTTTTCACGGACTGGAAACACGGATAACGGACGTGGATGACAAACGGTGCATTAGCCGAGTTTTCCATTGAAAGTCAATGGGTCCGCAGAAAATCACGTAAAATGGAACAACGGACACGGGACACAACAACAGTCGTGTGCATGAGGCCTTAGACTGAGCTGAACCACGTGTCATCGGTGGTTCAGCCAATCACTGTAATGCCAGTAACCAACATGGCTACTGCATTACAGTGAGTGCCAGTACTTCCCCGCACGTTTATTGGCTGCGTCAAAATGGTGTTCAGACGAGCATGCTCGCCCAACACTAATAATTACTTTATTGGAATAAATGATATGCCAAGGCTTCTATTGCAATTTGTGGAATGGAGGAATATAATCTTACCACGTCACAGCTAAACCATTGATAGATTATAGAGGACCTCTTTGGAATCCCCCAAGAAACCGGGTATTTTTTTAGACAAGAGGCGGAAGCAAATGGTCCCTCTAGCCAAGTTCCAAAACTCTCACTAAAGGACCCCACCATTGAGACAATAAGTCTAAAAGGAGGTGTGAACCCTTTGTGAACCTTGGAAAGACCATATACTAGAGGGGTAATGAGCTCCTTAATTTGCATGTATTCTACTTGTAAATGTAACAACCCTAATGCCTTGCACTCTGCAATTAATTGTGTCAATTCAGTTTGATGCACAGAAATAGGATTATTAGTAGGCAAAATTTCATAAACCTCTCGATCACTTAAAGGGAACCTGTCATCAACTTGATGCTGACATCACTGAGGGCAGTATAAAGTAGTGACAGAAATGCTGATGTCAGCGGTGTGTCACTCATGAGCTAAAAGTAAGTGGTTGCCAAGAACCAGTCTCAATCATTGCAGCCCAGGCCTGGAAAAGAGTCAAATCTACTTGAGAAGAGTCCTGGTTATTCCTAATCTCCTGCTCTCCCCGTCCATCTGCTGGTGATTGGCAGTTCTCTCCTAGAGAAAAAAGGGAGGAAACCAGGTAGAAGACTGTCAGTGAGCAGGTGGGCAGGAGAGCAGGGATTCCTGAATAACCTGGACTCTTCTCAGGTGGCCGTGTCTCTTTTCCAGGCCCAGTCTGCGACGATTGTGATGTTGGTTCTTGGCAACCACTTACTTTTACCTTATAAATGACAGACCCCTGAAATCATCTCACCTGTCTCTACTTTATACTGCCGTTAGTATGGGCAGCATAAAGTTGATGACAGGTTCCCTTTAACAAATACATGTCCTTGTCTATAGTCCATCAAGTGCGATTCCTCTGTGGCCTGAGGAACCGCACTAGAGCAAAATGGCCGTTGGCGCTTATTACCTGTGTGGCGTCTCTGATGCCCTGCCTATGCCGTATAACTACCTTATTTATTAAATAAAGGAAGACTTCTGAACTTCAATGGTGAGTGCCGTCTGCATTTCACTTGATGGACTGTGTTTGAGGTAGAGCACCACCAGTAGTTCCACGAGGCCCGCTGCCGCAGTGTACTGCCTAGCTTGACTGGAGATAGAGATATCATATAGAGCAGTGCCATCCCACTGTACTCTACAAATGTGTCTATGTCCTTGTCTTCGACAACAACACTACCCCCTTTGTCATCCATTTTAATAATAATAATGTTAGTTTTATTTGTCAGTGTGACTAGGGCATGATGAAGACGGGGTGATAAATTGTCACGCATACAAAATGATCTGTTGGTATCAAACAGTTTTCTAATTTCTCGTGTGATTAATGTTAGGAACATATCCATTGCTCCCACCCTAGAATGAATAGGGTAGAACAAGGGATTACAAGTTTTGAAATCAATGGCTTAATTGACCTCTTGTGTCACAGGGTGGATATCATCTGAAAGATGTTTTAGAGCAACAAGTGATACTTGTTCCTGAAAGTCCAAGCCCCGATACACATTGTCAGCCTGAAAATAAAACCCAGTTCAGATATAGGTTAGGCTACATGCACATTAACATTAACATATTTTAAAGTAAGGAATAAATAGAATGTATTATCCGGTGCAAAGTTCAGACCCAGACTTAATAAATGCAACTGCATTGGAGTTAGCTGTACTATGTGATGAGTTGATTACATCCAATGTGGAAGTCTGCTCTAGGTTTTCTTCTGTTGCCGAGTAATTGCACCTGTGTTTTTGTCCTCCTCTTTGTTGTTTTTTTAGGAGTATTACCCTAAGTTCACACCTGAGCGTTTTACAGCGCGTTCCTACGCGCTGTAAAACGCTCAACAAGGAGAAACCAATGCTTCCCTATGGGAATGGTTCTCACCTGGGCGTTTTACAGCGCGTACAATCGCGCTGTAAAACGCCCAACGCTCAAACAAGTTCTTGAGCTTTTTTTTGGGCGTTTGTCGCGCGTTCCCGCACATAGATATTCGGGAACACGCGACAATGTGTGCACGCCTATCTCTGTATGCGCGATTGTAAACGCCCGTACAATCGCGCATACAGAGCGCTCGTTTCAAAACGCTCAGGTCTGAACCCCCTGTCAAGGCTACTTTCACATTAGCGATTTTTGTGGATCCGTCATGGATTTGCAAAAACGCTTCTGTTACAATAAGCCAACCGCATGCATCCGTCATGAACGGATCCGGTTGTATTATGTCTTCTATAGCCATGACAGATCCGTCATGAACACCATTGAAAGTCAATGAGGGATGGATCCATTTTCTATTGTGCCAGAGAAAACGGATCCATCCCAATTGACTTACATTGTGTGTCAGGACCGATCCGTCTTGCTACGCACCACATGGCGGGCAGAAAAACGCTGCAGGCAGCGTTTTGGTGTCCTCCAGGGCGGAATGGTGACTGAATGGAGACAAATTGATGCATTCTGAGCTGTCTCTTTTCGATTCAGAATGCATTAGGGCAAAATTGATCCGTTTTGGAGTGCTTCTGAGAGCTCATGACAGATCTCAGAAACAGAAAGCCAAGGGGCGGAGCCTGACTGAACAGCAAGACGGACGCTTAAGCCTTTAGCTCCCGTAACACCGACCAGCATCCAGTATAATCCTGCTTCCTAAAACCCTCCAACATGGTGAAAATCAGGAGAGATCGTGCTAAAGACCTTCCTGAATGTAGCGGTCCTAAGAAAAATCAATCAGAAATGGAACAATACCTGAGTAAGAAGCCGCTGGCTCCCACAGCTTCCTTATCCCAAGATGGCGCTGGGCTCATAGTCCACATCCGCCACAGAGGCCTACTCGGAGGCAGAAAGCCTAAATGAGGAAGGAGGAAACACATTAGACACACTGTCTTTTTTTTCTCTAAGACATTTTTCAAAAAAGCCCTGGATGGGGCTCTTGCTCCAGTTATGAAGGAGATAGCAGACATTAAAATGGAGGTGAGACAAATAGGCCATAGACTCGAACAACTAGAAGCTAATCAAGCCTTACAGGCCCATAGTGAAGTAGTCACCACCAGCATTGCGGGCCAAAATGATGCTATCTCTACGGCGTTCATGCTGATCGAGGATCAAGAGAACAGAAGCTGCTGCAAGAATGTGCGCATCAAAGGTTTACCGGAAACAGTCTCCCACGAGGAGCTGAGGGCCGCCATGTTACACCTGTTCAGTTAAATATTGGACGCAGACAGAGCTAGCCTCATCATTATTGAAAGAGTCCACAGATCGTTGAGACCCCCTCCTAAAGAGGTCCGCAGAGCAAAACCCATATGGTCCAAGAAACCGCCAGAATAAATATCTGTGACATTCAGTGTAATTTTTTCTTAGCGGCTGGTGACAGCGACATTACCTGCGCTACATCTCCTGTATAACGTTTGCGCATCCTAAATATCTGTGACATTCAGTGTCATTTTTTTGCCGCTGTTGACAGCGACATTACTTGCGCTACATCTCCTGTATAACATTTGAGCATCCTAAAAATCTGTGACATTCAGTGTCATTCTTTCTTAGCTGCTAGTGACAGCGATATTACCTCCACTACATCTCCTGTATAACGTTTGCGCATGCTAAATATTTTGGACATTCAGTGTAATTTTTTCTTAGCCACTGGTGACAGCGGCATTACCTGCGCTACATCTCCTGTATAACGTTTGCGCATCCTAAATATCTGTGACATTTAGTTTAATTTATTGGCGCATACACTTACAAAAACTGCGCTACTGTACGTGTGACATACTTGCAAGCATATATACCATTTAATATGCTCAAGGTGAGCAGTAAGGGACGTGATGATGATGGTGCACGCAGAGGCCGTGGCCCTGGGTGTGGTGAAACTGTGCCTGCTGCCAGAGCACAAGAAGCACACTCATCCACGATACCTAGCTTCATGTCCCAGGTTGCAGGGCAGCACAGGACAACACTCTCAAAGTCACACCAGTGCGATTGCAGCAGACAATGCTTCCAGTCGGTTAAGCACCACCCTGTCTTCCACAAAGTTCAGTCTCAGTAGCCAAGAGTCTGGTCAACAGAATCCTTACCTCCCACCATGGAGAGTCTTAGCAAACAAGTGATCCCACACTCGGATATTCCGAGGAGCTCTTACAACACCATTCCTTGATTTGGGCATCTTGCCAAGCCCGCTTGAAGAGGGACATGAGGAGATCTTGTGCACTAATTCCGAAACTCTTGAGCATCCACAGTCAGACAGTGGGGAACGGCAATTAGTGTATCACGAGGTGGATGATAATGATGAGACACAGTTGTCAATTAAGTCAACAGCAATTAGTGTCTCAAGAGGTTGATGATGAGGATGAGACACAGTTGTCAATATGTGAGCTTCTTGTTAGGTCAACAAGTCAGGAGGATGACCAGAATGAAGAAGTGGAAGAGGAGATGGTGGACAATGAAATCACTGACTAAACCTGGGAAGGTGCCAAACCGAGCGATGACAGCAGTACAGAGGGGGAGGGATCCGCAGCACTGCAACAGGCTGGAAGAGGCAGTGGGGTGGCAAAAGGGAGAAGGCAGGCCACACCAAACAGGCCCGCAACTCTTCCCCGGAGCACCCCCTTGCGGCAATCTCCCTTGCCAAGGGGTAGGTTGTTCAGTCTGGCACTTTTTTGAGGAAAGTGCGGACGATAAAATAATTGTCATTTTCAACCTGTGCCGTACTAAAAAATTTGCAGGGGCATGAACACTAGCAACCTCACCACCAGCATGATCCGCCACATGGCATCATAGCACCCTAATAGGTGTGCCGAACCCCTGGGTCCACAATCAGTATCTGCGGGTCAAACCACTGCCTCTTCTTCCCCTGTGTTATGTGCTTGCCAATCCCCTGTCCAAGATGCAGGCCCGGATACCTCCCGCCCTGCACCTGGACCTTCGCAAGCACCATCAGGTAGCACATCCACTTCTATGTCCCAGCACAGCGTACAGATGTCCATACTCCAGGCCTTTGAACAAAAGCGCAAATATCCAGCCACCCACCCACCGGCCATAGCACTAAATGCGCACCTTTCCAAATTGCTGGCCCTGGACATGTTGCCATTTAGGCTTGTGGACACTGAGGCTTTCCATAGGCTGTCCCTCGTTACTCAGTCCCCAGCCGCCACTATTTTTCCGGTGTGCCATCCCCGCCTTATACCAGCATGTGTCCTGTGACATCACCCGTGCCCTGACCAACGCAGTTATTGGGAAGGTCCACTTAATGACTGACACATGGACAAGTGCTTTTGGCCAGGGATGCTACATTTACCTGATGGCACACTGGGTGAACCTTGTGGAGGTCGGGAGCGAGTCGTACCCTGGGATGGCACGGGTGCTACCGACGCCAAGGATTGTGGGCTCTATTTCCATCAGGATTTCCGCCACCACCTACATGAGTGGCTGCAACCCCCCCTTCTCCTCCTCCTCCTCCTCCACTTCCACCTCTAAATTCTCATCTTGCAGCACCAGTCAGCCATCAGTCAGTAGGTTAAGCTCAGTTAAGGTCGGCAAGCTCACACACATACCATGCCTGGGACATGTGTTTAACTTAGTGGTTCATTGGTTTCTCAAAACATACCTGGTGAAGGTGCGCCGCGTGTGTGCCCATTTCTGAAAATCATCTACAGCTGCCCCCGGTCTGGCAATGCTGCAGCAGCGCTCACAGTTGCCAGCTCACTGACTATTGTGCGATGTGAGCACAGGCTGGAACTCCACATTCCACATGTTGGCCAGGCTTTATGAGCAGCAGAGAGCAGTAGTGGAATACCAGCTGTAACATAGTCGTCGCCTTTCCAGTAAGCTTCCGCTCTTCACAAGCAACGAGTGGGCATGGATTCTGACCTCTGTGAGGTTTTACGCAACTTTGAGGAATCAACACAGATTGTGACCGTCGATGCTGCTATTATCAGCGTAACCATCCCACTTCTGTGTCTACCGAAACGCTCGCTGATCACAATGAAAGTGGACGCTTTACATGTGGAAGAGGTGGAAAGGGGAAAGACAGTACACAGGGTGATAGCCAGACCACCCTCAGTTGGTCTTGGATGATGATGAAGAGGAGGAGGAGCAGGAGACGGTTGCCTCCACTACAGAGGGTAGTACCCATAGCAGGTTTATTCCATCTGTTCAGTGTGGATGGGCCGAAGAGGAGGAAGAGGATGAGGAGATTGAGAGTCATCCTCCTGATGAGGACAGCGAAGTCTTGTTTGTTGGGACTCTGGCACACATGGCTGACTTTATGTTATGATACCTTTCCCGTGTAGCTTCTCGACCCCCGCTACTAAGAGAACTTCTCATCTCTCATTCCTGTGGTGGAGAGGACTAGCAAAATGGTGCAATACCAGAAGGTCCTGGTGGAAAAATTGCTCCAAAAATTTCCAGCTGACTACGCTGGCGGCAGTGTACGTAGTTCCTTGGGCAACCGAGGAGGGGAGACGAGGGGCACACACAGCAGTTCCAACAGAGGCAGGGCAACAATCCCCAAGGCCTGGGACAGTTTCATGACACCCCGCCAGCACCCTCACCCTCATGCGTGGCCTAGTGTCACAAGCAGGGAAACATTTTGGAAGATGGTGAAGGAGTACGTAGATCGTGTCAGCGTCCTCAGTGATCCCTCTGTGCCTTACAACTATTGAGTGTCCAAGCTGGACACGTGGCACAAACTGCCGCTCTACGCCTTAAAAGTGCTGGCCTGCCCTGCCGCCAGCCTTTTGTCAGAGTGGGTATTTAGTGCTGCTTAGGGCATAATAACTGATAAGCGCATCGGCCTGTCAACTGAAAATGCCGACAGGTTGATTCATATCAAAATGAACAAGGCCTGTATTGCCCCTGACTTCTCTACTCCACCAGAGAAAAGTAGATGACCATAAAGGCACTTTAAATGTGGCTTTTATGGTGTATTGAATACACTGTATTCCCATGCACCCCTTCCACCACAAAAAAAAGGTATATGGTTCAATCTTCCTTTTGTCATCCTCCTCCTCCATCATTTCAACATGCTTATTAGGCTGCCCTCGCTCGTAATGTTTTAGAGGTTCAGCTCAGCAGTAGAGTTGAGCGAACACCTGGATGTTCGGGTTCGAGAAGTTCGGCCGAACTTCCCGAAAATGTTCGGGTTCGGGATCCGAACCCGATCCGAACTTCGTCCCGAACCCGAACCCCATTGAAGTCAATGGGGACCCGAACTTTTCGGCACTAAAACGGCTGTAAAACAGCCCAGGAAAGGGCTAGAGGACTGCAAAAGGCAGCAACATGTAGGTAAATCCCCTGCAAACAAATGTGGATAGGGAAATGAATTAAAATAAAAATTAAATAAATAAAAATTAACCAAAATCAATTGGAGAGAGGTCCCATAGCAGAGAATCTGGCTTCCCGTTACCCACCACTGGAACAGTCCATTCTCAGATATTTAGGCCCCGGCACCCAGGCAGAGGAGAGAGGTCCCGTAACAGAGAATCTGGCTTCATGTCAGCAGAGAATCAGTCTTCATATCATAGCAGAGAATCAGGCTTCACGTCACCCACCACTGCAACAGTCCATTTTCATAAATTTAGGCCCAGCACCCAGGCAGAGGAGAGAGGTCCCGTAACAGACAATCTGGCTTCATGTCAGCAGAGAATCAGTCTTCATGTCATAGCAGAGAATCAGGCTTCACGTCAGCCACCAATGCAACAGTCCATTGTCAGATATTTAGGCCCAGCACCCAGGCAGAGGAGAGAGGTCCCGTAACAGAGGATCTGGCTTCATGTCAGCAGAGAATCAGTCTTCATATCATAGCAGAGAATCAGGCTTCACGTCACCCACCACTGCAACAGTCCATTTTCATAAATTTAGGCCCAGCACCCAGGCAGAGGAGAGAGGTCCCGTAACAGACAATCTGGCTTCATGTCAGCAGAGAATTAGTCTGCATGTCATAGCAGAGAATCAGGCTTCACGTCAGCCACCAATGCAACAGTCCATTGTCAGATATCTAGGCCCAGCACCCAGGCAGAGGAGAGAGGTCCCGTAACAGAGGATCTGGCTTCATGTCAGCAGAGAATCAGTCTTCATATCATAGCAGAGAATCAGGCTTCACGTCACCCACCACTGCAACAGTCCATTTTCATAAATTTAGGCCCAGCACCCAGGCAGAGGAGAGAGGTCCCGTAACAGACAATCTGGCTTCATGTCAGCAGAGAATCAGTCTTCATGTCATAGCAGAGAATCAGGCTTCACGTCACCCACCACTGTAAGAGTCCATTTTCATAAATTTAGGCCCAGCACCCAGGCAGAGGAGAGAGGTCCCGTAACAGACAATCTGGCTTTATGTCAGCAGAGAATCAGTCTTCATGTCATAGCAGAGAATCAGGCTTCACGTCACCCACCACTGCAACAGTCCATTTTCATAAATTTAGGCCCAGCACCCAGGCAGAGGAGAGAGGTCCCGTAACAGACAATCTGGCTTCATGTCAGCAGAGAATTAGTCTGCATGTCATAGCAGAGAATCAGGCTTCACGTCAGCCACCAATGCAACAGTCCATTGTCAGATATTTAGGCCCAGCACCCAGGCAGAGGAGAGAGGTCCCGTAACAGAGGATCTGGCTTCATGTCAGCAGAGAATCAGTCTTCATATCATAGCAGAGAATCAGGCTTCACGTCACCCACCACTGCAACAGTCCATTTTCATAAATTTAGGCCCAGCACCCAGGCAGAGGAGAGAGGTCCCGTAACAGACAATCTGGCTTCATGTCAGCAGAGAATCAGTCTTCATGTCATAGCAGAGAATCAGGCTTCACGTCACCCACCACTGTAAGAGTCCATTTTCATAAATTTAGGCCCAGCACCCAGGCAGAGGAGAGAGGTCCCGTAACAGACAATCTGGCTTCATGTCAGCATAGAATTAGTCTGCATGTCATAGCAGAGAATCAGGCTTCACGTCACCCACCACTGCAACAGTCCATTTTCATAAATTTAGGCCCAGCACCCAGGCAGAGGAGAGAGGTCCCGTAACAGACAATCTGGCTTCATGTCAGCAGAGAATCAGTCTTCATGTCATAGCAGAGAATCAGGCTTCACGTCACCCACCACTGTAAGAGTCCATTTTCATAAATTTAGGCCCAGCACCCAGGCAGAGGAGAGAGGTCCCGTAACAGACAATCTGGCTTCATGTCAGCAGAGAATCAGTCTGCATGTCATAGCAGAAAATCAGGCTTCACGTCAGCCACCACTGCAACAGTCCATTGTCAGATATTTAGGCCCAGCACCCAGGCAGAGGAGAGAGGTCCCGTAACAGACAATCTGGCTTCATATCAGCAGAGAATTAGTCTGCATGTCATAGCAGAGAATGAGGCTTCACGTCAGCCACCACTGCAACAGTCCATTGGCATATATTTAGGCCCAGCACCCAGGCAGAGGAGAGAGGTCCCGTAACAGAGGATCTGGCTTCATGTCAGCAGAGAATCAGTCTGCATGTCATAGCAGAAAATCAGGCTTCACGTCAGCCACCACTGCAACAGTCCATTGTCAGATATTTAGGCCCAGCACCCAGGCAGAGGAGAGAGGTCCCGTAACAGAGGATCTGGCTTCATGTCAGCAGAGAATTAGTCTGCATGTCATAGCAGAGAATCAGGCTTCACGTCACCAAACATTGGAACAGTCCATTGGCATATATTTAGGCCCTGGCACCCAGACAGAGGAGAGGTTCATTCAACTTTGGGTAGCCTCGCAATATAATGGTAAAATGAAAATAAAAATAGGATTAAATGAGGAAGTGCCCTGGAGTCCAATAATATATGGTTAAGGGGAGGTAGTTAATGTCTAATCTGGACAAGGGACGGACAGGTCCTGTGGGATCCATGCCTGGTTCATTTTTATGAACGTCAGCTTGTCCACATTGGCTGTAGACAGGCGGCTGCGTTTGTCTGTAATGACGCCCCCTGCCGTGCTGAATACACGTTCAGACAAAACGCTGGCCGCCGGGCAGGCCAGCACCTCCAAGGCATAAAAGGCTAGCTCTGGCCACGTGGACAATTTAGAGACCCAGAAGTTGAATGGGGCCGAACCATCAGTCAGTACGTGGAGGGGTGTGCACACGTACTGTTCCACCATGTTAGTGAAATGTTGCCTCCTGCTAACACGTTGCGTATCAGGTGGTGGTGCAGTTAGCTGTGGCGTGTTGACAAAAGTTTTCCACATCTCTGCCATGCTAACCCTGCCCTCAGAGGAGCTGGCCGTGACACAGCTGCCTTGGCGACCTCTTGCTCCTCCTCTGCCTTGGCCTTGGGCTTCCACTTGTTCCCCTGTGACATTTGGGAATGCTCTCAGTAGCGCGTCTACCAACGTGCGCTTGTACTCGCGCATCTTCCTATCACGCTCCAGTGTAGGAAGTAAGGTGGGTACATTGTCTTTGTAGCGTGGATCCAGCAGGGTGGCAACCCAGTAGTCCGCACAGGTTAAAATGTGGGCAACTCTGCTGTCGTTGCACAGGCACTGCAGCATGTAGTCGCTCATGTGTGCCAGGCTGCCCAGGGGTAAGGACAAGCTGTCCTCTGTGGGAGGCGTATCGTCATCGTCCTGCCTTTCCCCCCAGCCACGCACCAGTGATGGACCCGAGCTGCGTTGGGTGCCACCCTGCTGTGACCATGCTTCATCCTCATCCTCCTCCACCTCCTCCTCATCCTCGTCCTCCTCGTCCTCCAGTAGTGGGCCCTGGCTGGCCACATTTGTACCTGGCCTCTGCTGTTGCCAAAAACCTCCCTCTGAGTCACTTCGAAGAGACTGGCCTGAAAGTGCTAAAAATGACCCCTCTTCCTCCTCCTCCTCCTCCTCCTGGGCCACCTCCTCTTCCATCATCACCCTAAGTGTTTTCTCAAGGAGACATAGAAGTGGTATTGTAACGCTGATAACGGCGTCATCGCCACTGGCCATGTTGGTGGAGTACTCTAAACAGCGCAACAGGGCACACAGGTCTCGCATGGAGGCCCAGTCATTGGTGGTGAAGTGGTGCTGTTCTGTAGTGCGACTGACCCGTGTGTGCTGCAGCTGAAACTCCACTATGGCCTGCTGCTGCTCGCACAGTCTGTCCAGCATGTGCAAGGTGGAGTTCCACCTGGTGGGCACGTCGCATATGAGGCGGTGAGCGGGAAGGCCGAAGTTACGCTGTAGCGCAGACAGGCGAGCAGCAGCAGGATGTGAACGCCGGAAGCGCGAACAGACGGCCCGCACTTTATGCAGCAGCTCTGACATGTTGGGGTAGTTGTGAATGAACTTCTGCACCACCAAATTCACCACATGCGCCAAGCAAGGGATGTGCGTCAAATTGGCTAGTCCCAGAGCTGCAACGAGATTTCGCCCATTATCACACACCACCAGGCCGGGCTTGAGGCTCACCGGCAGCAACCACTCGTCGGTCTGTTGTTCTATACCCCGCCACAACTCCTGTGCGGTGTGGGGCCTGTCCCCCAAACATATGAGTTTCAGAATGGCCTGCTGATGTTTACCCCGGGCTGTGCTGAAGTTGGTGGTGAAGGTGTGTGGCTGACTGGATGAGCAGGTGGAAGAAGAGGAGGAGGAAGCCGAGAAGGAGGAGGTGGCAACAGGAGGCAAAGAATGTTGCCCTGCGATCCTTGGCGGCGGAAGGACGTGCGCCAAACAGCTCTCCGCCTGGGGCCCAGCTGCCACTACATTTACCCAGTGTGCAGTTAGGGAGATATAGCGTCCCTGGCCGTGCTTACTGGTCCACGTATCTGTGGTTAGGTGGACCTTGCTACAGATGGTGTTGCGCAGTGCACACTTGATTTTATCGGATACTTGGTTGTGCAGGGAAGGCACGGCTCTCTTGGAGAAGTAGTGGCGGCTGGGAACAACATACTGTGGGACAGCAAGCGACATGCGCTGTTTGAAGCTGTCTGTGTCCACCAGCCTAAATGACAGCATTTCATAGGCCAGTAGTTTAGAAATGCTGGCATTCAGGGCCAGGGATCGAGGGTGGCTAGGTGGGAATTTACGCTTTCTCTCAAATGTTTGTGAGATGGAGAGCTGAACGCTGGCGTGTGACATGGTTGAGACGCTTGGTGACGGAGGTGGTGGTGGTGTTGGTGGTACATCCCCTGTTTGCTGGGCGGCAGGTGCCAACGTTCCTCCAGAGGCGGAGGAAGAGGCCGAGGCGGCAGCAGCAGAAGAGGCCGAGGCGGCAGCAGCAGAAGAGGTAGCAGGGGGAGCCTGAGTGACTTCCTTGGTTTTAAGGTGTTTACTCCACTGCAGTTCATGCTTTGCATGCAGGTGCCTGGTCATGCAGGTTGTGCTCAGGTTCAGAACGTTAATGCCTCGCTTCAGGCTCTGATGGCACAGCGTGCAAACCACTCGGGTCTTGTCGTCAGCACATTGTTTGAAGAAGTGCCATGCCAGGGAACTCCTTGAAGCTGCCTTTGGGGTGCTCAGTCCCAGATGGCGGCGGTCAGTAGCAGGCGGAGTCTCTTGGCGGCGGGTGTTCTGCTTTTGCCCACTGCTCCCTCTTTTGCTACGCTGTTGGCTCGGTCTCACCACTGCCTCTTCCTCCGAACTGTGAAAGTCAGTGGCACGACCTTCATTCCATGTGGGGTCTAGGACCTCATCGTCCCCTGCATCGTCTTCCACCCAGTCTTGATCCCTGACCTCCTGTTCAGTCTGCACACTGCAGAAAGACGCAGCAGTTGGCACCTGTGTTTCGTCATCATCAGAGACATGCTGAGGTGGTATTCCCATGTCCTCATCATCAGGAAACATAAGTGGTTGTGCGTCAGTGCAGTCTATGTCTTCCACCGCTGGGGAAGGGCTAGGTGGATGCCCTTGGGAAACCCTGCCAGCAGAGTCTTCAAACAGCATAAGAGACTGCTGCATAACTTGAGGCTCAGACAGTTTCCCTGATATGCATGGGGGTGATGTGACAGACTGATGGGGTTGGTTTTCAGGCGCCATCTGTGCGCTTTCTGCAGAAGACTGGGTGGGAGATAATGTGAACGTGCTGGATCCACTGTCGGCCACCCAATTGACTAATGCCTGTACCTGCTCAGGCCTTACCATCCTTAGAACGGCATTGGGCCCCACCATATATCGCTGTAAATTCTGGCGGCTACTGGGACCTGAGGTAGTTGGTACACTAGGACGTGTGGATGTGGCAGAACGGCCACGTCCTCTCCCAGCACCAGAGGGTCCACTAACACCACCACGACCATGTCCACGTCCGCGTCCCTTACTAGATGTTTTCCTCATTGTTATGGTTCACCACAACAACAAAAATATTATTTGGCCCAATGTATTGTATTCAAATTCAGCTGAATATAAATTTGAGGCCTAGTATTTAGGCGCTGGGTGACCGGTATGGATTTAGTGACAGAATTAGACTTGGAAATGCACAGTAGCGTGTGTGTGAAGTTATTCTGAATGACCCTATGTGCACCTTGAATATTATATACCCTTTTAGGGATAGATTTCAAATAGCTCTGATATAGCAGAAACCACTAAATTATGAAATTGCTAAATTGGGAATTGTATTTCAACCCTGAACAAAAAATGTGCTTTAACGGACACTAAATAACTTGCCCAGCCACAACAGTACAGCGGTAACGACAGATTTAGCGGGATATAAATTTGAGGCCTAGTATTTAGGCGCTGGGTGACCGGTATGGATTTACTAACAGAATTAGACTTGGAAATGCACAGTAGCGTGTGTGTGAAGTTATTCTGAATGACCCTATGTGCACCTTGAATATTATATACCCTTTTAGGGATAGATTTCAAATAGCTCTGATATAGCAGAAACCACTAAATTATGAAATTGCTAAATTGGGAATTGTATTTCAACCCTGAACAAAAAATGTGCTTTAACGGACACTAAATAACTTGCCCAGCCACAACAGTACAGCGGTAACGACAGATTTAGCGGGATATAAATTTGAGGCCTAGTATTTAGGCGCTGGGTGACCGGTATGGATTTACTAACAGAATTAGACTTGGAAATGCACAGCAGCGTGTGTGTGAAGTTATTCTGAATGACCCTATGTGCACCTTGAATATTATATACCCTTTTAGGGATAGATTTCAAATAGCTCTGATATAGCAGAAACCACTAAATTATGAAATTGCTAAATTGGGAATTGTATTTCAACCCAGAACAAAAAATGTGCTTTGACGGACACTAAATAACTTGCCCATCCACAACAGAACAGCGGTAACGACAGATTTAGCGGGATATAAATTTGAGGCCTAGTATTTAGGCGCTGGGTGACCGGTATGGATTTAGTGACAGAATTAGACTTGGAAATGCACAATAGCGTGTGTGTGAAGTTATTCTGAATGACCCTATGTGCACCTTGAATATTATATACCCTTTTAGGGATAGATTTCAAATAGCTCTGATATAGCAGAAACCACTAAATTATGAAATTGCTAAATTGGGAATTGTATTTCAACCCAGAACAAAAAATGTGCTTTGACGGACACTAAATAACTTGCCCATCCACAACAGGACAGCGGTAACGACAGATTTAGCGGGATATAAATTTGAGGCCTAGTATTTAGGCGCTGGGTGACCGGTATGGATTTAGTGACAGAATTAGACTTGGAAATGCACAGTAGCGTGTGTGTGAAGTTATTCTGAATGACCCTATGTGCACCTTGAATATTATATACCCTTTTAGGGATAGATTTCAAATAGCTCTGATATAGCAGAAACCACTAAATTATGAAATTGCTAAATTGGGAATTGTATTTCAACCCAGAACAAAAAATGTGCTTTGACGGACACTAAATAACTTGCCCATCCACAACAGAACAGCGGTAACGACAGATTTAGCGGGATATAAATTTGAGGCCTAGTATTTAGGCGCTGGGTGACCGGTATGGATTTAGTGACAGAATTAGACTTGGAAATGCACAATAGCGTGTGTGTGAAGTTATTCTGAATGACCCTATGTGCACCTTGAATATTATATACCCTTTTAGGGATAGATTTCAAATAGCTCTGATATAGCAGAAACCACTAAATTATGAAATTGCTAAATTGGGAATTGTATTTCAACCCAGAACAAAAAATGTGCTTTGACGGACACTAAATAACTTGCCCATCCACAACAGGACAGCGGTAACGACAGATTTAGCGGGATATAAATTTGAGGCCTAGTATTTAGGCGCTGGGTGACCGGTATGGATTTAGTGACAGAATTAGACTTGGAAATGCACAGTAGCGTGTGTGTGAAGTTATTCTGAATGACCCTATGTGCACCTTGAATATTATATACCCTTTTAGGGATAGATTTCAAATAGCTCTGATATAGCAGAAACCACTAAATTATGAAATTGCTAAATTGGGAATTGTATTTCAACCCAGAACAAAAAATGTGCTTTGACGGACACTAAATAACTTGCCCATCCACAACAGGACAGCGGTAACGACAGATTTAGCGGGATATAAATTTGAGGCCTAGTATTTAGGCGCTGGGTGACCGGTATGGATTTAGTGACAGAATTAGACTTGGAAATGCACAGTAGCGTGTGTGTGAAGTTATTCTGAATGACCCTATGTGCACCTTGAATATTATATACCCTTTTAGGGATATATTTCAAATAGCTCTGATATAGCAGAAACCACTAAATTATGAAATTGCTAAATTGGGAATTGTATTTCAACCCTGAACAAAAAATGTGCTTTAACGGACACTAAATAACTTGCCCAGCCACAACAGTACAGCGGTAACGACAGATTTAGCGGGATATAAATTTGAGGCCTAGTATTTAGGCGCTGGGTGACCGGTATGGATTTACTAACAGAATTAGACTTGGAAATGCACAGTAGCGTGTGTGTGAAGTTATTCTGAATGACCCTATGTGCACCTTGAATATTATATACCCTTTTAGGGATAGATTTCAAATAGCTCTGATATAGCAGAAACCACTAAATTATGAAATTGCTAAATTGGGAATTGTATTTCAACCCTGAACAAAAAATGTGCTTTAACGGACACTAAATAACTTGCCCAGCCACAACAGTACAGCGGTAACGACAGATTTAGCGGGATATAAATTTGAGGCCTAGTATTTAGGCGCTGGGTGACCGGTATGGATTTACTAACAGAATTAGACTTGGAAATGCACAGTAGCGTGTGTGTGAAGTTATTCTGAATGACCCTATGTGCACCTTGAATATTATATACCCTTTTAGGGATAGATTTCAAATAGCTCTGATATAGCAGAAACCACTAAATTATGAAATTGCTAAATTGGGAATTGTATTTCAACCCAGAACAAAAAATGTGCTTTGACGGACACTAAATAACTTGCCCATCCACAACAGAACAGCGGTAACGACAGATTTAGCGGGATATAAATTTGAGGCCTAGTATTTAGGCGCTGGGTGACCGGTATGGATTTAGTGACAGAATTAGACTTGGAAATGCACAATAGCGTGTGTGTGAAGTTATTCTGAATGACCCTATGTGCACCTTGAATATTATATACCCTTTTAGGGATAGATTTCAAATAGCTCTGATATAGCAGAAACCACTAAATTATGAAATTGCTAAATTGGGAATTGTATTTCAACCCAGAACAAAAAATGTGCTTTGACGGACACTAAATAACTTGCCCATCCACAACAGGACAGCGGTAACGACAGATTTAGCGGGATATAAATTTGAGGCCTAGTATTTAGGCGCTGGGTGACCGGTATGGATTTAGTGACAGAATTAGACTTGGAAATGCACAGTAGCGTGTGTGTGAAGTTATTCTGAATGACCCTATGTGCACCTTGAATATTATATACCCTTTTAGGGATAGATTTCAAATAGCTCTGATATAGCAGAAACCACTAAATTATGAAATTGCTAAATTGGGAATTGTATTTCAACCCAGAACAAAAAATGTGCTTTGACGGACACTAAATAACTTGCCCATCCACAACAGGACAGCGGTAACGACAGATTTAGCGGGATATAAATTTGAGGCCTAGTATTTAGGCGCTGGGTGACCGGTATGGATTTAGTGACAGAATTAGACTTGGAAATGCACAGTAGCGTGTGTGTGAAGTTATTCTGAATGACCCTATGTGCACCTTGAATATTATATACCCTTTTAGGGATAGATTTCAAATAGCTCTGATATAGCAGAAACCACTAAATTATGAAATTGCTAAATTGGGAATTGTATTTCAACCCAGAACAAAAAATGTGCTTTGACGGACACTAAATAACTTGCCCATCCACAACAGGACAGCGGTAACGACAGATTTAGCGGGATATAAATTTGAGGCCTAGTATTTAGGCACTGGGTGACCGGTATGGATTTAGTGACAGAATTAGACTTGGAAATGCACAGTAGCGTGTGTGTGAAGTTATTCTGAATGACCCTATGTGCACCTTGAATATTATATACCCTTTTAGGGATATATTTCAAATAGCTCTGATATAGCAGAAACCACTAAATTATGAAATTGCTAAATTGGGAATTGTATTTCAACCCTGAACAAAAAATGTGCTTTAACGGACACTAAATAACTTGCCCAGCCACAACAGTACAGCGGTAACGACAGATTTAGCGGGATATAAATTTGAGGCCTAGTATTTAGGCGCTGGGTGACCGGTATGGATTTACTAACAGAATTAGACTTGGAAATGCACAGTAGCGTGTGTGTGAAGTTATTCTGAATGACCCTATGTGCACCTTGAATATTATATACCCTTTTAGGGATAGATTTCAAATAGCTCTGATATAGCAGAAACCACTAAATTATGAAATTGCTAAATTGGGAATTGTATTTCAACCCTGAACAAAAAATGTGCTTTGACGGACACTAAATAACTTGCCCAGCCACAACAGTACAGCGGTAACGACAGATTTAGCGGGATATAAATTTGAGGCCTAGTATTTAGGCACTGGGTGACCGGTATGGATTTAGTGACAGAATTAGACTGGGATATGGCCAAAAAATAACCACACTATTGCTGGTTAAATGCACTTGGTGACGGGCGCAGCTTGCCCCTGATGTAGTATATGGCCAAAAAATGAACAGACTATTGCTGGTTAAATGCACTTGGTGTGACAGCTTGACCAACCACACTACTGAGGGTTAAATGCACTTGGTGACGGGCGCAGCTTGCCCCTGATTTAGTATATGGCCAAAAAATTAACAGACTATTGCTGGTTAAATGCACTTGGTGTGACAGCTTCACCCTGATGTAGGCTTTAGACAAAAAACAACCACACCATTGAGGGTTAAATGCACTTGGTGACAGGCGCAGCTTGCCCCTGATGTAGTATATGGCCAAAAAATAAACAGACTATTGCTGGTTAAATGCACTTGGTGTGACAGCTTCACCCTGATGTAGTCTTTAGCCAAAAAACAACCACACCATTGAGGGTTAAATGCACTTGGTCGCAGCTTGGATGCATTTGGTCGCAGCACCGCACAAGACACAAAATGGCCGCCGATCACCCCAGAAAAAAGTGACTGACAAACGGTCTGGGCAGCCTAAAAACAGTGAGCAATTGAATTTCAGCAGCTCAATGATGCACAGCTGCAGATCGATCGATTAATCAAGTCCTTTGGAGGAGTTAATCTGCCTAATCTCGCCCTACTGTCGCAGCCGCAACCTCTCCCTACGCTAATCAGAGCAGAGTGACGGGCGGCGCTATGTGACTCCAGCTTAAATAGAGGCTGGGTCACATGGTGCTCTGGCCAATCACAGCCATGCCAATAGTAGGCATGGCTGTGACGGCCTCTTGGGGCAAGTAGTATGACGCTTGTTGATTGGCTGCTTTGCAGCCTTTCAAAAAGCGCCAAGAAAGCGTCACAAAAGCGCCAAGAAAGCGACGAACACCGAACCCGAACCCGGACTTTTACGAAAATGTCCGGGTTTGGGTCCGTGTCACGGACACCCCAAAATTCGGTACGAACCCGAACTATACAGTTCGAGTTTGCTCATCCCTACTCACCAGCAGACCCTCCCCCATAATGTTTTAGATGGTCAGATCAGCAGATTTGGTGCCCCACTTTTGATTTTGCCCAGGGCCACATTTTGTCTAAAACAGGCTCTGCCTAGCATCTGTGTATTTATTTTAAATTCATAAAAGTACGTCCATTCATAGTTACTTTTAGGGTGAATTTGCAGTCGGATACTACCAGTTTTGGGGGGTGTTTACTTTAAATATATAAAAGTACATCCAGTACCTGTCACTGGGCCACTGTGTTGACTCCTCATGCTGTTGCTACTCTCACCACTCTGTAATTGGGCCACTGTGTTGTCTCCTCCACAGTGTGGATCCATGATGAGTCTACCTTAGGCCTCTTGCACACGAACGTGTGCTGCCCGTGCCCATGCTGCGAATCGCAAATTGCGGTCCGCAATGCACGGCACCGACCGTGGGCCAGCCGCATGCAGATCGCGAACCCATTCACTTGAATGGGGTCCGCGATCCGTCCTTTCTGCAAAAAGATAGGACAAGTTCTATCTTTTTGCGGAACGGAAGCACAGAACAGAACCCCACTAAAGCAATCCGTAGTGCTTCATTTCCGTGGTTCCGTTCTGCACTGCATCTCCTTATTTGCGGACCCATTCAAGTGAATAAGTCCGCATCAGTGATGCGGATTGCAGCACGGCCGGGGTCCCATGTATTGCGGACCCGCAGTACGGCCATGGGACACACACGGTCGTGTGCAAGAGGCCTTATTCAAGGGAGTCTTTCACCTAATCTGAGCATTTTAGACCGCTCAGATCAGGTTATAGACTCTTTGACCCTCATTACAATCGTACCTTTCTCTTCTGTGTCCATCGTCCAGATAATGAAAATAACACTTTTTAAACTTATGCAAATGATCTTCTGAAGGTGCCCAGGGGCGGCGTTACTGGGCGATATGCCCAGAAAAGCACACCTCCAGCCGGCGGACGTCACGAACGGCACCAGAGGACGGCGGACTGGGAACTGGCCCGCACCTGCGCACTACTCTGCCCATTATGGGCAGAGGAACATCCCTGCATATTGCGCATGCGCCGGCCGGCTGTCTTTAGTTGGCATAAGTTTAAAAAAGTGTTATTTTCATTATCTGGATGAGGGACACAGAAGAGAAAGGTACGATTGTAATGAGGGTCAAAGAGTCTATAACCTGATCTGAGAGGTCTAAATCGCTCAGATTAGGTGAAAGACTCCCTTTCAGTATACTATTTGGTGCTGGAGCACACAGCTTTGTTGCAAGGTATTTGTTTTTTGCCCCGTGCACCTTTGGATTTATTTACCAATTATGATTAGTACAAACTGACTAAAAAGACTGAAAAAAATTCCCACTATTGTGTCTTCTAATGATTTTGTCACCATGTAGAACAGTATTTTCAGTTACTGTTCTAAAAAGCTTATGCCACCAATTACTATGAGCAAAATAAGTTGGAGTCTTTACAATCAGAAATCAGTCTAATGAACTCTGAATTGAAACAGTTTAACAACTTGCCAACATACAACAAAACAATGGATATCACAGAGGTGATAAAAATGCAAATATGAAAAGGATGTCTATGATTAATAACAATATCAAGTTTATAAATGAGGCAGGAAATCACAAACACCGCGACCACCTAAACCTATTTTAAAGAACAGGAAAAGCAAACAACATCATCATAAGTCACGTTCGTCAGTTCTTCTGACATTGATACATCTCATAAGGCCTCAGAGGACTTTGGCTTTCCGTTTCCTTTTCCTTTTTTATAAATCTTTTTATTGAATAAAATATATACAACTTTAACATTGTTAACAAAGTTCGTTGTACAACTCCCGAAGAAACAGGAGAGCAAGGATACAATCAGACAGTAGAATATATTCCTGACAAAAGTGTTTTTAGCGATAGTACAAAGAGAGCAACATCTTGTATGGTTACTAGATTACAAAGTACTCATTGGCTATTATAATCTTGAGTATTGAGCAGATAAGTATCGTAGTGAAAGGTTCAAGTTTACAAGGGTAGATGGATTGGAGGGGGGGGGGGAAGGGGGAGAAGGCGATACTAGGGACCGAGGTCCCCGGGATTACTCAAGCCAGATTGTTGCTTCCCCAGTGTTGTTCAAAAATGTTTCCACTGGTACCAAAGCCTACTGAATTTCTCGTGTTTCCTGTTGGCCAAGCTCGCCATTTCCTCTAGTCTATAGATCTGGTCAAGTTTATCAAACCATTGATTGAGTGTTAGTGGATTAGAGCTTAGCCAATTAAGAGGAATCAGTAGGCGTGCTGTTTGTACCATAATACTGCTTCAGATGTTCATTTTATATGTGTACCACATATCAGGTTGATTTTTGTTTCTACCTCTTGCCAGAACCCTTGTAAGGCATTGCAGGACCAAAAAATGTGGAGGAGATTGCCAGACTCTTGGTGGCATCTCCAGCATCTATCATCTTGTAATAGGCCTATCTAAAACAGTTTCTTTGGGAAGTTGTATCATCTTGTCAGCACTTAAAGGAGTGTTCCTGTGTGCGAACACACCTAGAGAACCCATGGGATTGGAGTCGGATTGTTATGATCTCTGGGTCAGTGAACATCCTATTCAGCTCCTTTTTCCATTCTCCTATGTAAGCTGGGCGATGAGATTGCTTTAGTGAGAGCAGTGTATTATATAGTAAAGAAATCCATCTAGGATGGGTATTAGATGGGTTCACAGCTTTTTCTAGCCACGTGGGATCTCAATTTTTACCTCCCTCAAGAAAAATCTTCTGGAGGGAGTGCAAAAATTCTTGGGTTTCCAGGAAATCCCCTGATGGTAATTTAGATGAGCAGTATTGCAGGATGTTATTTTTTGCGCCTATTTTATCTAGGGGCTTCATAACTAATTTATCTTTGAACTAGGAGCTCGAGAGCGAGAGGGGAGGACATAATAAGGGATTAGTTGGCAAGGTAAAAAGATTGGGAGGTTAGACAATATAGGGGACTTTCCTTGTAGGGATTAAAAGGTGTGATAGACACCTTTTGTTAGGCCTGAGATTGCACTTTTGGGTTTGGTCAGACCCCATAGACTCGCCATCTGCTGGTTTGACAGTTCAGCCTTCTCTATGTCTACACCCAGGACCTCACTTCCCTTTATACACAGAGATACCCACCTCCTAATCTGAATGGCTTCATAATATGTCCTTACGTCCGGTAGGCCAAAGCCACCAAGAGAGCGTGGGAGGATGAGCTTATCATAAGATAGTCTGGGTTTCTTTTTTTGCCATAGAAAGGAGGAAAAGATGGATGTGACCATGCGGAAGAACAGCCCGCCCAGGAAAGCAGGGACCATCTGGAGCATATATGTAAACTTGGGTAGCATATATGTGCGCAGTAAGTTCTTTCATCCCATCCATGAGAGAAAGGGGATGGACAATGAGGTTAACATCTTTTTAATCTCTCTGATCAAGGGAGGGTAGTTTGCACCATATAGGCCTGATATAGTCCTTAAAAGGACTTTTGGGTCTCTAACACCTTTCAACAGTAAACCCTGCATGAAAAAAAAACAAAAAACTATTCCTGCCGCTACACTATCTGTCCCTTCAGCTGCAGCTCTTCCTGACTAAGGCCTCATGCTCACGACAGTATTTTTTTGCGGTCCACAAAAAGGGGTTCCGATGTTCCGTGATACGTGTCCGTTTTTGTTTCCGTGTGTCTTCCTTTGTTTTTGGAGGATCTCCAAACATGAAGGAAAGTAAAAAAATCTAAGTTTAGTTTAGGAAAAAAGTTTAGGAAAAAAACGGACGCGGACGCAGATGACAATCTTGTGTGCATCCGTGTTTTTTCACTGACCCATTGACTTGAATGGGTCCGCACACCGTGAAAAAAAAAGGACAGGTCTTATTTTTTTCACGGACTGGAAACACGGATCACGGACGCGGATGACAAACGGTGCATTAGCCGAGTTTTCCATTGAAAGTCAATGGGTCCGCAGAAAATCACAGAAAACGGAACAACGGACACGGGACACAACAACGGTCGTGTGCATGAGGCCTTAGACTGAGCTGAACCACGTGTCATCGGTGGTTCAGTCAATCAATGTAATGCCAGTACTTCCCCGCACGTTTATTGGCTGCGTCAAATTGGTGTTCGGACGAGCATGCTCGCCCAACACTAATAATTACTTTATTGGAATAAATGATATGCCAAGGCTTCTATTGCAATTTGTGGAATGGAGGAATATAATCTCACCACGTCACAGCTAAACCACTGATAGATTATAGAGGACCTCTTTGGAATCCCTCAAGAAACCAGGAATTTTTTTAGACAAGAGGCGGAAGCAAATGGTCCCTCTAGCCAAGTTCCAATTCTCTCACTAAAGGATCCCACCATTGAGACAATAAGTCTAAAAGGAGGTGTGAACCCTTTGTGAACCTTGGAAAGACCATATACTAGAGGGGTAATGAGCTCCTTAATTTGCATGTATTCTACTTGTAGCTGTAACAACCCTAATGCCTTGCACTCTGCAATTAATTGTGTCAATTCAGTTTGATGCACAGAAATAGGATTATTAGTAGGAAAAATTTCATAAACCTCTCGATCATTTAAAGGGAACCTGTCATCAACTTGATGCTGACGTCACTGAGGGCAGTATAAAGTAGTGACAGAAATGCTGATGTCAGCGGTGTGTCACTCATGAGCTAAAAGTAGGTGGTTGCCAAGAACCAGCATCATAATCATTGCAGCGCAGGCCTTGAAAAGAGTCAAATCTACTTGAGAAGAGTCATGGTTATTCATAATCTCCTGCTCTCTCGCCCATCTGCTGGTGATTGGCAGTTCTCTCCTAGAGAGAAAGGGAGGAAACTAACTAGAAGACTGTCAGTGAGCAGGTGGGCAGGAGAGCAGGGATTCATGAATAACCAGGACTCTTCTCAGGTGGCCGTGTCTCTTTTCCAGGCCCGGTCTGCGACGATTGTGATGTTGGTTCTTGGCAACCACTTACTTTTACCTTATAAATGACAGACCCCTGAAATCATCTCACCTGTCTCTACTTTATACTGCCGTTAGTATGGGCAGCATAAAGTTGATGACAGGTTCCCTTTAACAAATACATGTCCTTGTCTATAGTCCATCAAGTGCGATTCCTCTGTGGCCTGAGGAACCGCACTAGAGCAAAATGGCCGTTGGCGCTTATTACCTGTGTGGCGTCTCTGATGCCCGCCTATGCCGTATAACTACCTTATTTATTAAATAAAGGAAGACTTCTGAACTTCAATGGTGAGTGCCGTCTGCATTTCACTTGATGGACTGTGTTTGAGGCAGAGCACCACCAGTAGTTCAACGAGGCCCGCTGCCGCAGTGTCCTGCCTAGCTTGACTGGAGATAGAAATCACATCTAGCAGTGCCAAATGTGTCTATGTCCTTGTCTTCGACAGCAACACTACCCCCTTTGTCATCCATTTTAATAATAATAATAATGTTAGTGTTATTTGTCAGTGTGACTAGGGCATGATGAAGAGGGGGTGATAAATTGTCACGCATACAAAATGATCTGTTAGTATCAAACAGTTTTCTAATTTCTCGTGTGATTAATGTTAGGAACATATCCATTGCTTCCACCCTAGAATGAATAGGGTAGAACAAGGGATTACAAGTTTTGAAATCAATGGCTTAATTGACCTCTTGTGTCACAGGGTGGATATCATCTGAAAGATGTTTTAGAGCAACAAGTGATACTTGTTCCTGAAAGTCCAAGCCCCGATACACATTGTCAGCCTGAAAATAAAACCCAGTTCAGATATAGGTTAGGCTCCATGCACACAAACGTTGTTTGTTTCCGTGTCCGTTCCATTTTTTTTGCGTATAGGATGCGGACCCATTCATTTCAATGGGTCTGCAAAAAATACGGACAGCACACCGTGTGCTGTCCGCATCAGTATGTCCGTTCCGTAGCCCTGAAAAAAAAAAATAGAACATGTCCTATTCTTGTCCGTTTTAGAAATACAAACAAATGACCTAAGGTGTCCCAGGGGAGGGTGAGGAGGACAGTGTCCACCCAATAAACCCCAAGGGGCACACCTAAAGTATGACTCGGCAAAAGCTCCCGAGTTAGACAATAGAAACAAAGGAAATGGGAGCTCATAATGCCAAAAGTATAATACATTTTATTAAAGCATGATTAAAATGTCATGGATAGAAACAATCAAAGGGTATGATGCCATAGACATGATAAAACAGTAGCGGAGGACAAAAAAGCAGAAAGCGCCACCCTGGGAGGAAAGTACACGGATCAAAAGATAGTAAAATGTTATATGCGTACAGCATGGGAGTAAAGTACAAGATGGAAAATCTAAACCCATGCAAAAATCCGTTTTGGACTGCTTCTGAGAGCTAATGACAGATCTCAGAAACAGAAAGCCAAGGGGCGGAGCCTGACTTAACAGCAAGACGGACGCTTAAGTCTTTAGCTCCCGTAACACCGACCAGCATCCAGTATAATCCTGCTTCCTAAAACCCTCCAACATGTGAAAATCAGGAGAGATCGTGCTAAAGACCTTCCTGAATATAGTGGTCCTAAGAAAAATCAATCAGAAATGGAACAATACCTGAGTAAGAAGCCGCTGGCTCCCGCAGCTTCCTTATCCCAAGATGGCACTGGGCTCATAGTCCACATCTGCCACAGTGGCCTACTCGAAGGCAGAAAGCCTAAATAAGGAAGGAGGGAACACATTAGACACACTGTCTTTTTTTTCTCCAAGAAATATTTCAAAAAAGCCCTGGATGGGGCTCTTGCTTCGGTTATGAAGGAGCTAGCAGACATTAAGATGGAGGTGAGACAAATAGGCCATAGAGTGGAACAACTAGAAGCTAATCAAGCCTTACAGGCCCGTAGTGAAGTAGTCACCACCAGCATTGTGGGCCAAAATGATGCTATCTCTACGGCGTTCATGCTGATCGAGGATCAAGAGAACAGAAGCTGCTGCAAGAATGTGCGCATCAAAGGTTTACCGGAAACAGTGTCCCTGGAGGAGCTGAGGGACGCCATGTTACACCTGTTCAGTGAAATATTGGACGCAGACAGAGCTAGCCTCATCATTATTGAAAGAGTCCACAGATCGTTGAGACCCCCTCCTAAAGAGGGAGACCCGCCAAGAGATGTCATATGTGGGCTCCTCAGCTACGTAGACACAGCAGCAATCCTAAAAGGCGCCAAGGAGAAAGGGGACTTGACCTTTGAAGGACATAAGATCGCGTTCTATCAAGACATCTCCCCCTCCACGCTCATGAAAAGTCACACACTCAAGCCCCTCTGCGACCATCTTCGGGCGCGAAAAATAGCATACCGCTGGCAATTCCCATTCAGTCTGCAATTCTCTGTGACAGGAAAGAGATGTGTCATCAAAACTCCAGCCGACCTCACCTATGCATGGAATCTTCTCAATATCAAGCCACTGGACATCCCTTCCTGGCTGCCACAGGCCCTACAGCTACCTCAACTCCCTCAGTTGCCTCCATGGGCGGAGGTCCGCAGAGCAAAACCCATATGGTCCAAGAAACCGCCAGGATAAATATCGGGATACTGTTTTTGAGACTGTATCTCACCGTATCTGGACTTTTAGGCCATTTAGTTTTAAATAGATTATTTTCTCTCCTTTTCTCAACACCTTCCCTAACTTTCACCTATCTTCTCAACACTTTGAACATGTGATCCACAACGGTCTTCCCACTAATCGCTAATGCCCCACAGGGCCTCAAAATGCGACCATGTAACCCGAGCTTCCTGGGTTCTTGTATAAGGGGCCTGACTTTTCTTATCCTTTTGATAGTTGGGACTGTTCTCTTCCCAGGGTTTGCTGTTTTTCTCTATGTGAAATAATTTACTGGTTGCTGGTCTGTGGTATCAGTTCAGGACTGACTACTTTGAGTCCCCCTGTCACCACAACCCAGTCCTTCGTTGGGGAAAGTATGATATTTTTCTATCTAATAAGTATAAGTTTGGTTTTAAGGTACATTGTGTTGTTATGTTTTGGCTAGTTATTGTGTTTTTTACTCTCTCAACCCGGGAGACTCCAGACAGGTTAGGGCAGGCAATAGACATCAGATTCTTGGGAAACACTAAAAATGGTAGCTGATATTAATATTGTATTGTTTAATCTAAAAGGTCTAAACACACCCCAAAAAAGATCACAGATCATGACCCTACTAAGGAAAGATAAGGCAGACATATGCTTCATACAGGAGACACATCTGCAAACTGGTCATATCCCTAGATTCGCCCAAAACAGATATAGCCAATTGTTTCATAGCACCTTCACATCGGCATCTAGAGGAGCAAGCATATGTATTAGCAGACACATCCCATTCACCTCTACATTGAGTCTACAGGATGTCGAGGGGAGGTTCCTCTTTGTAAAGGACAAGTTGGGCAATCTCACTCTGGCATGCATATATGCTCCAAACAAAGGCCAGTCTATTAGTTAATTTTGTGCCTCATACCACCCCATATCATTGAAAAATGTGGATATAAAAATCTTGGCAAAAGTCCTGGCCCTACGCCTCAGCGGACTAATTCCTAAACTGGGGCACCCAGAACAATCGGGGTTTGTCAAAAATAGAGAGGGGAATCACAATTTAGTCAGACTCATCCACGCTATAAAATGTGCGTCTTCTAGATATATACCATTGGTGCTACTTAGCACAGATGCAGTAAAAGCTTTCGACAGAGTGGATTGAGAGTTTTTACATAGAGTTTTATTGCGTTTTGTCTTTCCAACCGCATTTGCCCAAGCGATTTTGTCTTTATATAACCATCCTAGTGCCAGAGTGAGAGTTAATGGGATCCTGTCAGCCCCTTTTGATTTCCAATGGGACCAGGCAAGGGTGCCCCCTCTCCCCCACACTCTTTATTTTGGTAATGGAAACCCTGCTTCAAGCTATAGGAGAACACAAGCATATTCAGGGCCTGAGAGTGGGGGAGGTAGTACACCAAAATGGAGCCTTCGCTGATGATCTGCTAAACGTGATTACCAATCCTGCCACTGCCTTCCCATATGCAGTCCTGATCAAAAGTTTAAGACCACTTGAAAAATGGCAAAAAATCATATTTAGCATGGCTGGATCTTAACAAGGTTCCAAGTAGAGCTTCAAAATGCAACAAGAAGAAATGGGAGTGAGACAAAACATTTTTTGAGCATTCAATTTAATGAAAACAACGAATAAACTGAAACTCAAAAGTTTAGGACCACACCTCCCAAAAAAATTTACCCCCCCCCCCCAAAACAGAAATCCAACTTCCAAACATGAACTCAGTAATAAGTAGCTCCGCCGTTATTGTTTATCACTTCTAAAATTCGTTTCGGCATGCTTGATGCAAGCGTTTCCATGAGGTGAGTGGGAATATTTCTACAAGTGGTGAAGACGGCCGCACGAAGGCCATCTACTGTCTAGAACTGTTGTCCATTTTTGTAAACTTCCCTTGCCATCCATCCCCAAAGGTTCTCAATTGGATTTAGATTAGGGGAACACGCAGGATGGGCCAAAAGAGTGATGTTATTCCCCTGGAAGAAGTCCCTTGTCCTGCGGGCATTGTGTACTGTAGTGTTGTCCTGTTGAAAAACCCTGTCGTTACCACAGTTCAACAACCCGACCATGTTCAAAAAGGGAGAGTTTTTTTGCCTTTGCCATCACAACGTGTGACTACCTGACAGAAAATGACAATGAATCCACATTTTTGCACAGATTTGGCCTTTTAAAGGCATGTGGTCCTAAAATTTTGATCAGCTGAAAACCAGCCTGTTTTAGTTTAATCTTTATTTTCAATTAATTGAATGCTCAAAAAATGTTTTGTCTCATTCTCATTTCTTCTTGTTGCATGCTGAAGCTATACTTCGAACCTTGTTAAGATCCAACAATGCAAAATATGATTTTTTGCCATTTTTCCAAGTGGCCTTAAACTTTTGATCAGGACTGTATAATCAAACTGTTTGATGAATTTGGAACACTTTCCAATTTCAAAGTCAATTACACAAAATCGGAAGCCCTGAACATTTCCGCACCCCCGGGAACAGTTGCCACTTTACGTAAAACGATGCCCTTCAAGTGGCAATGTGGCAATTAGCTCAGCTGAAATACCTAGGAATATATGTGACCAGGACTATATCAGGCCTATATGGTGCAAACTACCCTCCCTTGATCAGAGAGATTAAAAAGATGTTAACCTCATTGTCCATCCCCTTTCTCTCATGGATGGGATGAAAGAACTTACTGCGCACATATATGCTACCCAAGTTTACATATATGCTCCAGATGGTCCCTGTTTTCCTGGGCGGGCTGTTCTTCCGCATGGTCACATCCATCTTTTCCTCCTTTCTATGGCAAAAAAAGAAACCCAGACTATCTTATGATAAGCTCATCCTCCCACGCTCTCTTGGTGGCTTTGGCCTACCGGACATAAGGACATATTATGAAGCCATTCAGATGAGGAGGTGGGTATCTCTGTGTATGAAGGGAAGGGAGGTCGTGGGTGTAGACATAGAGAAGGCTGAACTGTCAAACCAGCAGATGGCGAGTCTATGGGGTCTGACCAAACCCAAAAGTGCAATCTCAGGCCTAACAAAAGGTGTCTATCACACCTTTCAATCCCTACAAGGAAAGTCCCCTATATTGTCTAACCTCCCAATCTTTTTACCTTGCCAACTAATCCCATATTATGTCCTCCCCTCAACGCTCTCGAGCTCCTAGTTCAAAGATAAATTAGTTATGAAGCTTCTAGATAAAATAGGCGCGGAAAAATAACATCCTGCAATACTGCTCATCTAAATTACCATCAGGGGATTTCCTGGAAACTCAAGAATTTTTGCACTCCCTCCAGAAGATTTTTCTTGAGGGAGGTAAAAATTGAGATCCCACATGGCTAGAAAAAGCTGTGAACCCATCTAATACCTGTCCTAGATGGATTTCTTTACTATATAATACACTGCTCTCACTAAAGCAATCTCATCGCCCAGCTTACATAGGAGAATGGAAAAGGAGCTGAATAGGATGTTCACTGACCCAGAGATCATAACAATCCGACTCCAATCCCATGGGTTCTCTAGGTGTGTTCGCACACAGGAACACTCCTTTAAGTGCTGACCAGATGGTACAACTTCCCAAAGAAACAGTTTCAGATAGACCTATTACAAGATGATAGATGCTGGAGATGCCACCAAGAGTCTGGCAATCTCCTCCACATTTTTTGGTCCTGCAATGCCTTACAAGGGTTCTGGGAAGAGGTAGAAACAAAAATCAACCTGATATGTGGTACACATATAAAATTAACACCTGAAGCAGTATTATGGTACAAACAGCACGCCTACTGATTCCCCTTAATTGGCTAAGCTCGAATCCACTAACACTCAATCAATGGTTTGATAAACTTGACCAGATCTATAGACTAGAGGAAATGGCAAGCTTGGCCAACAGGAAACACGAGAAATTCAGTAGGCTTTGGTACCCGTGAAAACATTTTAGAACAACACTGGGGAAGCAACAATCTGGCTTGAGTAATCCCGGGGACCTCGGTCCCTAGTATTGCCTTCTCCCCCTTCCCCCCTCCAATCCATCTACCCTTGTAAACTTGAACCTTTCACTACGATATTTATCTGCTCAATACTCAAGATTATAATAGCCAATGAGTACTTTGTAATCTAGTAACATATAGTATACAAGATGTTGCTCTCTTTGTACTATCGCTAAAAACACTTTTGTCAGGAATATATGTAGTGTCCCACTAGGTAGGGGTGGGCACTACACAAGGGTCAATTGGTGTGCGCGTTACTCCTACTCACAAGGGACAGAAATGTCATATTTAATTCTGCATTTAATGTATGTTTTAATGTGTTGCTATATGCAATGTACCCCTGTATGATGCAACAGCAGGCCTAGTTGGGTGTAGTTAGACATCCCAGACACTAGAGGGAGATAGGGAGCCCCTAGTATAAATGTCCAGGCCCAGACAGGGAGTGTTAGTGCAGAGTCAGGAGTCTGAGAAGACAGAGGTTAAGAAGCCTGCTCCTGACATGCAGCTGGATAGCCCTGGCTGCTAGTGATGTCCAGGAGGCTGTTGAGAAGCTCCAGCCTGCCTGAGAACAAGAGAGCCTAAGTTAGCTCTGAAGATACCCCAGTTGCAGGATCCAACCTCCTGGGAGAAACTTACAGTTATCCACCTTATAGGAGAAGGCGACCCAGGGTAAGCTAAGTGACCCTGATGGGCAGAGGACATTAGAAAAGTGTAGCAAGAATCTAATACCTGAGGAAGAAAGTAACCAAGGATTTAAGCCACCCTTTTAGGCATCCGGGCCTTGGGAAATAGAGCCAGAGCAGGAGTTCTAGAAAGGACACTGTACATTGATTCTAAGGAAAGGTACAACCTGCTGCTGAGTGCTTGTAAAGTTTACCCTCTGCGTATCTTGCATGACTATTGCCTGCCATGTTGTGAATGAGCCCCCTTGTGGAACTGTAATATAAAGACTGTACTATACCTGCTGTACAAAGTTGGATTGTCCAGTAAAGTTTACGTTTGGTTCACTGTATACTTGTGTACCTTCATCATTCCAACCACCAACCGGAGTGCCACCGTCCAAAGGCACTGGGGTCACGAATACCACAGGGACCTTGCCCCAGGCACACAAAATTTTTAGTCAGTTTGTACTAATCATAATTGGTAAATAAATCCAAAGGTGCATGGGGCAAAAAACAAATACCTTGCAACAAAGCTGTGTGCTCCAGCACCAAATAGTTTACTGAAAGGGAGTCTTTCACCTAATCTGAGCGATTTAGACCTCTCAGATCAGGTTATAGACTCTTTGACCCTCATTACAATCGTAACTTTCTCTTCTGTGTCCCTCGTCCAGATAATGAAAATAACACTTTTTTAAACTTATGCCAACTAAAGACAGCCGGCCGGCGCATGTGCAATATGAAAGGATTTTCCTCTGCCCATAATGGGCAGAGCAGTGCGCAGGTGCGGGCCAGTTCCCAGTCCGCCGTCCTCTGGTGCCGCTCGTGACGTCCGCCGGCTGGAGGTGTGCTTTTCTGGGCATATCGCTCAGTAACGCCGCCTCTGGGCACCTTCAGAAGATCATTTGCATAAGTTTAAAAAGTGTTATTTTCATTATCTGGACGATGGACACAGAAGAGAAAGGTACGATTGTAATGAGGGTCAAAGAGTCTATAACCTGATCTGAGCGGTCTAAAATGCTCAGATTAGGTGACAGACTCCCTTGAATAAGGCCTCTTGCACACGACCGTGTGTGTCCCATGGCCGTACTGCGGGTCCGCAATACATGGGACCCCGGCCGTGTGCATTCCGCATCACTAATGCGGACTTATTCACTTGAATGGGTCCGCAAATCCGGAGATGCAGTGCGGAACGGAACCACGGAAATGAAGCACTACGGATTGCTTTAGTGGGGTTCTGTTCTGTGCTTCCGTTCCGCAAAAAGATAGAACTTGTCCTATCTTTTTGCAGAAAGGACGGATCGCGGACCCCATTCAAGTGAATGGGTTTGCGATCTGCATGCGGCTGGCCCACGGTCGGTGCCGTGCATTGCGGACCGCAATTTGCGATTCGCAGCTTGGGCACGGGCAGCACACGTTCGTGTGCAAGAGGCCTAAGGTAGACTCATCATGGATCCACACTGTGGAGGAGACAACACAGTGGCCCAATTACAGAGTGGTGAGAGTAGCAACAGCATGAGGAGTCAACACAGTGGCCCAGTGACAGGTACTGGATGTACTTTTATATATTGTAAGAAGGAACAAGGAGCCGTCTTTGACGGAAGATACGTGTCACCGAGGTTCCTGGCCTCGGTGAGGTAAGAACCGGGTTTTTCCTGAAGTGTCAGGTCTGTAGTGCAATCTGACACTTCAACTGTTAGAATGGCTGTAAAGCCAATCCGGGCCGGTTCTTATTGGGAGCAGCCAAAGAGCAGGGTGGGTGGCTGTTCCCCACGGTTCCAGGCCGGGTTTTGGCTGGAATATAAAAAACCCAGCCAGCATGTTCAGGTGGTGGATTATCCTCCATGACAGAGGAGCTGAGGAGTCTGTGGTTTGGAGACACTGAGTCATCTGTTTGTGTGAGCCATAGGCTGGGGAAACAGGCCACTAAAGACTGCTGCGGACTCTGGGTGAAAATCATCTGCTGACCAGGTGACGTCTTTTTGCACTGTGAACTTTGTGTGGTGTGAACAGGCACCAAAACAGAACACTTTCTTTTGGCTTGTTTTCTTGCTATGTGTGAATAAACACTGAACTTTGATTTGAACCTTGTTTTTTGCCTCTGTACTGCGTCCGCTTACCCTGCCTACCAAAGCGAATCCCCACAATATTTAAAGTAAACACCCCCCAAAACTGGTAGTATCCGACTGCAAATTCACCCCAAAAGCAAGGATGAATGGACGTACTTTTATGAATTTAAAATAAATACACAGATGCTAGGCAGAGCCGGTTTTAGACAAAATGTGGCCCTGGGCAAAATCAAAAGTGGGGCACCAAATCTTGTAATGATGTACTAACAACACAGTTACATTCTGTTGATTTCGGCGCTCCCTCACAGATTTACACCCCATAAAGCTCCTCACACAGATCTGAACTCTCAAGGCCCCAGAATACGCCATATGCCCCCTCCCCTCACAGCAATGAGTTTCCCTTACTCACGGTATCTGACAGTGTTAAAAACCGGAAGTGCGGGATTCCTCTTCAGAAAAGATTGTGAAAAGCACCCTGTGTAATAAATAAGCTCCAGGCTCATTGTTACTATATCCCAGTTCAGGCCACTAGATGGCAGCACTGAACTGTGATATAGTGATTTCTATACAGACTAATGGAGCAATTTACATCTGATGATTGTAGGGATGAGCAAATTTCATATTTTGAAGTTCGTGTGCGGGTTCAAGTTGTGGTATTTACTCCAGCATAACGTAAACTGGACGGATCCGTTTACAGGCCATAGACTTCTGTTATGACGGTATGAATAACGGAATGCCTGTAAAGGCATTCCATTATGCATTCCATCATGGAATTGCGTTATGGTCCGTGGTAACGGAATCCATAACACAATTCAGTAAATACCACAACGCGAACCCGCACAAGAACTTCAAAATATGAAATTCTCTCATCCCTAATTGTAAGTTGTGGTCCACTTGGGGGACTTAACAAAAAGTTTTAAAAAGTTTTGAAAATATAAAAAACATTTAAATCACCCCCATTCCCCAAAATAAAAAGAAACAAAAAAAAAAGCATTATGGGCAGCGCCACATGCAAAAACGCCCATTCTATTAACATATTAAAGAAAGTTAGCCCATATGGTGATTAGCGTAACAGAATTTTTTTTTAAAAAAAAGGCCAATTCGCATTTTTTCATCACTTTATCTCCCAAGAAAATAGAATAAAAAGTGATCAAGTCATACACACCCCAAAATGGTATTGTCAAAAACGACAGTAGACATAACTATAAAAAAGTTATGAGAGTCAGAATATCGCGATGAAAATATATATATTTTCAGGATGAAGCTTAGCTTGCTGCAGTGAGCAGGCCTATAGACGTCCTGAGCGGGGGTGCTGTTAGGGATGCCCAACAAAAAATACTGGTTACACAAGTTAAAAAGGTTGGTGTGGGTTAATATGGGTGTTCAACCAGGGACTGAAGCAGGGGGCCCCTTAGAGGTTTGGGGCCCTGGGCAATTGCCCAGTTCGGGACAAATCAAATTTCTCCTGAAATTCAGATCGAATTCCACTTGGTCAACTTCGATTCGCTCATCTCTAATAGTGACCACTTATGAAGGAAGGTCCAACCATCAAATCAAATCAATCCAATAAATAGTAAGTCACATTTGTTGAATAATTACACTTAATGGATGGACACTCACCGTATGCAGGTGATAAACATATAACTATTCACATTATAGTCAATAAAATGTTAATAAATCCTTGCTGTAATTTAAGCCTGCTGGATGATAGGTGTTCCAAGCCATCATCCAGAAGGTTTCGCGCTCTAACAAGTCACGTTTGGTATCTCCACCTCTATGTGAGGCTCTATGCCCGCTATGGGAAAGGAAGCAACCGCGCCGACATGACACTCCATAAATGCCTTGAAGCCCCTGATATAAACGTTGTTTGGAAAACACTTAGGGTCCATTCACACGTCTGTAAATGTTTCCGCACCCGTTCCGCAATTCTATGGGGCAGGAATGGATGCAGACAGCACACAGTCTGCTGTTCTCATCCGCATTTCTGGAGCGCCCCCCAGCTATTCCGGTCTGCGGCTTTGGAAAAAAATAGAACATGTCCTATTCTTGTCGCAATTGCGGACAAGAATAGGCAGTTCTATGGGGGTGCCGGTTGGGTGTACTGCGGATCCGCAATACACTACGGACGTGTGAATGGACCCTTATACATTTAAAGATGACCTTTTTATCAGTTCGGACTTTCTAAAATCAATACCTCACGTTGTAGCCCAAGATTAGGAGATGTCATCGCACTACTTTTTTTTCACTGATACACTGCTCCGTTGCGGAGCTGTGCCCCCGTATGCTAATCAAGGAGAAAGAGACGCTCCCTGAGACAAGTTGCAACAGCCGCCGGGGGCCTTCATCGGGCTGTTTTCGTAACTGCCTGCTCCCGTAGACCGCATTTGATTTCAGACCGGCTCCCGGCACAGGTAAGGGCTTACCTGTGCATCGCCGGACGGGTGAGTCAAGATGGCAGCCCGCATGTGTTCGCTGGCGAACTCTGCGAACTGACCATCACTGATCTCCTCCTCCCTGTACCGATGCTATTGATTAGCATACAAAACTGAACGAGGGGCACAGCAGCACAACGGAGAAGTGTATCAGTAAAAAAAAATAGCGATATGACATCTCCTAATCTTGGCCTACAATGTAAGGTATTGATTTTAGAAAGTACAAACCGATGAAAGGCCCTCTCCGATCAATGACGGAGGCGGCAGCCCTGCGCACGACGACGCATATACGCGTCATCTCGCGAGGGCCGGGATTTCCTGTGAACGCGCGCACACAGGCGCGCGCGCTCACAGGAACGGTAGGTAAGCGAGTGGATCTCCAGCCTGCCAGCGGCGATCGCTCGCTGGCAGGCTGGAGATCTGATTTTTTTAACCCCTAACAGGTATATTAGACGCTGTTTTGATAACAGCGTCTAATATACCTTCTACCTGGTCCTCTGGTGGTCCCTTTTGTTAGGATCGACCACCAGAGGACACAGGTAGGTCAGTAAAGTTGCACCCAAACACTACACTACACTACACCCCCCCGTCACTTATTAACCCTTTATGAACCCATGATCACCCCATATAAACTCCCTGATCACCCCCCTGTCATTGATCACCCCCCTGTCATTGATCACCCCCCTGTCAGGCTCCGTTCAGACTTCCGTATGATTTTTACGGATCCACGGATACATGGATCGGATCCGCAAAACACATGCGGACGTCTGAATGGAGCCTTACAGGGGGGTGATCAATGACAGGCGGGTGATCACCCATATACACTCCCTGATCACCCCCTGTCATTGATCACCCTCCTGTCATTGATCACCCCCCTGTAAGGCTCCATTCAGACGTCCGTATGATTTTTACGGATCCATGGATACATGGATCGGATCCGCAAAACACATGCAGACGTCTGAATGGAGCCTTACAGGGGGGTGATCAATGACAGGCGGGTGATCACCCATATACACTCCCTGATCACCCCCTGTCATTGATCACCCCCCTGTAAGGCTCCATTCAGACGTCCGCATGATTTTTACGGATCCATGGATACATGGATCGGATCCGCAAAACACATGCGGACGTCTGAATGGAGCCTTACAGGGGGGTGATCCTTGGTCAAATGCCAACTTTGTATAAAAAAATTGGAAAAGTTGTCGTTTGCCAAGATATTTCTCTCACCCAGCATGGGTATATGTAAAATGACACCCCAAAACACATTCCCCAACTTCTCCTGAGTACGGCGATACCAGATGTGTCACACTTTTTTGCTGCCAAGGTGGGCAAAGGGGCACATATTCCAAAGTGCACCTTTCGGATTTCACAGGCCATTTTTTACACATTTTGATTGCAAAGTTCTTCTCACACATTTGGGCCCCTAAATTGCCAGGGCAGTATAACTACCCCACAAGTGACCCCATTTTGGAAAGAAGACACCCCAAGGTATTCCGTGAGGGGCATGGCGAGTTCCTAGAATTTTTTTATTTTTTGTCGCAAGTTAGTGGAATATGAGACTTTGTAAGAAAAAAATAAAAAGAAAAAATCATCATCATTTTCCACTAACTTGTGACAAAAAATAAAAAGTTCTATGAACTCACTATGCCCATCAGCGAATACCTTAGGGTGTCTACTTTCCGAAATGGGGTCATTTGTGGGGTTTTTCTACTGTCTGGGCATTGTAGAACCTTAGGAAACATGACAGGTGCTCAGAAAGTCAGAGCTGCTTCAAAAAGCGGAAATTCACATTTTTGTACCATAGTTTGTAAACGCTATAACTTTTACCCAAACCATTTTTTTTTTTGCCCAAACATTTTTTTTTATCAAAGACATGTAGAACTATAAATTTTGTGAAAAATTTATATATGGATGTCGTTTTTTTTGCACAATTTTACAGCTGAAAGTGAAAAATGTCATTTTTTTGCAAAAAAATCGTTACATTTCGATTAATAATAAAAAATGTCAGCAGCAATAAAATACCACCAAATGAAAGCTCTATTAGTGAGAAGAAAAGGAGGTAAAATTCATTTGGGTGGTAAGTTGCAATGACCGAGCAATAAACGGTGAAAGTAGTGTAGTGCCGAAGTGTAAAAAGTGCTCTGGTCATGAAGGGGGTTTCAGCTAGCGGGGCTGAAGTGGTTAATTATGTGCAAGTCTAAATGGGACTAAAAGAAACATTTAAAAAGTGCAGCTGCTTTTTTAGTGCTTGCCTTAAAGGGAACCTGTCACTGGGATTTTGTGTATGAGGACATGGGCTGCTAGATGGCCGCTAGCAATACCCAGTCCCCATAGCTCTGTGTGCTTTTATTGTGTTAAAAAAAAAAAATTGATACATATGCTCATCTCACGGACAGGACTCATCTCAGGTTAATTTGCATATGTATCAAATCTGGTTTTTTACACAATAAAAGCACACAGAGCTATGGGGACTGGGTATTGCGGATGTGCTAGCGGCCATCTAGCAGCCCATGTCCTCAGCTCTATACACAAAATCCCGGTGACAGGTTCCCTTTAAAGGGTTGTCTGGAAAAAAATAACTTTTCACAGGTGCCTATAGCCTGTCTGCTATTCTCAGCTCCGGTTGTGCACTGGCTCCCGTGTGTGTCCATGTTCCAGTTTGTGGCTTGTTTACAGAAGCCAGCCATTGGTTGCAGCAGAGCAAGTGACCATGCCCATGCTGGAGAGGAACCCCTTCCGATAATTCCCTGCTTGGTCTGAACATGTAAATGCACCTTTTATTGATAGAAAATAAAATATATTTATAATTAAAATTTCTAAACTTTTCTAAATTCCTATGAAATTTTATTACAGAATATTAAAAACAGATAATATTTTTAAAGCTGGAGTCAGAACTTTTCTACTCCACTCCAAAACTTGCTTTGACTTTGACTCCGATCCCACAGCCCTGGTGTCTACAAGTGCCTTCATCACTACCATCAACACAACGGTGCATGGGGTCCCCCGCTTCCCCCTGAGTCTCCTCCTCCTGGCAGTCCAAACGCTGACTGCTCTCACACAAGTCCTCAACAGGGAGGACTTGTGTGAGAAGGCTCCCCACTAGAAGGAGGCAGTGAAGACAGAGATGATGCAACTGAAAGTCTTCTCTGGGGCTGCAAGAGGAGGAGCAGGAGGAATGCCGTGACCCCTGGCTCCAAGGTACAGTGTCAGACATTTTATTATGAGGCCTGAAAACTCATAATTTTCCCAAATGAAAAGTCACAGGTTTGGAATACGGTCTCACACAAATTTTGAAACATTATAGCTAAATTGCAAGTGGTTTTTTTTTCTGTAATTTAAGGACCAAGGACTAGGGATGAGCAAACTTGAGTTTTACAAGTTTGACTTCGGGTTTTATTACAATTCCGATATGGATTCCGTTACCACGGACCATAACGGAATTCTATGACGGAATGCCTTTAAGAGGCGTTCCGTTTTGAATTCTGTTATAATAGAAGTCTATGGACCGCATAAAGGATCCTTCTGGTTTCCATTATTCAGGAGAGGAATCCTGCATAACGGAAACCTGACGGATCCGTTATGTGGCCCATAGACTTCTATTATAACACAATGCAAAACGGAATGCCTCTTAAAGGCATTCCGTCATAGAATTCCGTTATGGTCTGTGGTAACGGAATCCATATTGGAATTGTAATAAAACCCGAACTCGAACTTGTTAAACATAAGTTCGCTCATCCCTACCAAGGAACAATTAAATGTCCTTCCCTTTTACAAAACACACTTACTGCTATTGACAATTTACTTTGCGAATGTTGCAGTATATGCAGATCAGATTTCTGCATACTGTGGGGGTCATTTATTGAGACCGGCGTTTTAGATGGCGTTCCTAATAAGCCTGAAGTTATGCAGAGGCGCCGGCCTCTATAAAACTTCAGCATATCCAGTGCCAGTCTAAGTAACGTAGAAAATGATGAATGAGATGGGTCTGCCGGCCTGTCCCCTTTCCCACCCACGCAACAACCACTTTTTTAGGCGTGAGCAGGGAAAAGTTACAGATGACCTTTGTGCCGCAATCTGCACCACAAATACTCCTAATATAGGTGTATATATGTTTCTGGATAGTAAAGGACCCCCTGTGTTATTTGGGTTTAAAATGCAGGTTCAAAAAAGACCTTTCTTCACTACTAAGAGAAAAATTGCAAACTTGTAATATGATTATTGCCCCTCCTTCCCGAAACCTCCACTGTAACGATGCAGGAAAGGCCGGTAAGATTTCTGTCTACTGTGTGATTTGCAGCATAAAAATGCAGTTTCAAAAAAGACTTTTATTTTATTGTTAAGGCACATGTTGCAAACTTGTTATTCAATTATTTCCCCCTTTCACCAATATAGCAATGCAGGAAAGGCAGTAATGATTCTGTCTATGGTGTCATTTGCGTTTAATTTCACTGGTATAAAAATGGCATTATTGCCATAAAATGCTTTTGCTATAATGCAACCCATTTAAAACAGAAAAATAAAAAACAAAGCTGTCTCTCTGTTCAAATGAAGATAAAAATGGTATGACCAGATGTGAGTTCAGCTTGCACATAAGCTAATTGCTGGTCAAGAATAGTTTTTCCATGGCCACACATTCCATAATGGATTTCTCGCGATGGAGCGGAGGACAAGGAGAAGTCTGAGCAGATGAAGAAGCAGCTGATTATGACAAGGACATGAGCAGTAAAATAGTTCATGGTTTTCTCAATTTGTTCATACTGAACCTAAAAGGCTTTGGGTTCGTAGGGTGGAATTTTTTTTTGAAATTTAGTGAAATTCCTTCCGAATCGATTTGCTTATCCTTACTATCTATCCATCAGACGCAGCAGCGAAGAAGAGACCTCTGGGAGCTGTGCTCCCTTTTCTAGATCACTAATCATTAATGTTCATGTAAAGACCTCTTAGTGGTCCCCAGACATTACAATGCTAGGTATAATGTACAGATATAATGTAAGCGGGAGGAATACTACGAGATCAACTATTCAGCATAAAACATGAAAGCCATAATAGAAATCCACTCATCCCCAATGGGTCTCCTGGGGCCCATTATTGATGCTTTCTGTCAGTACCCTACTCTTTCCATTAAATAGACACCCAAGGTTTGTATACCTGAAATATGGATTTCACAGAAAATGGACAGATAGAAAATAAAATTAATGTCCATCTTTCTATCATTACATGAATCCAATTTTTTGCAGTGGCGCAGCTATTAGCACAAAGAGAGGTGAAGCTGGAGCTGCTCATGGACTTCTTGTACTTCTCCAACTAAAGGGGGTGTTCACATCTTGTTTTAATGAATGTGAAGAGTGTATGTTAAATGTACATGAGAAAAGTATACAAACGCATGCAATGTCAGGGATACGTCAAATTCTTTTTAATGTATCGGTTTAAAAGATAAGGATTTGTTTTGATGTGTTTATGCCCATTTTTTTATGGAAAACATCTGTTTTTAATGAAAACTTTACTTCTTTAAAAAAAAATTAATGGTAGTGTCTATTTTAGGGATGAGCGAATTCATTTGTCTCATTAGCAATGGTTCTTCACTTATGATGGGCTGTCCCCAAAGGTGAAGAAGTACCCACCTGCCTGTTGATTGTACTGCGACCCTCCATGTACTGTAACTGTTCAGTATGTGGCACAGGGATTCTGCTTTATTAGATGCAGACCCGACACCAAAAGTGCATTAGGAGGGGTGGGGGTGATATACAAAATGAGTGAAGGGCCATACCAAAGGGGGTGGGGAACTTTACAAAGGAAAATGTACGGCGGCGTGCCTCACACATCACACTCATCAGTCTCCTACAAGCCAACTTTCAAATGTTGGCAAGTATGGAATATACCCAAGACCAGACTCAATATGATTGTGCCATTTAAATAGAACCTAAGGAATATTCAGAATGAGCGGATGTGCCATGTTTTTTTGCCACATGGCTAAAAACCACAAGGAAAAAACTGCAGATGGTTTTACTGCTAATGGTTAAAGGATAACTGTCATATTTTCACTCAAAATGTAATTTTCATATATGTTGTTGCTGCTGTGGTGATAATTCATAATCACTAATTATTGTGTTCACATACCACTTGTTTAATAAGATTCCGTCCACAGCAACCGCTCCTCACAATACTTCTTTCTGACTATCTTCTCAAGATGGCCGCCGATGACCTTACCTTGAGGCTAAGACCTCCCTTTCTAGCTACCCAGAATATCATCACTATCCCGGTCCGACGGGAGTGCGCACGTAGCGTTCGGGACTGCCCACTACTACGTCCTCCGTCTTCTGTATATAGAAGGTAGGAGACGCAGGACACCTCAACGCTGTTTTAGATGCACCACTGAAATGCTTGGGGGAGGAAAGAACATGCTGCAATTACTAGGCAATTCAATACCTATACAAAAGTATTAACTAGGGAACTAAGGTAAACTTAGTCAGACCAATCAAATTACATAAAAAAATATATATGACAGTTACCCTTGTTCCGTAGCAAGCATAAGAGAAACACATTAAAACTGCAAACCATGGGATAACCGCACCAGCTAACTAGACCTTAAGGAATCCTTCGCACGTAGTTTTGGCCATTTTTTGGGCCAAGAAATAAAAATGTCGTGAAAAATGTCTGACTTGATCAGCATCCATTGCAATATTTTTGCAGGGAACTTTTGCCCATATAGTGTGCTTTAGCACTTCTTATTTATTAATGCCATATTTTGCATGCTCTTTGTTTTTTGTTGAGAGGAAAGTATGTACCCGCTTGTAATATCACTACTTCTGTAGAGCTGTATGGGAAACAACTTAGGGTACTTTCACACTTATGGCAGAGAGATCCGGCAAGCAGTTACATCGCCGGAACTGCCTGCCGGATCAGGCAAAACTTATGCCAACTGATGGCATTAGTAAGACTGATCAGGATCCTGATCAGTCGAAAAAGTGCATTGAAATGCCGGATCCGTCTTTCCGGTGTCATCCGGCAAAACGATATTGGCATTTATTTTTTTTCACCTTTTTTTCAGTCTGCGCATGTGCAGACCGGAAGGACGGTTCCGGCATTCCGGTATTCTGAATACATTCCTATAGGAAAAAATGCCGGATCCGGCATTCAGGCAAGTCTTCCGTTTTTTTCGCCAGAGATAAAACCGTAGCATGCTGCGGTTTTATCTTTTGCCTGATTAGTCAAAATGACTGAACTGAAGACATCCTGATGCAGATTACTCTCCATTCAGAATGCATGGGGATATGCCTGATCAGTTATTTTCCGGTATAGAGCCCCTGTGGCGGAACTCTATGCCGGAAAAGAAAAACGCAAGAGTGAAAGTATAAGCATTGGCAATAAAAATGGACATTAAAAACACCAACACACAATTGCAAGAAAAAAAAAACTACTATCGAGGTCTATGAGAAAAAACACACACCAAGCAACGAGAAAAACAGTGCCACCTCAAAGGTGAAAAACAACACTACAAAAATGCCCGCTTGTTTTATGTTTAATTTTTACAATAGACTTACATGAAACACTGGAACTGGTGTTTTTTTTTTCCCCTAAAAAATTATGCAAAAAACAGCAGCAAGAAAAAAAAAATTGCGAAAGCCCTCAAAAACCCTGAAAAATCTTATGTGTGACAACAACAGCCTAATGGTTTTTGTTGGGGGAGGGTTAACTTTATTGGTAGGTGAAGTCAGAGAAAGCATGTAATTGCACATTTTTTGGACTCTTGTTTAATTTTTTGACATTTTGTTGCAGGACAATTCTTATGGAAGTCCAAAATCAGCTTCTTCAAATTGGAGGAAACTCATCATTTAATAGATTATCATCATATCGTTTTTTTCCCCAGTAACTCCACAGGATAGGAAATGTGTGACTGGTGGGCGTCCCATGTTCCCCCATTTCAATGGAGTGGTAGTTGCACGTATCTGGTGCTGCTTCATACAACTGGGACTTAGGCCAGACACACACAAGTGAGTTCAGTGTCGCAGCGCGTGTCAGTGTAAAGTCCCGTTCTGACCTCTGCTCCTCCGGCAGAAAAGCACAGCATTATAATGAACTTGCTCATGTGTGTCTGGCCTTAGCTCTCTTCGGCAGTGTCATAGAGAATGAGCAGCAGAGGACATGCCTGTCCGCCTCTCCATTTAAATATGGGAAAACGGTACTCCAGCAGTCAAAACTCCAATCTACCACCACACCCAATGTAGACATGTTCAAACAGAGAGTAGTTTTCATTTTTAATAAAGCTTTTAATAAAGTTGGGACTACGGAAAGGTGCTGTTTATGGGAGTGTTGCAAAAATTCTGTCTTTTGTAGCAATTAGCTGTGATTTTTAGTCGCCATGTAGTCCACAGATTATTTTTATAAATCTGCTGGGCATTCATAAGCTGAATACATATAGTTTTAACTTAAGCGTTGACTGATATACTGGATACTGTGAGATGGAATAATCAGTAATATGACATTTACTTACAGTAAGCCAGCTTTTCCCATCAGTCCCGATGGACAGTAAAGGGATGTTCAATAGACAATAATCGTAACCGAGACGTCCTTCCTCATCACTCAAAGATGTTTGCTTGTCATTTTTGAAAATGTTTCCGTGCTACTAGAGTCAACACAATCAAAGAAAAAATGGTGTACCACATGCACAAAGAAATGTCTCCAAATGTATGAGAAATATGTTGCCCATGAGACCAGCTAGGTCAGTGATGGCGAACCTTATAGAGACCAAGTGCCCCAACTGCAACCCTACAACCCACTAATTTATCACAAAGTGCCAACATGGCAAGTTAACCTGAATACTACAGTCCCATGTAGTAGATCCTCCATGTACTTTATCATTTAGCTATAGCCTGCCTACAATCAATGCGCTGCCTGTGCTGTTCAGCCGTGCGTTAATGAATGGCAGGAAAAGTCTAAAACATATTGGTACACCTAAGACTTTTTCCAGGGCGTTGTTGCATGTTGCATTGTAACATTGCAAGTAATGATTGTAAATGTGGTCCTGTTACTACATGCCACCACAACAGTAATGAAGAATCCAAACCTCCTCGAATTTTTATTATAAATCACAAGCAACTTCTCCAGCAGTGATTCAGTGTGAGTCACTTGAGACATGTTAGCATTTTTTTTTTGTATCTAATCTGCACTGCAATTCCTAAATCACACACAATTTACAGCAAAATCATACTCTAATGCAACGGCTAGTCTAAAAAAAAAAATCGCACACATTTTTCACACACATGACTTGGTGACTTGTTCAAATGCTTGTGTTGTAATGGGTTTTTACAGGTCATTGTGTTGTAATGGGGTTTTCTGGGTCATCTAAATTGATGACCTATCCTCATGATAGGTTACCAATATCTGATTAATGGGGGTCCCACTCCTAGCACCCCTGCTGATCAGCTGTTTCAGGAGGCCACAGCGCTCCTGTGAGTGCCACAATCTTTTTAAAGCTGACCAAGCATAGAGCTGTCCACTCGATAGAGGCTATGCCTGGCATTTCAGCTCAGCCCCATTTACTTGAATGGGATTGAGCTGCATCTAGGCTGCGAGTGGTGAATGTGACATCACTGACCTAGGAATAGGTAGAGGTCTCTTCAAACAGCTCTATTTTATATTTCTAACTGATTCAGAACGAAGCTGAAGAAGCACAGCCTAAAAGAAACAATGCTGCAGTTCAACTCTGCCATAGATTTGTCTTGCTCTTCAATTCAAGTCAATGGGAATGACTCAGCAGTTTCCAGACATAAACAGCCTTCTGACAGAGCTAAATTAGTGTCACGGATGAATTTAGCAGATAGCTGGAACATATAAATAAACAAACGACTGGCTTGATCCCAAACTAAGGACCTTTTAGGTGAGCCCTATAAAACCCTAGAGCTCTCCCTGACTGCTGTGCACATGCATGGTATGGTAGGCGATTGCATGCCCGCGTACCTTATCCTGTGTGACACCTGAAAACCCTATAATAGTGAGGGGACATGACCACTGGCTCCCTGCAATTAATACTAACGGAGTCAGGGTCACCTAGAATCAAGCCAGCAAGGAAACACAATAAAGTAAAAGACTTATCTGAACAAACAGCAGAAGCAGCCTCCAGCAGTGAACACCTCATCCAGGAAGTAGTATAAACCGCAAAGTGAGGCAGTATGGGAGGGATTATAAAGGAAGACGATTAGTCGAAATAAGTGACACCTGGCAGAAGGAAAGGAGATGAGAAAGTGAAACCAAAACAAAGAACATCATACAAGAGGTAGAGAAGAACGTCTGCCAGATCTTCTCACAGAACTGGCGGTGACAATTAGATTATCAAAAGTTCACTGTGTCTGGCTTTTTCCCTCCAAAACTCAGCTCTTCATAGTCCCTTATGGTAACTGTGGAAAATTACTAGTAAAAAATTCCAAAGTCTCTCAGTATTAGCTGGCTGTGAATTAACCTTTTCCACAGTGCAGTGCAAATGAAAAGGATGAATTACAATAAACATATAAAATGCAGTTCAACAATATGAAAGTGTATGTGCACTGAATGGCATAAATCATAGTTCAATTTAACTCTTTAAAGGGCATTACAGTAGGGAGCTAATGGCTATTCATAGCAGCAATAGGGCAAATATCCACAAAAATCCATACTCAAGAGTAACTTTGCTCCGGGGTACTACAACTCCAAAACATGTAGGACAGTTACATGGGTTTCCGGACATGAACAGTTTTTTTTTGTACTAATTTTAATCTTTCTATTTAAGCTTGCAGTTTTTAGGGTACGATCACATGTTCCTGTTTCCTGAAGCAGTTTTGGAAGCTAAAACCACAGGTAACATAGTAGTTTGCAAGGCTGAAAAAATACATCCGTCCATCCAGTTCAGCCTGTTTATCCTACAGGTTGATCCAGAGGAAGGCATAAAACCTAGTGAGGTAAACGCCAATTTTCCTAATTTTAGGCAAACAAAATGCATTCCCAACTCCAATCAGGCAATCAGAATAACTCCCTAATGAATTTAAAAAAAGAGGAGGTTGTATCTGTCCATCATGCTTTGTCTCAGTTTGCTATTTATGCATTGCAAAGGGTGAAATTCATGGTGGAAGTTGACATTCTGTGGATTTAAAATTCACACCGCAAGTCAATTTACGATTTCTTATGGAGGGATTTGTTTTATCCTCATCCACTCATCCATTGTAAAACACTGTGGATTTTCTTCACTAAGTTTACTGCGGAAACCCACATGATGGGTTCTTCTGGACAGATCATCAATATCAGATCGGTGGGGGTCCGACACCTGGCATCCCCCACTGATCAGCTGTTTTGGGCATCCTAGAAACTATACAGTGTATAGAGCGTAGCTTCATGCTCAGGGTGGTGGCTGTGTTGTGGCACTGCAACTCAGCTCGCATTTATATGAAGTCTTCTACTTCCATTCTGCACACAATATAGTTTCCAGAGCCGCAGCTGGCCCAAAAAGGTGTTCTGTCGGACCCCCACCTATCTGATATTGATGACCTAGTCTGAGGACAGGTCATTAATATTTGTAGCCTGAACAACCTCTTTAATGTAGAAGGAAAAACAAACTATAGCTCAACAGTGTTGTTCACCCCTTCAACCATTGCTGGTCCCTGTCAACATCCACTGTGGTGATGTCACTCATGGATGTCACCCCATTTCATAACAAGGAGTGACCGTGACTTGCAAAGGTTGAGCACATCTCAAGATGTTTTGTTGTCTGTGTCGAAATGGCAGAATTAATTTTGCAAGCTGCTTTTATGCTTACGGCACACGTTTTTGTTAAATTTGTACAGCCGTACTAATGACATTTCTGTCCAACACAGCGCTCTAAATATGAGCCTCAGAGGATGCGCTAGTCTATATCTTAGTTACTGTCTTCTGATCAATATACCATTACTCATTTACATTTAATATCCTGTGTGCAAAAAAAATATTTATATCATTTCAGTGCATGTGGCCTTAATGCATAGTTTAGTGTTCACATCTCTCCTAACATTTTGAGATGTATCTCACATTAACATAATGCAGTGTCATCATGTCCAGCCTGCTGCTAGCTCACATTAAACATTGCAAACACTTATATATTTTGCAATAAAATGCCCTCATTACTCCAGCTGTCATCACCGATGATGAGAAAGACTTGAGTTTCCTTTCCATTTTAAAATCTGCTGTATCTGGTAGCTTGTCAATTATATCCAGACATCCCATTGCTGATCATCGGCAGTTTCTTCTCTGCTGATTACATTTGTCCAGGGTCTGTTATTACAGCTATACAGACATCTGGAGCCAGCAAAGAATGTTCACTTAAAGCATTTTCCAATGCATGATATCAAAATATTCAATCCTATATATAACCTGCTTGCAGTGTCGGACTGAGGTACTTAGGGCCCACAGGTGTAACTGATTCTGGGGACCCACCTTAGGGCTCCTGCACACGAACGTATTTTTTTCCCGTGTCCGTACCATTTTTTTTGTGGCCTGCATGTGAAACCATTCACTTCAATGGGGCCGCAAAAAGTGGAAATGAATCCATGTGCATTCCATGTCTGTATGTCCACATATCCGTTCTGCAAAATTATAGAACATGTCCTATTATTGTCGGCATTACAGACGAGCAGGGGCATACATACAATTCATTGAGCAGGAATCTGAATTGGGCCCCCATGGTCCTTTCCAAGCCCCGCTGCCTACCCATCCCTGGTCTCTCCAACCTTCGTTGTCGTCCGTAGGACTGTATTTTTTGCAAAATTTTCCTTTGTTGTCTTTTTATTAAAAGTGGATGAGGTCAAGAATCGGTGGCAGAGCTGCAGGGACCAGTTCAGGAAGGAGATTCAGCACCAGGGGCGTAGTGGTTCCGGCCCACCGAAGAAAAGGCCCTACATGTTTAGGGAACAACTCATATTCCTACGTGAAGTGATGGAACTGCGTCCGTAAGTTAATTATAAACACTGACCACATTAATAATTGTAAACGGTTAATATACATTAATATCACCCAAATACGCTTACTATATAAACTTGATTTCTCAATCAGTTACACACACTAATATTAATGTGGTTATAAACAATATCAACAAATTTATACACTTTATTCAACAGATTTTTATTTATAATACATATCTACAAAACATTAAAAAAATATATAATGTCCATTATGTACACGATAGGTAACACAATACAGATGGAGTTTAGTGACATGACACATGTAATGATAGGTTTTTATTAAATCAGAATTAGGCCAACTACAACTTTATTAATGATGATGGTGAAACATGTATACATTTAGTGCTAAAAATGACACTTTATATTAATGAGGTATTAGTACATATTTCACATACCGTGTTCCAAACAATATATGTAAGCTCGCAACCCACGTCAAGGGTCCTCATTATCTTGCGAGTCCCTAACAAAAAATACAAAAACTAACAAAAAATTCACCATCCAGGTTGTGAAAAAAAAATATAAAATGGCAACTACAACCTTCCATGTGTCGAGTACTACTGCTGGAAAGGGAATGAACCGATAGGGGACATAAAATATTCAGAAAATAAGTCCCTCACGCTCAGTCCATCAGATCTTGATCTTCCAAGTTGGAAAGTGTCTCTTCCAGATGGCGGCCTATATACTTGGGGGTCTTCATCAGGTGTTGACTCATGGGTGCGTATGTAGTTGTGCAGCACTACACACGCTTTGATGACCACATTAACATTTTTGGGGGCCAGCTGTATGACCTAAAGAAAAACCCACCATTTGCTAGAAAAAATACCAAAGGCGCACTCCACAAACCTTCTGGCCCTACTTAAACGATAATTAAAAGTGCACCTCTTTTCATCCAAACCTCGTCTAGGAAAGGGACGCATGAGGTGGGTAGAAAGGGCAAAACCCTCATCCTCTAAGGCGCAGGTGGACCAGAGGAGCCACGAAGGTTTGCTGGCTGTGGTATGTCCAGTTGGTTGGACTGAAGCCACCAACCTATTCTGGAAGCCCTGAAGATGCAAGCATCTGCAGTACTTCCATAGGACCCAATATGTACAATTATAAACCTGTAGTTTGTGTCAGCCAAGGCCAACAAAACTACAGATAAAAACTGTTTATAATTATAGAATCGGGACCCTGAGTTCGGTGGCTTCTTAACCCGTATGTGCTTTCCGTCAAGGGCACCAATACAATTTGGGAATTGACCCCTTTCCAGGAAGCCCTGGGCTATATCAAGCCACTGCTGTCTAGTTGGATGTGGCAGCACCGAAGCTTTCAGTCTCAACCAAATGGTGGCACATGTAGCCTGTACTACGCCAGCAATTTGGAGGTCCCCTTTCTAATCTCAAAATGTAAGGACGAAAAAGAGTTGCCAGTCGCCAGATATCTGAAATGTAAAACAAATAATAATTAGCACCATTAATACCCAAAAGATCACGTTTAAAAATATTGAACATTATTTACAAGTATTTCATGGCAATGTGTCTGCCAAGTGGAAATAAAATTATACCATACAACAAGATTAGGACTCAATACTTTATATTGAAATACACTTTAATATAAGGAAAACCGTTTAGCTACATCAACTTCCAGACCATTATCATATACACACAGGTGACATATCCTCATCTTTACAGCCAGGATTAGAACCCACCCCCCCCCCCTCCCGCGGAACTTTAATCTGGTGTGACTAATCAATGACTTGATAGTACATCAAATGACTGTATAAAAAGTGGCCGGGGCAAAGGCACACACAGTTTCTTACTGTAAATGTACAATATACAATACATGTGTACTACAGAATATACAGGCCATAGACCATACTGCTATGTATTGGCATACAGTGAACAGTGGGTCATTCATGTCTGAGTCGAATAATATAGTCTTACTTTGAAGTAATAATGAGACGTTCTTCAGGTGACACACTCCGCCGCATGTTGGTGTCCTGGAAAGTCAAGGCAGGCCGCAACTCCCCCAACAGCCGATCAAATGTAGCCACCGACATGCAGCAATAATTAAAGAACTTCACAGAGTGCGCATGGAGGTCAGAGTGCAAGCCAACAAATTGACCTTTGCTGGCCTGCTGCGAAATGATAGGGTGCACCCACATCCGCTTCCTCCGCGGTTCCCCCTCTATCATTTCTGGCTGCTCTCCAAAACAGTGGGAGACCAGCCAGTGCAAAAACACATGGTCAGTGGATGACACAATGAAAGTGGACATCCTGCAAAGGGAAATCCAAAGACCAAACACACAAACCAGCCAAATGACCTAAATCTCCCCCCAAAAAATTGAGCTGTCCAAAAAACCAATGCGTGCTGGGGGTATTTATATGTGTATACAAAACGGACTGCACACGCAAGCAAAATCGTGCAATTATCATTGAACGCACCGTGAACGCATCGGGACCTAATCCGTCACGCTCATGTGAAAGGAGCCTAAGGCTTCATTCATATCTCAGGTGGCTGTATCTGGCAGGCTGTTCTGACAGAGAACATCCTGCCAGAGTTGACTGGATCCAGCATTGCTAGATTCTGCCGTTTACCAGGGATGCCCAACCAGCACCCTCCAGCTGTTGTAAAACCTTAACTCCCAGCATGCCTGGACAACCCAAAGCTATTACGGCATGCTGGGAGTTTTTCAACAGCTGGCGGGCTGCAGGTTGAGCTTTCCTGCCATAGATTATGGCAGACTATCAGCAGGGTTTTGGCCTGACAAAAACTGTTCTACTCGTGAAGGGCAGAAACCAGCAGTGGTGGATTAGTGAACTCTGGCAGGATGTTCTCTACCCCAAGGATCAGCAACCTCCGGAACTCTAGCTGTTGTAAAACTACAACTCCCAGCATGCTCCACTCACTTCTATGGGAGTTCCGAGAACAGCCAAGCAAGTGTGCTGGGAGTTGCAGTTTCACCACACCTGGAGTGCCGAAGGTTGCTAACCCCTGCCCTACCAGATGCCGATCACCAGAGATGTGAATGAAGACTAATGCGGCATCAAAGTGCAGCGATCAGATGGCTTTATTTTGTCTGGGTTCAGAGCTGAACCCCGGACTATATCCCCTTTTTCTCCCACTCAGCCCCTGTAACATGAGCATCGGAGCATTTCCCTTGCCCTGCGCTGAATCTGGAGAATTTTTCTGGAGATTTGGTGACGTCACCGGATCTGCAGAAAAAGCCCTTGCCTTGCGCAATTCAGCGCAGGGCAAGGGAGAGCATTGGAGCATGAACTACCATGATGCTCATATCAGAGGGGCTGAGTGGGGGAAGACGGGAATTTGACAACCCCTTTAACAGTCACAGTCATAACTAGTATTGAGTGAACTTGTATTTTCAAATTCGGCACACAAGGTTCGGGTCATCTAAGAATTCCGCTATGGATTCTGCTACCACGGACCATAATAGAATTGTATGACAGCATAGCATGGTCAGCATAGACTTCTATTATTATAGGCTTCCGTGATCGATGCCGTCATAGAATTTCATTGTGGTCTGTGGTAGCGGAATCCCTCGGGATTCTTAGAAAACCCAAACCTTGTACGCCAAACACAAGTTCGCTCAACACTACACATAATGCATTAACTAAATGTGAAAATGTGAAGTGTGTGTTAACTCTGTTACATCTGTGTATGTATATATATATATATATATATATATATATACACACACACCATATATACTGTACATATAGTACACACACATATATACATTTACTCATTCACATATATACAGGTACATTAGACAATTACACACATATATCACATACATACGTGCAGAATAAAGTACACTCCACAGACATAAGTACATATATGTATACACACACATATTACACTGGCACACACTTACCTGCTGAGCAGGTCTCCAGGGTAAACAGTCAGGATTGATGGGAGGACATCTTCTCCTCAGCCGGCAGTGCAGCAGGCTCTCCTCCCCCCTTCCTCTGTCCCGACTGCTGCACATGGATTACAGAACAGCAGAGGAGGACTCTGCAGTGTGCCAGGATCGGAAAGAGGAGCAGAGTGGGGGAGGGGAGCACTGGGGAGGCTTCTGATAGCAGCAGCACATCATGCTCTAGCTTCTGAAAAACAAGTCCACTGTAGTTTTTGCCCGGCTGCCTTTTGGCATGTTTGCCGTGCTGCGGCCGGACCTCCGGCCTGCCCCCATTATAGTGAATGGGACTGGAGGGGACTGGAGGAGACTTCCGGCGGCACAGTGGGCTAGCGTAAGCACGGATCCGGCAGGCTGTTCCTCCACTGCACATACACCACTGATACATATTTAACGCCCCAGAGGTGCATTATCACCATTGCACCTTGCTACTGTCTCCTATGGTTAACCACGTGTCATCCTATGTATTAATTTCCAGGTCCTGCAAAATGTGTATTCATATTTCTTATTTTGTAACTGTTCACGTGTAATATGCCTAGTCCACCAGCAGGTGTCAGCATATATGGCAGAGCTACAGGTACATAGAATGAAACCTTCCTTTCCATTCTAACCCCCCTCTGTGGTGTGGTGGGCATGTCCCACTTGCTGCAGGGAGGGTGGAGTTCAGTTGTAGTTTACCCCCTGCCAAGTGAGGGTATGTAGCAGGTGCACGTCACTGTTGGAAGTGGCCTTGTCTAGGCCAGCTGGAGCACCTTCAGCTCAGCTGGACATGGAGGCAGAAGCCTGCAGCCTCAGAGACCAGGAGTAAAGTGTTCCCTCGACAGATTACAAAGTGAAGTACAGCATAGAGAAGAAGCTGAGTTCTATAGTCAGCCTGCCAGTACAGCAGAGTCAGAGAGCAACTGATGTAGCAGAGAGGAGTTTGCCTGCCACAGTTAATGCCAAAGCCTGCTGGAAACCAAGATAAAGCCTGTAAATTGTTTGGAAGAACGTTTATTGGGAGTAAAGCTATTATTTAAGTTCATTACAAGGTCTGGACTTAAGTTATTTCTTCTAATTCCTCAATTATTCTCCCTATTGCTCTGCTTCGGACGACAACGCCTGGGTTCTAGCGTATCCAGGTAGGAGCACTGTGACATGTGCACCAACATTAAGGGACATTTAGGCCACCCTACACCTGGCGTCACAAAAACATTTACTTTAAGGGACCCATGGCCGTTGCCCGTGCGTCGCACATAGATCATATATAGCACACACCAATCACCCATAGGAAACATGCAATGCACACACCAATACATGTATGCCTAACCCTATCAAGTGTAGCACACCTAAAGGGGTTGTCTTACTTCAACAAATGACTTTTGTCATGTAGAGAAACACTATAGGTAGGCAAAGGTAAATAGTAAAAAAAAAGTGGCACACTCGGATGGGCGCACTTGAATAGACAATGATATACAATTTATTAAAACCTAAAAACATAATTCCTAAAAATGGACATACATAAAATACAGGCCCTATAAGGAAATATAGCCTATATATGCATAATAATCATGAGTCCCGTGTACCAGTGCACCACTATGCACCTGTCCAAGAGTGGTTCCTATAGCACCTATGCCAGCTGTATATAAATGAAGTGCAGCCCGTGCTGATGAATAGGCGAGGCCACTGAGGAAGAGGTACAGCACCTCGAAACGCGTCTGGTGTAAGGAGTGAGCGTTCCACTAACTAATCCAGCAGATACAATACCTGCAACAAGAAAATAAGAGAAAAGAAAATCGGCAATGTCTGGATCCGGTGTAAGCAGTCGCCTATCTGTGACGTCATCTCAGCTTTACCCAGTCTCCCAAGCAACCAGGTCACGTGGGATGCCACGCTGAGGTCTAGCACACCACGTGGAACGCCGCTGTTGTGTGACCGCCTGGAATCAGCGCTGCAAAGCGGCAGTGAAGACTGGTAAGACCCAGCTCCTGAGGAGTACCTATTCTGTTATTGTAAACTTACCAGGTGACTTTTGGAAGTGGTGCTGAGTTACTAACTGTGAAAGTTGCCGTATATATGAATCGGACCTCAATTGGGAACGACCAGAAGCTATTGTGATTGGCATCAAGCGCTATACAGCCATTAACATTGCAATACACTTGTGCATGTGTTGCACATTAAGTGATATACAGCTGGTTTAGGTGCTAATTGTACCATCTCCTTATATTTTGCAGTACACTGGTGCACGTGCTGCATTTCTAGTGCTATACAGCAGGCAGCGGTGATATATGTGCCATCTCTCCTATTCATCAGCACGGGCTGCACTTCATTTATATACAGCTGGCATAGGTGCTATAGGAACCACTCTTGGACAGGTGCATAGTGGTGCACTGGTACACGGGACTCATGATTATTATGCATATATAGGCTATATTTCCTTATAGGGCCTGTATTTTATGTATGTCCATTTTTAGTGATTATGTTTTTAGGTTTTAATAAATTGTATATCATTGTCTATTCAAGTGCGCCGATTCGAGTGTGCCCCTTTTCTATTGCCAATTACGTTTTTACTTTGGGCCTAAGGGTGGGCCATTTAGGTGAGCACCTTTTCCATTTACGGTGAGAGGTTGAGCCGCTGAGTTTTCCATTTCCAGGTAGGTAAAGGTGTTGGCCTATGCGCACTTCCAGCCTTTCCCTATAGTGTCTACGCACGGCCATCGCTGCTGGATTACACGGTGGTCGTAACCACGGATACGTGCTGTGTATAATGTGATGGAAAGGAGGCAATTGCTGCGGGTGTGACTGCTGGAAAACCCACTGATCATGATAAAAGGGGTCCTGAGACATTCAATTACATTACCGCCAATCTATGTACACTTATCACCTGTCGTGTCATAGCTGTTTTACCTTTTCACATTCCTTATCCTTAAAGGTTTTCTTTGGGTGTAAAAAATAAATAAAAAATCTGGGCCAAAATATGTGTTAAACTAAAATAGAAATGCTTGACTGTTAAAGGGGCTGTGTCCACTTTTCTAGTTATCCCATGCTAAATAGTTATATCACACTGGCGCTTTTATCCTCTATACCTATCGCTGACGCTGCGGTACCATAGCGGTATCACAGCTGCTACAAAAAAACAAGAAGTCTAATATCAAAGAATAGGTTCCGCACAACGCTATCCCACACTCTCTACAACACCTTCAACAGAGGCAGACGTGCATATATAGCATCAATACAGTTATACATAAATGTACCTGTTTGAATGTTGCTGTTGTTTATCTGCACGTGCCGTTCCTCCTTTATGTATTGGTATTCGTATACTTAAGTGGGGTAAGGAGCCGGTGGCACCGCTCAATATTAAACTCACTAGTTCACTCTCGACTTTGAGCGCTGTGTGACGTCACAAAACCAGAGTAAGAGTATCTAGGAGTGTCAAAAAGCTCCAACGTGTTTCGGATAATCGTTATCCTTTATCAGGGAACCTTTTCTAGTTATCCTCTATCCACAGGATCGGGATAACTAAGTGATCCGTGGGGGTCTGGACGCTGGAGCCCCCACTGATCCCCCTTCTTGACTGAGTGGCAGGTCGAGCATATGTCCTGCCTCTCCATCCATTCTCTATGGGGTCGCCGGAGATGGCAGAGTACAGCACTGGTTAATTCCAGTGGTCCCAAAGAGAATGAATGGAGCAGCAGGGCGTATGTGTAGCCTCTCACACCATAAAAAAGGGGGAACAGGACCCGTTCCTGGGATCAGTGGGGGTTGTAGATTCAGACCCCACTATTCATATAGTTATGCCCTATGGTGTGGAGAGGATAATTTGAAAACCTGGACAACCCCTTTAAATCCTCCACCACTCCACCACCAGTATCTCTTTACATGGCAGCAGTGATGCCTGTAAATACGGAATATCATCACTACCGCCATGTAAACCATACGTGTCGATACTGGAGAATATTATGCACTGTGCAGAATTTTTTGGGCATAAGTCCAAGCCCCTTTGCAGGTCACAACCTTTAACAAAGCCCAAGCAAAGGTGCTAGAGGAGCAACGTGAGCAAAGGGCACAAACGGAGGGTCATAACTGAAGCAGAGGCATTAGGGTCACCTGAGGCAGGGTAGTAGTGTGGACCCTAGAGCAAGGGTAATTGGAGAAGAGGCAATATTAGCGGTGCATTTAGAGTGGGGGCATCTGGAGCTGGGGCACTTATAGGGGTGCACCTAAAGCAGAGTCATTAAAGTCACCTGTGGCAGGGTAATAGTGGGGATACTGGAGCAGGGGTGTTAGGGGGGCACCTGGAGAAGAGGCAATATTAGGGGTGCATTTAGAGTGGGGCATTAGGGGGCATCTGGAGCTGGGGCATTTATGGGGGTACACCTAAAGTAGAGGCATTGGGGGGGACCTAGAGCAGAGTCCCCCCAATGCCACTCTGAACTCTGCAGAGAGCAGCACACATACACAGATCTGAGTCTGCTATAAACAAATCCCCTATATCACCCTTACAGTCTCCTACAGCTCACTACTGTCACATACCTGAGAAATCAGCCCAGCACCGCAGAGGAGTCCTTCTCTCCAGCAGCCACAGTTTTCTGACAGCAGGGAGGGCAGAAGGATAATGTATGTTCTCTCCTCCTTCACTGCCAGCAGCCTGGGAACCTTAGAAAATACTGCAGGGTCTCCTGTACAATTTACACCAGTAGGAGGCTGCATCACTGTGCGATACTGCCACCTAGTGGCTACAATAATTATCTCCTGAGAAAGGAGAAATAATTACTCCTCCATCTTATCTCTGGGCGCAGGAAACTGGAGGCCCACCAAGGAATCCCCCGCCTCCCCAGTGGGCCAGTCCAAGCCTGCCTGCTCATATGTTCCACTATATAATTCACAGTGACTGTCCTCCACAAATCAAGAGGACTGAGAATTACCAGTAAGTTCTACTGAAGACCAGAGTTTCCAGAGTGAACCGTCTGCTCTTCCACGTTCTTCCCAGCCCATAATTATTGGCCTCTCTTGGGGAGGATGGTAATTAAATTGTAAATTAAATTGTGCAGGTGTCCACAGCATTGTTTAGAGTGGCGGGAATAGCTACCTTCAATGCTATGGAGGATCGAAAGAGCTTCTCATCAAACATGGTTGATTTTTGTTTGAAATAATTGAATTTGATAGTTCACCCGTGATTATCTCCCATGGTAATTATTACGTTTCTTTTTGTATAATTAGACAGCACTCTGCTTGATTGATATCATGATAAGTGATATTTATTCACCCGGACATAATGATGCACAATGCACTGTTATGGCAATGTTTTGGGCTAAATGAAAGCCCTTCATCAGGCCCAAATCAGGCAACACATGAAACGCCGGCACCGGTGTGGTTCCTGAGGTGGAGCAAGGAATATAACTGTGACGCGCACCCCCAAATAAGCCAGGTTATTGTTGAGTGATGTGACTACTTGGAATTATACTATTGTTTAAGTGTCTGATTGTTAATAGCATCTAAATTATTTCTTGCGGTTGCCTGGCAACATGTTCTGCAGTCAGAGGGTGACCACCCTAGATTCCATATTTTTGCATACTTACCAACATTTTCGTTAGTAAAATCAGGGCATCTGACAAATTTAAATCCCATGAGAATACATGGGGAACTATTTATCATGCAACTTTTTCTGCAAGTGCATTCTCCCACATGTGAAGGCACTTTACAGGTATGTGCTGGTTGATAGAGACGATCAACTGATTGAGGAGTGTTTGCTTGTTCATTGGGTGATCGCCAGCACCTCTTACACAGGCCAATCATAAGGACCGAGCGTTTCCACAAATGCTTATCCGTGATAATTGGTCAGCATATTGGGCCGTGTAAAAGGAGCATCATTTGGCAAATGGAATTTGGAAATTCAAAACTGTCTGAGCATTGGATGTCACTAACATTTAAAGAAAATTAGGTTGTGTGCCGTTCAGTAGAATTAAGATGGTTGTTCTTCCCATCTTCGATGAATGTTTTATTATTTAAATGTTATTTAAAAGCATTTTGAGGTCAGTACAAGTCCTGGCAGAATGCGGAGTCCCTCTACTCCACCGTCCGAGGGAAGAACAGCCTTTCATTTTCAATGCAGCCCTGATGATGCACAGACAGCGGCATGAAAAATCGACATCAACCCCTTTTGCATTTCAATGGTTTGCCCATAACCCAGGTAACGAATAAGGGTCTATTTCTTATTATTTTGTGCCTGCGTTTCACTACAGCCTTAACTATGTTGTATAATAGATATACTGTATATGCTTTATCTGCCTTGTGGTATTGCTGTATATAAAGTGCAACTGCCGTTTCAATTTATTTTTAACATAGTGTAGAGACAGGGATGTTCAACATTTTTGTAATATACTTTATTAGGGAAAGATGTTTCTTTGTACTAGAAAACATGATGTATGAGTCTTCTTAGTAAAGCTTTGAGTGTTGCTAAGAAGGGTCTGTCTTCAGGATTTTATTGAGCGCTGAAGACATCTGTGTGTATGTGTGTCAGTGGGCAGAAGGATGGGCAGAGATAGTTAGGGCACATGTACTTTGTCAGGGACTAAGGTAGTGACGAGACGCAGGCTTGAAACCTCTATGTGTTACACACAGGACAGTTATGCTCAGTTACAGCTTTGCAAAGAAAACTGTTAGGCTGCATTCACAAATCCGCAAATGGGTCCGCATCTGTTCCGCAATTTTGCGAAACGGGTGCGAACCCATTAATTATCTATGGGGACAGAAAAGATGCGTCTGCGTCCACGGCTCCGCAAAAGAATAGAACATGTCCTATTGTCCGCAATTGCGGACAAGAATAGGCAGTTCTATGGGGGGGTGCTGACCGGGTGTATTGCGGATCCGCAATACACTACGGATGTGTGAATGGACCCTTACACCCAGTTTTCTTGTACAAAGAAACATGTTTCATTAATAAAGTCTATAAAAAATTTTTTGAACATCCACTATGTTAAAAATAAACTGAAATGATGGTTACACTTTAACTACAAGTGGAGAGAAGGATGAAGATGCGATTATTGACTAATGGTGTATTGTCCCCTTGACTTTTACAGCTGGGTAATTGTACTTGGCGAAAATGAGAGTAACTTGTATGGAAATAAAACAATTTTTTAAAAGTTAGTTCAAAGGAAAATTGATGCACCAAAAATGTTAATGCTTGCATGCTCTTAAACGGCCTCTGAGAAACAAAATCTGAAATCTGGTTGGTTGGTGACATCCTTACATGCCCATGGACAGAGAGGACAGTAGATTTCTATTGTTCTCAGGTCTGGATCAGGGGTGCACCTAGCCTTTCTGCTGCCTGAGGTGAAAACTGAAATGGCACCCTCCATGCCAATTTCTTAACCTAACCCCTTTGCCACAATGAAAGCGCTCATAGCCCATGGCCCTTCCACTGCCCCCCTCTTGCCCCTACCTGGTGCTGCCTGAGGCGATTGCCTCACCTGGCCTCATTGGTGGTGCACCCCTGGTCTGGATTATGTCACAGGCAAAAGGGACAATGGCTCTCCACCAAGGTCTAAACTTACATCATGGCGCCCATTGGAATTTTGTCTAGGTACAGTGTAGCATTATAATTTGACCACTACATGGCATTTTTATTTTGGCACTCTTTAATGTATGGTAAACTATTATGTAGACACTTTATTGCTGAAATTCTCTAAAAAATAAATGACAAGGGACACCACACATATTTGTTTAGGGGCCTCCACAGACCCTAACCTGCCTATACTAAGCACTGTACACAACACTGAAGGAATATCAACTTTACAAACATACACATGGAGCTGTAAGGGGGTCTTTAGGCTGGGGCTACATGGTGCTCTTATGACCAAGGATCACAGTGTAGCAGGGCAGCCATAGCTATGAATGGGATTGCAGAATTGCAAAAAATCCAACAAACCTTTAAGTCATTCCTATGGCTGCCTTGCTAGTGTGACAGCTGTTGCACCCAAGATCGTTGTGTTGCCCCGGCCTTAGGCCTAATTCACACGTCAGTGTTTTCCCATCAGTGATTGTGAGTCAAAACCAAGATTGGAGCCTCCACAGACATAAGGTATAAGGGAAGGATCTGCACCTGTTCTGTGTTTAGAGCTGCACTTGGTTTTGGCTCAAAATCAGTGATGGAAATCACTGACCGAACACTGACTGTGTGAATTAGGCTTTACTGAGAATTTTTTTGGTCTATGAGTGGCATATGTGGATTCTCACTGAAGGATGGCGAAGAAACCTAGGCAGACACAGATATGACAAGAACAATGGGTGTTACAAATGTCTTACAAGAGGCAATTAGCTTAGTGGTTACAATCTCACATGGCTTAGAAACTACTGTATCTCAATGAGGGCACAGGCTTAGTGGCAACAGGGTTGGCAGACTTACTCTCTCAGCAGATATTGCACCTAACCGGTCTCCTGGTTGACAACAATAAAGATCTCAGTGCAGCTTGAAAGGCTGTGTGTCTTTACTCCTGTCCTGGCACCTCCACAGGTCCTCTGCTGCTCTAGAGTACAGCAGCTAAGAAGTGCAAGTTACCCCTTCTCCAGCCTACCCCCTACCACTCGGGGGTTCAGCTGATTGACCCTCTCTTTGTCTAGAGGGGGTGTACCAAGTTGTGAGTGCTGTTCACCTCTACTTGCTAGCTACCATTGCAATGTAAGAGGGGGTGCACACCATTTCAACAACTCTTCCAGAGCCTACCATACATCTGTTTGCATCTACAGCCTCCTGATATATCATACCCAAGTTTTACTGTCAGAATCAGACAGAAATAAATTGGGATACGCCTCCATAGATGCTGCACTGCTGTGGTAGTGTCCCCTACATATCAAGTAGAAAACAGGCATATTTGGAGTATATTTCGGCGTAATCAGCTTCTAAAATTCTTCAAAGTGACATCCCACTTTTTGAAGTATTTTTTAAAACAGCGGTGTAAAAACACGTACCCATGTGAACTATGGTGCGTGTTTCTCATTGAAAACAATAGGAAGCTGATATTATGTGTTTTTGAAGCATATTACAATGTAAATTGCCTGATTAATGTGATAAAATATGCTGCGTATTTTGCTGTGTGAACACCTCCTAAGTGTATAGTCACATGTGGAAGATATGTTGCAGAAAATTTCTACAACTGTCCAGTAGAGATGGCCTTGCGGTACGCCCGGCAGTCGTTTTGTGGCAAACTTTGCCTGAGGGGTGTCATATACTTATAATATACTTTCTAACATAGAAAGTATATTATAGTGCATTTGTATTGTCCAGCAGTTGTGTGCGGTTCTGCTGAGATACCGCAGCTAGATAGAGGGACAAACGCTGTTGGAATAACTAATTGCAACTGGTGTGATATACCTGTTGCCCCCACAAAAAAAACTGATTGATGGTTGTGATATACCTATAATATACCTTCTAACATAGAGAGTATGTTATAGTGCATTTGTATTGTGCAGCAGTTGTGTGCGGTTCTGCTGAGATACTGTCACGGCCCCTCAGGTAACTGATGTCAGGAAATCAAGGCGATTGGCTGAGCTGGAGGAATCTAACAGCCTCCTTGATTTCTCTTGATTCAGTGTTGATAGGGTTAATGACCATTTCCCTTTTCTCAGCTGTTGCTCAGTGGTCATCACTTCTACCCTTTATAGTCTCACCCCACTCTTCTGACTATGCAGTTGATAGCTTCATTTGGGTTTGGCTGAGCTGGTGTGAGATTCTCTCTGGTGTTCCTGTTTTTCCGTCTCTACAGAAGTTAAGTGTTGCGTTTGTTTTTATTTGTTATATTTCTTGTATTGTTCCATTCGTCCATCTGGGGAGGAATGGGTTGTCTCTGGTCCTATACTTATTCCAGGGCCTTATAGTGAAATAAGGGCCTAGGTATCCTGCTTATGAATATTCCTACCTTCAAGTCTATTCATATTGAGTCAGGGCCTGGATTAGGGTTGTCAAGGAGATGACCTGTTTCTTCCCTAGTTTCCAGGCCCAGTTACTGTTCCCCTTCCCTCCTGTGTTCAGTGTGGAGCTTCCCCCCCCACACTGATCGTGACAGATACCGCAGCTAGATAGAGGGATAAACGCTATTGGAATAACTAATTGCAACTGGTGTGATAGACCTGTTGCCCCCCCAAAAAACTGATTAAGGGGTGCGATATACCTGCTTCCACAAAATATTGATTATGGGGTTTTCCTATGCCGCATTGTTATTTTCCTACAGAGCTTTTAGAATCACCAAGTAAAAGAATCAGCGCAACACACTACACCCCTTCCCTGCAGTTTTAAATATAAAGGGGGCTTTGAAAAATTTAATTAGCACAGCGCACTACACATGCCTTTTTTTTGTGCCTTTCGGACATCCATAGGCAAAATTCCTGGGTGCTCCCCTGCTTCCAGCAAATACTCATTAAGGGGTTCTATATACCTGTTTCCACAAAATACTGATAGAGAGGATTGATATACCAGCTTTCACCAAATATTGATTGAGGCCTGCAATACACCGGCTTCCACAAAATATTGATTGAGGCCTGCGATACATTAGCTTAACCAAATATTTATTAAGGGGTTTGATTTACCAGCTTCCAGCAAATACTCAATAAGGGGTTCTATATACCTGTTTCCACAAAATACTGATAGAGGGGATTGATATACCGGCTTCCACCAAATATTGATTGAGGCCTGCGATACCCCAGCTTCCACCAAAAATGTAATTAAGGGGTTTGATTTACCGTCTTCCAGCAAATACTCATTAACAGGTTCTATATACCTGTTTCCACAAAATACTGATAGAGGAGATTGATATACCAGCTTCCACCAAATATGGATTAAGGGGTTTGATATACCTGCTTCCAGCAAATACTCATTAAGGGGTTCTATATACGTTTCCACAAAATACTGATAGAGGGGATTGATATACCGGCTTCCACCAAATATTGATTAAGGGGTTTGATTTACCGGCTTCCAGCAAATACTCATTACCGTGTTCTATATACCTGTTTCCACAAAATACTGATAGAGGGGATTGATATACCAGCTTCCACCAAATATTGATTGAGGCCTGCGATACACTGGCTTCCACCAAAAATGTAATTAAGGGGTTTGATTTACCAGCTTCTAGCAAATACTCATTAACAGGTTCTATAAACCTGTTTCCACAAAATACTAATAGAGGGGATTGATATACCGGCTTCCACCAAATATTGATTAAGGGGTTTGATTTACTGGCTTCCAGCAAATAATCATTAACGGGTTCTATATACCTGTTTCCACAAAATACTGATAGAGGGGATTGATATACCGGCTTCTACCAAATATTGATTGAGGCCTGCAATACACTGGCCTCCGCCAAATATTGATTAAGGGGTTTGATATACCAGCTTCCAGCAAATACTCAATAAGGGGTTCTATATATCTGTGTCCACAAAATGCGGATAGAGGGGGTTGATACACCGACTTCCACCAAATATTGATTAAGGGGTTTGATTTACCGGATTCTAGCAAATACTCATTAACGGGTTCTATATACCTGTTTCCACAAAATACTGATAGATGGGATTGATATACTGGCTTCCACCAAATATTGATTGAGGCCTGCGATACACCGGATTCCACCAAATATTGATTAAGAGGTTTGATTTACTGGCTTCCAGCAAATAATCATTAATGGGTTCTATATAACTGTTTCCACAAAATACTGATAGAGGGGATTGATATACCAGCTTCCACCGAATATTGATTGAGGCCTGCGATACACCGACTTTTACCAAATATTGATTAAGGGGTTTAATATACCAGCAAATACTCAATAAGGGGTTCTATATACCTGTTTCCACAAAATACTGATAGAGGGGATTGATACACCGGCTTCCACCAAATATTAATTGAGGCCTGCGATACCCCAGCTTCCACCAAAAATGTAATTAAGGGGTTTGATTTACCGTCTTCCAGCAAATACTCATTAACGGGTTCTATATGCCTGTTTCCACAAAATACTGATAGAGGGGATTGATATACCGACTTCCACCAAATATTGATTGAGGCCTGCATACACCAGCTTCCAACAAATATTCATTAAGGGGTTAAATATACCAGCTTCCAGCAAATACTCATTAAGGGGTCTATATACCTGTTTCCACAAAATACTGATAGAGGGGGTTGATACACCGGCTTCCTCCAAAAATTTAATTAAGGGGTTTGATATACCAGCTTCCATCAAATACTCATTAACGGGTTCTATATACCTGTTTTTTCACAAAATACTGATAAAGGGGATAGATATACCGGCTTCCACCAAATATTGATTGAGGCCTGCGATACACCAGCTTCCACCAAATATTGATTAAGGGGTTTGATTTACCAGCTTCCAGCAAATACTCATTAACGGGTTCTATATGCCTGTTTCCACAAAATACTGATAGAAGGGATTGATATACCGACTTCCACCAAATATTGATTGAGGCCTGCGATACACCAGCTTCCAACAAATATTCATTAAGGGGTTTGATATACCGGCTTCCAGCAAATACTCATTAACGGATTCTATATACCTGTTTCCACAAAATACTGATAGAGGGGATTGATACACCGGCTTCCTCCAAAAATTAAATTAAGGGGTTTGATATACCAGCTTCCAGCAAATACTCATTAACGGGTTCTATATACCTGTTTTTTCACAAAATACTGATAGAGGGGATTGATATACCGGCTTCCACCAAATATTGATTAAGGGGTTTGATATACCAGCCTCCAGCAAATACTCATTAACGGGTTCTATATACCTGTTTCCACAAAATACTGATAGAGGGGATTGATATACCGACTTCCACCAAATATTGATTTAGGCCTGCGATACACCGGCTTCCACCCAAAATTTAATTAAGGGGTTTGATTTACCGCCTTCCAGCAAATACTCATTAACGGATTCTATATACCTGTTTCCACAAAATACTGATAGAGGGGATTGATATACCGGCTTCCACCAAATATTGATTAAGGGGTTTGATATACCAGCTTCCAGCAAATACTCAATAAGGGGTTCTATATACCTGTGTCCACAAAATGCTGATAGAGGGGGTTCATACACAGGCTTTCACCAAATATTGATTGAGGCCTGCGATACACCGGCTTCCACCAAATATTGATTAAGGGGTTTGATATACCAGCTTCAAGAAAATACTCAATAAGGGGTTCTATATACCTGTTTCCACAAAATACTGATAGTGGGGGTTAATACACCGGCTTCCACCAAATATTGATTAAGGGGTTTGATTTACTGGCTTTCAGCAAATACTCATCAACGGGTTCTATATACCTGTTTCCACAAAATACTGATAGAAGGGATTTATATACCGGCTTCCACCAAATATTGATTGAGAAGTTTGATTTACTGGCTTCCAACAAATACTCATCAACGGGTTCTATATACCTGTTTCCACAAAATACTGATAAAGGGGATTGATATACCGGCTTCCACCAAATATTGATTGAGGCCTGCGATATACCGGCTTCCAAATACTGAAAGGCCTGAATCCTTTGCGATAGTGAAATCTGGGCGCAGGCACGCGTGGTGACGTCATTGCGCGCCCCTGTATCGGGACTCAGCAGCACAGTGCCGGGACTCTGCAAGCAAGTGCAGGTAAGTATTTAGCTTTTAGGGTTTCTTTCTTTCTTTTTTCTTTTATGTGGCAACTTTGGGGGACATGAGGGGACCGGGGTGGACAGAGGACGTGTGGGGGCAAACTCTTATTTTATATTATAATGTGGCAACTTTGAGGGGCCCAAGGTGCACCCAGGACAGAGGACATGTGGGGGGCAAACTTTTATTTTATAATGTGGCAACTTTGGGGGACATGAGGGGGGTGCACACAGGAGGAGGTGGGGGGAATATGGTGGGATACTGTGTGACACAGTGGGGGGGCAATTTATTATGGGAGGGATGGTAATGTGGGGGACACTGCAGTGTGGGGGACACTACTGTGTGGGGGGCAGTGTGGGGGACACTACTGTGTGTGGGGCAGCGCGGGGGACACTACTGTGGGGGGGGGCAGCGTGGGGGGACACTACTGTGTGGGGAAACTACTGTGCGGGGGCAGCGTGGGGGGACACTACTGTGTGGAGGACACTACTGTGTGGGGAGCTGCTTGGGGTACACTACTGTGTGGGGGCAGCGTGGGGGACACTACTGTGTGGGGGCAGCGTGGGGGGCAGTGTGGGGGAAATTAGTGTGTGGGGGCAGCGTGGGGGGGCACTACTGTGTGGGGGGAAGCGTGGGGGGGAAACTACTGTGTGGGGGAAACTACTGTGTGGGGGACACTACTGTGTGTGGGGCAGCATGGGGGGACACTACTGTGTGGCGGGACTACTGTGTGGGGGCAGTGTGGGGGAAATCACTGTGTGGGGGACAGCATGGGGGGGACACTACTATGTGGGGGACTACTGTGTGTTGGAAGTTACTGTGTGGGGGTCACTACTGTGTGGGGGAAATTACTGTGTTGGAGACACTACTGTGTGAAGGGCAGCGTGGGGGACACCACTGTGTGGGGGTCAGCGTGGGGGACACTACTGTGTGTGGGTCAGCATGGGGGACACTACTGTGTGGAGGGCAGCATGGGGGACACTACTGTGTGGAGGGCAGCATGGAGGACATTACTGTGTGGAGGGCAGTATGGAGACACTACTGTGTGGGGGGCACTACTGTGTGGGGGCAGTGTGGGGGAAATTACTGTGTGGGGGACAGCGTGGGGAGACACTACTGTGTGGGGGGACTACTGTGGGGGAAATTACTGTGTGGGGGACACTACTGTGGGGGGTAGTTACTGTGTGGGGGACACTACTGTGTGGAGGGCAGCGTGGGGGACACTATTGTGTGGGGGGCAGCGTGGGGGACACTACTGTGTGGTGGACACTACTGTGTGGGGGACAATATGGGGGACACTACTGTGTGGGGGCAGCATGGGGGCCTTGCTATTGAGGAGGTACTGTAGAGGCCATTCTATTATTTCTGGGGACATTATACAGGGATTATTACCTGGAGCACAATATAAGGTGTTATTATTACTGGGGGCACTCTAGGGGACATTATAGCTGCTGTAGACACTATAGGGACATTTGGGGTAATTTATCAAACTGGTGTAAAGTAGAACTGGCTTAGTTGCCCATAGCAACCAATCAGATTCCACCGTTCATATTTTACAGCTCTTTTGGAAATCCAGTTCTACTTTACACCAGTTTGATAAATGGGAGTGAGAGCAGGATGACACTGTGGGGACACCAGGATGGGGAGGTTGATGGAAAAATTTAGAAATCTAACGTGTCTGTGTTACAAACTCTGTAGAGACGAGATGCGGCTAAAATAATTTCTCATGTCGGTCTAACGGAGGAGAAGAGAAGGTCTACATGACAAGAGATATCCCTGGATGTAAGAGGTATGTGGTCAAGTATTGGGGGGGTGCCAGAGAAAGGACCCGCCCCGGGTGCCAAACACCCTGGGCACGCCACTGGGCTACAGTAAAATTGTTATTCAGTGACTGCATAATGTACCTCGAGACAAATAATTTTTAGGGCCCATACTCCTGTGGCCTAAATTAAAATTTTTCTAGGTTCCAGCAGGGCACCTTTTTGAGAGTTTCCCTTTAAGATGCATAAAAATGGCCCCTAATTAAAATACATATTTTTTGTGGTGATTTATGTCATTGATCCCCCTCTAGTATGTCACTGTCCATGTTGTGGGACTATTTGTGCACTTCTAGTAAGTATTTGGTGGCTGCAAATCTGACCTAAAGGTTTTTCAGGTTCGCCTGCCATTAAAGTGAATGGGGCCCACCGCGAACTTGCGGTTCACAAACATTTGATCGCGTTCGCGAATCTTCCCGGCCGATGTTCATCCATCACTACTGTCCAGTTCATTGTAGGTTGTCCTGTGGCCGAAAATTTAAAAATAACTTTGCCACACGTGAACATACCCTAATGGTTAAATGGGTTTTCCAGGATTCTAATATTTGAGATCTACGCACAGGACAGGCCATTAACATCTAATTGACGAGGGTTTGTTATTCTGCACTTCTCTGACTAACTGTTTCAAAGTAACATTCATTTTAATGGAAGCTACTCTGAGACAGTTGATTGACGAGTTTTTAGACCCTCCCCCCACGATCACATATTGATGGCCTATCGTGAGGATAGGTCATAACTTAGTATTAAAATACTAAAGGCCATTAGTATATTGTCAGCCTAACCCGCCAAGAACAGCGAGTTCGGTCGACAGTTTGATGTGTGCAGGGAAGGCCCGACTCTTCCCTGACGGATGATTTTTGCTGAGAAGTAGATCGGGTAAATGGAATATTTTCTCCCAATCCTAATACTCCTGGACGATGAGCAGAGGTGGACTAGGAACTTAAAGTGGCCCTGGAAAAAATAGTAAAAGTGGCACGGTTTAATAGTCGGGTACAAAATAATGGAAGGCAGGGCAACACAAGTAGGCAGGGCCAGTGATACCATATTGTGGCACATTATACCATCCCAACAGAGCCAAATACTACAGTCCATCACAAAATACTGCAAACAGTACAAAATACATGCCCAAAAACTTCCACTTCCCCACTGGGAAGTTTTCCTGTAAGGTCTACGGCCAGTCCGCCCCTGGAGGTAAGTGTCATGCCCTGCTCCTATTTCCCCTCTTCACCATCTCAGGGAATCTAGGGTGTTTCAGCCCAGGCACGGGGACACTTCATTCCTACCACCAAGGTCTGAATATGGGCTGAGCAGTGCAGGGAGAGAAGTCAGGGATTAGCTAGGAGGTGACCCTTCCCCTGCTTCTCGCCTAGAGCCTGGTAGTTGGTTTATCTGTGAGTCTGAGTGCGCGTCCGCCATGACATTATAATCCGCTATAACTTTGACTGTCATTGCTCAGCGGTTTTGTGATGGCGTCAATTGAAGCGTTAGTTGACCGCATGCAGGGGCTATCCCTGGAGGTTGCGGAGCTACGTGGTTCGGTCACACGGTGTCAGAATGCTCTGGCATCAGGTGCTGGTCAAATTTGTATGGAGCCTAAAGTGGCTCTTCCTGATCGATTTTCAGGGGGTATGGATGACTTTATCCGTTTTAGAGAGTCCTGCAAATTGTACTTTCGGCTGCGTCCATCGTCGTCAGGTGATGAGAGTCAGAGGATAGGTATAATAATTTATCTGCTTAAAGGGAACGCGCAATCCTGGGCCTTTTCTCTGCCACCCGGTTCTTGGGCCCTCCGGTCGGTGGAGGAATTTTTTTTAAGGCTCTGGGAGTTGAGATTACGTAATTTATTTCAGGGGGAACAGACTGCAGAGGCTTACTGTGTTGAGTTTAGGAGATGGGCTACTGAATCAGAGTGGAATGATCCCGCGTTACGTAGTCAGTTTTGGAAGGGGTTATCTGAAAGATTGAAGGATGCCCTTGCTTTTCATGAATACCCAGACTCTTTGGAGAACGCCATGTCTTTAGCAGTATGGCTAGATAGACGTATCAGAGAAAGGTGTAGGGCTCCCTCTGCGCAAGGGATCCCTTCTGTGAGTGGTTTCGTCTCTACTGCCTCCCCGGGTGATGTTACAAGTAACTCTGGGGTAGCGGAGGAACCCATGCAGTTGGGTCAGTTTTCTTGCCACTATGTTACTATTGTGGAAAGAGTGGTAATTTTATTTTTGCTTGTCCTTATGTTAAACCGCAGGTGGAAGAGAAAAAAAAAACAACTTTGCATGAATGGTGTGGTGGAGCAGGCAGGTATGCAAGCTCCCTGCAGTTCCCGTTTTCTCCTTCCAGCTATGGTGGCGCTAGAGTCAAGAATTTTTTTTGTTGAAGTGTTCCTTGATTGTGGTGCTGGGGTAAACCTAATTGACTTTCTTTTCCATCAAAATCTAGGACTAAGTACTTGCACTTTAGAGAATGAGATTCGAGTTTTTGCAATTGATTCTTCCCCTCTTTCTCAAAGGAGCCTTACTCACATTGTTCATGGTATTCATTTAAGGGTGGGTGATTCACATATTGAGATTATTTCTTGTTTTGTCATGAAGGATTTGGCAGCTCCTATAGTTTTGGGGTTGCCATGGTTGACTAAACATAACCCAATTATAGACTGGCAAGCGAGACAAATCATTGGTTGGAGTGAGTTTTGTTCGGATAATTGTCTTGGCACATCTATCTCTGGTGTGTCCATTATGGCTTTACCTCAGTATCTCTCAGATTTTGCAGATTTCTTTTCGGACGGTGGGGCTCAGGAATTGCCCCTTCATCGAGACTATGATTGTCCAGTTATTCTCATCCCGGGGGCTAACCCGAAAGAGAGGTCAACAACCTCTCTCAACCCGAAAGAGAGGTCATGCGAAAGTATATCGCCGAGAGTTTGGCAAAAGGTCATATTAGGCCATCTAAGTCTCCGGTGGCAGTAGGTTTGTTCTTTGTAAAGAAAAAGGATGGATCACTGAGACCTTGTTTGGATTTCCGGGAATTGAACCGTATTACAGTCCTGGATCCATATCCCCTGCCTTTGATCTCTGACCTTTTTGATCAGATTGTTGGAGCCAAGGTGTTCTCCAAGTTGGATTTGAGAGGGGCCTACAATCTGATCAGAATCAAGGAGGGGGATGAGTGGAAATACGCTCGAGGGTCATTTTGAGAACCTGGTTATGCCTTTTGGGTTGACGAACGCGCCAGCAGTATTTCAGCTATTCGTCAATGACATTTTTCATAATTTGGTCTGGAGGTTCGTAGTAGTTTACCTGAATGACATTTTAATTTATTCTCCTGATCTGAAGACCCATCAGGATCATGTGAGACAGGTCTTGATGATCCTTCGGGAGAATAAATGATATGCCAAATTGGAGAAATGTTTGTTTGCGGTGCAAGAGCTTCTGTTCTTGGGATATCTGCTTTCTGATTCTGGTTTTCGTATGGACCCACGAAAAGGTCCGGGCGGTTCTGGAATGGGACCGACCAGACAATCAGAAAGCTTTGATGCGGTTCTTGGGGTTTACGAATTATTATAGAAAATTTATTTCAAACTATTCTACCATAGTAAAACCTCTCACTGATATGACTAAGAAGGGCGCCGACGTCTCTGTCTGGTCGGATGAGGCATTGCAGGCCTTTTCGGCTATTAAGGAGCGTTTTGCGTCTGCTCTCATTCTGGTGCAGCCGGATGTGTCTCAGCTATTCGTAGTGGAAGTTGATGCATCAGAAGTGGGGGTTGGAGCGGTGCTGTCACAGGGTTCATCCCCTGGCAAGTGGGTCCCGTGTGCCTTTTTCTCCAAGAAGCTCTCGGTCCCCGAGAGGAATTATGATGTTGGAGATAGAGAGTTGTTGGCTATCAAGCTGGCCTTTAAGGAATGGAGTCACTGGTTGGAGGGGGCGTCTCACCCCGTTACGGTATATACAGACAATAAGAATCTGGCTTACCTGCAATCTGCCAAGCGTCTGAACCCTAGACAGGCCAGATGGTCACTGTTTTTTACCAGGTTCAATTTTGTGGTTACCTTTCGCCCAGGGGTTAAGAACGTCAAGGCAGATGCCTTGTCTTGCAGCTTTCCTGGGGGAGGTGATTCAGAGGATCCTGCGCCGATTTTAGCAGACGGAGTGGTGGCCTCCGCTCTGTACCCTGAATTGGAGATGAAGGTGTTGGGAGCCCAGGAGGGGGCTCCTGGTTCTTGTCCCCCAGGGAGGTTGTTTGTTCCTGAGGGCCTGCGATACAAGGTGTTCAAGGAACATCACGATACTGTCCTTGCTGGACATCCTGGTGGTAAGTCCACCTGTGATCTGGTGTCCCGGAGTTTCTGGTGGCCAGGGTTACGTAAGAGCATTGAGAATTACGTGACAACTTGTGAAACCTGTGCTCGGTAAAAGGTTGCTCATACTCGACCGGCTGGTTCACTTCTTCCATTGTCTATTCCGTCTCGTCCTTGGACGCACTTGTCTATGGACTTTATTACGGATCTGCCGAGTTCCTCTGGGAGAACAGTGATTTTGGTAGTAGTTGACCGTTTTAGTAAAATGGCTCACTTTATATCATTAACTAGTCTGCCTAACGCCATGACTCTTGCGCAGATTTTTGTAGATAATATTGTAAAATTGCATGGTATTCCTTCGGATGCGGTCTCTGATAGGGGCACGCAGTTTGTCTCCAGGTTTTGGAGGGCGTTGTGCTCACGGCTTGGCATTCAACTTTCATTCTCTTCGGTTTTTCATCCGCAGTCGAATGGTCAGACGGAGCGTACTAATCAAAACCTGGAGACCTACGTGAGGTGCTTTGTGGCTGAGAATCAGGACTGGTCCTCATTCTTGTCCCTAGCAGAGTTTGCGTTGAATAACCGTAGGCAGGAGTCCACGGGTAAGTTGCCATTTTTTGGCTCATACGGTTTTCATCCTCAGTTTGGTACCTTTTCTGGGACTGGTTCCTCTGCGATGCCAGAGAAGGAGAGATTCTCTTCTGCCTTATCCTCCATCTGGCGGAGGATCCAAGGGAATTTGGAGAAGATGGGTGAGAGGTATAAACGAATGGCTGACAAGAGATGTGTGACTGGTCCGGACCTGTGTATGGGTGATCTGGTGTGGTTGTCCACTAAAAATATCAAATTAAGAGTGCCATCTTGGAAACTGGGTCCAAAATATATTGGTCCGTATAAAATATCTGCGGTGATCAATCCTGTAGCGTTTCGGCTGGATCTTCCGCAGACTTGGAGGATCCATGATGTGTTCCACAGGTCTCTACTAAAAAAATACGTGAAACCGGTGGAACCATCGCCATTGCCTCCTCCTGTTCTAGTCAAGGGAAACTTGGAGTTCGAGATCTCCAGGATTCTCGACTCTAGAATTCTTCGGGGTTCCCTTCAGTACCTGGTGCATGGGAGGGGATACGGCCCTGAGGAGAGGATGTGGGTTCCAGCGCTGGATGTCAACGCCAGCCAACTGGTGAGGGCTTTTCATAGGTCCCATCCGGATAAGGTTGGTCCGGGGTGTCCGAAGGTCACCCGTAGAAGGGGGGGTACTGTCATGCCCTGCTCTGACTATGTGCGGAGGTCGGCCAGAATAGCAGCACGTGTTTAGTGTGTTGTTTTGGAGCCATGCTGGATCCGACTCCCATCAGGTGCACTGGGTGGGGTCATTAGTTTAAATAGCACTCCATCCCAGTGCCCTGAGCGGATTATTGAAATCACTTTGGTCTTGGAAGCAAGGAAGGAAGGTTGTTTGTTCCAGCTCAGGAAAGATAAGTGTGGTTTCAAGTTTTGTTGTTTGCTGTCTTGGTTGTTTTTGTGTCATCTCTCCTATCCAGGTTCTATGCGAGCAGGCTGCTCCTATTTCCCCTCTTCAGCATCTCAGGGAATCTAGGGTGTTTCCGCCCTGGCACGGGGACACTTCATTCCTACCACCAAGGTCTGAATGTGGGCTGAGCAGTGCAGGGAGAGATGTCAGGGATTAGCTAGGAGGTGACCCTTCCCCTGCTTCTCGCCTAGAGCCTGGTAGTTGGTTTGTCTGTGAGTCTGAGTGCACGTCCGCCGTGACAGTAAGCCACCACCAGAGGTGTCCAGCAGCGGTGTTCTCCACTCTCCCCGTTGAATACACATACAGGGAGAGAGATTGAATGTGTACAACCACCCTGAGGAGTACATTTTCAATACTTGCCACTTCCAAAAGCATATTTCAAATCAGCGTCATAAAAATATGAGCGCAAATTTCCTATATAACCCAACGGTAAGCTTATTAGCAGTGTGTTATTAGCTTATTAGAACATTTAAAATGGGCGTTTTTCACAATGAAATACGGTGCTGATTTTTCCTTGTGAACATAGCCTCATTGTAAAAAAATGGCTCATGCATATGAATGTATTTTCATTCCAAGTCCGTTCTGTTTTTTCTGTGGACTGAATGCAGAACCATTTATTTCAATGGGTCCGCAAAAAAAAAAAATTATGCCACTTGAGGAATATTATAATGTCATTCAGTATCAGTAATGGAAATGTCTGTCAGTCAATGAGCAGAGTCAACAGCTGGCATTGTGTTTCCCTGACCTAAGCGTTGTCTGAAGGCTTCATCTCTGCGCAGTATTCCTCTGTGAACAGCTTGTTTGTGTGCAGCAGAGACTGGAGAAGGTGAGGAGTGAGATTTAATAGCAGTGTGAATTGCCCAGAGAGCAGTGGGATATGAGGGCATCTGGATCAATATGTTCCTTCCCTCAGCTCTCATGCACCTCCCCTCACCACACTGAAGACCTCTCACTCCCAGCTGCTCTCTGGCCAGTGTGGACACTCAGGTGGGTCTGTCCTCTTCATTTACACTAGCGAACCCTTGAACTTCTCAGTCAACCCTGGGCATGGGACGTAAATGTCAATCTACTACTTTCCTAGGTGTTCAAGATGTCTACCCTATTGTGACCAGACTGCTTAGCCCTTCCTAACCCACCTCGGCAGACTGGCATAGAGAATGGCAAATGAACTATTATGTGGGCTAGTCTTCCGTTTCCTCCTCCCCAGCTGCTTACTGGCAGGTAGGTATCAAAATCCACGTCTCAGACAATCTTCTCAAATGACGTAATTCTGTATATTATGTTATGTAGAATTATTACTTTCGAAATGACACTGTGTATTCTAAGGGATTATCCACGATGCATTACGTATATCTGTGTACTGTTATTAACAGAAATATATAGTCTCAGAAATATACAAATATATGTTTTTTAATTCGTTTTTATTATTATATGATTTCTATAATTTATGATCAATGCTGAAGAAATCTAATATCACTATTTTGCCTCCTGGAGCCATTTGCATCCGTTTCAATGGATTCTCCATAATCTATTTTGTGTACCTGATGCTGATCCCTCTTCTATCAAAACCAACATACACTACGATGAAAGGTAGACTTATCTGCTGCTTTGTGACCATATTCTTCATATCTTAAACTTCCGCTATAACCTTGTTTCATTGATTGCTTGTAATGTTATGAGCCTCGAAATTCAAATTTCTACGAGTTGGAATGTTTTTACTGAACCCTCTCTTTTTTACAAAGTAAATGGAGTAGGATTTTGTATATGACCCTTCATGATATTATTAGTTATCATTTATAACATTATTCCCATCGTCTGGTAACTATTTGCTGGGAATATTACTATGCCGTGCAGTTACATTGCCCCTTGGTCTATGTTGGATGACAACGGACTTGACATTTTTCTTTGTTTTTCTTCAGTTAGGCTTCTTACACACAGGTTTTAATGGGATTTTCTGCACTTTTAATGGGATTTTCTACTATTTTGACATCCCCTGCTCTATAGGGGAAAAAACATGAAAAAACACTAGTGAACAATCGCAAACTGTGTGTAAAAATGCCAAAACAAAGCCACCAAAACCTTAGCAAAAGCAACAGGTGGCCAAAAAGTGTTTTTGCAGCCCCAAAAAGGGCAGACAAAATGTATGTGCTTGTGTAAGGACCATAAGGGTGGCTGCACACTGTGCAGATTTGTGTGCCGCACATAAATCCGCACTCTTTGGGCTCATGCACACGAACATATGTATTTTGCGGAAACCAAAAAACGGATCCCCCAAAAATATGGATGATGTCTGTGTGCATTCCGTATTTTGTGGAACGCAAATCTGGCCCCTAATGGAACAGTACTATCCTTGTCCACAATGCGGACAATAATAGGACATGTTCTATTTTTTTGCGAAACGGAAATAGGGACAAACAGAAACGGAATGCACACGGAGTAACTTCCGTTTTTTGGACCCGTTGAAATGAATGGTTCCGCATACAGTCCGCAATGACACCGAATGAAAATACATTCGTGTACGTGAGCCCTTTATCTCAGAATTGGTGTGTTTTTTCGTGCAGATTTTCTGTTTATGTTAACAACCGCATTGAAGTCTATGGGGGAAACCACTCTACAGAAGGTGTGGAATGGCGTAAACAATTGACATGTGAGGGTGCCTTTTACACATTTCAGATTTTGTTGCAGAAATTTCCTGTAACTAAAAATAATTTCCACTCATTTGATTGGGCTGCTTTTTTTTTTTCGTGGCAAGCACATGGATTTCTGTAAGCCCCATTTAGGTGAACTATTTTGCATTTGCAAGAAAATTTCTTTAACAAAATCTGCAGTGTCTGAAGGCAACACATATAAATCCATTTCCATGTGGATTTATGTGTGTTTCTGCAGCATACCTGCACCAAAATTCGTAATGTCTACCAGCGGTTTTTGGTGTAGCTTTTATGTGTTTTTTCCGCCCAGCTAAAACGGCAAACATAATTGACCTGCTATTTATTTCGAAATCTGAATGGCAGGTCAAATTCCTGCACTGAAAAAATCTGAAGTGTAAGTAAGATTTGTGTAATCTCATACACTTTGCTGATACTGTAATACACTGCGTTTTTTCAGCACATAAATCGGCACGTAAAAAAAACGCTCTTATTGCGCAACATGTGCAGGTGGCCTTAATCTACTTGCACACATTCTGGATTACATGTGGGTTTTCCACAACGATTCTCGTACAGAAAAAAATGCAGCGTAATAGTGTATCAACAAAGTGTATGAGATTTCACACATCTAAGTACGGAAATTGACCGGTCGTGAAATCCTCAGCCTGTCAATTCTTTGTGTGGATTCCACCCTTTTCAACACAGTGGTGAGATCTGGGGAAAAAACACATCAAATACACACCAAAAACCAAGTAACATCTAGTATATAGTATTATAACCAAAATAATCATCAAAAAGATGAAAAATCATGTGTGAGCATAAACTCAATATGCCCAATATACAAGAACACACATATACATAAATAACAATTTTTTTTTGAATGGTCTCATAAAAGACAACAAAATAGACAGTAATAAAAATAATTAATACATAGCAGTAATGCAGTAGCGCTGCGAATCAGCGCCACACCAAAGATACACCGGATCACTGTACCCCCTTAATGCACCCCTCCTAATGGCCTGACAATGTTATAAGTGCAGAGATAATAAATCTCCCCAGCAGGCCAAAGGCAAACGTGCATTATAATAGTCATACAGGTGATAACATACCAACGGTTATTGGAAATAATATATGATATCAGTATCAAAAACATCAGACACACTCATGTGCCAAATCCATCTGAAACCCAAGTAACCACAACAGGCATGTAAACACCAATCAAACATGTAATGGGGGACAAACCGTAGAGCCTTGGTGAGCGCACCCCGACACGCGTTTCGCTCGGCTTCTTCAAAGGGGCGCCCCTTTGAAGAAGCCGAGCGAAACGCGTGTCAGGGTGCGCTCACCAAGGCTCTAAGGTTTGTCCCCCATTACATGTTTGATTGGTGTTTACATGCCTCTTGTGGTTACTTGGGTTTCAGATGGATGGGTGCATTAAGGGGGTACAGTGGTCCGGTGTATCTCTGGTGTGGCGCTGATTCGCAGCGCTACTGCATTACTGCTATGTATTAATTATATTTATTACTGTCTATTTTGTTGTCTTTTATGAGACCATTCAATAAAAATGTGTTGTTTATGTATATGTGTTCTTGTTTATTGGGTATATCTAGTATATAGTAGCCATACAAAAAAGTTGACAACCTTCCACCCGTTAAGGAAATAAAAGGGACCAGAAGGATAACTGAAAAATGAATAAAATAAAACTAAGTTGATGCATTAGCATGTATTCACATGTGTATCTTTTTTGTCTTCACCTTTGTAAAAACTACGTGCAATCTAAAATATCTATTGTCGTGAAATTATTTTTCAGTTCAGTGCGGTAAACTTGTGCCACAATATAAAAACTTTTAGGCCTTTTTGGATTGGAGGAATTTGAAGTTTTCATGTTTTCTCTATTTAATTTTTTAGTTTTTTTTCTTTGTTTTAGAACACACTGGAAAATTCCTAAAGTCCATATACTATACCAGCTTCTTTCTCCTCCTCATACAGTCCTCTTTCCAAATTGTGTTTAATTACATTCCACCTGAAGGTAATATACTCGTGGGCTAGGATTAAGTACTGGTGTGCGTTTTAAAGAGGACCTGTCACCGCTCCTGACATGCCTGTTTTAATAGCTTCGTGCATTCCCCATGTAATAACAATTCTGGAGCATCTGTTCTTATGTCTGTATGTTGTCCCATTCCTTTATTATTACTACTAGAAGTTATGAATGAATTGCTAGCAGTCTGCAGTAAGGGTACAGAGGGGAGGTAACCAGTTGGGGGGTGTACCTGCACAGTCTGAAAGTGGCAGCACTGATTGGATACAGTGCGTCGGTGCAGGTACACCCCCCCAACTGGTTACCACCCCTTACTGCAGACTGTTAGCAATTCATTCATAATGTCTAGCAGGAATAATAGAGGAATGGCACAACATACAGACATAAGAATAGATGCTCCAGAATTGTTAGTAAGCGGGGAATGCATAAAGCTAATAAAACAGGCATGTCAGGAGCGGTGAAAGGTCCTCTTTAAGGGGGTATAGTCTTAGGGTACAGCCACACAGTCAGGTTTTCTGATGCAGTTTTAGAAGCCAAAATCAGGAGTTGATCATAAAAGGAGAGAAAGTATAAAGAACAGCTACAACTTCTTCTTCTTTTTTTATTTCGCTCCTGGTTTTGGCTTCCAAAACTGCATACAGAAACCTGACCGTGTGGCCATACTCTTAGGGTACTCTTACACGTTTATCAGCTACAAGACAATTTACTGCTTTGGACTATAGCTCAATATTTAAAATTAATTTAAAAAATGCTACAAAAGTCTAGGTGTAGCCCCATCCTTATATGTGCCCTTTGTTTATTATCTGTTCCTTTGGCTTCAAAAACGGCATTAAAAACCTGAACATGTAAGGCCAGCCTACAGTGTCACCCCCTCATCATGAAAACAACAATTTATCTTGGACCCTATATCATATTATAAAGAACAAAAAACTATTGGAAGTAGAAATAAGCATTGATCAGAATACCAATAATGGTTATTTATGTGGACTATACAACTGCTTAGGCCTCTTTTACACAAATGTTTTTCCCCCGTGGCCATGCTACGAACCGCAAATTGCGGTCCACAATGCACAGGCACCGACCGTGGGCCAGCCGCATGCAGATCGCGACCCTATTCACTTGAATGGGTTCCGCGATCCCTCTGTTCCGCAAAAAGATAGAACAAGTTCTATCTTTTTTGCGGAACGGAAGAACGGAACAGAACCCCACAAAAGCACTCCGTAGTGCTTCCATTCCAAGAATCCGTTTCATTCCGCACTGCATCCGTGGATTTGCGGACCCATTCGAGTGATGCGGAATGCATATGGCCGGTTCCCCGTGTATTGCGGACCCGCTGTATGTGGACCGCAATACGGCCATGGGAGACACACAGTCGTGTGAAAGAGGCCTTAGGCTGAGGCTGCACCTAGACTTTTTGTTCATTGTTGATTCACAGATGCAGTGCATAAGATGGCATAAAAGTCAATTTACTGCTTCAGACTAAGGCTACGTCTACACAACGACATTTGTTGCGCAACATTTTGTTGCACTAATGTCGCGCGACAATTTTTATAATGGCAGTCTATGGTGTCGCACTGCAACATGCAACATGCTGCGACTGTGACACAACAGTCGCAGAAAATCCATTCGAGATGTTGCATGTTGCAGTGCGACACCATAGACTTCCATTATAAAAATTGTCGCGCGACATTAGTGCAACAAAATGTTGCGCTACAAATGTTGCAATGTAGTTGTGCCCTATCTGTCGCGCAACTTATTGTCACGCGACAAATGTCGTTGTGTAGACGTAGCCTAAAGCCTCATGCACACGGCCATTGTGCGGCCATAATGTGCATTGGGGGGGGTCGCAATTTGCGGTCTCCAATGCATGGGCAACGTCTGTGCGGCAGCAGGGACGGATTGAGACCCATTCAACTTGAATGGGCCCAAGATCCGTCCACACTGCAAAGAAATAGAACATGTTCTATTTTTTTGGCGGTGCAGAGGCACAGACAGAAACACCATGGAAGCACTCCGTAGTGCTCCAGATTGCGGACCCATTCAAGTGAATGTTTCCGCATCCGTGATGTAGGGAGCACATGGCCGTGTGCATGAGGCCTAAAAGTGCTACAAAAAGTCTAGATGTAGTTGCAGCCCTAAGGTACGGCCACAAGATTAGGTTTCTGGATGCAGTTTTGGAAGACAAAATCAGGAGTGGATCATAAAGGAAGAGTAAGCATTAAGGACAGATCCGACTTCTGCATTTTTTTCTGAATCCGCTGCTGGTTTTGGCTTCAAAAACTGCATCAATGTGTGTTAGCGGCCTTAGTACTGCATGCCTCCCAAGTGTCCCTCTTTTTGACCCAAGTCCCTCTGTCCCTCTTTGTTACTTATGTGTTCTTTTTTTTGACCTGGGTAATAAATGTACAATAATAAAGTTACTAAACTGATCCAGAAAACATCTGTCTGGTTCCTACCTATAAATTACACCTTAACTTATATATATTTTTTCATTATTTGGGCGATTGCGGACCTTACAATGTCTATATTAGATGATTTTTGTGTGGGGTATTCCAGCACTGGGGCTGCACATGCTGTAAAAAAAATAGCGGAATTATACCGCTTTACCGATTCTCCAGTGCTGCAGTTATTACAGTTACGGGTCCCTGAGGCCCCCCCCCCCCCCCCCCCCCCTTGCTACTGTCTCGACATGGCAGGAAATGTCTGTGGTTCCTCAATCACTAGCCGCAGCCATGACCTGCCTCAGCCAGTGATCTTATACACAATGAGCCATAAGTGTCCCTCTTTGACTGGCCAATAGGTTGGGTGGCATGCTGATAGTGTCCCTCTTTGATTGGCCAATAGGTGGGGTGCTGATAGTGTCCCTCTTTGTGCTTTTTAAAAGTTGGCAGGTATGCTATTGTACTGTGTGCAGAGTCTGCTATACTTGACAATGACTGTTATTTGTTCCTGTCTGTTCAGATTACCTCTGGGAAGAAATCCTGAAACACTTTGGAATTGTGAGGTAAGAAGTATCATTTTTTTCAGACTATAAGACGCGTCCATAATTAGAAGCATAAAATTAGAAAATACATATATGGGTGATACACAGTGGATATGGTACAGACACAGTAGAAAAGCCAAAACAGTGCCAGCGACAGTGTATCCTGGCTATGACAGCCATAGTGCCTCATCACATTACTAGCCATAGTGCCCCCTGACTATGCCAGCCCCAGTGCCTAACCACATTGCATGCCACAGCTCCTCCAGACTATGCCAATTTTCCAAAAAATGCTCGAACTGTAGAAATACATGGGGTAATTTATCAAACTGGTGTAAATTAGACCTGGCTTAGTTGCCCATAGCAACTAATCATACTTCACCTTTCATTTTCCAAAGGAGCTGTGAAAAATGAAAGGTGGAATCTGATTGGTTGCTATGGGCAACTAAGCCAGTTCTACTTTACACCAGTTTGACAAATGACACCCAACAGTGTTTGCAGACTTAAGGGGATGTTCACAAAGTGGGTGAGATTTTAAGAAAACTGTAGCGTAAAATCTCCACTGTGGATTTCACCTTTTGCAATGGAGAGAGCCAAATCCACAGCTATTTCCCCTGCAAAAATAGCCGATAATAGATGCAGTTATTGCAGAATTTTTTGGTGTGGATCTGAGGCAAAATATGCTGTAGACTTTTCATCGCAGGTGGATGTACCTTTAGGGCATGTTAACATTGCGAAAATATACCATAGATGATTTTGTTGCAGAAAAATGCAGTTTTTGATATCGAATCGCCAGCTTCTCATTGAATTCAGTGGGAAAAATACCAACCTGCACACGGTGACATGTTCTTCCCCCGCTGATTTCCAGTCTGCCTGAGAAGTGGCATTATTTATTTATTATGTTATTTTGTCTTGAGAACAGCCGTATATCAGATAACACTGATTGCTAGAGTTGTGATCTGGCCATACAATCCTCTGGTGACTTCTATTACAAACAATGTTATGGCCAATCTCATGGCTACAGTAAAACCATCAGCAATGGTCTACACTTTTTTATTTGTATATTTTTATCAGACATGCTTTCACATTTTTGTTGATTATTGATTGGTTTCATGGGCGAACTGGCCATAGACTCTACAGGGAAATTGCTGCTAGCCAGTTTGTGTTGGCTCTGCCTACTTCTGTTGCCCCATTTTCTAACAATTTGGATCCACCTACAACATGGGGCCATTATTAAAAAAAAAATCCAGGGCCACATTAAAGGGGTTGTGTCACTTCAGAAAATAGCATTTATTATGTAGATGAAGTTAAAACAAGGTATCTACTAATGTATTGTGATCCAGCCAGCAAAGGAGGCAAAATGGGTAATAACAATACATTAGGAAGTGCCTTGTATTAACATTCTCTACATGTTTAATACCACTTGCTGAAGTGAGACACCCCCTTTAAGGCCCCCAATCCACCCCTGATTGGTTTGGGGTCAAGGCCATTTTCACCACTGTGTGGCATCTCCCCTTCTTCTTACAACACTCAACAGACGTCTGGGGACCGAGGAGACCAGTTTCTCAAGTTTAGAAATAGGAATGCTCTCCCATTCTTGTCTAATACAGGCCTCTAACTGTTCAATCGTCATGGGCCTTCTTTGTTGCACCTTCCTCTTTATGATGCGCCAAATGTTCTCTGTAGGTGAAAGATCTGGACTGCAGACTGGCCATTTCAGTACCCGGATCCTTCTCCTACGCAGCCATGATGTTGTGATTGATGCAGAATGTGGTCTGGCATTATCTTGTTGAAAAATGCAGGGTCTTCCCTGAAAGAGATGACGTCTGGATGGGAGCATATGTTGTTCTAGAACCTGAATATATTTTTCTGCGTTGATGGTGCCTTTCCAGACATGCAAGCTGCCCATGCCACACGCACTCATGCAACCCCATACCATCAGAGATGCAGGCTTCTGAACTGAGCGTTGATAACAACTTGGGTTGTCCTTGTCCTCTTTGGTCCAGATGACATGGCGTCCCAGATTTCCAAAAAGAACTTCGAATCGTGACTCGTCTGACCACAGAACAGTCTTCCATTTTGCCACACTCCATTTTAAATGATCCCTGGCCCAGTGAAAACGCCTGAGCTTGTGGATCTTGCTTAGAAATGGCTTCTTCTTTGCACTGTAGAGTTTCAGCTGGCAACGGCGGATGGCACGGTGGATTGTGTTCACTGACAATAGTTTCTGGAAGTATTCCTGAGCCCATTCTGTGATTTCCTTTACTGTAGCATTCCTGTTTGTGGTGCAGTGTCGGTTAAGGGCCCGGAGATCACGGGCATCCAGTATGGTTTTACCTTGACCCTTACGCACAGAGATTGTTCCAGATTCTCAGAATCTTCGGATGATGTTATGCACAGTTGATGATGATAGATGCAAAGTCTTTGCAATTTTTCGCTGGGTAACACCTTTCTGATATTGCTCCACTATCTTTCTGTGCAGCATTGTGGGAATTGGTGATCCTCTACCCATCTTGGCTTCTGAGAGACACTGCCACTCTGAGAAGCTCTTTTTATACCCAATCATGTTGCCAATTGACCTAATTAATGTTAATTGGTCTTCCAGCTCTTCATTATGCTCAAATTTACTTTTTCCAGCCTCTTATTGCTACTTGTCCCAACTTTTTGGGGATTTATTTACACCGTGAAAATTTGAATCAACTTATTTTTCCTTTAAAATGATACATTTACTCGGATTAAACGTTTGATCTGTCATCTACATTCTATTACAAATAAAATATTGACATTTGCCATCTCCACATCATTGCATTCAGTTTTTATTCACAATTTGTTTAGTGTCCCAACTTTTTGGGAATCCGGTTTGTACCTAAGCTTTTTAAACTAATACAGGGCAAAGTGGGACCATTGGTATTCAGAGTCCTCAGAGGCAGTCCATATGAGCAATGAAGCAAGGATGCTAACTACAGTATCTAGCTAACAATATAAAATCCAAAGTCCATTCAAAAAGTGCATAAGAGGTCACATTGTTCTACCCGTAACAGAGTCCATACAATGGGTAAATTGCTTAAATGTTGCAGAACCATAGAACTTTAGTGCAAAAATATAGTGAAAAAATGTCACACTAGAAATCACAAAGAGCTCAGGTGCACGTTTGAGTCCTTTCTTTGGGTGCTGGCTTGTAACGTTGCAAAACCGGAACATACAGTATAGTGAAAAAAGTCATTTATAATCCACATAAGGTAGTAGGTAATTCCCACAGTGGGTAGTTTTCCTCACAGCATGAGGTATCCTCTGGGAGGGGTTGAAGTCTTTCTCCTGGGTCCCATATTTGAGGGCACAAAAATCCTTGTTAAGCTGTGTGACATCCTCATCGCTGCCACGGCTAGCAGTGGTGCTCTCTGCGGCTGCAACTCCAGCAGAAACTTCATCTGCGATCTCCTGGTGGCCTTCTGTGGCAGAATTTAGTACTGCAGGATCACCTTCCTCTGGAGGATCCTCTGTAAGCCTTGGCCTTTTCCTGGTAGGTGACAGATTCTCCAGTGTTTCATAGCAAAGAGCTCCGGATTCTTTGGTGGTTCTGGAGTGCATGGAGCAGTATCAGTAGATTCCTCCTTATCCTCGCACACCTCAGGGCAGTGCTCCTATTTGGTGGGCTCAGGCTGTACAGTAGCAGTAGTAGTAGGCCTGGAGATTTCTATAGTGGCAGTGATAATGGCCACAGACTGGCTTTTTTCTGGCTCTGCTACTCCAGTAGTCAGGGGCAACTGTGGTAACCTTCGCCTGGCAAATGGCCCGCTGCTCCCTAATGGAGGGACTGGAAGTCTTCTTCGCTGTTGTTGCAGTGGTTAAAAGTCCCAAGTGGCAACGACAATGGCCACAGGGCAGTCCTTCTCTGACCCCACTGTGGAGGTACCTAGAGGCATGATGTATGTGGCTGCAGCTGCTGATAGTGCTGATGGTTTGCTGCGATCCAAGTAGGGTGGCCACTGGCTTCCCCTCAGAAAGCCGGACCTCAGCGGCCACGTCCCTATACCAATAAACTAGACCCACGTCTATGAAGCCATGGCCCCATCACAGGCTGGTTTTTCTCCATGAAGAAGAGGAAGGTGACATCTATATATACAATGACATCTATATATACATTTTTCCCTAAATTTATTGTTTTACATGTCTTTGATATAAAAAAAAATGTTTGGGTAAAAAAAAAAATGGTTTGGGTAAAAGTTATAGCGTTTACAAACTATGGTACAAAAATGTGAATTTCCGCTTTTTGAAGCAGCTCTCAATTTCTGAGCACCTGTCATGTTTCCTGAGGTTCTACAATGCCCAGACAGTAGAAAAACCCCACAAATGACCCCATTTCGGAAAGTAGACACCCTAAGGTATTCGCTGATGTTCATAGAACTTTTTATTTTTTGTCACAAGTTAGCGGAAAATTATGATTTTTATTTTTTTTTCAATTTCCTTACAAAGTCTCATATTCCACTAACTTGTGACAAAAAATAAAAACTTCCATGAACTCACTATGCCCATCATGAAATACCTTGGGGTGTCTTCATTCCAAAATGGGGTCACTTGTGGGGTAGTTATACTGCCCTGGCATTTTAGGGGCCCAAATGCGTGCAAAGTAGTTTGAAATCAAAATCTGTAAAAAATGGCCGGTGAAATCCGAAAGGTGCTCTTTGGAATGTGGGCCCCTTTGCGCATCTAGGCTGCAAAAAAGTGTCACACATGTGGTATCGCCGTACTCAGGAGAAGTTGGGGAATGTGTTTTGGGGTGTCATTTTACATATACCCATGCTGGGTGAGATAAATATCTTGGTCAAATGCCAACTTTGTATAAAAAAATGGGAAAAGTTGTCTTTTGCCGAGATATTTCTCTCACCCAGCATGGGTATATGTAAAATGACACCCCAAAACACATTGCCCAACTTCTCCCGAGTACGGCAATACCACATGTGTGACACTTTTTTGCAGCCTAGATGCGCAAAGGGGCTCAAATTCCTTTTAGGAGGGCATTTTTAGACATTTGGATCCCAGACTTCTTCTCATGCTTTCGGGCCCCTAAAATGCCAGGGCAGTATAAATACCCCACATGTGACCCCATTTTGGAAAGAAGACACCCCAAGGTATTCAATGAGGGGCTTGGCGAGTTCATCGAAATAATTTTTTTTTAGCACAAGTTAGTGGAAATTGTTTTTTTTTTTTAGTTTTTCTCACAAAGTCTCCCTTTCCGCTAACTTGGGACAAAAATTTCAATCTTTCATGGACTCAATATGCCCCTCAGCGAATACCTTGGGGTGTCTTCTTTCCGAAATGGGGTCACATGTGGGGTATTTATACTGCCCTGGCATTTTAGGGGCCCTAAAGCGTGAGAAGAAGTCTGAAATATAAATGTCTAAAATATTTTACGCATTTGGATTCCGTGAGGGGTATGGTGAGTTCATGTGAGATTTTTTTTTTTACACAAGTTAGTGGAATATGAGACTTTGTAAGAAAAAAATAAAATAAAAAATCTATTTCCGCTAACTTGTGCCCAAAAAATGTCTGAATGGAGCCTTACAGGGGGGTGATCAATGACAGGTGGTGATCAGGGAGTGTATATGGGGTGATCACCCCCCTGTCATTGATCACCCCCCTGTAAGGCTCCATTCAGACGTCCGTATGTGTTTTGCAGATCCGATCCATGGATGCGTGGATCCGTAAAACGCATACGGACGTCTGAATGGAGCCTTACAGGGGGGTGATCAATGACAAGGGGGTGATCAATGACAGGGGGTGATCAGGGAGTGTATATGGGGTGATCACCCCCCTGTCATTGATCACCCCCCTGTAAGGCTCCAATCAGACGTCCGTATGTGTTTTGCGGATCCGATCCATGGATGCGTGGATCCATAAAACACATATGGGCGTCTGAATGGAGCCTTACAGGGGGGTGATCAATGACAGGGGGGTAATCAATGACAGGGGGTGATCAGGGAGTGTATATGGGGTGATCACCCCCCTGTCATTGATCACCCCCCTGTAAGGCTCCATTCAGACGTCCGTATGTGTTTTGCGGATCCGATCCATGGATGCGTGGATCCGTAAAACACATAAGGACATCTGAATGGAGCCTTACAGGGGGGTGATCAATGACAGGGGGGTGATCAATGACAGGGGGGTGATCAGGGAGTCTATATGGGGTGATCAGGGGTTCATAAGGGGTTAATAAGTGACGGGGGGGGGGGGTGAAGTGTAGTGTAGTGGTGTTTGGTGCTACTTTACAGAGCTACCTGTGTCCTCTGGTGGTCGATCCAAACAAAAGGGACCACCAGAGGACCAGGTAGCAGGTTTATTAGACGCTGTTATTAAAACAGCGTCTAATATACCTTTTAGGGGTTAAAAAAATCGCATCTACAGCCTGCCAGCGAACGATCGCCGCTGGCAGGGTGTAGATCCTGTCTCTTACCGGCCGATCCTGTGAACGTGCGCTCCTGTTTGCGCGCGTTCACAGGAGGTCGCGCGTCTCGCGAGATGCCTGGAGCTGCCGCCTCCGGACTGCGATTAAAGGTGATTGATCAGAAGCACTGGATTCTTGCTGCCTTCCATCACTACGACTCTACATGCGATCCTGGCCGGGGGGTTCAAGTCACAGGTGTTTTATAATTATCCTGATGACTACCCCCCAGTGAAGTGAGTGTTACTTGTGTAAATTGTCCTGAGGGGCACTTCACATTTTTATCATTACTAACTATACTATTGTTATTATTTTTATATGATTTTAGTCGGGCCTTTCTCTATAGCTGTGTGTGTTCTACCCGGTGTACTTACCATCTGTACTTCAGAGTCTTCTACCTGGAGTACTTACCATCTGTACTTCAGAGTCTTCTACCTGGAGTACTTACCATCTGTACTTCACGCTATTGTTTTATGATACATTTTGTGTCATTTAGTCACCATCACTGCGAGTGGTGCTTTCTATTCTATTTCATTTCTAACTGTGCTCTAAAACAGGGTTTGGCGCTCTCTCTCCCTCATTCCGTCCTTGGGGGTCTATATTGTAAGTGATTGACCCTGTTCAACACTGTAGATATATCACCCTGCACACTTATATACTATGCTATCCTTACTGCCAGACATGGCTTTTGATACCCTGTACCAGACTTGAGGGGTCAGTGTAAGCTAACATGCAATTTAAGTGTATGTTGCTATGGGCAACAGCAGCAGAATTGATGCATGGCTCCTTTAAACCACAACTGCTAAATTCTGGGGAGTATGATGCTCTGGCATGCAGATAATGGCCCCAAACAGTCTTTAGCAAGGTTATTTTCCCCAACAGTACTCACTCAGACCTCTGGACATTGCTTCTCAGGATCCAGGGAAGGAACTGCATTTTCCCTTTTCCAAAATCGCCACCGCTTCTACTTCCTGTAGGGGGTACAGTTCGTTTCTCTGTCCTCCTGGGAACTTGTAATGAGCACTATAGTTCCTTCTGCTGTAAGAATGGTTCCTCTGTGGAGGCAGGCTCTTTGGTTCCCACCCCTTTGATGGGTGGATGTCTTCCACTCAACACACAATGCCCAAATCCAAGATGGCTGATTAACCACTGTTTTACCACAGTGCTGCAACCGATGCAGATTCACACTATCCAGCAGTAAAAAGATGCTATAAAGTCTCTTGTAGGAGGGTTTACAGATAGAGTGGGCCTTCAATGCCCAAAAGTAGATCCTGTCCCCAGGGCCCTCTATTGCGTCCCAGGTGTAGTAAATGCCGAGTGGTGTAGTGCGGCCCAAATGTCTCTTTATGTGTGTCACGGTGCTCCTACCTGCTCATACCGCTGGACCCCAGGCTTTGGCTCCAAAGCAATAAAAAGGGGGAATAATTGAGGGATGGAGGAAAAATAAGTCGTGACCTTGAGATGAAGTTCAATGGCAGCTTTACTTGAATAAATGTTTTTCCAAACAATTTTCAGGCTTTGTCTTGGTTCCAGCAGGCTCTAGCATAAACTAGCAGGCAAACTCAACTCTGCTTTATCTTTTTCTCTCTGCTGTACTGAAAAGCTGACTGAATAACTTGGCTTCTTCTTGATGCTACACTTCACTCTGTAGTCGGACATGTTCAGTCAAGGAACTTTTCTCCTGGCTCCTGAGGCTTTAGTTTTCCGCCTCTATGACCAGCAGAGCTTAAGGTGCTGTGGCTCGTCATGGGCACGTCAGGCAGTGACGTGTCCCTGCACTCCTTTTCCCTGTCTAGAGGAGCCTAAAACAAACTGGAAACTTCTGCCCCACCCTTCCGGTAGGAAGCAGGACTGGCCCACTTCAGCCCAAAGGGGGGAGAATGGAATGGTAAGTTCTATTCTTTCTAACTATAGCTCTGCCATATTTGCTGCCCCCTGCTTGTGAATCAGGCACATTACATGTAATAAACAGTTGCATAACAAGATTAGGAATGCACATTGTGGAGAAGACCTGGAACAAAATACATAAGATGAAATACAGGTTAGCCCATTAGAGATAGTAGCAGGGTACAGGAGTGGTAACACCACTCTGGGGTGTTACAAACATTTTTAATAAGGTATTTATTTTTCAAAACATGAAGATTATTCAAACTATAAAGAAAGAGATACAATTTTCCAATCTAGCTTCTGTATCTATTCCACGGTTTTTAAGATCTCTGCTTGTCGTCGTTCTGCAGGAACATTCATTATTTTACTTCCATTGGATAAAAATGTGTCCTGTTCATGTCTTGATCACACTGGTACTGTAAATAGCCGTGTATCTGCGTGTCCTCTACCAGGACAAATATTTATCGGTCGGTAATATGCAATGAAGGATCCCACCAAATGACGGCAGATATTTCAATTTTTTTTGCAAATTTGCTTAATATTTGTTGGAGAGTACTTATAGTTTGTGCTTTGACTTAAAGGGGTTGTCTCCCGAAAAATATTCTAAGGTTTTCAAACCAGCACCTGGATCGAAATAGTTTTGTAGTCACATGTACTGTAATAAAAAAATTTGCAAAGCCACTGAGTAATTCAATAAAATGTATCTGTATGGCGCCACCTGCTGTATGTTTTTTCCCTTATTTCTTTGTCCGGCTCACTGACATGGCCACACATGCTCAGTTTCATCCTTCAATTGAGGTGTGATGCAGCAGAAAAGACACTCCCCTTGAGATGTCACCTTGATATAAATCTAGCACAGCAATAAATGGGGATATTTCCATGTAAGGTACAGGGCGGGTTCTAGCTTTGTTAGAAAGAGATTGTCATGTACTATATGGTGTCTGATTTTTATTTTTAACATTAGTCATGGGAGAACCCCTTTAAGTTGTGACATAAGACTAAAGTAGCTTATTACATGGGCCGGGGATCGGGACGCATATTGGGAGCAAACATTCCTATGAACACTTGTCTTTGATAATTGGTCCATGTAAATTTGCTGCTAATCACCTGAATTGTAATAGCAACCATACAGAGGAGATGACTGCGGCATGTATATACGGCTCCTATGAGCAGACAAACAAATGGTTCATTCCCAGTCATGTGTGTGTCTTGTAGTACATTCTCTTCCTCTTGCTCATACAATAAAGAATTTATTGTATGAATTTAAGTATTTTTTTTTTTCTGTTTTAGACTTAGCAACGTAGATGCTTGGAACATAGTCCGACTGTTGGTCTCCGATATTGGCATGTTATTTTCTGGATATTTTATACGAAGGGCCTGTAAAAAACTAGTAAGATCAGGAGCTCCCAAAATCAGTGTTCGCGTGAGCAGTGAGGAGGAAGAAGAAGATGAGGTGAGCCCATCATTTTTTGGTGTTATTTGTCATGGAAGGGTCATCTTTGCAGTTATCTCTCCCACACACACACATTGGTGGAGATGTACTAAGAGGATTCCAACTTAATTTTACCAAAAAACTAGCATATATGCACCACATTTATTTTGTGATTTTAGACACGTTTTGTGCTTAACTTTGCAAGGGGGTGTGACTTAATCGGAAAGGGCTTAGGTTAAAGAAATACTGTACTTTCACACAATTTAATAAAAAATGTTGTATCCACCCAAATAAAATTATCATATCATATATGGAGATGTCCTTGCGGTTCGCCTGGCGGTCATTTCATGGCAAACTTTGCGCATTCGCGATTCGCCGAACATGCAAACATAGGGCGATGATCGCATGCCTCATATTCTTTTGCATTGAGCTGAACTTTGACCGATGACACATCCATCAGGTGGGAAAGGACAGCAAATTGAGACATTTCAACCCTATAACAGAACCCGATCTGGCAGTTATTTTACATTCTGTGTTTTGCCAGTGTAGGGAGAGGTTGCTTTGTGGAGCAGGGACAGACTGTTAGGGACACCAAATGATAGCTAATAGGGCCACAAAAGTCCTTTTAAGGACTGGCATAGGTGTGCTATCGATAGGTGTGATATAGAGGGGTGTGATATACTTATAATATACTTTCTAACATAGAAAGTATATTATAGTGCATTTGTATTGTGCAGCAGTTGTGTGCGGTTCTGCTGCGATACCGCAGGTATATAGAGGGACAAGCGCTATTGGAACAACTATTTGCAACGCTGTGATATACCTGTTGCCCCCCAAAGAAACTGATTGAGGGGTGCAATATACCTGCTTTGACAAAATACTGATTAAGGGGTTCTATATACCTGCTTCCACAAAATACAAATTGAGGGGTGCGATATACCTGCTTCCACAAAATACTGATTGAGGGTTTCTATATACCTGCTTCCACAAAATACTGATTGAGAGGTTCTATATATCTGCTTCCACAAAATATTGATTAAGGGGTTCTTGTACCTGCTTCCACAAAATACTGATTAAAGAGATTGATATACCTGCTTCTAACAGATATTGATTGAGGCCTTCGATACACCTGCTTCCACAAAATACTGATTAAGGGGATTGATATACCTGCTTCCACAAAATATTGATTGAGGCCTGCAATATACCTGCTTCAGCAAAATACTGATTAAGGGGTTTGATATACCTGCTTCCACCAAATACTGATTAAGGGATTTGATATACCTGCTTCCACAAAATACAGATTGAGAAGTGTGATATACCTGTTTCCACCAAATATTGATTAGAGGGTTCTATATACCTGCTTCGATAAAATACTGATTGAGGGGTGCGATATACCTGCTTCCACAAAATATTGATTAAGGGGTTTTATATACCTGCTTCCACAAAATACTGATTAATGGGGTGCGATATACCTGCTTCCACCAAATATTGATTGAGGCCTGCGATACACCTGCTTCCACAAAATACTGATTGAGGGGTGCGATATACCTGCATCCAGCAAATATTGATTAAGGGGTTCTATATACCTGTTTCCACAAAATACTAATTGAGTGGTGCGATATACCTGCTTCCACAAAATATTGATTAAGGGGATTGATATACCTGCTTCCACCAAATATTGATTGAGGCCTGCGATACACCTGCTTCCACAATATACTGATTAAGGGGATTGATATACCTGCGTCCACCAAATATTGATTGAGGCCTGCGATATACCTGCTTCAGCAAAATACTGATCGAGGGGTGGGATATACATGCTTACACAAAATATTGACTAAGGGGTTCTATATACCTGTTTCCATAAAATACTGATTGAGGGGTGCAATATACCTGCTTCCACAAAATACTGATTAAAGGGTTTGATATACCTGCTTCCACAAAATACAGACTCAGGGGTGTGATATACCTGCTTCCACCAAATATTGATTAAGAGTTTCAATATACCTGCTTCCACAAACTATTGATTAAGGGGCATGATATATTTGCTTCCACAAAATACTGATTGAGGGATTCTGTATACCTGCTTCCACAAAATACTGATTGAGGGGTTTTATATACCTGCTTCCACAAAATACTGATTGAGGGGTTCTCTATACCTGCTTCCACAAAATACTGATTAAGGGGTTCTATATATCTGCTTTCCCAAAATACTGATTAAGGGGATTGATATACCTGCTTCCAACAAATATTGATTGAGGCCTGCGATACACCTGCTTCCACAAAATACTAAATAAGGGAATTGATATACCTTCTTCCACCAAATACTGATTGACGTCTGCGATACACCTGTTTCCACAAAATACTGATTGAGGGCTGCAAAATTCCTGCTTCCACAAAATATTGATTAAGGGGTTTGATATACCTGCTTCCACAAAATACAGATTGAGGGGTGCGATATACCTGCTTCCACCAAATACTGATTAAGAGGTTCTATATACCTGCTTCCACAAAATACTGATTGAGGGGTGTGATATATCTGCTTCCACAAAATATTTATTAAGAGGTTCTATATACCTGCTTCCACAAAATACTGATTGAGGGGTGCAATATACCTGCTTCCACCAAATATTGATTGAGGCCTGCGATACACCTGCTTCCACAAAATACTGATTAAGGGGATTGATATACCTGCTTTCACAAAATATTGATTGAGGCCTGCAATATACCTGGCCACTGCGTTTTAAGGATACTCCTTTATCACACGCCTGATACTCATCTGCAATCTGCACATCTGGAGGCGGTAAGACTGTATCTTACTAATTTTGTGATCTGTCCTCAAGCAACTAGACTGGATCTGAGGGTATGACAAGATAATAGTAGGGTGTGTTGATAGCGGTTCAGTCTTTCAATGTTTTTGGTGTTGTTTTTAACCTTATTGATCTATTATTTTATGGCATATCTAGTAAAAGTTATATTTTAGAATATGAGAATACCCTGTCCCCAGAGAAATTTTTTAAATGTTGATTGATAACCATTTTATGAGGTATTACAAATTTTTGGTACATTTTGGATTTTTTTTAAATAAAGGTGAAATATATTGAAATATAGATTTACCACTGTCATGAAGTAAAATGTGTCAAGCGAAAACATTCTCAGAATGGCTTGGATAAGTAAAAGCGTTCCAAAGTTATTACCACATAAATTGACACATGTCAAATGTGCAAAAATTGGCCTGGATACTGAAAGGGTTAAAAAGAACCTGTCATCAGAACAGGCACATTAAGCTATTCAAATCTTCACACTGGTCACACTGCCAAGGTTCAGAAACAGTTTTTCTTCAGTTGCCTAATAAGAGTCACTGGGGCGTGGAGTCACTAGCGGAGTCACTAGGGGGTGGGGTCACTAGCAGAGCCACTGGGGCATGGAGTCACTAGCGGAGTCACTGGGGCATGGAGTCACTAACGGAGTCACTGGGGCGTGGAGTCACTAAAGGAGTCACTGGGAGATTGAGTCACTAGCGGAGTCACTGGGGGTGGTGTCACTATCAGAGTCACTGGGGCATGGAGTCACTAGCGGAATCACTCCGGGTGGAGTTACTAGCGGAATCACTGGGGCATAGAGTCACTAGCAGAGTCACTGTAGCGTGGAGTTACTAGCGGAGTCACTGGGGGTGGAGTTACTAGCGGAATCACTGGGGAATAGAGTCACTAGCAGAGTCACTGTGGTGTGGAGTCACTAGCAGAGTCACTGGGGCATGGAGTCACTAGTGGATTCACTGAGGTGTGGAGTTACTAGCGGAACCACTTGGGCGTGGAGTCACCAGTGGAGTCACTGGGGCGTGGATTCACTAGCGGAGTCACTAGAGTGTGGAGTCACTGGGGTGTGGAGTCACTAGTGGATTCACTGGGGCAGGTCGCAGCCTGAGACGAGTGCGTAAGTCATGCTGGCAATCCTGCCCACCTCGCTGTTAGAGCCACCCATTCTATTCTGCAAGTCAGGCCATTCTAAATCTTGCGCAGGTGGAGAAGCACTCCTTCACATGGCCAGACGCTGACATGCCAGATAGGAGGTCCGGGCTGTAAAATTCACATTCAGGGCCATAATTATAATTAAACTGAGAAAAACTACCAGATGTCATAACTGCTCTGTAATAATACAGTGTAATAATCACTATATAGTTTGCACTAGCCAAAAAACATTAAGTAAGAAGGATTCTGTTTGACACGCCATAAATGTAAGTGGTGGTGCTGTGACTCAGATGGGAGGTGAGGATGGGAGGAGTGGTAGTGGCAATGAAGGTGGTAGTAGTACTCACAGCTCAGGGTTGCTAGCTCTACACTTGCGCTCCCTAGAGCCGTGCAGTGACTAGAGGATGCACGATTTCTTCCCTTGGGGCACATCCTGGTGCTGGGGCTCCTGCCTGGTGGTAGTTGGCATGCCTTTGATGGTAAATGGTTTGGCTTGGTGGAAGACAGGAGTGCTGAGGCAGAGGCTGACAGATGGTGGAGTCAATCATGGATGCAGGTTGCAATAAATAAAGTCTTTCTTTAATAAATTAAAGATGGGAGTAGTAGTACATACAGCAGTAAAAAGCACATATATATCACAATGTAAAGCTCCATTCACACTACCATATGGCCGCCATGCCCGTGTTGCGGATCGCATACAGTGGGTCCACAAAACATGGGCACTGGCCGTGAACTCTGTATCTCAGTATGGACACATTGACTTAAATGGGTCCGCAATCCACGAGATACGGCAAAAGATAGGACATGTCCTATCTTTTGCAGAGCAGAGGCACGGACGTGGAAGCCCATGGGTCGCCATATCTTGCAGATCGTGAACCCAATGGGTCCACACTGCGATGCATAGTTCACACAGCCGGTGCCCATGTTTGCAGACCCTCAGTTTGCAGTCCGCAACACGGGCACGACGGCCATACGGTTGTGTGAGTGGGGCCTAATCCTCTCCCAATATCAGTATATAGACATGAACAATGATGGTAGTTGTAGTTCTCCCTGGCTCTCTTTTCCCCTAAAGACACTTTGAAGTCTATCAACAGAACCACAGACATGCAATTAGTTGCTTACTAACTCTTTCTGCTGTTCCTGTAGATGCCGGAGACAATAATCCTTTTTACTGCACTAAAGTCTGTTATTCCATAAATAAGCGAATACCTTACTGACTTGTCAGCACAGCCTGGATATTCTATATTCTAAGCTGTCAGATCTCCCTCCCTCAGTCCCAGAGACTAAGGTTCTCTGAACCTGGATACTGGGAGCTTTGTCTTCTCCCTTGCTCTGCTCAGACAAGGCTTCTCAACTGATTAACTAACCAGGGGGCAGGCCCAGTCCATCACCCTGGTAAGCTAAACAGTTTGCCAATATATTAACCCTCTGGTTGCTATAAAATACAATAAATCACAACAATTTTTTTTCTTCTTGTAATAATAATTTGCAGTAGTCCTTCTAGAGAACTGTAGTGGGAAGACAAGCTACAATAAGAACATTTTATTACGTTTTTATTAATGATCTGATAATCTGATTTATTTTACCTCAGGAATCTGGGACAGAAAGTGAGACGGAAGAAAGTGAGAACGAGACAGATTTTTCCACAGAAGAAGACACTGTGGATAAGGACACCAACGACACTCGAACAAAACTCATCGAGAAGGTCACAGCCTTCGTTTCTGCAATGAAGATTTTGTTTGAGGCTCTTTTTACGACAGCCGGAAAAGTGGTGGTTACTCTTCTACTTGGCCTGTCAGGTAGCTTCTCAACAATTTTTTTGTGTTGCATGATCCAGCCCCCCCCCCCCCCTCCCCCATAGCATTTAGGATGGATACACTACACATTTGCCTTGTGGATTTGCATGCAGTGTTTTACAATTTCAGTACAATTAGGATTTTAAATTGGCAAGATTTCAGTTTCCATTTCCCTTTGCAAGGCATGGGGTGGGGGGGGGGGGGGGGGTCTTATGAAGACCAGTTTTTATTTGCAATGCTCCATGGGAAAATAATATCGAAAGATGTATCTCCCAGGTAAAGAGAACCATCTCTCTAGCGTCTGACTTTTTCCCAAACCTTGGAACCTGACAAAGCAAATTATGGTTCAGCTATTTTCCCTTGGAATAGGGAGAAATCTACTTTAAAAATCCATGGAAAATCCACCTCGACTGGTCGCAACCTAACATTGAATTATCTATTATCTGATTTACTGAACGTCTATGACTGGAATTACTTTATTACTTTCTTCCCTGCCTAATAACAAAGCTGAAATCTCCTCCACTGAATATGACGCAAATGTTCCATTTTAGGTTGTGCTTCAGAAAAATGCCCTCAACCCCTAAATGACCAATGCAGACATCATTAAACATTTATAGAACATTTTATGAAAAATAATTAGTGTATGGAACCTTTTTTTTTCCCCTAAGGTTGTATTTCCCATCAGTGTAATGTTAGTTTGCATTAGGCTATAACTGTGTTGCCACCCACCCTCCAAAAAGAACTGCTGAAGTAATGGAATCATCACCAAGCCATTAAAGAACATGATTAGGTCACATCATAGTCTACTGCAATCCAGTGATAGAAAGCACATAACTGATACTAGTCTAACTAAAGAAACTCATTATCAAAGAGTAAAAATTGCATTAAAGATGCAGTCAACTGGTTTCCATTGGTGGTTTTATAACCAAGAGTCAGCATTGCCGGGTGCGGCCGAGGCCGCATCTGCAGGAAATTGCATGTTCTCCCCATGCAGGTTTTATTCAGGTGCTCCGGTTTCCCACTCCATTGCAGTAACTGCTCCCGTCTGTCTTCTGCAGGTATAATTTTACCGTCTGTGACCTCTGCCCTGTATTTTTCCATCTTCATGTTTTTGTGTTCCTGGTGGGCATGTAACCGCAGTGTTAGCCTAGTGGTTTTCAGCAGTCTCTGCGTCATGGCTGCAGTCTTTAGTGCTGGTCACTTGACGGCTGTCTATCTATATCAGCTCCCCTACTTCCAAGAAGTAATTCCACCCCAGGATTTGTTTGCTAGGTAAGATTTTAAATGATTGTTCCTTGTATTATTATTTAAAAAAATGTTTTTATGCTTTTTTTTATCTGGGGTACATGCTGCCAAATACCTTAACCCATTATTAACCAGCAGTTTTTTAATTCTTTGTCATTGTCGCATTCCAAGAGCCATAACTTTTTTTCCCCCGTCGATGCGGCTGCATGAGGTCTAAAAAAGTGGGCGTGGCGTGGGCGAGGAAGGTGACGGGTAGGCAGACCCGTCTCATTTACCATTTTCTACGTGTGGTTTAGGCATAGAAAATTGTCTAAATGTCAGACAGCTGAGAAGCTGTCTTACATTTAGAAGCGGCGGTGGGGGTTATTAAGACCGGCGTCTAAAACGCCAGTCGTAATAAATGACCCCCATGTTTTTATAGTGTTCAATATAAATTATAAATAGCATGGTAAATGTATTCGCTTGGCCAGTATAATTGTGGTGATACTCAATTTAGATGCAGCAGTTGCTATTGACCATGGCATCTAAGGATTAAATGGTCTGGATTGGAGGTTTCTCTAATCCCATCTGCTAGAGTAGGAGACTGGCTGGCACATAAAATGAGTGCCAGATTAAAATTGCAGATTAGTAAAAAACAAATATAGGTGGTCAGTAGGGGTTTGGGACCACAGTAATCTGTATATTATTTGACTTTTTAAGTGCAGCATGGTATTTCCATCTGTATTTTCATACATCATTCATGCAATGTCCAAATATCTTAATGGCGTTCGCCGGTAAGTTTAGTGAGTCATGAGCCTTTAACACAAGTATAGGATGACCAGAGCCCATCGATACCATTTCATATTATTGTTTGACATGTCCAACGGAGCATTGTAAATATAGCCCTTTTTTATTTTACATTTTTAGGCTTTTTGGGATAACAGCAATTATCAGGACCAATCAGACGGAATCATGGATGATCCATCTTCACCAAGATCTACACTGGCCAGTTTTTGCAAACCCGTTTATGCTGCTAGTTTTATATTATACCTTAGTCATGTTGGTGCAGCAATGGGCTAAACTTCCAATGGTATGTCACAAATTGCTCCCAGTGCTTTTAGTCAGGTGTGCACAACTTATTCTGGTTAGAGGGCCACACTGTCATATTGAACCAGTCCCAAGAGCTGCAATAAAACTTGAAGGAGTATTTACCATCTGAGACATTTATGGTATATTGAAAGCACATGTCATAGATACCCAAAAGGTGCTTGTTCTATTTCCAAAACTCCCAAATATTGGGTGAATGGATGATCCCTTCTTCTCTGCTTACCCTCCTGAAATGAAGAGACCATGCATGTGGCTCTCTCCACTGTAGATTGCTGAAACAACCAAGTGTTTCACTGCTCCCATAAAACTGAAATGAAGATAGTTGCATGCACGCTTGGCCTCCTGTACACCTCATCTACTCCTTTTTGGAGTTCAGGAGACCTCAGTTCTACCAATATATAGACATCCCAGAGATGACCACCATTCCTCTTCTCTCTAAAATGGATAATACATATGAGCAGCCACCAGACACAGATAAGCATGACTGTGACCATATTGTTGGGGGACACACAGAACTGCATTGCGGGCTGCATGTGGCCCCCGGGCCAACGGTTGTGCACCACTGCTCTTGGTGCTACATTGGGGAGATCTATTGTTTTTTAATTATCTGTTGAAGGAGGAATCTACGGGTGTAACAGAAAACAGCCCCAAAGATGATCACCATATGGATGAAATGCTTTGGACCTCAAATGCTGAGCAAGTGAGTATTTCCATGAATTTTCTCCAAAATTAATCTAAACACAGGATAACAGATATTTACAGCCAATGAGTCTATTGTATATGCAATAAATATATTTTAAAGGGCTAAGAAGGATATACTGTACCCAACCAATAACATGGTTGATAAAGATTCATGATTTGAAAGAACCAAGCATTACTAGTGCATTGTGATTTTTTATATTTATAGAATTTTTCTTCAATTTTATATCCGTTTATCCTGCATTAAGATTAGTTAACTTCCTGGAGGTTCTCCCCAAATCAAATAATCCCGCCCTCTCACTCTTCTTCGTCTGCTGTCTACCCCCTTTCTTTTTTCTTGTATCTGAACTGACTATACGGTCATTGTCATTGCCACAAATTTTGCATAAATCAATAATACATGACAGTATAAGACATTGATGATATAGCTTATTAGGGGAAATGCTTCTTTCTCCACTTATCAGCACCTTTTGATCTACACCTCCCTAAACTGTTCAATTACTGTGAATTCACTGCTCATCTTAGGAGACAAGATGGAGTTTCAGCTCACTAAGGAAATTATTTTATGATGCTCATAGTTTTCGATGCACAGAGGAGGGGATGAAGGAGCTCTGCTTTTCTATGTATGCAGTGGGAGCCATCATAGCAGCTAGTCTCTAACCATTGGCTCAGAGCCAACTGAGAATGATAGACAGAGCCTGCAAAGGTGTAAGCTGGTGAAAGTTATCATATTATCATACACAAGTCATGTAATGGTACAGTATTACGGCAGTTTATTCTGAAAACTCACCTGAAACAACAGGCGCACTTTATGTCACACTACAAGTAATGGAATAACATGCTACTACACTATAAAACAACATGCAATCTGAAATGTAGCCAAAGTAGTCTCTGCACACACCGGACCTATCGCCTACACTTGATTATGTTACTGAGAATTAATAACTAATTCATGCAGACATAGTTGCCATCAGTCTTGAATTTACAGAGACAGTCCCTGCAAATGTATTTTTATTTATTTTACTCACTTACGGTATATAGCGCTGACATATTTCACAGCGCTTTACAGACATTATCATTGCTTTCTGTCTCCAATGGGGCTCACAATCTAAGGTCCCTATCAGTATGTCTTTGGAGTGTGAGAGGAAACTGGAGTACCCCCGAGTAAACCCACGCAAACACATGGGGAGAACATACGAACTCCATGCAGATGTTGTCCTTGGTCGGATTGAAACCCAGGACTGCAAGGCAACAGTGCTAACCACTGAGCCACCCTGCTGCCCAGTTCAGGCTGGGCAGCATGGTCTATTTGTCCCTAATTTACCAACTGCAATGTTTGTAAGTATGTGCGGTTCAGAGGAGAGGAGTCAACTCATTGACTATAGTCACAGTGTTTCAATTAAGCAGTCACTAACTTTTCGCAAAACTTTTTATATATCATAGAAACATATCAAAAGTTGAGATCGGAGGGGTCTGAGCGCTGAGACCCCATCAATCCCTAGATTGATGTGAGAGAAATGCATGCATAGAGTGCTCTGTCTCGTGCAGCGAGGAGAGAGAGTGTGCTATGTGTGCGCCCATCTCCCCTTGTTCTAGGGATCGATGGGGGTCTCAGCACTCAGACCCCCACCGATCTAAACTTTTGATATGTCTCTATGACATATTTACGTTTTGTAAAAAGTTTGTGACCCTTTAAAGGGGTTTCTTGGGCATTTTTTTACTGATGACCTACCCCCCAATAGGTCATCAGTATCTGATTGGTGGGGGTCTGACATTTGAGAAGGCACCAGCGCTCGTAGTAGCCTCGCAGCCTTCTCTCTGCCCACCAAACACTGTGCTGTACATTGTATAGCCGCAGTGCTTGATATCGCAGCTCAGACCCATTCACCTTTATGGGACTGAGCTGTGCCTAGGCCACGTGACTGATGAACGTGACATCATATGGTCTAGGAAAAGCAGGAGAGAAGGCTGTGGCACTACTGTGAGCAACTGTGCCTTCTCAATCAGCTGATCGGCGGGGGTCCTGGAAAACTGGTGTGTATCATCAATTATACGTTTTGATTTTGCCAGATGTTAATTGCCTGTTTTTTTCCCTACCTTTTAGACTGAATATCTGATGCCTAATGGGTGGCAAGAATTGCCTCTGCTTCAGTGTGAAGTACAACAAGCACATACTGATTTCTCTCTGCCTATATACCTTGAAGATGACATAAAAATAGTGGCGTCAGGTCAGTTTGTCGCAATAAGCCCTATAGTTATGTTTCTGGTTATTATCCTGTGCTCACCCAGAAATCTCACTAGCCCATGCCCTTTGTCTGTCTGTATGCACATGCTAAATACAAACATTTTTGCAAGACAAGGTTACAGTATATGTGTTTAAAGGGGTCTTTGGGACTTAAATATCGTAGTCCTGTCTACAGGATAGTTAATCAATATCAGGCCAGTGGGTGCCCAACGCCAGCACCCCCACCGATCAGCTGTTTGAAGGGGCCTCGCTAGTAGGGTGAGTAATGTGGCTTATTTCTTGCCCTGTGATGTCATATCCATGGATCACATGGCCTTTCTACAACTCATTCCCATTCAAATGAATAGGATTGAGCTCTGAGCTGTAATATAAAGCTCTACAATGTATGCCGCTGTGCCTGGTATACTAAAAAGAGGCTGCAACCCTTGTCCTAACAGCTGATCAGCCGGGGAGTGACAGGAAGCGGACCCCCACTGATTTGACACTGCTGACTTCTCCAGAGGATAAGTCATCAATATTTAAAGGCTTTGTACACATTCGGAGGCAATTTTTTTTAAATGATTGTATGTATTTTTGGCAAAAAATATTTTTTTTCAATTGGCCTTTATTAGAAATATTGAGCTGTTCTGTCACAAAGGGTTAATGGATTTTCTAGCTGTGTGACTGGTACATTCACTTTCAAATTCTGCTGGTCATCTAATAAGTCTTATTTTTAAACTACTGAGAGGTCATAAACACTTATTTAAGCCCCATTCTTATCCGTAAGAAAAGAACTGAGCTATAATGAGTGTCTATAAGGTCAGAGAGCAGAGATAAGGAGCCCATCTGCTCCCAGTATGACGGAAAAGACAGAAAATCCAAACGGGGCTACTAGAGCATGTCAGCTCTGTACGGAAAAAAGCACACACAAAAGTGTACATAGCCTTTAAGTCCTGAAAAATCCCTTTTAAAGATCTAAAAACAGTTTACATACATTGTATTACATTTGTAGATGTTTCTATTTCTCAGGGTTTTGCTTGCTGTATTTTTAAAGAATCAATTTTGTGTTTCATGTCACTTAGAGAAGGAGGAAGCAGAGGAGATCGCTCCAGCAGAGTCAAAGCGAAGTGGAATGGCTGTCCTTGGCCAGTTTATCATGAGGCAGAGTTACGTCAGTGCCTTAATTGTCATGATGGTGAGATGGCGTTTCATGCTCAAAGTGGATTCGTATATAGTAGTGCAAGTGTAGATTAAAATGAATAAACTGGTCACAAATATTCAGTTATTTTACATTTGGTTTTTAAATAGTTATTGAATGGTCGAGATGGGAAAACCAACGTAAGCAATGGCCCAGAGTAGGCAGAGTTACAGAAATGACTGAGCGAGCGGTGTTCTGCTGTTTCTGTAACTCACTCAGCATTCAATCGAAGCTATGGAAACAGCATAACAAAGCAAACTATACTGCTTCTATAACTCCCACATGATGGAAACAGTGTAGACTGCCATGCTTGGCTGTTTGAGTAGCTTGCATTCTCTCGTGTGGGAGTTAAGGAAACAGGGGACTACCACCCCCCTCTGGCCACCCCCAGCCATAGCTTATTGTGGTTAGTTCAATCTCAACCATAGAAATACCCCTTTAAACGGAGTATGTCAGCCCACAGAATCGCTAGTTAGAGACTGGGGAGAGCAGTAAAAGTAAACTTTTTAAGGAGCTTTTCTCATCAGGAGTAGTGTGAATATGGAGCTTTATTCTGCCAGATTTTGCTTCTGTCAAGAACCCAGGGCAGCTCTTCACTGTGAAGGGTTCTCTGCATTGACCTGCTTCACAGTCCCCCCCCCCCCCCCTCTGCTCTGAGTGACAACTGTATCATCCAACAAGTAGACCACTACAGTTGTCACTCAGAGCACAGGGAGGGGTTGTGAGCAGCTCAATGCAGAGAGAAATTCACAGTGAAGCTAAGGGCACATGCTGGAGCAGAGCCTCATAGAATAACAAAAGGTTTGTAACGCTCTCCTCAGCTAGTGCTGTCCAGAGTTTAGCATGGTCAGAACTGCTGACAGACTCCCTTTAAAGTAGACGAATAGAAGAAACTCAAAAAAGACACTTTAATGTAAATTAAAAATTAAAACTTTTTTTAAATATCTTACTTCTTTTCTGACATATGGGTGCTTGAAGTAACAGGACCAAAGCCTAAGTCTGTAAATCAGAAATTCTGATGACAATGTGTTATCATGGAGACCTTGAATAAAATTTACCGAATACAACTTGCCCCCAATGACAATGAATGGGGAGAAAACGAATGAGTTTTATTCCGCTATTGAGATCCTATGACGGATCTCAATAGCGGAATTGAAAACGCAGATGTGAAAGTAGCCTTATAATTCCTATCAGGTTTGGATAGTGACATTTATATGGGTATATGTGGAGACATTAAAAGGGTTGTCTCATCTCAGGCAATGTTAGATAGGTGTGGTTCCCACCTCTGGAACCTGGTGTAATTTTTAGGATGGGGCCCCCAAAATGAAGGAGCAATCACAACCACCCTATGGAAGTTCTGAAAATAGCCAAGTGTGCTCCATTCACTATTTTTGTAACTCTCACAGAAGTGAATGGAGAGTACACTGTGCATGCATACTGCAGTCTCCTTTGCTTTGGGGGCCCGGTTCTGTAGATATGAGCAGGTCCAAGGGGTGGGACCAGCACCTATCTGACAATGGTGACAAATCCTTGCAATATGCCACCAATCTCCCTTTAATGTATGTGGTATACTAGATTCAAATAAAGTATCTTTGACAATACTGCATCTGACAGAAACCAGAACAGGTAGAGTTGTCATGAGAATCTCTCTTCAGCCATTGGGCCTACAACTTCAAACCAGCATATCTCAGCTTAGAAGTAAGATGATAAAGCCTGCTCTTCACATTTCTTATGTACACTGAAGGGCTGTTTTTGTTCTGCTCATCGTCTTTAATGAATTATCGGGAATTAGCATGTGTTCTATCTGTAATTATTGCTAGTCTACGTGTTATTTTTGGTATAAATGAGATGCATTTGTTCCCTAGGTTTGGAGCATCACACACAACAACTGGCTGACATTTGTTTTATTAATATGGTCATGCATAATTTGGATGACTCGGGACAGGCGTCGTTATGCCATGCTAAGTGCACCGTTTTTGGCTTCTTATGCCAACATTTTAGTGGTCCAGAATTTTTTTGTTGGTCTCAATATCTCCCAAGAAGAACTATTCCCTGGAATACCCACAGCTGTTCTTATTGACTTTGACTTGAAGCCTTATACTATGCCATGTGTGCATCTTGGACTAAAGGTGAGACAAACTAAATATCTTTTTACCTGTGTGTGTAAAATTACTTATTGTTAACCATGGCATTTTTCTTTTTAAGATTTTCTATGCCTTTGTCTTCTGGACATTGTTAAGGCAGAATCTAAAAGAACGTCAACAGGAAGGAGACATGGAATCACTAAAAGAGGTTCTGGTGGAGGAAAGTGGTTAGTAGATCTCTCACTAAAGTCCTTTTTTAGCTATTATACATACTGGATTAAAAATCTTTATACTGCAAGTGCCAAAAGCTGTCAGACTTCATAAAATTATCATTCATTTTTTTATTTTTTTTATTCTTGAGCTGTCTATTCTTCTCATAAAAGAATGTATTGTTGGGACCAGGCTGGCCAAAAAATAGTCTTCTAGTGGGACAGATTAAAGCAGCCCTCTGACTCAAGAAAAAATATTCATATGAACTAGGGAAACTGGTGTTCTGTTTTTCATCTTTTCAGCTGCAGATTTGCCAATTCCCATAATCCTCTCCTCACATTTAAGATGGGCAAAATACTTCTCAGACCACCTGATGCATACCGTACATTTGATAGTCAAGACAGTTTGTGCTGCCTTATGTGAGCAGTACTGGCCAATCCAAGAGCAGAGCTGAATAAGCTGGAAGGGTCTTCGACTACCAAATGTACAGTGTGCATCAGGAAGCATGAGAAGCATTGTGTCCATCTTGGATGATCTGGGAATTGGAAGATCTGCAGGTGAAGAGGCGAAAATGAGGGCACCATGTAAATGTTCTGTTCGTTCCCTAGTTAATGTGGTTTTATTTTCTTCAACTTGAGGGTCACTGTTACGCTGTGCTACTACTCTGGGCATACATAGGTGGTCCTTATGTTGTTCTGGCCATCTGGACCCATTTGCCCATCTCTGCCCACCAGCAGTGGGTCAGGCTATTGGAGAACCAAGTATCTCTACCCAGTGGTGCCGCGTGGGTTGCCAGCACCTGGGACAAGCTATGTATTGCGCCCCCCCCCCCCTCCCCACTTGTGGACACGCCCCTTTTAACAGATAATGCAGTAGTCTTTTGTAACACCACAGATAACATGATGATAATTCTAAGTACAGATGATGTAGTAGATGGGTGTAAGACCCCAGAATTCAGAACACACACAGTGTGACCTAAAGTCTGGGGCCAGGATGCAGCAGATGGGCCATATTCTCAATCCACCCCCCAACCCTACTGTGAAACAGATATGTGGATGGACATTACATACATCCCTACAAAATATACAGTAGAATACAGCACTACATACCTCTTGTATCCATTGACATCTCCTGTGATGTAGACTTTCCTCAATGTCTTCATTTGGAGATAAGATCGCCATGATACCTTCTTTCAGCCGGGTCTCGTCTTTGCAGAGTTTCACAGAAAAAATGCTTAGATTCCTCACTTTACTATCATCCTCCCCTTCTTGGTGCCTCAGCACTCATCCTGCTGCTACACCTAATACTGTGGTATAGTCAGACAGATAGTCCCCATAATAACATGCTCCCAAACTGTCCTCCATGGTAATAGCGTTCCCTACAGCAGTGTTACTCACCTCCAGTCCTCATGGCTCACCTGATCGTCATATTTTCAGGATTTTCTTAGTATTGAGCAGATGATATAATTAGTGTTAGTGCGTCAGGACTTTCCACAGGTATTGATTCTGTAGGCTATTCTGAAATCATGACTGGTTGGTGGGCCAGGAGGACTTGAGTTAAGGAACTCTACCTTACAGTATCTCCAATAGCAACCCCATTAATATGTGCTCAATAAGAATGCCTCCATAGTGCCCCTAGTAGAAATAAGGCCTCCTATAGTGATCCCAGCAGTAACAAGGCCCCTCTATAAGATACCCCAATAAGAGCCTGCAGTAGTAATAAAGCCCCCTATAGTGTCTGTAGTAGTTATAATGCGTCCAATAGTGGTACAAGTATTTATAAAGATCTGCTGACCTTGAGTTATAATGACCCTCTGTAGTATACCCTGTATTAAACTGTCCCCTGTAGTGTCACTAGATAAAAGACCCCCCGTAGTGCCCAAATGTATAATGCCCTCTATATGGATAGTATATATAATGCCTGACCCCCTCTGTATTATTAGTGTATATATATATAAATATAAAATAGCCCCCTCTGTATAATATATAATAGCCCCTCTGTAATGGGCCATTATATATATATATATATATATATATATATATATAATAATACGGAGTTGGCCATTATATATAATAATAATACAGAGGGGTAATTATATATAATAATTATACAGGGGGAGCATTATATATAATAATTATATAGGGGGTCATTATATATAATAATTATACAGAGGGGCATTATATATTATACAGAGGGGCCATTATATATAATAATTATACAGGGGGAACCATTATATATTATACAGAGGAGGCCATTATATATAATAATTATACAGGGGGAACCATTATATATTATACAGAGGGGCCACATTATCTAATATATAAAGCTGAGTGTATGTGTGTATGTCCGCTAAAGGAATCCACACCGTTGCATTTACAATCACGAAATTTGGCACACAGGTACTTCAGGTGTCCGAGAAGGTCTCAGCTCTCTAGGACGTACCGTTCCTGAGATATTTCCAAAAAATGCATTAGCCAATAGAAGCTCACAGTGACTCTTATCAGCCAATAGAAGCTCACCGGTCCTCCAGCCTCCACATACACAGTTTTACACCAGGTTTCCATAACAACCCAGCCATTTATTTTCACTGCTGTAGGTCAGTTTTAAAGTAAATCTGTCATCAGGATAATTACTATTGAAGTAAAGCCATGGCCTAATAGCACTTAGTACCTTATTTCAAGATGTGCCTTTGTTCCAGCAATAGATGTTTTTATCCTCTGAAAATCCAGTTTATTTGAAATGCAAATGAGCCAGTAAGGTGCCAAAAGGGCGTCACTCTTGCAGGAAGGAGCCCAGACACGCCCCCTGTCACAATGTGTCCACCCTCAAATGATGAACTTAATACCCTGCCCCTGGTCTGGTTAGGCCATGCCCCTCCCACTCCTTAGCTGACAGGGATTGAAAAAATGAAGTTAAAAATCTACTTCTAGGTCCCGCTAAGCCACGCCCCGATCTGGTTAGGCCACGTCCCTCCCACTCCTCAGCCGACAGGGTTTAAAAAAATGAGGTTAAAAATTAACTTCTGTCAGCTGCAGAGGTGGGAGGGAGGGTGACTTTCTCCCTGCAGCTCACGCTCAGACAGCACAGTCTGCACCGCGTCATCACAGCATCTAGTGAGACCCGGCGCAGAAAGTCACGGTGGTGTAATCGCGATCTCCTGCGCCTTTCTACTGCCTCATACGCTTTAGGCCTGGCCTGAATCTTATGAGGCAGAACAGAGGGCGTATGGCTGCCTGGCGCCCCTGCAATTTGGTGCCCCCCCCCAATGCTACGCTACTGTCTCTACCTCATGAAGGATGTGGCCTGTGCTTGCCAGCCTGTCCTCTCCTGTCTGCCAGAAGGGCATGCATGCTCTCCCCAGCTCTTCAAGGGCCAACTAGGACACACCCTAATCTTCACCAGCTAATGGCTGGTCATCCTTAGGGAATTAAGACACCTTCCCCTCTTGAAAGGTACCTGAACAAAAGGGGTTTCTAGCATGCTAGTCCCCGTAAAGGTTTTCTGTCTGTTTGTATGCCAGTGTACCAACCTCTGCCTGAATTCTGACTCTGAATCTCTGCTGCCTGACTTGACCTGTGCCTTATTACTCTTTTAAACCTTAGCTGTTCGCCTTGACCTCAGCCTGTTACTGACTAGGAGCTTTGCCTGATCTCTCGGTGCTTTGCACCAGTGTGACTACTGTGGGTCACCTGTCAACTACATTGGGACTACTCCTTGAGGTAGCAGCCTGGTGGCTCCCATGCAGCAAACTCCAAATTCCTGTATAGGGGTTAAAGGGTGAATACCAGGGGACTGCTAGGATAGGACTCTTAGGTTTAGCCCAAAGTAAAACCAATTGGTTGACATAGTGGTTCCATACCAAATAATCCTTACAGTCATCTAAAAACAATATAAAGAGGCCTAGATATAACAGGGTCCATGAATTTCTGCAGTGGGTGTACCTGACTTGATCATCACTTGCTCATAGGGTGTATGACTTTTGGGCTAATTCACATTTAACAAAGATGCATAACCTTTTCTGGTCTGAGGGCCACATATTCTACCACTCCCAAGGACCGCAATTGAGAGGTATGCCCATCTGAGACATTTATGGCTTATCCACACTATCTGCTCTCTACATGTCTGAATGGTGGGAGTACCAGAAGTGTATGAAGAGTAATTTCCTGATCCCTTGAGATGAAGTGTCTGTAAATATCGACATCATAGTTTATGGATGTTAGTGAAACAACTGAGCATTTCACAACTTCCATAAACCACAATGGAGAGAGCCACACATGCCTGGCCACCAGTCAACCTTGTCTCCCCCTTTCTGGCTTGCTGAACCTATTAGACATTTATAGTACTGTATATCCTATGGATATAGAATTAATGTTTTACATAGAAATTCCCCTTTAAAGCAGAAATCTGAGTAAAACAAAAGCACAGTGTTATGCCTAGCACCAGGCCTTATGGGGTGGCGCATGACACAGGGATTCAAAATGGAGAATACCAGTGATGGTCCAAACTAGGCATAACAGTAACAGTCTTCTCCTTTCAGACTGCTTAAAGTATCCCCCCCCCCTCCCCCCAAGTGCCAGTCTGATAGTTGGGGGCTGAACAGAATGGCATTTTGGGCCACAGGTTGGGCACCCCTGACATATAACCTATCAGTCCTAATTAATGGTAAGATGCCACTGAAAGTGAATATGCATATATTTTATGTAGCTAAAAGGTGAGCCATGTACAAACTGGCTAATATTCAACAGAAATGTGCATTGGCATCCAGAAATGAAAATTAGCAATACTTAATAAACACGTCATGATTATAGTCAATGGGCACCTTACCGTTTTTAATAATTTCAGAAATGCTATTTCATTTTTATTTTGTTCCATGCAGAAATCGAGGAGCCTCCAAACGCATTCATGGAAGTAGTTGGCTCCTTGGTGCGGGGTACACTCGTGAAGTACTGGATTTACTTTTGCGGTGCCATGTTTTTTGTCATTAGTTTTAGCGGGAAGGTTGTGGTATATAAGATCCTCTACATTGTGCTTTTCCTGTTCTGCGTTTCTCTGTACAAGGTGAGGGCAACTTTTGACTCAAATCTGAAAGCTAAGCTCTTAAGGTGGCCATACGCGTTAGTCTAAAGTTGATCCAAATGGATAATTTCAACCACAACGATCCTTAGTCTGTGGAAATTTAACAAGATTGATCATTTTAGCCAACGAATAACAGACTATCATTGTTTGACAGGAAGTTACTCTGGCGGTTAATAAGACTTAAGATCTTTTGTTCTATAATTGTTCGTGGGCGAAAATTCCTCCTTTGAAAGAATGATCCCAGAAAGATCTTTCATCCATCACCAACATGCATGGGCAGTTTGATCAACTGTAATGACCAATATGGACTAAAATGTGTATGGCCGTGTCTGTGAAACCATTGTTCACCAGACGATCGTTTGCTCAACTGATGTTAAATCGTCAACCAACTTCTGTCTAATGTGTATGGCCAGCGTAAGAAGGCAGTTTCTTAAAATTTTGAAACAAAGTAAATAAAACTGGGTTGTACAAGCAGGCGGCACCTTTGTTGAGGGTGAGCCATTTCTGAGATTTTGCAGCTCTTCCAGTTGATCACTAGGCAATCATTCATTTGGATACTGGAGATCTTGGAACCCTGTGCTATAGTAGTGAGCACCCTCAAAAGCAGAGTTGTCATTACTGCAGTTTACTAACACCCACATACAGAGTCATACAGGTAAAATATGTATTTATTTGCTCTACAATTGGACATTGATTACAAAGGTGCCATTCACAAACAACAGTACCAAGTGTAGCTGCTACGAAAAGTATGACATTGTGCAGTATAGACCAGTGTAAACAATGGAGACCTCGTAGCTCTAGTCCGAGCTCTCTAGCTGATCTAGCTAGTCTTACCCCCACAGATTTAATACCTAAGGAAAGGCTATCCATTTTCAAAAGTCTAGATAAATATATGCTAATCCACTGGCGCTGATGCTCCCTAAGTAGTGTGCTGCAGTACCGCAATGGACCTGATTGTATGTATATGATATTAGAGAATACATAACATGCAATAGTCGGGAGTAATATATGCAATTATATGCCCCTGTAACAAGGTCTACATTGGACGTACAAAAAGAGGCACCGAAGGGTCTAAATGTGGAAATAGGGTCATTTGCTTGTGATTAAATGGGAGACATGTATGCATAATGAGAAAAATAAGAGGTTGAAAGTAAGATGTGACACATGAAGAGTTAAGGCAGGCAAACTAAGGTGGTATAAAAGGGAGGTATCGTTAAGTGCCAGATTGATTCCCTAACAAAGGACAGCGCATTGTCGGAAATGCGTTGGAAGTTTGGCACTTGTAGAGATCCGTAGCTTGGATAGTGATGTCACTAGGTCGCTCCATTTGAGCGCGAGCTTTCAAACTTATCAGTACGGAGAACGCCAGCGGCCGGGGCGCACTCCTGTGAAAGAGATACCAGACCCACAATAATCCTGTCATCAAGCCTGCAATAGGAGCTGGATAAAGATCACGGAGGAAGAATCAATAGCAAGGTAAACTTGATTCAAGTATTGATACGCGATAGTGGTCTAGTTCTGGCAGGGTTAGATAGGACTAGTAGTGGAGAAGGTAATGCGCGATATCTTGTATTTTAGCGTTTTTTAGAAAAGTCTAGATAACCACTTGAATTACATTTTTGGATTGCAAGCCCTTGTAATACATTGGACTGTGTAAATTGTGCAACGCTTTTCCTGGATAATTTGCAGATTCATTATGAATTGTGGAGAAGAATCCTAAAGTATTTCTGGATCACAGTGGTTTCCTACTCTATGGTGGTTCTCATTGCTGTCTATGTCTACCAGTTCAAGACCATCTCTGGATTTTTCCTTCAGATCCTAGGAATGTCAGAGGAGGGGTGAGAAAATGGGGATCTTATATAGCATGGTAATACGGGTTGGAAACATTTTGGTCACTACTGCATATGAATAGTAATATACTTGGGAACCAATAAAAGGTGAATTTCTTGACTCTCATATGACAAAATGCCATTATGTTTGGTAAAGGATCATACCAAGGCATATATTCAGATAGAACCCTATTAAATAGCACTTTCCTGTACAAGTCATACACCTGTAAAATTGCACAATGTACAATATACAAGGCTGCATTTAAGATTGGTGACCATTGCTTCTCCCAAACTAATATTTGTGGTCAGATTGAGAGACCTGGGTTTGGAGCAGTACAGCACTGTGGAGCTGTTTGCTGGGATATTACTTCCGTCCTCCTTCCTCCTCGCTTGTATCCTTCAGCTCTACTACTTCAATGAGGACTTCCTGAAGCTAACAGATCTTAATAACATCCCAGTCAATGAGGGAGGAATTCATGACAGGTCTGTATATCAAAGGAAATTGGCTTCTGTAAAGCAAAGTCTAGAAAGATATCGAAGTGCTTTACATTGCATTACTTATGTTTCCTTGTGTACACAGCAAGAAGAAACTGGAGAGCCGTGTCCTCATTCTGGCCAACGTGTGAGTAACCAGTTATACATACAGTATGTGGCTTCATGGAAGAATGAGTGAGAGTTTTCTACCCTAACTGCCCCTTGTGGGCACTTTCACTTATATGTATACTCTTCATGATAGAAATCTCTGTCTGTGCTTTCTCTTTGCAGGATAAAAGGCAACCTTGGCAATCTAAAGACAACGTAAGGAACCATCCACCATGTTTCCACTAACTCCAAATGCAACAAAATATTTTATTTCTATGTTTCCATAGTTTTACTATTTAAAATGTTTTCCAAAGGACTGGTGATACAAAATGCCTAGAATGCAACATCATTTTATTTATTTTTATTTTCGGGCAGTTTTTCTTTCTCATTTTGGCCGTACTATGCCACTCAAAAGGAAATACAAAAATATTTTCCTTATTATATGACCTCCTAAATAGATCAGTAAACCATTGGCAATTTACCATTGGCAAGGAGAAAATGTTATCTGCTAGCTAATGCTCATGATAATAGTAGATGTAGAATTTAGGATAAAAGTATGACAGCTCTATTGTTCTTTTGATGGTCCTAATAAAGTTGCCCACAGAAGAGCAAATTGAACTGATCAGTGCAATGTGTGATGCTCCAACTGAGTCAAGACAGGAAGCAGAATAGATGGATTGACAATCATCCACCTACGTTTTATTAAAATAATATACACATGGGCTATTAAGGCCTCATGCACACGACCGTTGTGTGCATCCGTGGCCGTTGTGCCGTTTTCCATTTTTTTTCGCGGACCCATTGACTTTCAATGGGTCCGTGATAAAATCGGAAAATGCACCGTTTTGCAGCCGAGGCCGTGATCTGTGTATCCTGTCCGTCAAAAAAATATGACCTGTCCTATTTTTTTGACGGACAACGGTTCACGGACCCATTCAAGTCAATGGGTCCGTGAAAGAACACGGATGCACACAAGATTGGCATCCGTGTCCGTGATCCGTGGCCGTAGGTTGCTTTATTACAGACGGATCCGAAGATCCGTCTGCATAAAAGCTTTTTCAGATCTAAGTTTTCACTTCGTGAAAACTCATATCCGACAGTATATTCTAACACAGAAGCGTTCCCATGGTGATGGGGACGCTTCTAGTTAGAATACACTACAAACTTTGTACAAGACTGCCCCCTGCTGCCTGGCAGCACCCGATCTCTTACAGGGGGATATGATAGCACAATTAACCCCTCAGGTGCGGCACCGGAAGGGATTAATTGTACTATCATATTCCCCTGTAAGCGATCAGGGCTGCCAGGCAGCAGGGGGCAGACCCCCCCCCCCCCTCCCCAGTTTGAATATCATTGGTGGCACAGTGTGCGCCCCCCATCGGGCCCCCCTTCCTCCCTCTATTGTTAGAAATCGTTGGTGGCACAGTGTGCGCCCACCATCGCCCCCCCTCTATTGTAATAAATCGTTGGTGGCACAGTGTGCGCCCACCATCGCCCCCCCCCCTCCCTCTATTGTAATAAATCGTTGGTGGCACAGTGTGCGCCCACCATCGGCCCCCCCTCTCTCTATAGCAGTAACAACATTGGTGGCAGTGTGCGGCCTCCCATCTCCCCCCCCCCCCCCCCCCGATCATTGGTGGCAGCGTGGTTCCGATCGGAGTCCCAGTTTAATCGCTGGGGCTCCGATCGGTAACCATGGCAACCAGGACGCTACTGCAGTCCTGGTTGCCATGGTTACTTAGCAATAGTACAATAGTAGAAGATTCATAGTTACCTGCTTGCTGCTGCGATGTCTGTGTCCGGCCGGGAGCTCCACCTACTGGTAAGTGACAGGTCTGTGCGGCGCATTGCTAAAGAACTGTCACTTACCAGTAGGAGGAGCTCCCGGCCGGTCACAGACATCGCAGCAGCAAGCAGGTAAGTATGAATCTTCTACAATTGTACTATTGCTAAGTAACCATGGCAACCAGGGCTGCAGTAGCTTCCTGGTTGCCATGGTTACCGATCGGAGCCCCAGCGATTAAACTGGGACTCCGATCGGAACTACGCTGCCACCAATGATCGGGGGGGGGGGGGGAGATGGGAGGCCGCACACTGCCACCAATATTGTTACTGCTATAGAGGGAGGGGGGCCGATGGTGGGCGCACACTGTGCCACCAACGATTTATTACAATAGAGGGAGGGAAGGGGGGCGATGGTGGGCGCACACTGTGCCACCAACGATTTATTACAATAGAGGGAGGGAGGGGGGGGCCATGGTGGGCGCACACTATGCCACCAACGATTTATTACAATAGAGGGAGGGAGGGGGGGCGATGGTGGGCGCACACTGTGCCACCAACGATTTATAACAATAGAGGGAGGAAGGGGGGGCCCGATGGTGGGCGCACACTGTGCCACCAACGATATTCAAACTGGGGAGGGGGGGGGGGTCTGCCCCCTGCTGCCTGGCAGCCCTGATCTCTTACAGGGGGATATGATAGTACAATTAACCCCTTCAGGTGCGGCACCTGAGGAGTTAATTGTGCTGATCACGGCCCCCTGTAAGAGATCGGGTGCTGCCAGGCAGCAGGGGGCAGTCATGTATACAGTTTGTAGTATATTCTAACTAGAAGCGTCCCCATCACCATGGGAACGCCTCTGTGTTAGAATATACTGTCGGAAATGAGTTTCACGATGTAGCTCATATCCGACAGTATATTCTAACATAGAGGCGTTCCCATGGTGATGGGGACGCTTCAAGTTATGTTCGGGTGTCCGCCTGGCCGTGCGGAGGCAAGCGGATCCGTCCATGTAAGTCAATGGGGACGGATCCGTTTGAAGATGACACACTGTGGCTCAATTTTCAAACGGATCCGTCCCCCATTGACTTTCAATGTAAAGTCTGGACGGATCCGTCTGAGGCTACTTTCACACTTAGAAATGTGCTGCCACTGGCCCAGGAAGAGGCCCTGACTTCTTCAAACAGCTGATCGGCGAGGGTGCTGGTGGTTGGACCCCCATCTTTCAGATTTTGGTGACCTATCCTGAGGATAAGTCATCAATATTGTACTCCCAGAAAACCTCTTTAATATTTGATTTTAAAAAATTATGGTTGCATTTTTTAAACATCCTAGCATCTAATTGTCACACTTTTAAAGGGAATTGCCTGGTTTAGAAAACCCTTTATCAAATACCTGATAAGGTAATTCTGGGTTAATGAGGGGTGGGGGTATCTACTCAGGATTCTCATCTACCACTTCAGCTAGATCTGAAACATGCATCACTACTTTTTCTTCAACATGTTAGACACCTTGGCAGAAGCTACTGGACCCTATTATAAGTACGTTGGGCAATGGATCCAGCTCTGCTTAGTGGTTTCCTTTTACAATGAATGTGAACAGAGCCTTGTATATCAACCTTTGTTGTCATGAAGGCAAACGTGAAAGCGTGGTGACTGTAGATCCCCTGTGGGATGTGCACCTAGAATGATTCTTTCCACCTAAGGCATCTTGCACACAAACGTTGTGCATCCGTTCCATGCATTGGGGACCGCAATTTGGGGTCCCCAATGCACAGGCAACATCCGTGCGACGGCTGGGACGGATCAAGACCCATTCAACTTGAAAGGGTCTGTGATCCGTCTGCACCACAAAAAAATTCTATTTTCTTGCGGTGCGGAGGCACGGACAGAAACACAATGGAAGCACTCTGTAGTGCTTCCGTGGGGTTCCGATCCGTATTTCCGTTCCGCATCTCCGGGCACACAACGTTCTTGTGCAAGAGGCCTAAGAAACATAATGCAAATAAAGAGAAAACTAAAGATGCATAAATTCCATTTACACCAAACGGTGCCGACTCACGTACGTGCATATAACAATCACACGTAATAGTGATTAGTGCATGTTCTCTATAGGTTGGATGCTGACAAAAAGAAAAGTTCAAGTCAGAACACACTGGAAAACATTACTAACAGTACTGAGGATGAAGACACAACCGAGGATGATACACAGTCTCCAGGTAATACACAGAAGCTTGTGCACAAAATCTAGTTGTCTCTTTTACAGTTTACTGACCTTAAGGCAATGCTTATTCTGTTTTCTGTATGTCCCTATTTCCATTCTGCAAAAAAATAGAACATGTCCTATTATTGTTCACATTACGGACAAGGATAGGACTGTTCTATGAAGGGTCAGCTGTTCCGTTCCGCAAAATACAGAATGCACACGGATGTCATCTGTATTTTTTGCGGATCCGTTTTTTTTGCGGACCGCAAAATACATGCGGTCGTGTGCATGAGGCCTTTAATGTCCCTCTTTTTGATCTGAGGTATAGATTTGCATTATTACATTTACAATATTGATCCAGAAGGTTTTTGTCTGGTTCCTCTCTGTATATTAGAGCCCGCCTTGTATATTATTTTATCTTTTGATGTAATTTCAATTTTAGAAATTTCTATATTCAGATAATGTTTGTGCTATTGTACACTAAGAAAACTATTAAAATGTATAAATATACAGGAAAAAATGAACCATAAGTGTCCCTCTTTGACTGTCCAAAAACTTGGGAGGTATGATACTGAGTATGATCTATGCGCTATGTAACCCAAAAAGGCTATGTATGGGTAGGAAGCAGTTAACTGGCAGTTCTTACTGTTAGTTACTGGTATACTTGTCTTCCATATGCACAGATGCTGGATCTTTAGGTTGCGAATAACTAAAATATTTAGTCCATTTCCAGATAAAAACCCATGGCTGCTAGTGATCGATAAGCTAATGTCCTTGCTGCTGAATCTGCTCAATTTCATTCATGATGTCCAAGTGCTCTTGTGGAGATTACTGGAACTGCACATCATCAAGATCGTCTCCGCCATAGTCATCTGGATCACACTCCAAGAGGTATTTAAGATATTAAGTGGACCCATGTGTCATAACAGCAGTGAAAACATTACATGTGTGTATTAATGAAGAGTCGAAAATTATGCACAGGTAAAACGTCTACGTATAATATCTATATAAAATAAATCGCTTATTTTGCTGTGGATCTGTGGTGAAAACCATGATGAGTGCTCCGCAAGATCAGCATTAGTTATATAAGGATTTTGTTGTAGATTTCACCCTGTGCACTGCAAAGATGAAATATGGAATGTAATCGGCAGCATTAATGAACATGCTGCTGCACCATAGGTCAATGTATGCAGCAGACCAAGCGGCTGCCTTAGGGCGCACCCTGCGCAGAGAAGGGGAGGGCGGAAAATGAATGACCTTTTTTATCACTTACTTAACTTACTTGCGACTCTGAGTTGGGGGGGGGGGGGGGTATTGCGCCAAAATGTAGCTTCGCTTGTGTTGGCAAAAATCCTTGCACCGGCCCTGAATGTATGCTGCAGATTTTTTTTCACACTGTATGGCTGAGCCATTTTGCTGGTCCTTTAAAACTCTGCGGATTTACTGCGCGCAAATCCACTGAGGCAAATCCGCAACCTATTCATGGGGATGTGTAAAACCGTGTACCAGGGTGGGCTCCCCAGGATACAGCGAAGTCACTGAAGAGGAAGGCAACACTGACACCAGCTTTTGCAAAAACAGAAACTTTAATGAACAGTAGAATTAAACACAATGTCAAATGTAGTGATACTGTCCTGAAGTTACATATGCTCGGCTTGGACGCCGAGACCCTTGTGCTGCACAGCACGGCACCCCAAGATGGCCGACAGACATTACTTGCAATGCTTTACCTATTGCAAGCACAACTATCACTGCCTCGCTTACCTATAGAGAACGGGAATAATTGTGCGGGATGCAAGATACAGGCAGCCCGCGGTGCAGCACAAGAGCTCACAATCTTAAAGGTATATACTATAATTTTCCCTTCCCTTGTTCCCAAACGACACTGTTGCACATGTCCTTAATACTCCCAGCCAAGACGCTGGAGTAGCTGAAGTTTGCAGTGAATAGTTTTAGCATCTTTGTAACCCAGTCCTTGTAGCACAATCCTTGTAACACAATGCTTGTGACACGATCCTTGTAACCTGCTGAACACAGAATCCCTAGCTGTCTAACTAAACGCAGGCTAGATCACAATCTCAAGTTGTTGTTTTTTTTTTTGCGGTGCGTGCACGATCTGGCTTACCGACAACCCGGTTATGGTCTTTATCCGATGGTGACTTAAACCAAATTATAAGTCCTTCCATCCACCATGAGGCTCTGCAGGGTCTGTAGCTCCTCTTTTCTGGACGACATCTGGATTGCTGACAGTCATCAGTCACTTCCAACAGTGACTCCGGCCATCCCAAGTCTCACTGACGCGCGGATGCCACCCGATGCTGTCTCCCAGCCTCTGTCTCTCCAAAACATGTCTGCTCTCTTGCTTGCTGTTTCTTGCAGCAGCAGCAGCATGAGTCATCAGCTCCACCTCTTATGCATATTCAATTACTTAGCAAAACTTAAAGGATAACTGTCACATTTAGACCCTAATTTCAATTTTCATATATGTAGTTACTAATAACATGATATTCCAGAATCAGTTGCTATTAGACTGACTTACCCCATATTTAATAAGATTCAGCCCTTAGCAACCAGTCTGCATAAAACTGCAATCTCACTATTCAGTTAAGATGGCCGCCACTGCCCTCACCCTGAGGCTAATCCCGCCTGCCCTCACTAGCCAGTAACAATAGCCACCCAAAAGTTTCATAACCAGAGCCCTCTCCCCTAAAGGGTTAATCTCCTGCAGCACAAAGGGGTCCTCTTACCACATGTTGCTTTCATTTATACACTGAGCAGACGGCAGATCTCCCTTCCCTGGTCTGCGCTGCACCAACTCTGCATTCTCCAGCTCTGCTGAGTGAGGGAGCGTCTGCCAAGCACAGGGACAGGGAGAAGTGCACACAGCCCAGGCACTGTTATCAGCTGCTGGGGAGGACCTGGCTTTAATCATTTACACACAGTCCCTGGCTGTCAGTAATCTGACCTTGCACGCTGCGTCCTTCGTCCTTCAACAGATAGACGGACCATGCCTAGCAACCCTATTTTAAGCACAGGTAAAAGTAGGCAGTACTGGGAACAAAAATGTGGAATTAAGTGGTAATTCAATACACAGTGAAAAGTTGAAATAGGGCCACCAAGGAGATATTAATCACCCCAATCCAATACTCCAAAAAAAATATATATGACAGTTATCCTTTAACTGTGTGGCAGAACAGCGGCCTCTTGTGGCCAGACAGCAAAATAACAGTTCTAATGAAAAGATGTGTACAGAAACAGCATGAGCTGTTTCTCCATCTTACAGATGTACCCTAAATGTCTCAGAGATGACATTCAGGCCATATTTACATGACCGTATCTGTTTTGTGGTCCACAAATCGTGGATCCGCAAAACACGGATACTGGCCTTGTGCATCCAGCATTTTTTTGTGTGTGGGGCCACGGAATTGAAATACAGTATGGATGCAGACAGCACAGTGTGCTGTCCACAGTTTTGCAGCCCCACTGAAATGAGTGGGTCCACATCCCATCCACAAAAAACGGACCGAAAATATGGTCATTCAAATCCCCCCTAGGGCTGGGGCTACATGGTGACTTTATCCCACGACATGTCACATGGACAAAGATCACAACAACGCAATGCTACATTACGACTAGTGAATGTGAATGGACTCTTAGTTATTTTTATGATCATCTGCCCCTTTTCTCTCATTCTGTGTTTCCAGGTCTCTCTGATGAATTGCCTTTTCTACCTGCCCTGGGTGTTTGCACTGCCGTACTCACACCTGCGTCCATATGCTTCAAACATCTCCACAGTGTGGTCCTGTGTGATGGTCATCTGCAAAATGATGTATCAGTTGAAGTTTGTCAAACCACTAGAGTATTCCTCCAATTGCACTGAGGTCTGGCTCTGTCTGTTTTTGCTGACCTGTTTCAATGGCTTATACATCTTAAATAAATATAAGTATAAATAAATAAATATATATATTTGTATGTCTTTATTTCAGGGCCTGTATCGCAATGGAAGTCTCTACAGTCCAATGTCAGAAGAGTTGCTACAGAAATCTTTACTATATACCGCCCCTGTGGACCCAGCATTGTGGTGTGGAGGACTGAGAAAATGTGCAGATAACGTCCTACCCTGCCTTCAGGTAACTTCTGGTTCCATATGTTTCCAAATTCACTTTGGTTCCTGAACTGCAGTGAAATAACAGGTATATATCTTCTGTAGTCACTGAAGCGCTGAGGTACATACTGTATGGAAGATTACGGCACTGATATTTGACTACTTGTCGTCCTCTACAGAACCATCTGACTATTCTGGCACTGATGGCTATCGAGTCCACCGTGTATCGACACCAGCTCTATTATCGCGAGCACAACAAGCTGACTACCCCCATCACCGGCAGCATTTTTGATAACATCACCCGCCAGAATCTTGATGACGGTCTTGTCAACAGTCTAAAATACTTTGTCAATTATTTCTTCTATAAATTTGGACTTGAGGTTAGTTATGAGGTTAAGACCATTTAGAGGGCCTAGTTCTCCAGGTACCGGCGGCTTCATGTGTGAAGGTTTCTGCAAAGTGGAATTAGCCCCGGCAGCTATGTGGTTGCTGTGGACAATATCTACTCAGTTTTTATCATCGTTCTGCTAGATTCATTTATTTCTACTGAAAGCCAAGTTACTTTTCCAGAACACGATGTTGAAGTATACTTGTATAAAATGTATTTTTTTCCTTTTAGGTTTGTTTCGTGATTGCAGTAAATGTAATTGGCCAGCGGATGGATTTTTACGCAGCTTTGCATGCTGGCTGGCTGATGTATTTGCTTCATTTGCGTCGTAGAAAAACGATTGCAGAGGTCTGGCCAAAGTACTGCTGCTTCATAGCCAGTATTATGACTGTCCAGTATTTACTCTGCATTGGCATCCCTCCGGCATTCTGTGCAGGTAATGCAAAATTATTTTAACAATGCCATGATCCTATGTAGACTGCAGGACACTCTCTGGAGCCACCAAGAAAACTGTGGTCCATGTACACTGTGTGACCTGACATGGAATCCACATGCAGATTACCGCTAATTGCAGGGCTGAATAGGTGCTTGTACGTGACACTAGCTCAGCAATTAGCATTAATCCATATGGGGATCCCTTAGGCTGGACCGCACCATGTATGAGCACTCTAAAACATTAGGGTTCCACACAGCTGTAATATAAACTGTGGGGTACTTATTTATATTTACTTCTATAAGTAGAGGGTATCATATGATGGCAGCACTATCTGCTGTACCTTCAAGCTCAGGGACAGAGACCCTCCCTGTATACAGCTCGGTATGCTGGCAGGATCCTGTGATTTTTTATGTTGTGAGACCCTGTCTCCATCAGTCACCTAGATAAAATAGGCCCCTTCCATATGGCCGGCTTTATAGGGTCGATGGTGATTGATTATGTGATTGATACTTGCTGCTTATAAACATGTCTCCTTGTGCTTGTGCTGCCAGAGGATGTCCGAGAAATACATGCTCTTCAGCACAAATATTGAGAATTTTCTGTATGATTCAATATACAGTGTACTATAGAGTGTGTTAACACCATCTATGTTCTTATTACACCCTACTGTATAATAGTTTGTCGTACTGTCTCTGATGATGCCCTGTGTAGTTTATTAGATCCTTGTCATTAATTATTCTCTTTGTTTCTGGTACAGATTACCCATGGAGGACACTGAAACTTAAACCCAACTCAAACCTTATCAAGTGGCTGTATCTTCCTGACTTTGCCAAAAGCCCCGATCCAGGATTCCTGCTTTGTATGTGACTTAACATTGTGCTCCTATATTGTGCTCGTAATAACCATTATATAGCATTTTATATGCTTATAAATGCCCTTGTGCTAAGTTTGACCATCAGTTTAACACAGTATGTATATATATGTATATAACAAAAATTCTATAGGTAAGTGACTTTGTCAAATACATTATATATATATATATATATATATATATATACAGTACAGACCAAAAGTTTGGACACACCTTCTCATTCAAAGAGTTTTCTTTATTTTCATGACTATGAAAATTGTAGACTCACACTGAAGGCATCAAAACTATTAATTAACACATGTGGAATTATATACATAACAAAAAAGTGTGAAACAACTGAAAATATGTCATATTCTAGGTTCTTTAAAGTAGCCACCCAACCCCATTTATAAGGCAAGAAATCCCACTTATTAAACCTGACAGGGCACACCTGTGAAGTGAAAACCATTTCAGGTGACTACCCTTTTGAAGCTCATCAAGAGAATGCCAAGAGTGTGCAAAAGCAGTAATCAAAGCAAAAGGTTGCTACTTTGAAGAACATAGAATATGACATATTTTCAGTTGTTTCACACTTTTTTGTTATGTATATAATTCCACATGTGTTAATTCATAGTTTTTATGCCTTCAGTGTGAATCTACAATTTTCATAGTCATGAAAATAAAGAAAACTCTTTGAATTAGAAGGTGTGTCCAAACTTTTGGTCTGTACTGTATATGTATATATATATATATATATATATATATTGTAATGTAATAGTAATATTTATGTAATATGTGTTAAATGTCTTTTGTGGGGCATCACCTATTTAATGCAGTGACTTGCATTCTGGATGAGTTGTGTTTTTCACATTACTGTACAGTGCCTGTTATACCAGTATATGGACTATTATTTCAGAAGACTTAAAGGTAGGCAGACCATGTCATAGAGCAGCAGGAAATGCTAGCAGAATGCTTGGGTGTATAGGGAGAGGCATTACTAGTAGAAAGAGGGAGGTGCTCATGCCGCTCTACAGAGCACTAGTGAGACCTCATTTGGAGTATTGTGCTCAGTACTGGAGACCATATCTCCAGAAGGATATTGATACTTTGGAGAGAGTTCAGAGAAGAGCTACTAAACTGGTACATGGATTGCAGGATAAAACTTACCAGGAAAGATTAAAGGACCTTAACATGTATAGCTTGGAAGAAAGACGAGACAGAGGGGATATGATAGAAACTTTTAAATACATAAAGGGAATCAACAAGGTAAAAGAGGAGAGAATATTTAAAAGAAGAAAAACTGCTACAAGAGGTCATAGTTTTAAATTAGCGGGGCAAAGGTTTAAAAGTAATATCAGGAAGTATTACTTTACTGAGATAGTAGTGGATGCATGGAATAGCCTTCCTGCAGAAGTGGTAGCTGCAAATACAGTGAAGGAGTTTAAAAAGGACCTTTCACCTGAAAATGCAAGTTAAACTAAAAATATACCCTTACTTGCCGTCCCCCGGTTGTGCTTATTCAGTTCTTCATTTTGCACTCAGTGCCCCCGTTTGTCTGCGGTGCCCCCCGTAATATTTCCCACCTTCTATGCTATTGAGCCATTCGGCTCAACTGGGCGGGCCTGCAAAAGTTCTCCCGGGCGTGTCTTTTTTCTCCCTGGCACGAAGCGCATCCAATCAGCGCGCTCTGCTCTTAGCCAGGGAGAAGAAGCTCCAGTTCTCACGAGATCTGGAGCGATTTCATCCACCCTGAGCCGGCGCCATCTTGGAGTCCCGCGGCGAGCATTGGAGCAGTGTCGGAGGCGGTGGCTCAGGAAGGATGAAATCGCTCCAGTTCTCAACGAATCTCGAGAGAACTGGAGCTTCTTTTCCCTGGCTAACAGCGGAGCGCGCTGATTGGATGCGCTTCGTGCCAGGGAGAAGAAAGACACGCCCGGGAGAACCTTTGCAGGCCCGGCCAGTTGAGCCGAATGGCTCATTGGCATAGAAGGCGGGAAATATTGGGGGGGGGGGGCATCGCAGACAAACGGGGGCACTGAGTGCAAAAGGAAGAACTGAATAAGCACCACCGGGGGCCGGCAAGTAAGGGTATATCTTTAGTTTAACTTGCATTTTCAGATGAAAGGTCCTCTTTAAGCATGCATGGGATAGGCATGAGGCCATCCTTAATATAAGATAGGGCCAGGGGCTATTCATAGTATTCAGTATATTGGGCAGACTAGATGGGCCAAATGGTTCTTATCTGCCGACACATTCTATGTCTATGACTACACCTCACAGGTGAAGACCAACATATTAAACTCTGTATAGTCTGTGAACAAGTAGAAAAGGTTGGGATATATGGGCACATTCAATTTTGCATAACAATGGGCTATGAAGTTGTCCATACACCTTCATTAGCTGTCGGGATAGCTATCAGTTCCTACACATACACATGCTTGGTTTAACCGATCATGTATGTGTTTTCAATGGGGAGAGAGGAGATACCAGCTGCCAGAGACATCTCCTGGGAAAGGATTGGTATGGTATTCTCTCCCCTGATATCATCTGTCCAGAGCTCCCCATATACATTAGGTTGCTGTCTGGTCCTGCTAAATATGGCATGTTTGCCCATAATGTGTATGGGGGCCTTTAGACATGTTGTAACTATGGATTGATGCTTGACAGAAGAAAGAAAGTCATTGCACAATTATAGATTTATTTATTTTTATTACATGATATCTATGTGCAAACTGTACAATGGAGTTCAAATGTTTTAATATTAACCTGTCATTGGATGAAGTGATTATCTTCTCTTCTCCATCTTGTCCAGATGATGCCATGCTGCTGCTCCTTGCTTCTCTGCAGTGCCAGGTATTTGAGGATGAGAACTTGACTTGCGTGCGAATGCTAGCTGGTGACAACATTGAGATTAGTAAGGACCTGGATCCAGGAGATCTGAGCCAGTATAGCCCTGTACCCAACTTCCTCCACTGCAGGTGAGTTCTGGCAAGCATACGTGGCTTCTAAAAGAACAATATCTAGATAGGTTTTTACTTCTTAAATATAGTATATTATCTATTCTTATAGTGAAGGATTGTGTAATGCCAATGCTTTTACACCTTTCAAATAATTTTACTCACAGCTCAGCAATATACTTAAAAAGATGTGAATAGTTTTGTCTTTTAAGGCTTGTTCACATCATGTTTGGCCTGTATATTGGCTATGTACAGTCGTGGCCAAAAGTTTTGAGAATGACACAAATATTAGTTTTCACAAAGTTTGCTGCTAAACTGCTTTTAGATCTTTGTTTCAGTTGTTTCTGTGATGTAGTGAAATATAATTACACGCACTTCATACGTTTCAAAGTCTTTTATCGACAATTAAATGACATTTATGCAAAGAGTCAGTATTTGCAGTGTTGGCCCTTCTTTTTCAGGACCTCTGCAATTCGACTGGGCATGCTCTTAATCAACTTCTGGGCCAATTCCTGACTGATTGCAACCCATTCTTTCATAATCACTTCTTGGAGTTTGTCAGAATTAGTGGGTTTCTGTTTGTCCACCCGCCTCTTGAGGATTGACCACAAGTTCTCAATGGGATTAAGATCTGGGGAGTTTCCAGGCCATGGACCCAAAATGTCAACGTTTTGGTCCCTGAGCCACTTAGTTATCACTTTTGCCTTATGGCACGGTGCTCAATCGTGCTGGAAAATGCATTGTTCTTCACCAAACTGTTGTTGGATTGTTGGAAGAAGTTGCTGTTGGAGGGTGTTTTGGTACCATTCTTTATTCATGGCTGTGTTTTTGGGCAAAATTGTGAGTGAGCCCACTCCCTTGGATGAGAAGCAACCCCACACATGAATGGTCTCAGGATGCTTTACTGTTGGCATGACACAGGACTGATGGTAGCGCTCACCTTTTCTTCTCCGGACAAACCTTTTTCCTGATGCCCCAAACAATCGGAAAGAGGCTTCATCGGAGAATATGACTTTGCCCCAGTCCTCAGCAGTCCATTCACCAAATTTTCTGCTGAAGATCAATCTGTCCCTGATGTTTTTTTTGGAGAGAAGTGGCTTCTTTGCTGCCCTTCTTGACACCAGGCAATCTTCCAAAAGTCTTCGCCTCACTGTGCGTGCAGATGCATTCACACCTGCCTGCTGCCATTCCTGAGCAAGCTCTGTACTGGTGGCACTCCGATCCCGCAGCTGAATCCTCTTTAGGAGACGATCCTGTCGCTTGCTGGACTTTTTTGGACGCCCTGAAGCCTTCTTAACAAGAATTGAACCTCTTTCCTTGAAGTTCTTGATGATCCTATAACTTGTTGATTGAGGTGCAATCGTAGTAGCCACAATATCCTTGCCTGTGAAGCCATTTTTATGCAACGCAATGATGGCTGCACGCGTTTCTTTGCAGGTCACCATGGTTAACAATGGAAGAACAATGATTTCAAGCATCACCCTCCTTTTAACAGGTCAAGCCTGCCATTTTAACCCAATCAGCCTGACATAATGATCTCCAGCCTTGTGCTCGTCAACATTCTCACCTGAGTTAACAAGACGATTACTGAAATGATCTCAGCAGGTCCTTTAATGACAGCAATGAAATGCAGTGGAAAGGTTTTTTTGGGATTAAGTTAATTTTCATGGCAAAGAAGGGCTATGCAATTCATCTGATCACTCTTCATAACATTCTGGAATATATGCAAATTGCTATTATAAAAACTTAAGCAGCAACTTTTCCAATTTCCAATATTTATGTAATTCTCAAAACTTTTGGCCACGACTGTACACCTTTGGAGGGAATTTTTATTTGATTGCATTTTACTTATTTTGAGCTAAAAATCATTTTTTTTCAATTGATCTTTCCTAAAAATATTGATAAGGAGTCCATCAGATTAGCTAATTTGTCAGAAGAGAGAAAATTCAGACCCCTTAATTAGAGGATCTCAGCTCTGTACAGAAAAAAGGGCTCCATATTTGTAATAAAAAAATATATATTTTTAGCTCAAAATGAGTACAATGCAATAATAATAAAAACAATTGCCTCCAAAGGTGTACATAGCCTTAACGTACTGTATATGTCATGATTGAAGTATATATTAAACATATGCCTCTGACGAATGCCATAGAGTGGTTATAGGGTTCCATTGTTCCAAAAGTATTGTTTTTACTTGATACCCTTATAAAGAATGGAACAGTCTACTGCGCTTTTCTGTACTTGGTGTATGACCAGACAGAGGCAAAAAGGACGCTCTGGCTGATAACCCTTTAGACTCCCCATGGACACAGTTGGCATATACATTGGGCGCTTTTCATGCTAAACAGACACTTATAAGCTGATGTGAACATAGCTTTACTCATAATGTGGACACATTTATTATTACTTTTGTAGAACAAGGTTTAAGTGTTAGGCTACTTTTACTCTAGCGTTTTCACTTTCCACTATTGAGATCCATCATAGGATCTCAATAGCAGGGGAAAACGCTTGCGTTTTGTCCCCATTCATTGTCAATGGGGACAAAACTGAACTAAATGAACGGAATGTACCAGAATGCATTTCATTCTGTTAGGTTGCATCCCCATCGTGGACCATGGTGTGGTGCGGAGCAAGACGGTTCTGTCATGACTCACAATGTAAGTCAATGGAGATGGATCCATTTTCTCGGACACAATAGAAAACGAATCCGTCTCTCATTGACTTTGACATTGCTGAGAGTCCATCAGTGACATGGATCTTCGAAGAGTGATGCCTGAAAGGAATGTATTTTGGTGTGTACTTGTGTGTTAATGGATTGGTATCTCGTCAGCTGTAACGACGGGTGGTGGCAGTGTGTATTTGGGGAGTGAGAATTGTGTCGGGAGTGTGATTATTGTTTAATTTGCAACCTAAAGTAGAATCTGTAACTTTCTTCTTCTGCAAACTGAAAGGTCTACTAGCATGACATATTTATGGCCTATTCTTTACAGGTCCTATCTGGATATGGCTAAAGTGGTGGTATTTAGTTACCACTTCTGGTTTGTGCTATGTTTGATTTTCATCACTGGTACCACCCGCATAAATATACTGTGTATGGGTTATCTGATGGCCTGTTTCCATTTCATGCTGTTTGGTGGTAGCCTTCTCTTAAAGCCAGTCCGTCATATTCTGAAGCTTTGGGACTATCTCATTTCCTACACTGCATTTGTAATCACCATGAAAAACATTCTTTCGGTAAGTGTGGAATAACCAGGTTTCTGGGTCATCAATAGAAAATGAACAACCAAAACCGTTGATTGTTCTTTTGTTTTTTTTCCTCAGATTGGGGCATGTGCCTACCTAGATAAACTGATGAAGAATAATTGTTGGCTCATCCAGACATTTAGTATGTTTTGTACCATCAAAGGCTACGACTTGAGTAAGCTGGAGTTCTGCTACATAACAGGTATCTACTGAATGCCTCTTGAAACTTCATCATTAGGGTCTTGCCTTACAGGTATCCCATCTGATGGCACATGTGAACTGCCAGAAAATGAAGCAGGAATTGTATGGGATGCAATCTGCTTTACATTCCTTTTGATCCAGCGGCGTGTGTTCTCCAGCTATTACTTCCTCTATGTGGTGGCAGACCTGAAAGCTTCTAAACTCCTGGCTTCAAGGTATGACTTTTCTGTCACATTTCTTATATCAATTGATAAAATCTTTTTACTTTCCTTTCAAATGAAATACTATAGTGAAGGTAATTCATTGTAGACAACCCCTGCTTAGAATGAAACCACCCCACCAAAAAGCTGATTGCAGCAGGTATGGCTTCTCTGATCCCCAATGATAAGCTAAACAATAGACTGAGGATTTTATCCTTTCGTGTGTTCTATGTATAGTATCAAAAGCTGGTAAATTCAAATGGGTATGATGTTATTAGTATAAAGGGATGAAGAGATTGGCCAAGGACATAGCTGGAAAGAGAGGAGGCGGCCGTCCAGGCATGTAGTCCTGGTGCTGAGTGTCACAGGAATGCTAACACACCACTATGCATGGGCCAGAGTACTAAGAAATAGAACTCTGTCCGGATAATGAAATGTCAGCCGCTACCAGTGTAAGTTTTTCTATTTCCTCCTTTTTTTGTCAGAGGAGCTGAGCTGTTTGAAGAGAAAATTAAGAAAGTAGTGGCTGCACGTCTAGAAGAGGAAAAAAAATGTGCCCAGGCCATGAAAAAACAGTAAGTGCTAAAAATTGTATGAGGTGATCTATGTCTAACTTTAATAATAAGCCTAATGTTTCTTCTACAGTTAGAGTACATGATAAACTGCATGGCATATTGTTCTTGTGTATTTATGACTATGTAATCATTTACAATAATCAGGATTTTCCTTAAGTCTTCTAATACTGTATGGTGTATGTCCATTTCAACAATGTGTCAGTCTTTGAATGGGATGAATGCTGATCTCCTACTACTAACCCACACAGTCCAAGCAAACCCTGCAGTTACTTTTGAAAGACAGGAATATACACTACCCCCTATCATGAGTAGTGTTTTCATGTGAATTCAAAGATTCGAGAATAAATAGGATTACACAGGCTAAGTGAATACAAATATTTACTAAGTGTGATTAAATATATTAAAACAAGACAAACAAGTCACATATATAGTAAAAAAAACAATTGCACTGATCTGGGTAGGCTCCTGTTTGCTTTCTGGCAGGTGCAGTCTCATAGCCGACACTCTTATCAACTGTCCTAGCAGTGCACAGACCCATAGCCGGCACCCATTCATGGTTGAATACAAGAGAGGGAGTCTTCTGACATACTCCCTTATGGATGGTCCAATGGAAGTTTGATGCTCTTTGTTATTGCACAAAAATGTGCACTTTTTAGCCCCCCTGAGAGGATTCCCAGTCTGCAGTATGCATGTCTTGTGAGTTAATAACTCTGGAATGTGGCCTGGTGGTCATCTGACCCAGACCCATGGCTTTGTACAGTATATGTTGACTATCTATCTCTGACTCACTACATTACAAGAAATATAAATGTTAATGGAATAATTAAAGCGGAAAGAACCAACCAGTACTTAATTAAAAATACCCTTACAAAACAAGTAATCTGTGTGTGTCATATGAACCTGCAGGATGGAGCAAATTAAATCTAAACAGAAGTCAACAAGTAACGAGAAAACGAGAAAGGAGAGCGGAGGAGAGGATACGTCTGAATCATCAAAAGACAAAGGTAAAAAATAAGAAGGTCTCTAATGGACGTGTAGTTCCATTACTGAGATGTTTATTGCAGAATTATCCACTCCAATCCGCATAACCACAACTTTCTTGTGCAAATCTGGTCCGATAATCTCAGAAATGTTCTTTTTTAAAGTAAATAAGTTTTTTGGTGCATCAGGCTTCCCCTGAATCATCACTAACAGCTCTGAAATCTCAGGGCCTTTCATCAAGCAATACAGGAGGCACAGGGTGGTGTTAAGGGGGAGCAGTGGTGCACCAAACAAAGTGGCCCTGCCTATCGTGCACTGAAAGCCGTATTTGCATAAAAATAAAAAGGAGCATTTCTCAGAATCAGAGAATCAGATTTTCACACCAATATGTTTCAGGGCATCTACCCTGCATGGTGGTATGTTTACTTACAAACTGATTTTGGAGGAGGCAGACTACTTGTAAGTTTAAGTAGTACATTTATCATTATCTAATCCTTCTAACTCACTCAACATTTCTTTTTAGGCCTCATGCTCACGGTCGTTGTTGTGGTCCGCATCCGAGCCGCATTTTTTTGCGGCTCGGGTGCTGACCCATTCACTTCAATGGGGCAGCAAAAGATGCGGACAGCACTCTTGTGCTGTCTGCATCCGCTGCTCCATTCCGTGGCCCCGCAAAAAAAATATTGCGGAAGGCACACGGACGGCTTTAGTTTTTTTGCGGATCCGTGGTTTGCGGACCGCAAAAAACGGAACGGTCGTGTGCATGAGGCGTTGCACAGAATGCTCAATTTATGCTTAACCTCAAAGGGAATGTATCACTGCAAATTTTTTTCTGCCAGTTAAAATCAGATAGTGGCATATCCTTTTTTCCTAATCTGTTTTTATTTTCAAATTGTATATTTTTTTTTCTTCTGTTTCCGGAACATGACTTATGTGGGAGAGTTTTCTAGGCATGGCCTGAGCAGGGTTCAGGAGAGAGTAGTTAAGCTGTGATATCACCTACCATGAATGGTAGATCCTGCGTTATCTAAATATAGGTGATATCTGTCATTCTAATCCTGCCTCTGATGATAATGAGATAACTTCTGAAAATGATCTGTACAGACCAAGACCATTGCATCCATTAATAAGCTTAGTGGCCAGTGTGAAAACTACAAGATTTAATGTTTTAAAAAATATATATATTGTGACTTGAAAACTACCAAAATATTTTTAAAAATGTTACAAAAAATCTGATTTTAACAATAGGTAATTTTTTTGACACATTCCCCTTAGGCTACTTTCACACTTGCGTTGCTTGATTCCGGCAGGCAGTTCCGTTGCCTGAACTGACTGCCTGATCAGGCAAACTGTATGCAAACGGATGTCATTTTTTCTGACTGATCAGGCATTTTTCTGACTGATCAGGATCCTGATCAGTCAGAAAAATGCCTGATCAGTCAGAAAAATGCCTGATCAGTCAGAAAAATGCATTGCAATACCGGATCCGTTTTTCCGGTGTCATCAGGCAAAACTGATCCGTTTTTTTTTTTTTTTCATTTTTAAAGGTCTGCGCATGCGCAGACCGGAAGGACGGATCCGGCATTCCGGTATTTTGAATGCCGGATCCGGCACTAATACATTCCTATGGAAAAAAATGCCGGATCCGGCGTTCAGGCATGTCTTCAGTTTTTTTCGCCGGAGATAAAACCGTAGCATGCTACGGTTTTCTCTTTTGCCTGATCAGTCAAAACGACTGAACTGAAGACATCCTGATGCAAACTGAACGGATTACTCTCCATTCAGAATGCATGGGGATATGCCTGATCAGTTATTTTCCGGTATAGAGCCCCTGTGACGGAACTCTATGCCGGAAAAGAAAAACGCAAGTGTGAAAGTACCCTTAAATAGGTTGTTTGGGTATAAATAACAGGATCATGAAAGCTTTAACATTTTTATATATTTTATTTGCCTGCAATGTCTGTTTTGCAAGATCCAAACTCCGATCACATGACCCCGTCCACCTCTCTACACAATGCTTCTGCTGACGTCACGTCCATCACTAAGCTTTAGAGTGTTCTCTTTAGAGGTCCAGGGAGAGACTCTGAGCATGTCTCCACCAAAATTATTTGCCTGGGTCAGTGGGTGGCCACAGAATCTGACCCCCGTTCTAGCGCATGTGCAGGTGCCTACAGTCCTGCAAACCCTTTGTTATGAGAGCATGTGCCAGGACTGGGGACAGGATTCATTGCAGGTATATAAAGTATATTAAAAGATTGTGTAAAAATTGGGATTCACGACCCTAGTTTTGCCTTTAATACTAGTAAGTGAAAAATGCAGCTGATTGGTCATCAGTGATGTATGTTATATGTAAAAACTCACTTCTGTAACATGTAAATGATGGCATCACTTCAGAGGTGACTTCTCTGTGTAATTACAGATGACAGTGAAAAAAAAGACAAGGATGGGAAAAAAAAATGGTGGCAGCCCTGGGTCAGTCACACAACAAGTAAGAAACATGGATCTGCTTATTTTGAAGTGTAACGTAGGGATATTAGAATATAGATTTGCACACAGCACGTCTTGGCAATAAAATGTAAGGTGACATTAGCTCTGAATTTTTGAAATTCATCTTTCCCAGTTGCATAATACTTGTGGTAGAAACAAAGACAACAGCAACCCTCCAAGGTCATCTCCTCGGTTCCCACATCTTCCTCTTTATTCAGAGGGGAAACGCCTTTAATTTCATCAGACGCTGATTTCAAATCTTAAAGGGGTTGTCCAGCCTTTATAAGTGATAGCCTATCATCAAGATAGGCCAGCACTAGCTGATTTGCACAGCACCGCCGATCACCTGTTGGGTGTAGCTCTGTCTCCGAAACTACACAAATACATCTGTCTTGTAATTGGAGGGAACGTGTTACTACAGCGCTGCTCCCATAGAAGTCAATAGGAATAGTGCTGTACTAACTAGCTTCCTTCACTACATGGTTTACAGCGCTGTGTAGTTCCGACACCGACTTCTGGTGACAGCGCTACACCAAAACAGCTGATCAGTGGGGGTTCAGAGTGTCCCAGAATAGGTTATCACTTAGTAGAGGCAGGACAACACCTTTAACATAAAGAAGAAGTCATGCCCCTGCTGAGATTGCTGAAATAGGTTTCTGTAAACCCTCTTTCATCTCAGTTTGATCTTTTTGAACCGTCTATTTTGTGTTTGTGACTATTACATATCATTACTGGTGAGAAAACTCTACTTCTGGGGTCAGCAACCTCCAGCACTTCAGCAATTTCCAACATGTTCCATTCACTTCTTTTGGAGTTTTGAAAACAGCCGAGCAAGTATACTGGCTGAGAGTTGAAAAAATAAATAAAAAATAACAATCTGATAGGGTCAGTCCTTTTTAAATATACATTTGTATTTTTCAGTGGTTCGTAGTGGAAGTTATAGCCTATTCGATACAGACAGCGAAGATGAAGAGGAAGAAACTCGAGAAGAAAAAAGAGAAGAAGAGCCCCCTAAAAAGAAGACAGCGTTTCAGGTAAATAATTTAAGTTCCACCATTTTGTCCCAAGGTCTAATAAAAAGGAACTTGCACTGGTACATATTGCTTGGACCTGATTGCAACCTTTTTATGAAACTTTGGTAGGTTAGCCATATTCTTTCAGCATAACCATAGCTATTGCCTACACATTTGACTTCCTAGTGCAGCTCGTCTCTAATTTTGCTGAGTATAAGTATATGGCCACACACTCAGGGTTCATGATGCAGTTTTAAAAATTAAGAGTGGATCATAAAAGGAGAGAAAGTATTATGGACACGTACCACTTCTCCTTTATTTAATTAACTCTTGGTTTTGGTTTCCAGAACTGCATCTGGAAACCTGACCGTGTGTCCGTACTCTAAGCCAGGTAGTAAGCTTCCAGATTGACCAATGTATGAGAAATCCATACTAGTTTCCTTGTGAGTAGAAATAAAATGCAAAGATGTTTGCCTTTGTCTGCAGCTAGCATATGAAGCCTGGACCACAAGCTCTAAATCTGCATTGAACCTACGGAAGAACGATGAGATGACCATCCAAGAACAAATCCGCAAAGAGATGGAGAAACAGCAACCAGATGGTACATTGTGATCAACCTAATTAGTCTGTTTACTTTTTTGACGACCTTTAACCTTGGATGACTGTAATCATTTTTTTCTGTAGATTAATGAAGGTGTCCAGTACTTGTGTCACCAGCTTATTTTGACCTTTTTATCCCAGTTTCCATATTGCATAAACAATTAGTCTACATATAAAACTGTAAGTTACAACCTATATTATACTCTAGAGCTGTATTTAAAATTCCATGGCTTCAGAGCTGAAATTTCCCAACATTCCCTACTGGCTCAGTGCCTGTGCAGAACTTGTTCTGGTGCACTTTTAAAATGCAGTCTCTTTTGCACCAAACACTCACCCTCACCAGGTTCTAGTCTTTCTTACATCAGTAGTCTGATGTAAACTATTTGGGGCACATTTATTAAGACCGTCGTTTTAGAAGCCAGTCTTAATAAACCCCTAAGCTGGCGGTGGCTCCCCCGAAGTTATGAAGAGGTGCCTGCCTCTTCATAACTTCGGTGGATCTTCCTCCAGTTCTAAATATAAGACAGCTTCCAAGCTGTTGACTGTTTCCAGTACCAGCAGTTCTGGGCTATAATATAGTCTTTAACTCAGGATAAGTACTAGGCAAGTCATACAATTTATTTACAAAGTGTTTTTGGCTTTTTATATACATCATAGTAATATGTGAATTGTAAAATGGTGAAAAATCAAATACAGATTAGTGTCCTGGTTTCTTGGATTTCTACCCATCCATTTCAATTTTTTTTTTGTTTTGTTTGGCAAGTAGGAAATCAAGGGAAAACAGAGGAACCCCAAATAGATCAATCCCAGACAGAAAGTCAGGAGGATACTGCAGATGGACCAGGTAAACCCTGGTAATGGACTTATCCATTGTAGGTTTTTTAGGACCACCATTAGCTCACACTCTTTTTATGTTCCCACGTCACAGAAAATATTGTCCAGAGGATCATAAACATTGTCAAATTTTCCTGGGTCTTCATCCAAGCTCTCGCAGATGACACCATTGAAACTCTCGACTCTTTCTGTAAAAATAGCGTGGATGTTGCCACCGTCTTGAGGATAGAGCGCTGCATGTTACAGAGGAACTTGGACAGGGTAAAATGTCTAATAACACGTGCTTTTGGAAACATTTTCTATAGTTTCCTATTTAGGAGTGTAATAAACATTACAACAGACTTTTGATTTCAGGGTAAAGAAGCCTCTCAAGAAGGCATATCTGAGTACTACAAAGCCAAGCAGCTTTCAAGGACTCAAACCTTGTCCAGTGAGGAGAACGACGACCATATTAGTTGTGTAAGAGAAGAGACTGTTCAGTCCAAGAGGCTGGAGATCTGTAAGATCCTCAGTCTTGAATCACAGCAGTCTCAGGACAGTTTTGTCTCCAGGTAATCACAGTTCATGATTTATAGCGTATGGGGGGTCAGATAAGATATCAATATATGATAGTATTTTTTTGGCAGCTGTGTCACAGAAGATTTGGTTTTGTCCTGTGAAGACCCTGCTGGCCCAAAAGGCCGAAAACCCCATCGTATGCTTGCCTTTGATTCAATTTCTGTTGACAGTTTGGATTCAAGGTAAATGCTAAGTGCTTTAACATTGCATTCAACTGTATCGACATCCTCGGGGAACAGGGGACAGCCGGCAAATTCCAGGACTGTCTCGCTGGATGGTTGGGAAGTATGATTAGTGCGACTGACTTTGAGAAATTAGCACGCTTTTTTTAGTTCACTTTTTTTTTAAATTATATATGATTATTTACTGTACATATGACAGTATTTATAATTAGGCTACTTTACATACTTTAATACTGTTTTACTATTGAGTTTCCCCTAGTGGCAGCTGCAGGCAGCCATGGTTTTATAATTGAAAGGGACACTCCTGTCAGAAAGGTGCATTTTTAACGATTTTTCGCCAGTTTTTCTTTTTCATTTTGGCAGTATTATGTCAAGATTAAATACAAAAGATTTTCTTTCTGTATCAGTCAACGCAGAGACATAATACTCCTATATAGGGATCTTATTGTTTAGCTTATTACTGCTGTGAGGAAGGAATAAATTCACCCATTTTTTTAAATAAAATAAATAAACATTTACATATAGGCTGTAAATATGTGTTCATTTTGTGATGGTAGTGTCCCTTTAAAGGGGTTGTCTGAAAGTGGAAACTCATTTCCAGGTGTAAAATAAAATACAAAAAGGTTCCCCTCTCCATGGCTTCTGGTTCCCATAAACCTGAAGAGTGTGCTTTCTGACTTTGCTGTATGACAGGGATCAGCAACCTCCGGCACTCCAGTTGTTCAGGAACTACAACTCCCAGAATGCTTCATTCACTTCTGTGGGAGTTAGAACAGCCAAGCATGTTTGCATGCTGGGAGTTGTAGTTTCACAGCCTCTGGAGTGCCAAAGGTTGCTGATTCCTGCTGTATGAGAACAGAGCAGCAGCTAATACTAGTGAAGTGATCATAAAAAAAAATGGTTCGCCAAGAGTGTAAAGCTATGCCTCTGGACATTGCATATATGTTTTACCATATATTGTTTCACTTGAGCTGTAAAGTAAGCAAAATACTAGTTACAAAGCAATATTTCTTCTTTTTTTTTTTTCTCCTGTGCAAAATTTCCTTTTAAATTTCTCCTCCATTAGTCACATCCTACAGGAAGATGTCAGATTGGAGCTGGGTCATGAAGATGAGGACTATGAAGGGGATGCAGAAATGACAGAAACCAGAACAGATCTCCCACCATCATATAGCACAGTTATTTTAAAGGGAGACCAGCAGGCCCTGGAAGCTGAAGAAACAACCCAAGGACTAGATGACAGCAGCCGGTCATTGGTGGACGTTCCACAGTTATTAACTGCTAGTGAACTGCTACTGAACAAGTAAGAAGGACAAAGCTCAATGAAGATAACGTCAGAAGTTACGTTTACAAGCTGTATTTCATCTATGTTGAAATAATGGCATTGTCACAAGCCTATGTAAATATTTTGAGAGTACCAGCAACGTAATACATTGAATCTACTTGCTAAGTGTGCACATAGGGGTAAATAATTTGATCATTTAATCAAGTATACACATTAAAGCATAATACATAAGGAAGGCAAAAACCCCTATAAGGCCTCTTTCACACGTCAGTGAATGAAGGACTTTATTGTGTGTATTCTCCCACCAGTGGTTTTCCATGGACAGTGAGTTTGTGGTGACACCACTGAAGCATGGCCTATTTTTGTCTGTGATTATGGATCCCTCACGCCATCTGTTTGGTCCATGATTTTCACTGATTGTTGCTAGGAGATGCTCTGAAAATTCATTTTCAGCCTAGCAGTGTTCTTTGAATACGGATGACACACAGAGAGCATAAAACAGACACACAGACCAAACACAAATTCTTCACGGACATCGTCACGGATGAACCACTGCCCACATTTGTCATGGATGTCATCATGGATGTGTGAAAGAGGCCTAAGGTGGTGGGCAAGTACCCCACATAAAAAATATATATATACACCGGTATATATTTATTTCCATTTCTGACCCAAAATATGATGATAATTGGAATACATCTGCAGCAAGTCTGGAACGCGACGAGAATGGTTGTGATAGAGGTTCTCCTCCAATGATGAAGGCAGTAGTACTCACAATGGCAGTCTTCATTCTGGAACTCACTGGGCTGAGAAGTGAAGGGAGGGGTGCACCCTTTCTTCCCATCAGCACACATCTTGATTTGAGGTCTTCTACCTGGTGTTAGGTGGGGTGCCCTTGGTGTCATTTTGTTTAGAGGTGCAAGAAAGGGCCCCCTTGGAGGACAAGGCAATACAAGTGGCAGTGCAGATGACGGTGCAGTACAATGATGAGGTCAGTTCTTGATGAAAACAAGTCAACTCTATTTTACTGAAGCAACTTGACAGGGGTACACGGGGATTCTTTCAAAATTAGGCACAGTCTTTGCAGGTTGCATAGTCAGTTTACCCAAGGTTGTATATAGGGAGGAGTATACAGTATAACAGTGAGTATTTTTCCCTTTTTCAGTTAATCTGTACAACCTCTCCAATCTGGCCAAAGGAGTGTAAATACTCTCTCTTTCTATTTCCTTCTGTTTAATCAGTATTTCTACAATACGCAGCTGCAGTTTATAGTCCTTTAACAGATGGAAAATCTGTCTCATAGTATAGTAGAGAGTCTAAAGCTTCTAACCCCAACCAAGATGCAGTGAAGTCCACAGCCAACATGCATTACCTTCACTGACTTTTATTTTCCAAGCACTGTCCCAACCTGACTGACCCCATTATAATCAATGGGCGCTGTTTATCTTGGTTATTACTGTCAGTTTCAGTGTTCTGCTCCTATAACTGAGCAGAACAACGGAGAGTTCTATCCTGTTATGAACCCAGCTCAACCCGTGATATTATTACTTTCAAGAAGTGCATCCAGACCACTCTTGGACTTGCACAATGAATCAACCATCACAGCCTCCTCTGGCAAAGAGTTCCATAGTCTAACTGCTATTAAAGTAGAGAATTCCTGTCTATGTTGATGGTAAAACCTCCTCTAGATGCCCTCTTGCCATGGTTATAGGCCTAGGTGTAAAAGGATAATTAGAAAAAGACCTCTTAATTATATATTAGATTATTTATGCACCAACAAATGTTTGGTTTTTTACCCAAAATCATGTTCTTTCAACTCTCTTCTGTCCCCCAGGATGTTTTATGATGAAGAGCTGGAGGAGTCAGACAGGTTCTATCAGAGTCTCCCGCGCCCCCTGCGCCTCGTCTTTGCTCTCTATAATACCATTGTATCAAAGTCTGAAATGCTTTGCTATTTTGTCATCATTCTTAATCACATGATATCTGCATCAATTTTGTCCTTGATTCTACCTATTCTCATTTTCCTATGGGCAATGTTATCAGTACCTAGACCCACAAAACGCTTTTGGATGACGGCCATCATCTATACTGAGGTATGAGGTCCGGCAATTTCCTAGATGTGACCAGTATATTATTCCTGTCCTTAGAAGTCAGGAAATGCAAGGTTACTTATATGACTTGTATTAGTTTAATGTCTATGTAGATATTACTGGCATCTGCTAAGCCTAACATCTCTCAGATTAAAGGGGTTGTCTGGGCTCAGAAAAAAATAAGGTCCTACAACTACTACATCATGTTTTTAGTTAGTACAGCAAATATGCTAGCTAGCAAGTAGCTACGTAGTGGTATCTATTCATTGTGTGCACCTTTGTTGTGTTTGTCGTCTATGGCTTCAGTGATATGCTGAAAGCTACATTTCCCAGCATGCCCCAACTCCTCATCATCTCATTGCATCGTTTGTAGCCCATCAAGGCCACCTCCCTCAATTTTACTCCCTGTGTTGGCCAGCCTGGCCTCCAGCCCTCTACTTCCCTCTAGTCTACATTGTTGTCTGCCTCACCAGGTCCTCCTCCTAAGACTATCCCTCCACCATGTACAGCACGTGGTTGCTCGTGTACCGTACTTAGCGGGACTAAGTTCATGCTCATTGAGCTTGCGTCAGAGCCTCTGTGGCACAAGCACAGTAACTCTAAAACTTATGAATGCCACATGATTCATGACATGATGGACATTGGGGACATTTTTTTTATTGAGCTTCTTCACTTGACCCATATGAATTTCAGGAGAATCACAGTATCAATTATAAAATGTAATTTAACCCGAAAAGGGTTCTAAACATAAGATGTTTATGTCTGTTTTCTATGATTACTTTATGACTGCCTCTTCTTTTGCTCTCCTGCACGTCTCATTAGATTACAGTTGTCATCAAGTATTCTTTCCAGTTTGGCTTTTTCCCATGGACATCTACAGTGTACCGTAGCATGAATGCAGATAAACCATTCCGTCTCCCCAACATAATTGGCATTGAAAAGAAAGACGGCTATGTACACTTTGACCTCGTACAGCTTCTCGCCCTATTTTTGCATCGGTCTATCCTAAAAGTAGGTTAAAATATATACATGTGTTACCCATACATCACATTGTAATGCAGCTGTAGGCAATACTGGACTCTCTTTATGTTCCTGAGCTATAAATTACAAATTGTTCTGACTACCCAACCTGGAAAGCGAAGGATGGTTCATCATACAATATGAGGTTGTGTGGGTGTGGCAGATCTGTAGTAATGATAATTCTTGTGTGTAGTGCCACGGTTTATGGGACAACAAGGAGGTCTGTCTACCAGAGTCCAAACAGAAGAAGAAGAAGACAAAGAGGCAAAAAAAACGAGGGAGTAAAGGAGAAGATGATACGAACTCTGGGCTGGTTCCATGGCATCTATTTAAACACCAGAATGCTTCAAAGAATGTTTTCAGAAAGAGGAGAACCTCACAAAAACCAGCGGTTGAAGGTACTACAGCATTAATTGGTAGTTTTTTCAAGGGATACCCTAGTGTATGTATGTTTGTGTGTGTGTAAAGCCCTTCCATCTCCCATAAAATTTTTGCTAATGTATAGATTAGCAAGAAGTAAGGGGGACATATGATTTAAAATACTAATCTTGCAGAAATGTATTTTTTAGTTAGGTTCAGTCGCATCTGGAGGACTGAATGGGTTAAATGCGAAGAGGTAAAATGTGCATAATGTTAGAAAAGTCACTAATGGCGTTTTTTCACAGACCGATTGTTGGGCAGATTATCGGGGTGGACATTCCTATGAAAACTCATTCCCAATAATCTACCAATCAAAAGGTGCAGCCGATCACCCAATGAACGAGCAAAATGCTCTTTCATCGGGTAAAACTGTTATTTGTTCAGGCAAGTACCGTAAATTTCTGGGCAGCAGATTGTAAAGCAATGTAGCTGTATGAGGTTGATCGCTCGTTCTCATACTGTGGGGGTGATTTCTGCATGTAAATGCAGCACTTCACCTCCATTGAACGAGCGCTTTCTTCCCGATAATCAGCTGCTCTTTGGAGCATGTAAACCTACCTCAACTGTTCCAGCTCAATAAAAATGAGTGGTGGTGAGCACAGAGGGGCTAAAAATATAAAAGAATGGATCCTCACTCTTAGGGAGCCCTCACCAATGCTCTGGTCTCCACTTTCTGCCTGAAACTATGGAAATGCCAAAAAAGGACCCCTCAGGGAATCACCAGTATGGCCAGTGATTAGCTGAGTGGGCCTTTCTGGTATAGTGGAAGTGGAGATCAGTAGCATTGGAATGGCAGCAGCTGGGGATCGTGGGGGCTACAATATGTTTTAAAGCCCCTCTAAGACCACTGACAATTTGTTCTGCGCTGGAAACCCCCTTACAAGGCAAGCTGTTTGTTCACATTTTTTTCACTTCTTAGGTACGCCTCAGAAGAAAGACAACAAGAGGAAGTGGAATTGTTTAAGACGTAACCCAAAAAAGAAACGTCAGTCAATAAAGGAAAGGCTAAAGCAGCAGTGGCTCAAGCTGAAGAAAGTGGCAGTGAAAATGTAACATTTTATAATTGTATATATAGAAATAGAGAAGTAAAGGCATCCATGCCTAAGTGATTCCAGGATCTTATGTAGCGCTCTCTCCAGTCTTGTGATGGCCTGCTTGTCTTTTCACAGAGCTCTGCAGATCTACTTGCCAATCAGACAGTTCTTCTATGACATTATACACCCAGAGTATAGCCCAGTGTGTGACGTCTACGCTATTATGTTCCTGGTTGATGTTATTAATTTTATCATTGTCATCTTTGGATACTGGGCATTTGGGGTAGGTATTGTTTAGCAAGATGAGTTTTCTTATACAAAAAGATAAGATTAGCTTAAACGCAAAAACTGAAAGCCAGAAATTTTCATCTGCAGAAACATTCTGCTGCAGCAGACATCACAGAATCTCTGTCCGAGGATCAGGTACCGGAGGCTTTTCTGGTTATGCTTCTACTACAGTTTGGCACCATGATTGTTGACAGAGCCATCTACTTGAGAAAGACCATGTTTGGAAAGTGTGTCTTCCAGGTTGTCCTCGTGTTTGGAATTCATTTCTGGATGTTTTTTATCCTTCCTGGAGTTACTGAAAGGTATAGCAGTAAAACAAGAAAAAATCCTCCATATTCTATAATACAAATAGGTTGCATATGGTACACAAATACCGGGAGGTGGTGACTGGTCACCCTTAATTAAAATTTTATTAACCTTTCTTTAACATAAGATTTTGATCATTCAGAATGCGATCTTCAAATCCCAACAATTTTCAGTGCATCAAACACAACAATCCACCAAAGCCCAGTTTTCAGCTGGTGGAACAGTCGTAAAGGAACGCTGAATGTAAAGTCATCTACTATTATCAATGTATAGAAATGGCTCTGGAGGTTCTCAGAATTAGATACAAGACAAAAAAATAGTGATCACGAGGGAAGGGATTTTCATGGTGTTCCTGTCACTTATGCCATTGAAGAACACTCTGTCTCCTTTGCCTAATTTGTCTTCTTCTAGGCGCCTGTAGATGCCATTTCACTGCACAGTAAAGAGATAAGAGAGATGTCCAGTGAAACCAGATGATGGACAAACAATCTTTCATCTATGAATTAAAGATCAAATGAAAATTTCAAACAGGAGCCTTCTTTTCAGATGATAATGTTGTGTCATCGGTTGTCTAAAATGATCGTTTGTTAAATTTCACCTGACGAAAGTTTTGGTTGAATTCGTCAAAAATTGTCTGTTTTGATTAACTGCACATGACCATCCTTAGTGTCCCTTTAAGCCTATGATTGATTTTAGGGTCTGCTTTATTTAACACATTCTTATTCTCCACTATTGTCTGTTTTGCAGGAGGTTTAACACAAATCAGGTGGCGCAGCTATGGTACTTTGTGAAATGTCTGTACTTTGGTCTGTCAGCTTACCAGATCAAGTGTGGCTATCCCAACAGAGTCCTAGGAAACTTTCTAACGAAGAGCTACAACTGTATCAACCTCTTCCTATTCCAGGGGTGCGAGGCACAAGCTTATAAGTTACATTTATAGTTTTAGACTTGGCCGATTTACGTGTTTCTTTTGATGTTTTAATGTCAAGAATATCAGGATGTTCCTTTTTTACTCTTCTCCCATAGTTTTCGCATGGTACCTTTTCTGACTGAGATGAGGGCTGTCATGGATTGGATCTGGACAGACACCACACTTAGTTTGTCAAGCTGGATATGTGTGGAGGACATCTATGCTAACATTTTCATTATGAAGTGCTGGCGGGAGTCTGAGAAGGTAAACATTTTGTGTGCATCTGCCCTTTTCATACCAGGTTCAGTGTGCTTCTAGGACCAGATGTTTTCCAAAAGGTTGTCCTTTTTGCATAGCTCTTTTCCAGCTGTATTAGAAATCGCAGTTGAGCGTATTTACAACATGAATGGGTTTTACTAGGAAACATACCACATTGTATATTATTTATTTTCTTTACGCTATAGTGTAGGCTCCAAGCCTGCTGCCAGCATTTCCCAGCAGAGAGGCGTAGCCTGCTGGTGAATGTCAGTATTCCCCGGCCGGGAGCTCCTCCTACTGGTAAGTGACAGGTCTGTGCAGCGCATTGCTGTCACTTACCAGTTGGAGGAGCTCCCGGCCGGACGCAGACATCGCAGCAGCCAGCAGCCAGGTAAGTATGAAAATCTTCCACTCCGCTGCCACCGATGATGATTACAATAGAGGGAGGGAGGGGGGGGGGGGGGTTGGGGGGGCGCGCGCACACTGGCCCCAATGTATTAAAACAATAGAGGGAGGGAGGGGGGGTTGGGGGGGCGCGCGCACACTGGCCCCAATGTATTAAAACAATAGAGGGAAGGAGGGAGGGGGGTGCGCACACTGGCCACCAACGAGTTAACAACAGGGGGGGGGGGGGGGGGCCGCACAATGATATTCAAACTGGGGAGGGGGGGGTCTGCCCCCTGCTGCCTGGCAGCCCTGATCTCTTACAGGGGGATATGATGGGGTTAATTGTACTATCATATCCCCCTGTAAGAGATCGGGTGCTGCCAGGCAGCAGGGGGCAGTCTTGTACAAAGTTTGCAGTGTATTCTAACTAGAAGCGTCCCCATCACCATGGGAACGCTTCTGTGTTAGAATATACTGTCGGAAATGAGTTTTCACGAAGTGAAAACTTAGATCAGAAAAAGCTTTTATGCAGACGGATCTTCAGATCCGTCTGTATGAAAGCAACCTACGGCCACGGATCACGGACACGGATGCCAATCTTGTGTGCATCCGTGTTCTTTCACGGACCCATTGACTTGAATGGGCCCGTGAACCGTTGGCCGTGAAAAAAATAGGACAGGTCATATTTTTTTCACGGCCAGGAAACACGGCTCACGGATGCGGCTGCCAAACGGTGCATTTTCCGATTTTTCCACGGACCCATTGAAAGTCAATGGGTCCGCGGAAAAAAACGGAAAACGGCACAACGGCCACGGATGCACACAACGGTCGTGTGCAGGAGGCCTACACTGACATTAAAATGCACTGTGCTATAGGAATAGTGCATTGTATTTTAATATCATCTATTATAGTCCCCTTGTGGACTATTAAATAGTTAAAAAGAGTAAAAAATAATAATAATTCCAATAAAAAATAAGCTTTTTTTCTATTGAAAAAACTTTTGAGAGGAAAAAATTGCACAAAAATGGTATCGCAGCATCCATAATAACCCACAGTACAAAAATATAATGTAAATTATACCGTACGGTGAACGCTGTAAAAAAAGTTCCAGAATTGCTGCTTTTTGCTTAGTCTCCATACAAAAATGTTATAAAAAAAGTGATCAAAAAGTGTTATGTGCCTCAATGAGAACTACAAGTCATTCTGCAAAAATCAAGGCCTCACATGGCTCCATAGAAGAAAAAAAAAAATTATGTTATGGGTCTTGGGATGCAGTGATTCAAAAATATTGAATTCTTTCAAAAAAAAGGCTTTTTATTGCGCAAAAGTAATAAAACTTAAAAAAAAAAAAATGTATTTGGTATTTCTGAAATCGTACTGATCCTTAAAAGAAAGTAATGTTATTTATGCCACAAAATGAATGCCGCAAAATGGCAGCATTGCTGTTTTTTCCTATCCCACTCCCAAAAAGAGTTAATACAAATTAAAGGTGTATCCCAAAATGGCACCATTAAAAATTACAACTTGTCCTGCAAAAAAACAAGTTCCCCCCCCCCCCCCCAATACGGCTACATAGACGGAAAAATAAAAAAGTTCTAGCTCTTGGAATGCGATGATCAGAAAGTTGTTGTTTTTTTTAATCGCTTGGTCAGTAGGGCCCAAAACAGAAAGGTCATTTAAGGGGTTAAGTTTTAGCTTTGTTTTTGTCTTTATATTTTAGAGCTTTTCTATTTTTTTTTTTTAGAAATACCCAGAGCCTCCAGGTCAGAAGAAGAAAAAGATTGTGAAATATGGAATGGGTGGAGTCATTATTTTTGCCTTGATCTGCATTGTCTGGTTCCCGTTACTGTTCATGTCATTGGTGAAGTCCGTGGCCGGTGTTACCAATCAACCCCTGGATGTTTCTATTCAGATCAGCATTAGTGGCTATGAGGTACAACATCACTGCAACCTTATTACACTACATCCCACATCGTACAGACTAGATAATATAATAATGATCACCGTTTACACCCAAATCATCCGATCTGAGAGTTCTGAAGCCTCTCCCTTCCCAGCTGTCAAAGGTTTCTTCCATCATGACACTGTTTTTTTTTTCCCTTATCTGCGGCATAATGCTGCAGTTTTAGGAAAATCATAAAAAAAAAAAAAAAAAAGACCGTGGCATGTGCATAAGGCTACTTTCACATCTACGCTTTTACTGTGCGGTTTTAAGATCCAGCAAAACGCTTCCATATTTATAATTCAACCGGCTGCATCTGTTTAGAATGGATCTGGTTGTATTATATCGAAAATTATGAAACGGGATCCGGGACTAAAACAATTGTAAGTCAATGGGCACCGAATACGTTTTTTTTGTGTCCCAAAAAAAAAAGAATCGGATCCGGTATCATTGACGTACATGTTTTATTTCAGTTTCCCATACCGCAAAACAAAAACACTGCTTGCACCGGTTTTGTGTATGGCATGGGAACGCAACGAACTGGAACGAAACGCATTCTGGAGCTCTCCGTTCTGATTTGTTCCGTTTGTCCCCATTGAAAAGAGAATGGGGACAAAACTGAAGCGTTGTGCTGCAGTTTCGAGAGCCTGTGCCTGATGTCAAAATCGGACAGCACAACGCAGATGTGAAAGTAGCCTAAACCGTAACATTGTCCCACTCTTCATAAGGTGATTATGCGTTGACCTTGTCATAAAAAATGTACCAACACCTGGTCCACTTTAGCACATTTTTGGTGCATTTAGGTTTAGCTTTTTTTTGTGACAAAAATTAAAATCTACTGCATCTAGCTTGCCACTGGGTTAGATAAGTAAGAAAGCGTTGCGAGCTAAAATGCACCAGTTTGCGCCAAAAATGCAACAAAATTTTGGCGCAAAATCCTGTCACAAAGTAACTAACTAACAGGCAGTATAAAAAATATGCCATGCACCAAATTTATCATCCAGCCTAAGGCACTGTTAGGAGTTTCTCACTTCTTTAGACTGCCTAAAATAAAAAAAATTCTAAAAATATCTTTAACATAAAAAAACTTGATCAAAAGAAACAGGCTTTTATTCCCTATAGGCCTCATGTACACGGCTGTACCGTGTTTTGCGGTTTGCAAAACACTGATACCAGCTGTGTGCGCGCCGCATTTTGTGCAATGGAAGGTCTGGCCCTCAATAAACCAGTCCTATCCTTGTCCATGATATGGACATGTTCTATTTTTTTTTGCGGGGCCAGAGTGCTGTCCGCATGTTTTAGGGCCCCATTGAAGTGAATTGGTCGCAAAAAATGTGGCTCGGATGTGGACCCAAACAACGTCATGCACACGACCGTTGTGTGCATCCGCGGCCGTTGTTCAGTTTTCCATTTTTTTCCACGGACCCATTGACTTTCAATGGATCCGTGGAAAAAAATCTGAAAATGCTCCGTTTGGCATCCGCGTCTGTGATCCGTGTTTCCAGTCCGTGAAAAAAATATGACCTGTTCTATTTTTTTTTAACGGACAACGGTTCACGGACCCATTCAAGTCAATGGGTCCGTGAAAAATCACAGCTGCACACAAGATTGTCATCTGCGTCCGTGATCCGTGTCCGTTTTTTCCTATCATTTCAAAGGCAAACTTGACTTAGATTTTTTTTCATTTTTCATGTCCGTGGAGCCTCCAAAAATCAAGGAAGACCCACGGAAGAAAAAACGGACACGGATCACGGAACAACAGAAGTCGTTTTTGCGGACAACAAAAAAAAAAATGTTCGTGTGCATGAGGCCTTAACCAAAGGTTTCTCTTTTATTTTATCTTCCAGCCTCTGTTCACCATGAGTGCTCAACAACAGAACTTGGTCCCTTATTCCCAGGCAGCCTACGATGAACTGACATACAGATACGCATTACATCCTGTGAGTATGCATGGGTAGGGTGATGGGGATTAAAGGGAACTTGGCACTCAACTCACTGAGGGCAGCATAGAGAAGTGACAGACATGCTGATTTCAGCGGTGTCTCACTCATAAGCAGACGTAAAGTGGCCCTAAAAAATAAATAAAAAATTTACAGAAGGTGGGGAAACACAAGTAGGAGAGGACATCAATACCATAGTGCAAAATACCATCCAAGCAGAACTAAATAACAGTGTAGCACAATGTACTGCCCCAAAAACTGGCGCTCAATAGCTGCCATTTTCTGACCTCCTCCTCCAGTTGTCTTTGATTAAGATATGGAGCGGGGGACAGGAGGGCATGTGTGGTTGCTGGCTGGGTACATAAGTACTTGATTCATATAGCGTTAATTACTGTTGAGAGCTCATTATGTACCAGGTCAGCAGCAGAGAGGAGAACTTGGGTGACCCCCTGGGGAATCGGCCCACCGGGAAATTTCTCTGTTGGGTCTATGACCAATCTGCCCCTGCTCATAAGCTAAAAGTAAATGGTTGCTGAGAACCAGGTTTAGGCTCCATTCACACGTCCGCAAAATGGGTCCGCATCCTTTCCGCAATTTTGCGGAAAGGGTGCGGACCCATTCATTCTCTATGGGGACGGAATGTGCTGTCCGCATCCACATTTGCGGATCCGCACTTCCCCATCCGTGCTTCCGTTTCCGCAAAAAAATAGAACATGTCCTATTCTTGTCCGCAATTGCAGACAAGAACAGGCATATTCTATTATGTCGGCAATGTGCGGTCCGCAAAATGCGGTAAGCACATTGCCGCTTTGCGTGTTTTGCGGATCCGTGTCTCCGTGTATCCGCAAAACACATTGCGGACGTGTGAATACAGCCTTATAATTATTGAAGCCCGAGCCTGGAAGAGAGAGTCCTGGTTGCCTGAGAAGAGTCATGGTTCTTCAGGGGATCCTGCTCTCCCCACCCACCTGCTGATAATTGCCCGTGTTCTCTCAGGGGTAACACTGCCAATCCTCAGCGGGTGAGTGGGGAAAACAGGAGCTCATATTCTCAGGCAGCCATGACTTTCAGACCCGGTGTCCGTGATTATGAGCGCACTGCTGAATTCCATGTTGCCGCCTGTTTTCATGAGTAAAAAGCCTGTCTTATCTTTTAAGTCTCATTTACCAACAGTTTTTGTGCCTGTTTTGAGGCATTTGTGTCTGTTGCTCCTATTTTGAGTTTTAAGGCAAATTTAGAAGTTTTCTATTTATGTTAGTGCGCCTTATTTGCACTAGATTTTGTCCTAAAAACAGTCTAATTTTGATGCCACTCCAGTCTCTGTTTTGAGTGGTGAGTTGCGCCACAGTTTACCTACTATCATGGAGAGGTGTGCCAAAATTTAGCTTCCATGTGCCACATTTTCATGCGCATACTATTTAGACCAGTTTTGTGAATTTGAAAATTGGTCTTAAATGAAAACGCAATGCTAGGCAGGCTCATCCCCGTCACCGCCTACCATTGCGGTTCCAGATGTTTTTTATCCGCGCATCAGGGTGATGCCGTGTCGGTCGTGCGGGCTTCAAAAGCTATGCGGGTGCTGGGGAGCGAGGTAAGTACATTGTGTGTGAGGGGCCCAGGCATATGGGGGGGGGGGGGGGGGGGGCATTTCAGGGGTCAGATAACCCCTTTAAACCAAAAAAGACAAAGTAGATAAGGATAATAAATCAGGCAAAAATTGCAGACAGACTTTGCCAATACGCCAGTTTTTTTTTTTTTTTTTTACTCCAAAAATAAGGCGAGCTTAGCTTAGTGCCCCAGTGTGTCCGAGTCATGAACCTGATGTCAGGTTCCCTTTAATACAAGGCAAGGCTGGGGCTACACTGGGACATGAAGATCATGATGTTGCTTTGAGTGGAATGCAACATGCATTGACTGCGACACAAGTCGCAAAAAATCAACACTGTTGTGACTTGCTTGTGAGTTTTCTGTAATTTGATTGTCTTTATAGGCTAATCACAGATTTTAATTTTATGGGTGACATGGCGTGCTTTGCATGAATAGCCTCTGCATAGCCCAAGCCTGAATGTCCATACTAGCCATAGACTACCTGCATACAGGTGCAGGTAAACGCACATAAGATCTGCATGAATTTCCATGCAGATTTAAGTGTTTCTGCAGCACATCTGCAGCAAAATTTGCAATGTCTAACGGCAGTTTTTGGTGCGGAATTGCCGCAGATCTCACCTTCCATTGAAAAGGGAAAAATCTGCAGCTAAAAATCGCAAACATAATTCACATGCTATTAAATTTGAAAATCTTAATTTATGCACTGAAAAAAAAATCTGCAAAGTGTACATGAGATTAGTGTAATCTCATACACTTTGCTGGTACTGTAATACACTGCGGTTTTTCTGCACTGGAATCGGCAAGGAAAAACCGCACATATTCCGCCAGATCATTGGATCAGTCAAAGTTTTCAGAGATCCACCAGGACCACTGTTGTCCGGCAATATGGATAAGATCAGGTATGTTTGATAATCCATTAGGATGTATAAATTTAGGCTACTTTCACATTCGCGTTTGGTGCGGATCGGTCATGGATCTGCACAAACGCATCCATTCAGATAATTCAACAGTCTGCATCCGTTCAGAACGGATCCGTTTGTGTTATCTTTAACATAGCCAGGAGAGATCCGTCTTGAACATCATTTAAAGTCAATGGAGGACGGATCCATTTTCTATTGTGCTATATTGTGTCAGTGAAAACGGATCCGTCCCCATTGACTTACATTGTGTGTCAGGACGGATCCGTTAGGGTCAGTTTCCTCAGACGGACACTAAAAAGCTGCAAGCAGCGTTTTGGTGTCCGCCTCCAAAGCGGAATGGAGACAGAACGGAGGCAAACTGATGCATTCTGAGCGGATCCTTATCCATTCAGAATGCATTAGGGCAAAACTGATCCGCTTTGGACCGCTTGTGAGAGCCCTGAACGGATCTCAGAAACGGAAACCAAAACGCCAGTGTGAAAGTAGCCTAACCCTGCATCACTGGTAACATCAGATGATCCCATTACTTTGTTTTCTGCTCCTGTTTCATACCCAGTCTGCGATGCAGTTCATTGTTAATTACATGCCTGAGGACATTGTGACTGCCAAGATAAAGAGTAATGCCAGCCTGCTCTGGACCATAAGCCCGGCCAGTCGTCAGGCGATGATACGGGAGCTATCAGAATCTACGCAGATATACTTTGATATTCACTGGAGTATCCTCAGGTAAGACAGGATATGTACCGTACATGGCACCAGGCAGCTGACAGTCCGGGGTTCATACTGATGCCCAGAACTTTGTGTTCCAGGAATGCGTCCATTGTAAAAAGCGCAGAGAGTGTTGGGAAGCACACGGTATGCTATGAGGATACAGAAACCCGCGACCATATAGTCCAGATGCTTACAGGAGAAAGGAAGGAGCCATTGTATGTATTGTACATGAAGCCTTTGATTTAAGCCTACTGCAGTTAGTTCACCATTTTTACATTGCTTCAGTGCATTTAGAGCAGTGATGGTGAACCTTTCAGAGACCGAGTGCCCAAACTGCAACCCAAAACCCACTCATTTATTGCAAAGTGCCAACACGGCAAGTTAGCCTGAATACTACAGTCCAATATAGAATATCTTCCATGTACTTTATCATTTAGCTATAATAGCCTGCCTACATTCAATGCGCTGCTTGTGCCATTCATAGAGCTCCCTGCGCTGATGAACGGCAGGAAAAGTCTAAGGCTTATTGGTACACCATAGACTTTTTCCAGGGTGCAGTTGCCCACAGAGAGGGGTCCAAGTGCCGCCGCTGGCACCCGTGCCCTAGGTTCGCTACCACTTATTTAGAGCATAAAAAATGAAGAAACTGAAAGCAGTCCTAAAATCTATCATTATGTGTGTACAGCTCCTATAATAACCTATGTGTATCCATGGTAGACCATAAACTGACCCTGTCTAGTCTAATAGTACAGTCACACTTCCATCAGTCCCCTTAAGCCAAAAAGCAGGTAAAGGGCTCATACACACGAATGTGTGCCGTCCGTACCGTGCATTCAGGACCTAAAACTGCAGTTCCCATTGCATGGACATCGTCCATGTGGCCTTTGCTGGCAGATGCAGACCCATTCACCGCAAAAAATAGAGCATGTTCTATTTCTTTTGCAGTGTGAAGGCTCGGACCAAAATGCCAGAGAAGCGCTTTGTATCTTCCAGATTGTGGACCCATTCAAGTGAACGGGTCTGCATCTGTGATACGGTGCACACATGGCTGGTACCTGTATACTGCAGACCCGCTGTTTGAGAGCTGCAATACGGCCATGGCGTGCATACGTTTGTGTGCATGAGGCCTAAGTGGTTGGGGACAGCAGTTGGTTCTCTGAACCATGGAGAAACATAAGTCTGCATGGGAGCTGTACACACAAATCAGTAGATTGTAATTTAAGACTATTTGCAAAGATTATTTAACTACGGTATACTATAGCGGCATAAAAGTTTGAAAAGATAAACATGCTTTAAAGAGGTTGCCCCACTAAGAACATCCTTTACTGACAAATGCTGAACATTTTTGTATTTAAAAAAACAACATTAGTATAGTGCCACCTACTGTTTCTGCTCCATAGCCTTTACTGCGTCCACCTGAGTAAACGTGCAGAGGTGGAAACAGTTGCTCAGTCTTGACTCTCTCTCTTGTGAAGAGCTGCCTGTCTTAAGTTGCAGCATCTTCTCTCCTTCCCACGTGGAAAGTGACACAGCGTTCCTGTAATTGCATTTGCTCAGCATCTCATCTGATAAGTAGAAGATACTTCAGAAGCAGCTGGTTCACCACACTAGAAATCCCTCAACCTACATGAAGGAGCAGATAAATAAGCAAAAATGACCATGTGTGTCCACCTCAGCACATTTACTGAGGTGGACACAGAAAAACTGTTCAATAGAAACAGCTGGTGGCGCTATACTAATTGTTATTATAATATATAAGTATTTTATAAAAAGATAAGTGTAAAGGGAATTTAAAGGAGTTTTCCAGGACCTAAGTGTTGATGACCATTCAGGATAGGTCATCAATATCTGATCAATTGGGGTCTGACTCGTGGTATCCCTCTCGTCAGCTGTTTGAAGGGACTGTGTTGCTGGGTCGAGCCTGCCAATCTCTTCATAATATACTAAGCGTATCATCATCAATTGTATAGCAGCTCAGTCTCATTCCTTAGCTGCCATGTGACCGATGGGTGTGACATCATAGGCCTGAGTGATGCAACCCCTTCCAACAACTGATCCAATCTTCACCCTTCAGCTATTGGTGACCTATCCTGAGAAGAGGCCTTCAATATTTAACTTCTGGAAAATCCCTCAACTATTCTTTGTAGGTCTAGGTGGTAAACTTGCACATAGGGAACTAGTGTTAATAAAAATAAAGTTTGTAAAAAGTCTCTACAATTTTATTTTCCTTAGCATGCTCAAGAACATTTTGCCAAAACATCTTAGATCAAATTCTGGACCTGAAGCAAAAGTCGCTCACCGGCTTCAGACAGGTAACATCAGGTATCACTTTTTCACTCTAGAGGTCAAACCTCTTAAGGCCTCTTTCACACTTGCGTTGTCCGGATCCGGCGTGTACTCCACTTGCCGGAATTACACGCCGGATCTGGAAAAACGCAAGTGTACTGAAAGCATTTGAAGACGGATCCGTCTTCAAAATGCTTTCAGTGTTACTATGGCACCCAGGACACTATTAAAGTCCTGGTTGCCATAGTAGTAGTGGGGAGCGGGAGAGCAGTATACTTACCATCCGTGCGGCTCCCGGGGCGCTCCAGAATGACATCAGAGCGCCCCATGCGCATGGATGACGTGTCCATGCGATCACGTGATCCATGCGCTTGGGGCGCTCTGATGTCACTCTGGAGCGCCCCGGGAGCCACACGGATGGTAAGTATGCTGCTCCCCGCTGCACTTTACCATGGCTGCCAGGACTTTAGCGTCCCGGCAGCCATGGTAACCATTGAGAAAAAGCTAAACGTCGCATCCGGCAATGCGCCGAAACGATGTTTAGCTTAAGGCCGGATCCGGATCAATGCCTTTCAATGGGCATTCATTCCGGATCCGGCCTTGCAGCAAGTGTTCCGGATTTTTGGCCGGAGCAAAAAGCGCAGCATGCTGCGCTATTTGCTGCGGCCAAAAAACGTTCCGTTCCGGAACTGAAGACATCCTGATGCATCCTGAAGGACGGACTGTCCATTCAGAATGCATTAGGAAAATCCTGATCAGTATTCTTCCGGCATAGAGCCCCGACGACGGAACTCTATGCCGGAAGACTATAACGCAGATGTGAAAGAGCCCTTAACGTGGAGATCTGATTGCTTTGGTCTTTTTCCAGAATTTTCAGAAAAGCCAGAAGATATTCAGAAATACGCTTTCTTCCGTAATTTAACCCTAAAACTGCAGCAGCTGTCTGTGAATAATAGCACATCGAGCCAAGTGACAGAATGGTGGTTGATTCAGGAGTGGAATCCAGCGTGTGGCCCGGATGGCTGCAGCAAGAACATTGAGCTCGTTATATACAACGATAAAGCTAGTCCTCAGAGTCTGGGATTTCTTGCTGGATACGGGTAAGATCTTTTATATTTCTTTACTATAGAAAGATTCAGTCCCCATCATCTTTACCGCATTGTATGTCAAACTTGACATTTACAACGGCATGCAGGACTTTTCACAACGCTAAAGACTCCCAATGGAGCCTCAAACAAAAATGTGGACATAGCCCAAGTCTTATCCAATCAGATAGACCTTTAATTAAAATGTGTATATATTATTTGTGGAAACCACAATTTACATAGAACTGTGCAGTCTGATAACCATAGAGTGCATGACAAATGTAAGTCCACTTCTTCCTATGGACTGACAGGTTCGGAAGGAGTTGTCCAAAGCAATGGTCAAACAGGAGATACGGAAACAGCACTTTGTTATCCCCATATCGCCTATGTAATAATGGTTGAACATGGGCACAGTCCACTCTATAGTTTGTATGTTCTCCCCGTGTTTGTGTGGGTTTTCTCCAGGTACTCCGATTTCCTGCCATACTCCAAAACAGACTGATAGGAAACTTAGATTGTGAGCCCTATTGGGGACAGCAAGTGACAATGATGTCTAAAGCGCTGTGGAATATTTTGGCACAACATAAGCAAGGGAGGAGAGAAAAAAGGTTCCCTTGTAGAAAAAGTAGGGGAAGGCTTCTGATAACACCCCCCCCCCCCCCCCCCCCATTGATCTAAGATCAGGTTACCTTTAAAAACAATTGCTTTAATACTGCCTTGTGTAAACAAGGCCGTACTGCTCCAATAGCTTCTTCTAGGCTGATACATTGTGGTTTCACCTTATAACGGAAACGACATCACAGATGTGAACAGGGAAGTCTGTCACACAACGGAGCCTAATGGATTCCTACATGGCGTCTCATTTTGCAGGGGAAGATTATAACTGCATGTCGTGCTATTCTTCCCGTCACATTTGATGTAATCTGTAAATCAGGCTCCTGGCAGATGTGATCACAGCCTTAGCGAAGCAACCATGGGAGCAGGGCAGTTTTGATCATCCACATGTCATTATAGGATTATAAAAAGACTGGATGAACCACTTATACCATTTCTGCACATGTTCATTGCTTGTTTGTTTTTTTCCCCTAAATTTGCAGCATTGTGGGTCTATATATGTCTGTCGTTCTGGTCATTGGCAAATTCATCCGAGAATTCTTCAATGGCATCGCTCGGTCCATCATGTTTGAGGAGTTACCCAATGTGGACAGAATTCTGAAACTCTGCACAGACATCTTTCTAGTCAGAGAAACTGGAGATCTGGACCTGGAGGAACAATTGTTTGCAAAACTAATCTTCCTCTACCGCTCTCCTGAAACGATGATAAAATGGACAAGAGAACGGCACGACGAGTGACTAAACTCCCTTCACGGCATGTCCATAAAGTGTCTGCTCAATGGATGAATTTACCTTCAAGCAAATGACTTTGTATATTATTTAAAATAAACACTAGTTTATAAAAGAAATGACAGGTTTTCAGTGACAACCCAGACAGTGTCTCTACGGTGCCAACATATAAAATGACTCAAATAGCCCATATACCTCCCCCTAAGGGCCAATTATCAGGAACAAATGCTCTTACGAACATCTGAATGCTTGTTTCATGGCTCCAAAAATAATAATTTCCACTGATGTACTGACAAATGGAACATACTACTAACAATATGCAAAGTGACTAGGGGACAAACAATCGTAACGATCCCTCGCTTGCCTTTTACTTTGCATTGGGCTAGGGCAGTGATGGCTAACCTCTGGCACTCCAGCTGTGGTGAAACTACAACTCCCAGCATGTTCCATTCATTTCTGTGGCGTTCTGGGAACAGCCAAGTAAGGGGGGCATCTTGGGAGTTGTAGTTTTACCACAGCTGGAGTGCCGGAGGTTAGCCATCATAGGGCTAGGGTGAAATGCCCCTTTGCCTGATCAACTTCATTTATTATGAGTCCACGTAATAGGATCGGAAAACATGTTGTTTTCCCAACAACACAGCCATCTCCAATTACTGTAAGACAAAACAATATAAAATTCCACAACTTGTGTTATAAAAGGCGGTGGTGGACTGGGAACATCAAGTGGTCCCATTTTGTAGTTGGGTCTCAATTGACAGAAGGCAGGGCCAGCTATACTATATTGCAGCACATTATTCCACCCCAGCAGAGGCAAATGTCACATCACAAAATACCTCCCCTAAAACTGCCCCTCTGTGGTGCCACTTGCCATGTTCTTTCCTCCTACTGCAGTTGCCTTAGGATGGCAATACAGTTAATTTCAGGAGTCAGGAGGGGAGCGTCGGATCATTACTTACCAAGGCTGCCAGACGTAAGGAGGGTTCAAGGGTTCTCCTGGATATCAGACCACCTGGAGGTTTCCCTGTAGGGTCTACGGCCAGTCCACCAAAATTAAAGGCACACTGACAACAAATGTACTGAATGTAAAAGCCAAGCCAGGTATGCAGACAGTTTTAATAAAAACGGCAAGTCATGTAGAAAGACAGACACTAGTACATCCCATGAGAGGAAGGAATGGCTACCGAGATAAGTGGTGATAGTGTGCGCCTTCCAAGACTCATGTAATCAATTATACTGATGAGCTTCAGGTATCAGGACCTACTCCTGAGTACACAAGCATTAAACAGAGATAGAAAAAGTCCATCCACATATGTACACCGTTAACAAATACCAGAAATACAAATGGTCAGATCAGAGACAGGAAAAACACTGTGCACGGATCAGACCAGCAAGATTCTTTAGTGGTCTAGACAAGGTGGTCACACAAGACGTCTCCTTTTGGTATCTCGCTCAGGAGTCTCAACTACTTCATCCTCTCCGAGGGGGGAAACCATGTTTAGTAAAGGGTCTTCTGAAGCACGGCCAAACAGAGACAGAAGTAAGGCGACGCCAAAGCCGGTGGCTCTCTCACCCTGCGGAAAAAATACAGTATTAGGCTACATGCACACGACCGTATGTGTTTTGCGGTCTGCAAATTGCAGATACGCCCAAAAAATAAATAAAAATAATAATACGGATAGCATCCGTATTCCATCCGTTTTTTTTCCGGATCCATTGTAACAATGCCTAAAACAGACAAGAATAGGACAGGTTATATTTTTTTTTGCGGGGCTACGGAAAAGACAGACGGATAGTACACTGTGAGCTGTCTGCATTTTTTGTGGACCCATTGAAATGAATGGGTCTGCATCCTATCCGCAAAAAAGAAAAAAAAGGGACCGGACATGGAAACAAACAACGTTCATGTGCATGTAGCCTTACACCAACAGAGTCCAGAAAGCACACATCAGTAATAAACAGCATTGAAAATGTCTAAAGCGCTGTAGAATATGTCAGCGCTATATAACCAAGTAAAATAAACTGTATAAATAAGGCTACTTTCACACTCCCGTTTGGTGCGGATCTATCATGGATCTGCACAAACGCATCCGTTCAGATAATACAACCACATGCATCCGTTCTGAACAGATCCATTTGTATTATCTTTAACATAGCCAAAACAGATGCATCTTGAACACCAATGAAAGTCAATGGAGGACGGATCCGTTTTCCATTGTGCCAGTGAAAACAGATCCGTCCCCATTAACTTACATTGTGTGCCAGGACAGATCCATTTGGCTCAAGCAGTGTTTTGGTGTCCGCCTCCAAAGCGGAATGGAGCCAAACGGATACATTCTGAGCGGATCCTTTTCCATTCAGAACACATTAGGGCAAAACTGATCCGTTTTGGACCGCTTGTGAGAGCCCTGAACGAATGTCACAAACTGAAACCAAAACGCCAGTGTGAAAGTAGCCTAATGGACAACATTGAAGGTTCACAAGAACAGATATTTGCGATCGCCAACACAATCGCTGCTAATGGCCCAATTCCAGACAAGCATTTATACACCGTAATATCGTATATATAATTGTTCTTAATTCATCATTTGGTCAGCTATCCAAAAGGAGTTATCCCATGAAAGATGGGTGATTGAATAACAAATCGTGGGTCCAACCACTGGGACTCCCCTGCATCCCAAGAACAAAGGGTCATTGAATCCCCTCTCTGAATGCATTAGTAGTACACGTCAGTCCACCGCTCCATTCACTTCCATGGGGCTGACGAAGACTGTGCTCTTTAGTCCAACAGAAGTGAAAGGAGATATGGACCAACATATAAACTGCTGCTCCTTTCAGAGAGGGGATCTCTTGTTCTCAGGATCACATCGGAATAATTAATTTTGCTCATGTAAATGGACCTTTAGTTGGGTGCAACTTCACCCTCTCCGTAAAAAAAAAAAAAAAAAAACACATAAGGGCTCTTTCACACTTGCGTTCTTTTCTTCCGGCATAGAGTTCCGTCGTCAGGGCTCTATGCCGGAAGAATCCTGATCAGTTTTAATGCATTCTGAATGGAGAGAAATCCGTTCAGGATGCATCAGGATGTCTTCAGTTCCGGACCGGAACGTTTTTTGGCCGGAGAAAATACCGCAGCATGCTGCGCTTTTTGCTCCGGCCAAAAATCCTGAAGACTTGCCGCAAGGCCGGATCCGGAATGAATGCCCATTGAAAAGGCATTAATCCGGATCCGGCCTTAAGCTAAACGTCGTTTCGGCGCATTGCCGGATCCGACGTTTAGCTTTTTCTGAATGGTTACCATGGCTGCTGGGACGCTAAAGTCCTGGTAGCCATGGTAAAGTGTAGTGGGGAGCGGGGGAGCAGTATACTTACCGTCCGTGCGGCTCCCGGGGCGCTCCAATGTGACGTCAGGGCGCCCCACGCGCATGGATGACGTGATCGCATGGCACGTCATCCATGCGCATGGGGCGCTCTGATGTCATTCTGGAGCGCCCCGGGAGCCGCACGGACTGCAAGTATACCGCTCCCCCGCTCCTACTATGGCAACCAGGATGCCATAGTAACACTGAAAGCATTTTGAAGACTGATCCGTCTTCAAATGCTTTCAGTACACTTGCGTTTTTCCGGATCCGGCGTGTAATTCCGGCAAGTGGAGTACACGACGGATCCGGACAATGCAAGTGTGAAAGAGCCCTAATTTGTATAAAGATGCTCTGCAGATGACCTGAATTTATTATACTACATTACACAAACCCTTAGAGAAGGCCTGTCACCACATAATGCAGTGCCATCTGCAGGCAGCATGTTACAGAACAGGAGGAGCTGACTGATCTATAATTTGTGGTAAAAGATTCAGTAAGTGTCATTGATCCATTTAAATCTCAGCTATTTCAGATCACTGTTCACATGGGAGGCGTTATTAGTGGTTGATAGCATTCCCTGTGTGATGCTGGATTTATACAGCCCGATTGTGCAGGCGATTATTGGGAAAGAAGTGCTCCTTCCTGACAATTGCCCGCTTGTCAGTGGAGGTCAAAAATTACATTTACATGCAGTGATCTGTATGGGCAATGGCTACTTATCATTCAGATTCATTATTTCTGGGCAGCAGAGTGCCGTTTACACAGCAAAATCTGCTGCCCAGAAACGATGATTAAGGTGTCCGTATGAAAGATGAAGGAGAGCGTCGCTGCTTCTAAAACGAATACTAGTGAGCACTTCCATTATGGAAGCACTCACTAGTATTCAGGAGGTGCAGGAAGCAGCTGCTATTGCTTGCTGTACTCACCACTCCCTGGTCTTCTCTGGACCCACGCTGCACTGTCCGGACTGCGTACAGCTATGATCGGACGTTGTACGCAGTCAGGCCGCAGTGCACCGCGGGCCCAGAGGAGAACGCTGGACCTGCAGAGTAGCTGCTCTGGAGGGGCAAGTAAATTAATTAATTTAGGATCTGACAATTTTTTTTTGTTCCGATTTTCCTCCTCTAAAACTTAGGAATATATATATATATTTTTTTTTTTTCTCGCTTTATAGTATACTCCTATCTGTCCATCTATAGTCAACTTCTGCTCTTTAACAGATTTCACAGCATTTCGTAGTGACAGGTTCTCTTTAAAGCGTGTTCAGATCTGCGGAGTGGATCACAGTACAATAAGTGAGGATAGGGTTTTGAAAACTACATGAGAAAAATCATCACGCTGTAAATTTTCAAGTGAATAACTGCGGAAATGCTGCAGATTTTACACCTTCATCACAAGTATGGAATGCAATGTGTATGTAACAAATGCTGATTTGCGGCCAGATCCACAGCTACATTTGGTTAACTGTATATTAGGCTACGTCTACACGACGACATTTATTGCACTAATGTCGCGCGACAATTTTTATAATGGCCGTCTATGGTGTCACATTCGAGATGGATTTTTCTGTGACTGTTGCATTGCAGTCGCAGCATGTTGCAGTGCGACACCATAGACTGCCATTATAAAAATTGTCGCGAGACATTGGTGCAACCAAATGTCGCACTACAAATGTCGCACTACAAATGTCGTTGTGTAGACGTAGCCTTATCCTTAAAGGAGTTCTTCACTTTCATTTAACTGATGATCTATCCTCTGGATAGATCAGCTTCTGATCGGCGGGGGGTCCGACACCCGGGACCCCCGCCGATCAGCTGTTTGAGAAGGCAGCGGCGCTCCAGCAGCACCACTTCTCATTGTTTACCGCCGGGCAGCCCGCCCACTGACGTCACGACTTGTATCAACTAGAGTGGGCGCGGCTAAGCTCCATTTAAGTGAACAGAGCTTAGCCGCGCCCACTCTAGTTGATACAAGTCGTGACGTCAGTAGGCGGGCGGCCCGGCGGTAAACAGTGAGAAGGCCGTGGTGCTGCTGGAGCGCCGCTGCCTTCTCAAACAGCTGATCGGCGGGGGTCCTGGGTGTCGGACCCCGGCCGATCAGAAGCTGATGATCTATCCAGAGGATAGATCATCAGTTAAATGAAAGTGAAGAACCCCTTTAAGAGATGCAGCATGTTTTCCCGACATCCATAAAAAAAAAAAAATAATCCAATTTAGGATACATATGGAGGGGAAAAAAAATGTGTATCAAAGCACAGCAGTGTTTAGGTAATTTTGCATATACTTTTTTTTTTACTTCATAGTCAATGGATGTCGGCTAGAAACATTGTGTCATTTAATCTGTCAAATGGATAAATTTTTCTGGTTCGGAACAGAACAAAAAGAAATGAACAAGCACTGAGTGGATTGTGGAAGGTGAGGCATGGAGATGAGGCCTCTTCACTTACAGCTGTACTAGGTGTGACTGTAACCTTAGAGTCATATAAAGCTGGTCAATACTCACCGCATGAACAGGGGAAGCGATATCAACGTGCACCCAAACTCCTGGCCAGTCAAAGCCAATGTGAGAAGCAATGAAGAGGCCTGCACAAGAGCTCTGAGCATTCTCCCGGTCCTGTACAGATCACAGACAAATATCAGTGGAAACCCGTTAATGCCGCATGTGTCTGAGGCCTTAATGACTGGGCAGTTTTTAGTGATGTTGGTTATATGTTTGAAGGCTTCATTTACAGGCTTTTTAGCCTTGTAAAACACAACATTCATTTTTGGATGGCAAATTTTATTCACACAATTATTTTTAAATACTTCCTATAGGATAACACATACCCCTGCCCCACACAGCAAATGCACTGTGTTTCATACTTTCCCATCACCTTACAGATAATATCTGGATGCAGTGGTTTCTATGGGTGGTGTCACCCATGACTTTTTGATGTATTTTGGCAAAGCCAGAAGTGGGTTAGGAGGGAAAGAACAATAAAGGGATGGACTTGTACTTCCTTCTCCTTCCTGCTGGGTCCACATAAGGCTTTGGGTTAAAGGGAACCTGTCACCAGGATTTGGGGTATAGAGCTGAGGACATGGGCTGCTAGATGGCCACTAGCACATCTGCAATACCCAGTCCCCATAGCTCTGTGTGCTTTTATTGTGTAAAAAAAAAAAACCAGATTTGATACATATGCAAATTAACATGAGTCATATCTTACTTGTGTGACCAGAGAAGAGTCATATTTTTAAGCTATGACTCATCTCAGGTTAATTTGCATATGTATCAAATCGGTTTTTATACACAATAAAAGCACACAGAGCTATGGGGACTGGGTATTGCGGATGTGCTAGTGGCCATCTAGCACCCCATGACCTCAGCTCTATACCCAAAATCCAGGTGACAGGTTCCCTTTAAGAAAAAAAAAAATATGTGATTACACTTACCAGTAATCTGTTTTCTTTGAGGCTATGACTGCACCCCTGGAGAGACACCTCCTCAGGACAGGAACCAGAACCGCTTTAACATTTATTTTTTGTTCATGGTAATGCAAATGGATCCGTTCTGAATGGATACAATCGTTTGCATTATAGGTGCGGATTCGTCTGTGCAGATACCAGACGGATCCGCACCTAACGCAGGTGTCAAAGTAGCCTAAATCGTCAAGGATCGGCCCAAATAAGTATTCACCTTCACACAGAATGACACAAAGCTTAGCTTTAGAACTAGTATCCCCATTCCAGCTTTTTAACCAAATAGCTCTACGAGCAGAGTTAGATAAGGCGGAAGCTCTGGCAGATAACCCCAAGATAAGTCCACGGAAGCATCGGCCAGGAAATCCAGAGCATTATATACAGTAGGGAAAGAGGATATTAACTGCTCCCTAGGGGTACCCCCTTTTAGGTGAGCCTCCAGCTCCCCCATGCACACTTTTAAAGATCTAGCAACAGAAGTAGCGGCAATAGCAGGTTTAAAGGCTGCTGAAGAGGCTTCACAATTCTTTTTTAAATACATTTCTGCCCTTCTGTCCATCGGGTCCTTAAAAGAACCCATATCTTCAAAAGGAAGGGCGGCTTTTTTTAGACATCTTAGCTACCAGCGCATCAAGTTTTGGGGCCCTATCCCAAGAGGCAGACACTTCTTCATCAAAAAGGATATTTACGTTTTACAGAGGAAGGACAAAAAAAAAAAAAAAGTTCCCATCAGTTTTTTTCAACTCTTTAGCAATGACTGCCTGAACATTTTTATGCACGTCAATTCCTTCTCTTGGGGCCCAGACCCTCAGAGTCCTGAACTGACTGCAGTCGCTTCTGGTCATCTAAGCCCATGGTAGCTCTTACTGCTTTGTCTAGGGAGTTAATGTTTTCAGCATGAAAGAGCGGTTTCCCTGCAAATTCATCATCAGAGGACTTATTAGATTATAGCCATTCTCCCTCTTCCTCCAATCCTGAAAGTACATCACTGTCACTGGAGGGGAGTATAGATGCGGCTGCAGAGGTACTAGGGCGGTTTTTAAGCAGACCGCTAACCGATTCTTTAACCTCCTCACGGATCTGCTTGATGCTGCCCATCAGAGACGGAGCTTCCTCCTCCATTACCTTGCTCACACATGCTTGACAAAGGGGTTTAGCCCAAGCAGAGGTTAGCTTCCTTTTACAGCAAAACCCTTTTCCTTAGATCTGGAGATCTTTCCAGAAGACTCCTTAGATACCTAAACTTAGAAGATGACTCCCATGAGTAACATGCAGCATAAATATCTGGGTACAACCCCTCTTACCCCACCGTGGTACCGGCGTATCATTGGTGGTTTCAGCACACCGAGTCTTCTCCATGCTCAAACAGCAGTATCAGCCAGAATGGAGGAACTGCCAGCTTCTTCCACACCAGCATGGCAGCGAGTTGGCCGGCCTTTTCTCTCCGGACACGCAAACCAGCTGCCCCCACTTCCAGTCTTTACAGAGTTAGCTTCCGCCTACTGCCGCAACCTGGAAGTGCTTCTCCCCACGCGCGAGCAGGCAGCCGGACATGCGATCATGGCCGCAGAGGTCCAGACGCCCCTGGAAGGCAGAAACCCTCTGGACTGAGAAGGAGACTGAGTGGAGAGGAGAGAGAAAGAGGCCCAGTTTCTAGCAGCGGCTCCTAAAAGGAGGCTTACACCGCCCGGGATAACCCTCCCAATACTATAAACTAGTCAGGGCTACCGCAGCTGCTCTTCAGCGGTTCCGATTCCCACCTGTCCCTTAGGCTGGGTTCACACCTGAGCGTTTTACAGCGCGTTCCTATGCGCTGTAAAACGCTCAACAAGGAGAAACCAATGATTCCCTATGGGAATGGTTCACACTTGGGCGTTTTACAGCGCGTACGATCGCGCTGTAAAACGCCCGACGCTCCAAAAAGTACATGAGCGACTTTTGGGGCGTTTGTGGCCATAGGACACTGTAGTGAATCACACAAACGCGCGTCAAACGCGCGTTTACTATTACAAAAACGCGCATAAAAATGCGCGTCAAAAACGCGCGTAAAACGCGCGTTTGCGCAACGCTCAAGTGTGAACCCAGCCTCCGGGTAGGAAACATAACGGTTCTGGTTCCTGTCCTGAGAAGGAGGCAGTCTCTCCAGGGGTGCTGTCATAGGCGAAGGGGAAAAACTGTGACTCCACTCAAATAGACATTCATGGGGCTTTATACACACAGTTAAAATCTATTTCAATTATTTATTGATTTTTTTTAAAGAACGGTAAAATTGCATTTCTTCTTTTGTCCGTTTATATGATCTAGACTGTGGAATAGCAGTCTATGGCGTTAATGTAAAATAAAGCCCCACAGCAGCTTGCTATAAAGACAAGAACGGGCAGGGCAATAAAATAAAATTCTGGTATTCAGTTATGGCATAGGTAGAGAATACTGGAATTCCGGTGTCCAGCGTGAATCCGGTCATTTTGACGGAAAATTACCGTGCATGCGACATTTTGTCCACCAAAATGCCGGAAAACCCCCATTATAGCGAATGCAATCTGGAGCCACCGGCAGTGCCAGAAGAAATTGCTAGAATTTATTCCGCCCGGGTTACGCTGCTGTTGTATGTTTGAATTAAAATCACAGACAACAGTTTAATGTTAATAAAAATGTTAAAATACAAGTGGTTATAACTGAAAGGCGAGCCTGTGAGAAGTGAAGATAACCAGATAAACCTGTGCGATAGATTTATATAACTACACCACCACATCGTTCTCCTCTACTTACCGCCACCGAATTCTTCATATCGGCCACAGCAGATGAAAACTCGCTGAAGTGCAGCTCTGGACAATAAACCAATGGGTGAACCAGGTCTCCACACTTCCGGCCAGCCTTCACACAGGCCATCTCCCACTCCTCACTATTGGTCAGTACTGCGGCATGGTACTTGCCCGTTGCAATGCCCTGAAAAATAAAGAAACATGAAATTAATTCAAGAAACTCCCCCCTTCCCCTCACAAAATTCTAATTCCTATCACTATAAGGCCTCTTTCACACGACAGTATGTCCATTTCAGTGTTTTGCGGTCCGTTTTTCACGGATCCGTTGTTCCGTTTTTTGCTTCCGTTGTGGTTCCGTTTCCGTTCCGTTCCGTTTTTCCGTATGGCAAATACAGTATACAGTAATTTCATATAAAAAATTGGGCTGGGCATAACATTTTCAATAGATGGTTCCGCAAAAAACGGAACGGATACGGAAGACATACGGATGCATTTCCGTATGCATTCCGTTTTTTTTGCGGACCCATAGACTTTAATGGAGCCACGGAACGTGATTTGCGGCCAAATATAGGACATGTTCTATCTTTAAACGGAACGGAAAAACGGAAATACGGAAACGGAATGCACACGGAGTACATTCCGTTTTTTTTGCGGAACCATTGAAATGAATGGTTCCGTATACGGACCGTATACGGACCGCAAAAAACGGCCCGCAAAACGGAAAAAAAAAACGGTCGTGTGAAAGAGGCCTTAGGCTGAGTTCACACGGGCGAGATTTCCGCGCGGGTGCAATGCAGTAGGTGAACGCATTGCACCCGCACTGAATCCTGACCCATTCATTTCAATGGGGCTGTGTACATGAGCGTTTTTTTTCACGCATCACTCCTGCAATGCTTTAAAATCGCAGCATGTTCTATATTCTGCGTTTTTCACGCAGCCCTGGCCCCATAGAAGTGAATGGGGCTGCGTGAATAACGCATTGCATCTGCAAGCAAGTGCGGGTGCGATGCGTTTTTCACTGTTGGTTGCTAGATGTTGTTTGTAAACCTTCAGTTTTTTATCACGCGCGTGAAAAACGCATCAAAACGCATTGCACCCGCGCGGAAAAAACTGAACAACTAAACGCAATTGCAGACAAAACTGACTGAACTTGCTTGCAAAATGGTGCGAGTTTAACTGAACGCATCCGGACCTAATCTGTCACGCTCGTGTGAACTCAGCCTAACAGGCAGGTGTTGCAGAGAACACAACCAGAATATGGACCTGTAGACCAGTCACAAATGACCTGCACCCGTCTCACCTGAGCACCTGTCAAAGTTGCCATATCCAGAATGATATCTGCATTTAGATCCTTGCAGGCATAAGACACCCCATCAGCCAGCACCAGCCTCCCCTCTGCATCAGTGTTGTTTATTTCAACCGTTCTAAGAAAATAAAAAAATAAAAAAAGACAATTCCATGTTGGCAACAGAACAGAGGGAGAATATTCTGCCACTCAGAAATAATAATTAAAGGGGTTGTCTCACTTCATCAAATGGCACTCATATAGACATGGTTAATACAAGGCACTTACTAATGTAAATGATTCTAGCCAGTAATCACAATACGTCACATCATACACTGCTCATATCTAGGGGTTACGACCACCCTGAAATCCAGCAGCGGTGGTCATGCTTGCACACTATAGGAAAAAGCTCCGGGAGCTGCTGCCCATGCATGCCTATGTGCACACTCGCAGCCCCGGCCACCAGAGAGGCTGGTGCCTTTTCCTGTAGTGTGCAAACACTGAGAATGCTGCTGGATTGCAGGGTGGTCGTAACCATGGAAACAAGCATTGTATAATGCAATGGAAAAATGAATCCAGCCAGCAATGGAAGCAATATGGATAATCACAATACATTAGCGCCTTGTATTAACTTTCTCTACATGATGAATGCCGTTTGCTGAAGTGAGACTACCCCTTTAATTCCGCAGAACTGCTCAGTTCTATAATCCTTGCAGTGCCTTATTTTGCATTTCAGAGTCAGGCATAATGAACAGTTTTTTTGTTTTTTTTGGCAGACGTTTTATTTTAGGTATAACTGGGTTATGAACTTTGGCCATCAGCTTCTCATAATTTTCAAAATCTCTGCTTGCCATCTGCGAGAGATACATGGTTTACATTCAGTTGCCAAAAATGTGCCTTGCCCCAAGTAGTGGCTGTCTGGCTGGGGTTTGTGTAAGTGCATCTGTATCAGTTGGACATCTAATGGATCTTTCTGGCTGTCCCTCCAGGGGATCTCACAATAAACTAAGCTCTAGCTGCTTTAAAGGGAACCCGTCACCTGGGTTGTGTATAGAGCTGAGGACATGGGTTGCTAGATGGCCGCTAGCACATCCGCAATACCCAGTCCCCATAGCTCTGTGTGCTTTTATTGTGTAAAAAAAAACGAATACATATGCAAATTAACCTGAGATGTGTCCTGTACACGAGATGAGTCCTGTACATGAGATGAGTCAGGGACAGGACTCATCTTAGGTTAATTTGCATATGTATCGTTTTTTTGACACAATAAAAGCACACAGAGCTATGGGGACTGGGTATTGTGGATGTGCTAGCGGCCATCTAGCAGCCCATGTCCTCAGCTCTATACACAAAATCCCAGTGACAGGTTCCCTTTAAACTGAGACCAATGAGATTTACCCTCCAAATCTCAGGTCCCTCAAATGTAGGGAACACGCCAGACATTGCAGACTCTTTATGCCAAAGATCTTGCTGCTGTTCCACAGTCAAATTCAAATGTTTCATGCAGATTCACTGCTCACCCCTATACATTGAAGGTGCTTGCTTTTCACCCCCACCCACATGCAGTGTATTGTAATTTGTTGTGGGACTGCACCACAAATCCACAGCACATTTGTCACATCTGAACTTACCCTTACCCTCCCAACCAATCTTAAGATCGGGCATAGAATGGGCGATATAGTTTCTTAGGCAGCCGTCTGCATGACACTCAGCGAGTATCGTGTACTGGTCCCATCAATTAAGGTAGGACTTGTGCATGAAACTCGCTGGGTGCTGTACTTTTGCCGTGGCAATGATAACCAGCGGGCATGTAAAGAGACAGGAGAATAACACTGGGGGACACGTTAATGTGACACCACAGAAATACATCAGCGTGATAATGCCACGTGCATTAAAGCCATAAAGACCCAGCTTAAAGGGCTTCTGTCAGCCCACTAAACCCTTTTTTTTTCCCCGTTAATATTAATCCCTACACTGCAAGCTCCATGTACATATGCTAAATATTAATTTTCGTTCAGTAGATATTGTTAAAAATCAAGTTTTATCATATGTAAATTACCTTGCTACCAGCAAGTAGGGCGGCTACTTGCTGGTAGCAGCCGCATCCTCCTCTCATCATGACGCCCCCTCCTCCGTTTGATTGACAGGGCCAGGGAACGGGTTCGTTCTCTGCTGGCCCTGTTCGAATTCAAAATATCGCGTCTGCGCCGTACCTTTCTTTAATCGGTGCAGGCGCACTGAGAGGCGGCCTCTCTCCCGGCCGCTCCATCCTCAATGCGCCTGCGCCGATGACGTCACATCTACACCCGGCGCAGGCGCATTGAGGATGGAGCGGCCGGGAGAGAGGCCGCCTCTCAGTGCGCCTGCACCGATTAAAGAAAGGTACGGCGCAGGCGCGATATTTTGAATTCGAACAGGGCCAGCAGAGAACGAACCCGTTCCCTGGCCCTGTCAATCAAACGGAGGAGGGGGCGTCATGATGAGAGGAGGATGCGGCTGCTACCAGCAAGTAGCCGCCCTACTTGCTGGTAGCAAGGTAATTTACATATGATAAAACTTGATTTTTAACAATATCTACTGAACGAAAATTAATATTTAGCATATGTACAGGGAGCTTGCAGTGTAGGGATTAATATTAACGGGGGGGAAAAAAAAAGGGTTTAGTGGGCTGACAGAAGCCCTTTAAACCTGCTCAAGTAAAGACAAGCAGACAGCCTTACTTTCCAGAGTACAGCAAGTGGATGTCATCTGGTCGAGTTGCATTTGGTCCAACGGAGTTCTCTGCCAGGCAGAACAAGGCGTGGAGGTTGTCTTTAAAGCCCTAGAATAGAAAAAGAATGGAGATTAATCCCTACTACTTCTTCCATCACATCCACGACCTAAAGTGCTGGTACCATGTGTCGCTGAGCAGTGCCCTGTGTATTGCAGGATGGCGCTTATCAAATAGCGCAAGAATATATAGTGTGTAACCCTTTAATAGGCAGAAAAGGCTTAAAGCACCACATACATCACTGTGTCTCTAGTCTGAATCTAAGGCAGGGGATAAGCAACCTCCGGCACTCCAGCTGTGGTGAAACTACCACTCCTAGCATACACACCTGCGTGGCTGTTGTCAGAACTCCTATAGAAGGCAAAGGAACATGCTGAGAGTTGTAGTTTCAACACAGCTGGTGTGACAGATTGCCGACGCCTGATCTAAGGCAAGAACTGCACAAAACAGAAATATGCTGTGTTTAAATCCTGTTCTAACAACCTGTTTTACTGTAGCTTTAAATGCTCCGAGCACCGCGGCTGCTCCTCCACAGTCTCTCTTCATACCCGGCATAGTGGTCTGTGAATGAGAGAGAAATCCATCAGCGTATGTTCATCCGACACCTCCAGTCATTACCAGGATACATTCTGACATCGCTCTGTCCTGTCATGGGAGATAGTTATAGCGAGAACATAACTGCAGCCAATCGTAGACCACATTCTACACTGGTCTGACACTTACTAATATGAGTGCACCCAGATGTTGACATCATTGCACCAATATGTGGGGCGATTTGTCACCTCTAGGTTTACGCTAGTTTCACACTAGCGGCAAGGAACTCTGGCAGGCTGTTCCGGCGGGTGAACAGCCTGCCAGATCCGTGCTGCTGCTAGTGCATGCCCCCGGACTACCGCGCCGTCCCTACTGACTATAATGGGGGCGGGCTGGAGTTCCGGCGGCAGTACGGCAAACAGGATGAGAGGAGGCTCAGTGCTGAACTCCTGTTCACTACATAAACCCATGGCATTTCCTGCATCCACCACTAGGGGAGCAGGGCGAATACATTGTTACAGCTTCCATTGCTTTCACTGGTAACTATATAAATTCCTGTATACTGAGCTCCCCCTACTGGTGGTTTCAGGCAGAAAATTTTATCATGTACTGCCGGGAAGCATGTTACCTGCTACTCTATATGAGGGATGTTTATCAGTGTATTTATGTCAGTTGTCTGATCCAAGTAAATTAAATGGGATGTTCATATTTTTTCCATATTAAAAGTTTCCTCCTCCTCGTTAGCTCATGAGAAATCTCACTTGGTGGTGGAGTCTGATAGGGCCCCACAGCAAAACTAAGAGACCTGTGTACCCATGAAATAAAGATCTTGAAACAAAGTACATTAGTTGTCAAACCTTTCACTTGTACAGTGATTACATAAAGCCAGAAACCCATTTAACCTAAGAGTCACATAAAAATTGGGAAAAACCCTCCCAAAAACTTTTATTGTAGATTTTTAATGTGTGTCTGAAGTAAATCTTTTTGGTGCACAACTGAATTGCATTTTAACCCCTTAGTGACAATTTTATCCGTAATGGCCTATAACATTTTCCCCATTTGTGTTCCAGCAGTCATAACTTTTTGGGGTATATATAGTGTATTAAATAAATTGAATTATTTTATTTGTAGGGAGAAAGATTTAAAAAAAAAAAAAAAAAAAAAACACACAACAACAACATTTTAACATCATTTTGTGTGCATTTATGGCGTTCACCGTGTGGTATAAATAACTTAACTTTATTATGTGGGTCACTACAATGATGATAATGCTGTCAGCTCTGCAACTGCCCCCCCCCCCCCCCACCCCTTAAGACTGAAGGGAAAGGGGCGGCTGCTTTAGCTTCTTGTATCTCTGGTTTGGTACCAGCTAGAGATATGGGCTTTGTATTGTATTACTGACATTCCAAGTTCTCTAACAATAGCAGAATGACAGCATTATCTTCAGTACATGGGAAGATATCACTGTTAGAAATCGGAATGCAACTAAAACAGGTTTTACAGCGATTATTCCAGACTTGAGATTTCTAACAGTGAGATGATAAAGCACCTGGGGTGTAAAAACCCAAGAGCAGAATATAAAATCAGTGATACAGTCCTAACCTCAGTATCTGAGGAAAGGGATTTGGGGGTCATTATTTCAGAAGACTTAAAAGGAGGCAGACAATGTCATAGAGCAGCAGGAAATGCTAGCAGAATGCTTGGGTGTATAGGGAGAGGCATTACCAGTAGAAAGAGGGAGGTGCTCATGCCGCTCTACAGAGCACTAGTGAGACCTCATTTGGAGTATTGTGCTCAGTACTGGAGACCATATCTCCAGAAGGATAGTGATACTTTGGAGAGAGTTCAGAGAAGAGCTACTAAACTGGTACATGGATTGCAGGATAAAACTTACCAGGAAAGATTAAAGGACCTTAACATGCAGAGCTTGGAAGAAAGACGAGACAGAGGGGATATGATAGAAACTTTTAAATACATAAAGGGAATCAACAAGGTAAAAGAGGAGAGAATATTTAAAAGAAGGAAAACTGCTACAAGAGGACATAGTTTTAAATTAGAGGGGCAAAGGTTTAAAAGTAATATCAGGAAGTATTACTTTACTGAGAGAGTAGTGGATGCATGGAATAGCCTTCCTGCAGAAGTGGTAGCTGCAAATACAGTGAAGGCGTTTAAGCATGCATGGGATAGGCATAAGGCCATCCTTCATATAAGATAGGGCCAGGGGCGATTTATAGTATTCAATATATTGGGCAGACTAGATGGGCCAAATGGTTCTTATCTGCAGACACAGTCTATGTTTCTATATCTCCTGCTGATATTGTGCTAATGCTGTCATTTTGGTCAGGAATGTATAAAAGCCTGGAATGCCAGCTCTCAAAAAAGACCAGATTCATCTCTCTAGCTGATACCAATCAGAAGATGTCAGCAGCTAAAGCCGCCCCCTTCTGCCTAGCTGGCCTATTGCAGAAAAGTTAAAGAGGTTATCCAACCCCGAACAGGAACATGCCTCCCTAGCCGAGCGGGGAGCAGGAGCAACGCGGGTGCCAGGCAAGTATAACCTATATGAGGTGCCCAGGTATTGGGGGGTGGCTCATTATAGGGGTTGGATAAACACTTTAAAGGGAACCTGTCACCAGGATTTTGGCCATAGAGCTGGGGACATGGGCTGCTAGATGGCCGCTAGCACATCTGCAATACCCAGTCCCCCATAGCTCTCTGTGCTTTTTGTGTTAAAAAAAACGTTTTGATCCATATGCAAATGAACCTCATATGTGTCCTGTATCCGGCGATGAGTCCAGCGGAAAGGAGCCCAGCACCGCCCCGCGTCCTTCGAATCTCCTCCTTGCTGGCTGACGTCACAGAGCTGGAGCGCCAAAATCTCGCGATGCGCGAGCTAGCGCATGCGTAGTTCGTTCCCTGTGCTGATGCCAGCACAGGGAATGAACATGATGCCGACACTGCGCATGCGCTAGCTCGCGCATCGCGAGATTTTGGCGCTCCAGCTCTGTGACGTCAGCCAGCAAGGAGGAGATTCGGAGGACGCGGGGCGGTGCTGGGCTCCTTTCCGCTGGACTCGTCGCCGGATACAGGACACATATGAGGTTCATTTGCATATGGATCAAAACGTTTTTTTAACACAGTAAAAGCACAGAGAGCTATGGGGGACTAGGTATTGCAGATGTGCTAGCGGCCATCTAGCAGCCCATGTCCCCAGCTCTATGTCCAAAATCCTGGTGACAGGTTCCCTTTAAGTACTTTTCCCAGAGCCCGAGCTGAGGCAAAATAGTTAGGTGGTTAAATGGTTTATATGCGAATAATAGCTATTAGAGTACATTTAGATTATGGAAACACGGTCCCTACTTGGGACTTCTATTTTCTTCAAGGTGTTTTTAAAAGGGTTGTTCCATCTCAGCAGAGATGGAATAACCGCAATAAGCTCTGGCAAGAGAAGGCAGAGTTACGAAAACGGCTGAGCTCCACTGGTTCCATAACTCCCAGTGAATGGGAGCTACACAAACAGGGCACAGCAAGCTATGCCGTTCCTGTATCTCGCAAGTCCACCCATGGCCAGCACTTACTGTGGTTATTACCATCTTGGCTATGAAATACCAAGATCGGACAAAGTCTTGCCACATCAATAGGATATGGTGTCATGTGCTCATACAAAACAAAAGATGTTCTATTTTACCAGTGGTGCACCAACAAAGTCAATGCAAAATACAAGCAGTGAAGTCTCCCATAGCAAGTGAATTCCGGCTCTCATCTTTCCTACTCCAGAAAAGGGGTGGCTTAGAAGGGCAACATCTCAAGAGAAAGGTGTTGATAAATTTACAGCAAATTACAGCAACTCCCTTTGTCATACATCTCCCTCATAGAACCATACCTTTCCCTTAATGCTGAGTCCTCCGGTATCGTACACAATGCCCTTACCAACCCAGGCAATGGTTTGTGTGGCACCTTCAGGCGTGTGGCTCAGGATGACCAGGGCAGGAGGATGTTCTGCTGCTTTTCCAACACCATATATTCCTACAGGACGCAAAGAAACAGATCAAAATACATTTAGTATTTCTGCAAGAGGAAGAAAGGCCAACAAGGAGATTTTAGGTTCTCAATTCATCGTAAACTAGCCAACGGCTTTGCTCGTGTTCATCTACATCTTATAGGACACCTCATTCTCACCTCCAAATCCTTTCTCCTTCAGCTCCTCATCTCGAATAATCCTTGGAGTAATGCCAAGCTCCTTCCCAACAGCTGCAATCTCCTGCAAAATGAGTGTGCAGACTTAGACCCCAAATCTATGACATAAAAGACACAGACAAGGCTGAACACGAATGCAGAGCACACTGGGTAGTGTTACCCAACCACCCCGCAGAATGCCAATACCAGGACAGTGGACAACTGGCAGATAGTAGGCGTTTCACTCATTTCTTTCCCGGCGATAAAAGTCGTCATACACGAGAGATAGATATAGATATAGATATAGATATAGATATAGATATATATATATATATATATATATATATATATATATATATATATATATATATATATATATATATATGAGGTGCCAGATTTTGAAGATGAAAGGCAATGCTGATAAATTTCTTCCCAAAGCTCACGGTAGATAAAACCTTTTGGCCATTGCTCCGCTCCCATACCCTGTGCCTGTAAGAAGACATGCCATTTGCTTCCCAGAGGTGGATGCCAGTTACCAGTCTACTCACCTCAATGAAGTGGTCTGTGTTCATCTCATTACAGGGGGTATCCACAATACGTGCGGCCAGTCTCACCCCCTCAGTGGCACTTTCTAGGCACTAGTACGAGAGAAGCAGACTAGTATGAGACAGCGTCGACCCCAAAAAGGAAAAAGAATCTACATATGGGTGCCATATTACCTTCAGAGTGGTCATTTCCATGGGTCCATTGTTCTGTCCAATGAGCAAAAACTCAATGGCAATGTTCTTTTTATCTGCCCGGCGGGAAGCACTGGAGCGGCGGGTAAAGAGTGGGAAGGCTCGAGCAATGGCACAAGCACTGGCGAACACCTCTGATCGCTCGCATACCATCTGTAGAAGGTCATCATGCTGTTATACACTGCCCATACATACATTATATTTCAATAGATTGTTCTCAGGGTTCTCATCTCTTGGTCAGAAGGAAGAGTGGTCACAAAGAGTGTCTCTGACTCTGTAGGACCTGTCCTGTGTGATGCATTTGAGTGGGCACTGTGTAATGTGTAGTTTCGCCTGTGGTGACGCACCAACTGGAGGTCCCTGCAAAAGGGGGGGGGGGGGTCACTTTCTAAATGTTAGAAGGGTCCTATGAAAGTTTCACAAACAGAGAACCCCATGGAAAGCCAACACAATGTTTTCTTTGGCATCATTACTTACCAGGATACATCTCGATGTTCCAGATGGGAGGGAGCTTCGGATCAGACGTGTGATGAAGTGCGAAGCGGAAGGGCTGTTATGGCGGCTGACACGGGAAGGCAAGGCGGCAACTGTGGCCAGGTTCAGGTACAGAGGACAGCTGTCCGTTGGGTTGGGACTTAAAGTGCTGAGAGCATTCTTCCAAATCTAGAATGAGGAGAGACAAATGCACAAATGACTTCATGTATGAGGTAAAGCAAGAAGCTCCACCGAAGTGAATGGTGCTGAGCTACAATACCAGACATAGCCCAAATAGCCCAAGGACAAAACTGGCCCTGTCATGGGAAAAAAAATAGTAATGCCTAATAGAGAATGTGCCCGCAGCTCTGGAGAAGAACCTTTCACTATGTAGACTGCAGATCCTGCCCACCTCAGGCCAGGGACAAGTACCGGTATATCACCATGAGCACGTGACAGACATATGACAACACCCACCGTCATCTCAACCGAGCCGTCAAGCTTGTTTAGAGGTTGACACTTTCCAGTCTCTCCTTCCTGATCCAAGACAATCATTAAACACGGGCTGACACAGCAGGCAATTATCGGAAACGAACCCTTCGGGTCTTGATAACTGCCTGCTCATTACAGAGGGTGAGAGCAGTGTTTACATGTGGCAATCACCTCCGCTGCGGGGGATCATTACTGCAATCGCTTGTTCCCAGAGAGCGAAGGTCAGCAACCTCTGGCACTCCACAGTTGAGCAGGGGAGATGGCTAGGAGAGGCTGATGAGTTTTTAACACAAAAAAAAAAGTTATTTTACTTAGTTTTTTGTTATTAGAGTTAGGGGTGGGCGATATGGCCTAAAATCTATATTGCGATATAATTTTAAGCATGTGCGATATGCGATATATATTGCGATATATTGTTTTCTATATTGGGGAGTGTTTAAACTTTATTTTTATTTATTAACTATTGGCCTCCTTAAGGGCTAGAACCCTTGTCATATTCACCCTAATAGAGCTCTATTAGGGTGAATAGGACTTTACACTCTCCCTGCTGCCCTGTGCTTTGTGCACACAACAGCAGGGAGCTGACCATGGCGCCAGCCTCTCATGTGCCCCCCCAGCCTCTGATCTGCCTCCCGCCCCAGCCTCTGATATGCCTCCCCCCCCAGCTTCTGATATGCCCCCTCTGGTAACGCAAACCTCCCTCCCCAGTATTAATTATTGGTGGCAGTGGCCACAGGGTCCCCCTCCTCCCCCCCATCATTGGTGGCAGTTTGCAGTTCCGACAGGAGTCACGCTACTGAAGTCCTGGCTGCCATGGTATGTTAGTGAGCAGAGAGCAGCGCATTATACTCACGTGCGCCGTGGCCGCTGGTCGTTCCTTCTTCTGTCTGTGCGGCGGATTGCTAATGCTTACAGCATTAGCAATGCGCCGCACAGACCTATGAGAAGAAGGAGCGACTGGCGGCCACGGCGCACGTGAGTATAATGCGCTGCTCTCTGCTCACTAACATACCATGGCAGCCAGGACTTCAGTAGCGTGACTCCTGGCTGCCATGGTAACCAATCGGAGCCTCCTCCTCCTCTGTGCCGGCCGGCTCAGGAGAACATGGTGCGCGCGATCATATCGCGGTCTGGCGATATGGCGAAAATCCATATCGTGGCCCAAATTCATATCGCATATCGCCTATACCGCCCACCCCTAATTAGAGTACTCAATTAAATCGATAGAATACTTGATTACAAAAATAGTCGATAGCTGCAGCCCTAGTGCAAATGAGAACTGGAGCATGCGCTGAGAGCAACCAGATTCCAGCTCCCAGAGCCTCTGAGCAACTTCACTTTTCACAAGAGTAAAAATGATCCACATCTGCAGGACATAGAACATACGTGGATGATTCAGACAGACCCCGGTACTCGGTGACACCCAAAGACACCCTGTGATCCGCTCATCATTGGGAGACCCTTTACCGCTGCTGCTTCCACACACGCGTTCAGAGACATCCTGGGACTTTATGATTAATTTAGATCCATCATTACTATACATGTCACTCCTCCAGTTACAGTGTGGTCCTATAACCTCATCCCAGTAGTCCCTCTCCTATTTATCCCTTTCCCACCCGTAGTGTGGACTCCTTTTGTATGTTTTTATGGGTATGGACTCAGATTTTATGGATTATGAACATGATTGTTATGGTTTTTTCAATACCCTGGGCCTACACAATATATATACACTGATGCTGTCCTTTGCATAGGGCATCAATATCTGATCCGTGGGGGTTCGACCCCCCTCATTAGCGCCTGAGGAGGACACGGCTTCCTCACTGCGCTGTACATTGTCTAGTGGCTGTTCTTGGTATTACAGACCTGGCGCATTCACTTGATGGGGCCGAGCTGCTCCTAGGCCATGCGACGATGAGTGCGACGTCACTGGCCTAGGAAGACGCTATGGCGCTCTTATGTCTGTTTTACACTAACAGTAAAACAGATCCATCCGAATCCGTTTTACTCTTGGTGTGAAACCGGCCTTTTAGGCTCCATACACACGTCCGCAATTTCGTTCCGCATTGAACGGAATTGCGGACCCATTCATTCCTATGGGGCAGCACGATGTGCTGCCTGGACACGGAATTGAGGATCCGCACTTCCGGGTCCGCAAAAAAAAAAAAATAGAACATGTCCTATTCTTGTCCGCAATTGCGGACAAGAACAGGCATATTCTATTAGTGCCGGCAATGTGCGGTCTGCAAAATGCGGAACGCACATTGTCACTTTCCGTGTGTTGCGGATCGGCGGCACCGTGGATCCGCAAAACACGTTGCGGACGTGTTAATGGAGCCTAAATGTGCGTTTACTTTCACAGTATTTTGGATCGTATAAATATAGGTTCTGCTCCATCAATCTAAGGGACGGTTATTATACGCGCCATTTATGAAGGAGTAAGTGTATAAAAAACATCAGAAATTTGGATTTCGGACTGCACTGCCATGGCAGCGACCCATCTGTATGAGGTGGGCATGTCGTGGCAGGTGGGCTCACACCATCAAAACGGGCACTAAAAATGCATTAGTATAGTAAATATAGCAGTAATGTCATTTAAGGCTCCATCAGACATCCGTATGAATGGTCCGGAGCCGTTCGGCAATTATGCGGAACAGGTGCGGACCCATTTATTCTCAATGGGGCCTGAAAAAGATGCGGACAGCACACAGTGTGCTGTCCACATCCGCACTTCCGTTCTGCGGCTCCGCAAAAATACAGAACATGTCCTATTCTTGTCCGCAATAGCGGACAAGAATAGGCATTTTCTATTATCGTGCCGGCCACGTGCACATGGCTGGTGTCAGACGTGTGAATGGGCCCTTATATTGTGCATATATTCAGCGTCTGTCTTGACTTTTCTGCTTGTGAAGATAGAAGTGATCACACCTTACTTACAGGGAGCAGCAAGGGTTAAATGGGTTACCCCAAATAATGTAAATAGTGAAAATTAAACAAGTAGTCCACGACAATGTCTTTCTAACAAAGCTAGAACCAGCCCAGTACCTCACATGGATCCAGAGATCTCCCCATTCATTGCTCTGCTAGATTTATATCCTGGCAGCTCAGGGGGCGTGTCCTCAGGGGGCATCTCCTTTATACTGTATCAGTCAGTGTCTGTGCTAAAATTTTAATCACATGCAATTACAGAAGTATTCAGATCCGGGTGCCGGTTTTAAAACTGTAGAATAAATTTTCATGGGACGACCCCTTTAACAGAAGGCTGTTCTAACGGAGCTCTAGACGTCCCATGTGGACTGTGGCCCCTGTAGTCCAAGCTGTGTGTAGGGAGGGGATCCGCCACGTCTCAGGGTAAAGTACAGCTTTATGGCAGTCGCTGAATCCAAGTACATAGAGGAGCAGTGACGCGCCCTATGCCACGGTACTACAACTCCCAGGACATACTCAGGATGGGGGTTACAGTTCTACACCCACCAGTTAGAGAGACAGGAGGATTAGGGCGAGTGAAGAATGATGCGACTAGTCCCATTACGCCATCAACCTGCAAAAGGATCCATGGGCGGCCATCTATCATCAAATCCAGACAAAACAGGGAGTAATCTGCAGCAGCTGAGAAACTACAACTCCCAGCATGCCCTGACAGCAGCTTGGCATGCTGGGCGTTCCAGATTCTCAACAGCTGCAAAGCTTGGTCTGTGATTGCAGGAAGAGGGCTCCTGCCTGTACCAGCCCTCTGCACCCGCCGCTTACTGCCCTGCCATGGATAACCCCCTCCTCCACACAAACCAGGACACAGGGAAACAAGGTCGGAACCTCTGAGCAGGGCACAGCACTTCCGGCCCGCGGTCCGTCTCCTCACCTCCTCGGTGACCCTGGGCTGCAGCTTTCCCCTCACATCGTTCCACAGCACCCGGTGCAAGTTTGGCAGTTGGCCCAAGATCAGCACAGGCCTAGCCTGGGGGTCCGCGTCCCCGGCGCTGGATTTGAATTCCAGCCGCACATTGGCCATGTCAGATGCTTGTGCGGTCCCTAACCGCGCCGCACCTCGCTGTCACCTCCAGTCCCGCCCTTCCGTACAGGAGCCAATCACATGACCGGAGGAAGTAGCCCCGCCTCCCTCTTGCTGGCAAACTGTTCCTTATTTGTTATTCTTAAGCTCCGCCCCTGGTCAGGCTCCAATGAGGAAGCACGTAGGCTGTGCGTTCCACGTTCCGACCTAAGATGATTCTGGTGGAATCAAAGGACAATCACTTTAGTTCCTACTTGGGTGAAATCTGCCTGCAGGACATAGCTGTAAATCTAAGCGAAGTAAAAACTGCTAAAAATGTGAGTAAGGCCTTATACACACGACAATATGTATTTTGCGGCCCCCCCACCCAAAAAAAATAAAATAAAAAATAAACAGAGCTCTAGACGTTGCATCCATTTTTATTTTTTTGCAGATCCATTGTAACGACGCCTGTCCTCGTCCGCAAAAAGGACAAGAATAGGACATGTTCTATTTTTTGGTGGAACCGACTTGCACACAGAGTCATTTCTGTTTTTTTGAATGGTTCCGTATACGGGCTGCAAAAAAAACTAAAGAAAACTGAAAGGACACGGAAAGAAAATACAGTCGTGTGCATGAGCCCTGAGGGGCGTATGTTTTTTGCTGTCCGCAAAATTGCGGATACGTTTTGCTACAGTGTACTTTTGCGGCCCCATAGAAGTGAATGGGTCCGCATCTAATCCGCAGAAAGCAACATACTGTACAGTGGTCTGAAAGAGCCCTAAATCTGGTGCTGAGATTTCATAGAGTCCATGCAATCCCCAGGGGATAGGGCTACAGATCATACACCCAGGAAGCATTTCCAAGGGTACCGTATTTTTCGCTTTATAAGACGCACCCGATTATAAGATGCACCTAGGTTTTTGAGGATGAAAAAAAATAAAAAATATTTTGAACCAAAAGGTGTGCTTTTGGTAGGTTTTGAACTAATGGTGGTCTGTGGATGACGCACTGTTATGAGGGATCTGTGAATGACACTATTATTGGGGATCTGTGGATGACGCACTGTTATGGGGGGATCTGTGGATGATGCACTGTTATGGGGGGATCTGTGGATGACGCACTGTTATGGGGGATCTGTGGATGACGCACTGTTATGGGGGATCTGTGGATGACGCACTGTTATGGGGGGATCTGTGGATGACGCACTGTTATGGGGGATCTGTGGATGACGCACTGTTATGGGGGATCTGTGGATGACGCACTGTTATGGGAGATCTGTGGATGACACACTGTTATGGGGGGATCTGTGGATGACGCACTGTTATGGGGGATCTGTGGATGATGCACTGTTATGGGTGGATCTGTGGATGACACACTGCTATGGGGGACGTGTGGATGACACACTGTTATGGGGGGATCTGTGGATGATGCACTGTTATGGGGGGATCTGTGGATGATGCATTGTTATGGGGGATCTGTGGATGACACTGATGGGGGATCTGTGGATGATGCACTGTTATGGGGGGATCTGTGGATGACGCACTGTTATGGGGGGATCTGTGGATGACGCACTGTTATGGGGGATCTGTCGTTGATGCACTGTTATGGGGAGATCTGTGGATGATGCACTGTTATGGGGAGATCTGTGGATGATGCACTGTTATGGGGGGATCTGTGGATGACACTTATGTCATCCACAGATCCCCATAAGTGTCATCTACAAATCCCCCATAAGATGCATCAGTGTGGAGGGAGGAGGCGGAGACACTCATGGCGGGACCCGGTGCAGTGACTCTACTCTAATACACCGGGCCCCGCAGCTAAGTACATTCAATCCGACCCATATCTTAATGTATACCGCAGTGTTCTGTACTTACTGTAGTACCGTGTTTCCTGTGGGCGTTGCCATTTTGGGAGTGACGTCTCCGGCTGTGACGTCACTTCCTGTTTCTAGGAGAAGTGTTTTCCTCCTTTATAATGTATTTCTTTCACCGGTTTTGATGAATTGGGCTATTAGTGGCTCCCCATAAGCCTTGTACTTCTATTTTTCTCTCTTTTTAATAATTTTTATTGATGATTCGATTTTAGCGCTAGCTCCGCCCCTTTTGGGGCAGAGCCTATTTTTCAGAGCCACGGTTGCTATTTAAATTCTGCACCAATGGTCATTCGGCCTCCTGGAGCGCAGGTGTATGGGTATCCTTACTCTGTCTATCTTGGATTGGTGAAGCAATTTCCATTCTTTCAAACGTTTTTGCTTTGATCAGCTAGTGCTGTTCCTCTGCTAATTACCCTTGTGGGTTTTGTTTGTAACAGGCCTCGTTTTTTTCTGGGTAAAAGCCTATTTGCTTGGACTTCCTTTCCTCCTTCCAGACTTAACAGTTAATTCTGTTTGTTTCTTGCAGCCATGTCGTCTACAGGGGACGGTGATCGGGACCCGGGCAGGAAGAGTTCTGGCAAAAGACGCCATCTTCAATGCCACGACTGTCAAATTGTCCTGGAGGACAATTATTTATTCTTGCGATGTCCACCGGTATCGGGGGCTCAAGATGCTAGAGAGGGATCTATCTCCTCTTCTTCTGAAGAGGAGGATGAGTTTTCCTACTTCTTCCCTCCCGAGAAGACCCAGCGGCTGCTGAGATCCATCCGGTCGGGGGACCAGGATGTTGATCAGGGTGAAGCCTCTACCTCCACCTCTAAGGGGCCCAGGCCCTTTAAAGCGGACAATTCCCTCCTGTCATTAATGAAGACGGAGTGGAAGAAACCAGAAAAGGGTCCCATGCTGACCAAAAGATTTAAGTCTGTCTTCCCGTTAAGAGAAGATCAATTGTCCTCTTGGGGGCCAGTATCAAAAGTGGATATGGCCATTTCCAGGACATACCGCCTGTGCAGCTGATTCAGCTGCACAGGGGCCCAGCGTGCGGGGGGCCCATACAGCTTGGACTGGTCCACTGGTGAGAGGGGCCCCCTTCCTGAACTTCAGACTGAAAGATAATGTGCTGCTCAGGGGCTGATTCATTGGAGGGCTGACAGGTTTTAGTGTAATCAGCTCTCCTGGTCAGTAAGGCTGTGTCCACAGGGTCTGATTTTTACAAAATCACGGCCAAAAAACACCACATTTTGCCACGATTTTCTCAAAAATAGGATCTTGTGAACCCAACCTTACTGACCAGGAGAGCTGATTGGTCTAAAAACTGTCACTCAAAAGCACTGACAGCCTCTCCTCCAATAGGCTAGCACTGCAAATCAGTGAGGAAGGAAGGACCCACTGCTGCTGTGTGGAGACGGAGCCTTGCTACTGAGAGGGGGAGGAGCCTGAGCCTATTACTGAGAGGGGGAGGAGCCTGAGCCTGCTACTGAGAGGGGAGGAGCCTGAGCCTGCTACTGAGAGGGGAGGAGCCTTATGCTGCTACTGAGAGGGGGAGGAGCCTTATGCTGCTACTGAGAGGGGGAGGAGCCGTATGCTGCTACTGAGAGGGGGAGGAGCCTGATCCTCCTACTGAGAGGGGAGGAGCCTGATCCTGCTACTGAGAGGGGGAGGAGCCTGATCCTCCTACTGAGAGGGGAGGGGCCAGAGCCGGCTACTGAGAGATGGGAGGAGCCGGCTACTGAGAGATGGGAGGAGCCTGAGCCTGCTACTGAGAGGGGGAGAGGCCTGATCCTGCTACTGAGAGGGGGAGGAGCCTGATCCTGCTACTGAGAGGGGGAGGAGCCTGATCCTCCTACTGAGAGGGGGAGGAGCCTGAGCCTGCTACTGAGAGGGGGAGGATCCTGAGCCTGCTACTGAGAGGGGGAGGATCCTGAGCCTGCTACTGAGAGGGGGAGGATCCTGAGCCTGCTACTGAGAGGGGAGGATCCTGAGCCTGCTACTGAGAGGGGGAGGATCCTGATCCTCCTACTGAGAGGGGAGGGGCCGGAGCCGACTACTGAGAGATGGGAGGAGCCTGAGCCTACTACTGAGAGATGGGAGGATCCTGAGCCTGCTACTGAGAGGGGGAGAGGCCTGATCCTGCTACTGAGAGGGGGAGGAGCCTGATCCTGCTACTGAGAGGGGGAGGAGCCTGATCCTGCTACTGAGAGGGGGAGGAGCCTGATCCTCCTACTGAGAGGGGGAGGAGCCTGAGCCTGCTACTGAGAGGGGGAGGATCCTGAGCCTGCTACTGAGAGGGGAGGATCCTGAGCCTGCTACTGAGAGGGGGAGGATCCTGAGCCTGCTACTGAGAGGGGGAGGATCCTCAGCCTGCTACTGAGAGGGTGAGGGGCCTGAGCCTGCTACTGAGAGGGGGAGGAGCCTGGCTGAGGACACCAGAACCAGCAATACAAAGCCAGGAGGTGAGGGAGGGATCTGTATGTAATGTAGTGTAAAATAGTTCCTGCATATGTACAAGAGTGTGTGACAGTGTATGTGTGACAGTGCCTGCATGTGTACAATTGTGTATGTGAGTAGTGCATGTGTGACAGTGTATGTGAGTGAGTGCATGTGTGACAGTGTATGTGAGTGAGTGCATGTGTGACAGTGTATGTGAGTGAGTGCATGTTTGACAGTGTATGTGAGTGAGTGCATGTGTGACAGTGTATGTGAGTGAGTGCATGTGTGACAGTGTATGTGAGTATGGTGCATGTACAGTGTATGTGAGTGAGGCTGGGGGCCTGTGTGACGGTGTCTGTGAGTGAGTGCATGTGTGACAGGTATGTGAAGTGAGTGCATGTGTGCACGGTGTATGTGAGTGCGTGCATGTGTGACAGGTGTATGTGAGTGAGTGCATGTGTGACAGTGTAGTGAGAGTGCTGGGTTGGGTGCATGGTGACAGTGTATGTGAGTGAGTGCATGTTTGACAGTGTATGTGAGTGAGTGCATGTGTGACAGTGTATGTGAGTGAGTGCATGTGGACAGTGTATGTGAGTGAGTGCATGTTTGACAGTGTATGTGAGTGAGTGCATGTGTGCCGGGTATGTGAGTGAGTGCAGTGTGACAGTATGTGGAGTGAGGCAATGTGTGCACGGTATGTGAGTGAGTGCATGTGTGACAGTGTATGTGAGTGAGTGCATGTGTGACAGTGTATGTGAGTGAGTGCATGTGTGACAGTGTATGTGAGTGAGTGCATGTGTGACGGTGTATGTGAGTGAGTGCATGTGTGACGGTGTATGTGAGTAGAGTTGTTGCGATACCAAATTTTTTATTCTATTTCGATACCATAAAAAAGTATTGCGATACTCTATACCATTCGATACCACGCGAAAAAATAACCAAAGAAGCCACGTGCATTCCGCATTTTAAAAAAAAATGGCGATTCGCGCAGTTTTAATTATTTTTTTCTGTTCCGGCGTTCACCGCATATATTTTTTTTTTTATATTTTAATAGTTTGCACTTTTTTGACATGTCAATATGTTTATTTTAGATGTGAAATTGAGAAAGGGGGTGATTTATACTATTATATATTTTGGTGGGTCTTTTTTACTATTTATTATTTTTTTACTTTTTATTTAATACCTATTTCCCCCCCTTAGGGACTAGAACCTGGGATATTTTCATCCCTTCTCCTATTCACCCTAATAGATCTCTATCAGGGTGAATAGGACCTCACACTCTCCCTGCTGCCCTGTGCTGCCCTTGTGCACACAGCAGCAGGGAGATGACCATGGCAGCCAGGGCTTCAGTAGCATCCTGGCTGCCATGGTAACTGATCGGAGCCCCACGATTACACTGCTGGAACCCCGATCAGAAGCTGCCACTGCCACCGCCACCAATGAGGACGAGGGGAGGGGACCCTGTGGCCACTGCTACCAATGATTTTAATACTGGGGGATTGAGTGGCAGGGCGTACTATGCCACCAATGATTTTAATGGGGTGGGTGGGGGGGAGCACTGTGCCACCAATGATAATTAACTTTTAATACAGGAGGTGGGTACTGGCAGCAGATCAGCAGAAGTTAACCCCTCAGGTGTCGCAGCTCCCTGTCAGGGGCAGGGTGACGGCTATGCGATTCTGCTGCCGGCGCCTGCCCCTGCACCCTGTATTATGTGTTAAAGACTACCTTGTATGGGTCCGGACTTAGTTACGTATTAGGCTACACAGAGCGGCGCCCAGCGATGTCCCAGCACTTACTATTATTCCTGGGGCGCCGCTCCGTTCGCCCGCTGTGCCCCATTACTGTCTCCTGCTCCGTATACTAATTACTATCGGAGCAATGGGGAGGAGACATCAGCTTCTCTAGTAGGCATTCCTTCTCCCTGCGCTGCGATTTGACAGCGCTAAAGCCAGGGAGAAGAAACGCCCACTAGAGAAGCTAATGTCTCCTCCCCATCGGTCCGATAGTAGTATCTAGTATACGGAGCAGGAGACTGTAACTGGGGCACAGCGGGCAAACGGAGCAGCGCCCAGGAATAATAGTAGGTGCAGGGACATCTCTGGACGCCGCTCTGTATAACCTGATACTTAACTAAGTCCGGACCCAGGAAAAGTCCTATCATTGGTGGCGCAGAGCGCCCGCCCCTCTCTCCGTTCATTGGTGGCAGCAGCAGCACAAGGGGAGGGAGACACTGCTTCCTTCTCCCCTGTGCTGCTGAGGGAACATGAGTGCACCGACAGCAGCGCAGCCCAGTATCGAAAAAATGGAAATCCCGGTATCGTATCGATACCAGGACAAAAGTATAAATTTGGTATTGAAATTTCGATACACGCAACAACACTATATGTGAGTGCATGTGTGACAGTGCCTGCATGTGTACAATTGTGTATGGGAGTACCTGCATATGTGACAGTGTGTGTGACAGTGCCTGAATGTGTGAGGATGTGTGAAAAAGAGCGTGTATGACAGTCCAGTATGTGTGTTAGGGCTCATTCAGAAGGCCGTCTGAAGAAGTCTGCATCTGTTCTGCAGAATGGGTGTGGATCCATTTATTTCAACAGGTACTCATAAGATGCGGGCGGCACATCGTGTGTTGTCCGCAGCCAGTTCCGCAGCCCCGCAAAAACGTTAGAACATGTCCTACTTTTGTCCACAATTGCAGACAAGAATAGGCATTTTCTTTCATAGGACGAAAGCGGCCAGTCTCAGTATTTTGTGGATCCGAAATTTGCGGACTGTAAAGCACAGCCGTCTAAATGGACCCTTAGGCTGGTGCCACCTTGTAGCACATTGTGCAGCCAAAGATTGCAGCAACACTACGATACATCACAACTAGTAAAAGTAAATCGGGCCATGACCTGACGGTCACAAAAATCCAACCTGCTGAATTTCTTGCAACTTTTCGATTGTGATTTTAAGAAACTTCAAGGTCACAATGCAACCCCATTCATTTTAACTCAATTCATCGCAGAATTGTGCTGCTGTGATCTATGGTTGCATGACACATTGTTGCCCAAAAGCACTGTGCAGCCTTAAAGGGGTCACTGTATCAATTTTTATTTTTCCCCCTTTTTCATTGTTACTGTACTTTTTAAATGTTGCTTCCTGGGCCAGCGCTGCGCTCCTGGTCCTTATATGCTGCTTGGTCGTCCAGGATTATGCACGTATTGTATATATTTACGTCTGTATGTGTTTTGGGGAGGGGGTGCATATTCTTTGCACAGGGGCCCTCTGAGGTCTGTGTCCGCCCCTGCATGGTACCATCGGACGACGGTTCAAGTCTTCAGGATCTGATGGACCGCAAGGCTGATTGCGCCTTTAGGCACATTTATTCCTCTGCTTCGGCTTCTGCCTCGGTTGCAATAGCGTCCTCTGAAGTGGCAAACTTTCTCAAGGCCAGGTTCAGCCAAGTTAAGTCTGACCTAGGCCAGGGGGTCTCTAGGGATGACATCTTGGCCTCTTGTAAGACGGCCAGTCTGGCCATTGATTTTTTGTGCGACGCTGCTCCACAACAACTAAAATTGGCTTCCAAGACCATGGCGCTCTCAGCTGCGGGCAGGCGTCTGCTCTGGCTAAAACCCTGGAAGGCCGATACAACTTCCAAACATAATCTTTGCGCCATGGCATATGAACCAGGTAAACCTTTTGGGACAGAGCTTGACCATATTATGGAGGGACTGTCGGATAAGAAGGGCAAGTCCCTCCCCCAACAGCCCTTTTATGGTCGGGGCAAAAGTTATGGGTCCAGGTCTGGATCTCAGCCCAGACAGATTGGAGCTCCCGTAGAGTGGGCAAATCCTCCAGGGCCTCTAAGCCCCCCAAGAAATCCTTGACACTCTGATTGCGGGCCTCCTCGAGGCTCTTGGTACTATGCCGGTCTGACTGGATTCTCAGAACTCTCTGCTCCCCATATCCCGTAGGCAGTCGCCTACAACACTTTCTAGAATCTTGGCAGATCCACATCCAAGACCCTTGGGTGCTTCCTATCATATCTCAGGGATACCTGGTAGACTTGGACAGTCCCCCATCGTACAAATTTGTTCTAACAAGACTGCTTCCATTCAGCAAACAGAAGATTCTAGAAGACTATATCCTGGAGTATCTTCGGAAAGTGGCCTTAGAGGAGGTGCCTCTTCAGGATCAGGGAGCAGGCATGTCGTGCATTTTCATAAGTGTACAGTCTTATCTGAAAATATTATAGTCTAAATATCAATGCTCATTGCCTTTAAGTATAGAGACAGATTGAACCAAAGTCTAAAATCTCTGTAGGATTGAAATAGGATAGATGAGGTTATGCTGAGTTTAATTTGGGTAAAATGTTTGTTGGGACATAGAGTGTATTGTCTTAAAATTATTGTGAGCAGATGTAGTGTATCTGTTAATACTATAATGGGTCCTACAGACATGTGTCTGTGAGAGATAACTATTTAAATAGCAATGTAGAAAGTCTGCCTTATAGGAAGCATTGGATGTATGAATGTCCCATAATTATATTCTATATATTCCTGTGTGGTGTATTTAGATTTGCAACATATCTTAACCAATGGTTTATATAATGTATCATTTATGTGATATATATATATATATATATATATACAGTACAGACCAAAAGTTTGGACACAACTTCTCATTCAAAGAGTTTTCTTTATTTTCATGACTATGAAAATTGTAGACTCACACTAAAGGCATCAAAACTATGAATTAACACATGTGGAATTATATACATAACAAAAAAGTGTGAAACAACTGAAAATGTCATATTCTAGGTTCTTCAAAGTAGCCACCTTTTGCTTTGATTACGGCTTTGCACACTCTTGGTATTCTCTTGATGAGCTTCAAGAGGTAGTCACCTGAAATGGTTTTCCAACAGTCTTGAAGGAGTTCCCAGAGATGCTTAGCACTTGTTGGCCCTTTTGCCTTCACTCTGCGGTCCAGCTCACCCCAAAGATCTCAAATTTGGACTCATCAGACCAAAGCACAGATTTCCACTGGTCTAATGTCCATTCCTTGTGTTCTTTAGCCCAAACAAGTCTCTTCTGCTTGTTGCCTGTCCTTAGCAGTGGTTTCCTAGCAGATATTCTACCATGAAGGCCTGATTCACACAGTCTCCTCTTAACAGTTGTTCTAGAGATGTGTCTGCTGCTAGAAATCTGTGTGGCATTGACCTGCTCTCTAATCTGAGCTACTGTTAACCTGCGATTTCTGAGGCTGGTGACTCGGATGAACTTATCCTCCGCAGCAGAGGTGACTCTTGGTCTTCCTTTCCTGGGGCGGTCCGCATGTGAGCCAGTTTCTTTGTAGCGCTTAATGGTTTTTGTGACTGCACTTGGGGACACTTTCAAAGTTTTCCCAATTTTTCGGACTGACGGACCTTCATTTCTTAAAGTAATGATGGCCACTCGTTTTTCTTTACTTAGAATTTGTATTATGGCAAGAAAAAAAAAGGTAACAGTCTATTCAGTAGGACTATCAGCTGTGTATCCACCTGACTTCTCCACAATGCAACTGATGGTCCCAACCCCATTTATAAGGCAAGAAATCCCACTTATTAAACCTGACAGGGCACACCTGTGAAGTGAAAACCATTTCAGGTGACTACCTCTTGAAGCTAATCAAGAGAATGCCAAGAGTGTGCAAAGCAGTAATCAAAGCAAAAGGTGGCTACTTTGAAGAACCTAGAATATGACATATTTTCAGTTGTTTCACACTTTTTTGTTATGTATATAATTCCACATGTGTTAATTCATAGTTTTGATGCCTTCAGTGTGAATCTACAATTTTCATAGTCATGAAAATAAAGAAAACTCTTTGAATGATAAGGTGTGTCCAAACTTTTGGTCTGTACTGTATATATATATAAATATATATGTGTGTGTGTCTCATACCATGTATCATTTAGAATATATATTTTATGCCATGTATATCTCACTGACTGAAAATAGACTTTTTGATGTTTAGAAAGTATTGAAGTTATCTTCCTACTAATTGGGTTTCATGAGGAGAGCTGAATGTTATTAGTTAGCCATGTGGATAAGTTAAATATCTATACCCAGATGCCAAGTAAAAGGACCATTGTCAAATGTAACGTAAGATATCAGGGAGGATAAGTACTGCTGGATAGGAACATAGATGGTGATCAAACCATCAGATCAGATCATAAGAAAGGATATCAAAGGAAATTTGAATTATATTTTGACTACTAGAGAACTCCTGAGAACTGGTCCTATCTGAAACTCTGTCCATCCTTGACTTGGTAATGTATATCATTTATTCCTTGTGATATTAATAAGATATTCCTCTCAGCATATAGTCAAGAGTTCCCATACTGTGGGAACATATAGTGTTAAACACCTCCCTAATGCTAGTTGTCCTCTTAGCAAAGATGCATATTGCTAATGGGAGATTAGACATTGTCTGAGTAGAGGAAAAACTCTGGGAAATTATACTTCCATAGTCTGATTGCTGAGTGGGATATAATATCATATTAATATCATTTATATTTTTGATTGTCATAGGCTGAGACAGAGTCAAGGGACAACATTTATTGTTCCTGTATTAATCTGTATTTTGTCATGGACCTGTTGGTAAATAGAAAATCCTGAGTTTTTCTTGATGTATTAATTATTGGTCTGTTTAATAAAGATATAGCATTTATATTTTGTCATATGTAACTTTAAATAATTCTGAGCTGGTGAGAAAGTGATAGTGGGTTACACCACCATCTAGTGGTGGTTTGTTGGTACTGCGTAAATTTATCTATCCATTGATCTTATGTCTGTTTTATATTGGATTTTTACTCATTTATAAATTATTACATATATTTTGCATAATTGATTGCCCCTTTGTTTTCATTAATTGCATAAATTAAATTTAGTCTCAAGATAAAAGAAAAGGCGTTTTATGTCTGCCTAGTGCAGGCATGTCCAAACTGCGGCCCTCCAGCTGTTGCAAAACTACAACTCCCAGCATGCCCTAATAGCTGTAAGCTATCCAGGCATGCTGGGAGTTGTAGTTTTGGAACAGCTGGAGGGCCGCAGTTTGGACATGCCTGGCCTAGTGGATTTCCTGACTGATTTCCATATTTTATTGATATAATATTGACAAAAATATTTATATTTTATATAAAAGATATACCTTGACAGGTATCTATTCCCCAGTTTTCCTGGTACCCAAGGTGACCGGAGACTGATCATAGATCTGAGATATTTCAATCAGTTCATCAAACGCAAGCATTTCCGGATGGAAACTATCCAGTCAGTGACCAATCTTCTATTGCCAGGAGATTTCCTGGCAACCTTGGATCTCAAGGATGCTTACCTCCCATATTCCCATCCATCCTGGGTCCAGAAGATTCTTAAGGATCGCGGTGCAAGTCAGGGGAGTCCTAAAACACTTTCAGTTTGTGGCCCTCTCGTTTGGAATTTCTTCGGCCCCACACACATTTACCAAAGTGGTGGTTTCTGGGGTGGCAGCTCTACAGCTCTAAGACTTCAGGGTCTGAGCATCATTCCATACCTGGACGATTGGCTCTTCAGAGCCTTCCCAAGCGATCCTGTCCCAACACATTCAGCAGGCTGTAGCTTTCCTCCACCAGCTAGGATGGAAAATCAATTGGGACAAGTCCCATATCCTGCCAGCTACCTCAGTGAAGCTCCTGGGATCCGTGGTGGACTCAGTGGAAATGACTATTTATCTTACTCCCGAAAGAAGGCTCTGTGTTCAAGAGACAGCAAAGAAACCATCCGTACTTTCATGAGAATGTTGGGACTAATGTCATCAACCGCAGAGGCGGTTCCTTGGGCATTATGGCACCTACGTCTGCTACAATCGGAGGTACTAGCCAAGTGGAATCACAGTCCGGTGGGACTAATTTCCGTGCACTCCCTGTCTTACTGTGCCCGGGCCTTCCTAAGATGGTGAACCCATCTGGAGGAACGCAAGTCCCGGATCCAACCCTCTTGGATCATACTTACCACAGATGCATCCCTAGTAGGCTGGGGAGCACATCTTCTGGACAAGACAGTTCAAGGAACCTGGACATCCCAGGAGAAGTAGTCATCGAATCTCCTAGAAATCAGGGCGATCAAACTAGCCCTTCATTTCGCTCCCAGCATTCAAGGCAAAGCGGTGAAAGTACAGTCAGACAGCATGACCGCTGTAATGTACATCACCAACATCAACAAGCAGGGAGGCTTGGGAGAGATAGGTGTGATATTGGATTGGGCAGAATTCAACCTCACCCATTTATCAGCCGTCCACATTCGTGGAGTCCACAATATGATTGCAGATCGCCTGAGCAGAGGTCTCCCAACCGGAGAATGGTCTCTCCATCAAGATGTCTTCAAGGAGATAACGCTCAGAGGGGGCATGCCAGAGATTGATCTCATGGCAACGAGGTTCAACACCATGGTGGAGAGGTATTGCTCCCTTTACAGGGAGGAAAACCCGGTGGCAATAGATGCACTGTCAATTCCATGGAGGTTCGGGCTGGCCCATATCTTTCCTCCAAATTTCCTTGATTCCGAGGGTATTGATGAAAATCAGGCAGGACCAAGCATCAGTCATCGCCATCATTCCATACTGGCCGAAAAGAGCTTGGTTTACCCAACTCATTCAAATGAGTCTGGGTCAATTTTGGAGGCTTCCCCCAGAGAGAGTACTGGTGTCAGGGGACACTCAGATCTCGTCAAATGTTCAACCTGACAGCCTGGAGGTTGATCAGTCTCTTCCCAGAATAGAAGGGCTATGGGGAGGGGGGTCTGTCTTGAGAACCCTACAGCACTCCAGATCTGAGACTACTAACAGATCTTATTCAATAATTTGGAAGATTTTTTCAAATTGGTGTTCTCCACAGACACTTCCATGATTACCATCCTAGAGTTCCTGCAGGATGGTCTGGACAAGGGGTTGTCACAGTCTACCCTCAGAGTGCAAACTTCTGCTATCTCGGCCTGTCTCAACAGGTCCATTTCTCAAGAACCCCTTATCAAGAGGTTCCTGAAGGGAGCTTCAAGCTTAAGGCCTACAGTAATCAGACTAGAGTTGTTGCGATACCAAATTTTTGATTCGGTTTCGATACCATGAAAAAGTATTGCGATATTCGATACCACGCAAAAAAAATAAACAAAAAAAGCCACGTGCATTCCTCATTTTTAAAAATGGCGAATCGCGCAGTTTTTATTTTATTTTTTCTGTTCCGGCATTCACCACCTAGATTTTTTTTTATATTTTAATAGTTTGGACTTTTCTGACGTGGCGACGTAATATGTTTATTATTTATATATTTTATATGTGAAATTGGGAAAAGGGGGTGATTTATACTTCATATTTTAGTGTTTTTTTTTTTTTTTTACACTTTTTATTTAATAACTATTTCCCCCCCTTAGGGGCTAGAACCTGGGATCTTTCATCCCTTTTCCTATTCAGCCTGATAGATCTCTATCAGGGTGAATAGGACTTCACACTGTCCCTGCTGCTCTGTGCTTTGTGCACACAGCATCAGGGATGTTACCATGACAACCAGGGCTTCTGTAGCGTCCTGGCTGCCATGGTAACCGATCGGAGCCCCAGCATTACACTGCTGGGGCTCCGATCAGAAGCTGCCACTGCACCACCAATGAGGGGAGGGGAGAGGTCCCTGATTTTAATACTGGGGGGTTGAGATGGGCCGGCGCACTGTGCCACCAATGATTTTAATGGGTTGGGGGGCACACTGCACCACCAATGATAATTACCCCTTTATACAGGAGGCGGGTACTGGCAGATCAGCGGCAGTTAACTGCCGCTGATCGCAGCTCCCTGTCAGGGGCAGGGTGCCGGCAATGCGATTCTGCTGCCAGCACCCGCCTCCTGTATGTGTTAAAGACTGACTACTATATGGGACTCCAGACTTTCACTATCAGGCCACACAGAGCGGCGCCCAGCGATGTCTCAGCACTCACCATTAGTCCTGGGCGCCGCTCCGTTCGCCTGCAGTGCTCCATTACTGTCTCCTCTCCTGCTCCACATGCTGCTGATTACTATTGGAGCGATGGGAGGAGACATCAGCTTCACTAGTGGGCGTTCCTTCTTCCTGGCTGTAGCGCTGTCCAATCGCAGCGCAGGGAGAAGGAACGCCCACTAGTGAAGCTGATGTCTCCTCCCATCGCTCCGATAGTAATCAGCAACATGTGGAGCAGGAGAGGAGACAGTAATGGGGCACTGCGGGCGAACGGAACGGCGCCCAGGACTAATGGTGAGTGCAGAGACATCGCTGGGCGCCGCTCTGTGTGGAAATAAACCTATCATTGGTGGCGCAGTGCGCCCGCCCCTCTCTTCTCATTGCCGCCTTTCCTCCGTGGTGCCGCCCCTCCTCCGCCGCTCTCTTCTCATTGCTGCCCCTCCTCCGCCCCTCTCTTCTCATTGCCGCCCCTCCTCCGTATTGCCGCCCCTCCTCCGCCCCTCTCTTCTCATTGGTGGCAGCGGCAGCAGCACAGGGGGGGAGGGAGGACAGCTTCCTTCTCCCCGTGCTGCTGAGAGAACATGAGCGCGCCGATAGCAGCGCGCTCATGTTCAGAGATACTAGACTGCGCAGAAGCGCAGCCCAGTATCGAAAAAACGGAAATCCCGGTATCGTATCGATACCGGGACAAAAGTATCGATTGGGTATCGAAATTTCGATACCCGCAACAACCCTAAATCAGACCTATCCCGGTATGGGATTTAACGGTCGTGCTCAGGGGGTAATCACCCCCCCAGCCTTTAATGGAGATGAAGTTCAAATTTCTTGCCTGGAAAATTACTTTTTTATCTGCAAAGCGAGTTGGGAACTCCAAGGTTTTTCTACTTTTGAGTCATACACCAAGTTCTTGCCTACCTTTATTCCAAAGATGCCTTCATTCAGCAACATCAACCAAGTAATTTATCTTCCCGTTTTGGCTCCACTCCCCTCCTCAGAAGAAAGAGGGCTCCATACCCTCGATGTCTCAGGATTTACCTGGAGCAGTCCAAGGTATTTAGGAAAGATGAAAATCTCCTTATCCTTTTTTCTGGTACCCACAAGGGTAAGAAAGCCTCTAAGCCCTCCATCAGTCGATGGATTAAAGAGGCAATTCGGGAGTCTTATGCAGTCTCAGGGTTCTGTGCCACCTAAGGTTTGTAAAGGCCCACACTACTCGAGCGGTGGCTACTTCCTTTGCAGAAAGAAGCTCCATTCCACTGGATGTCATCTGTAAATCAGCTTCCTGGAGTTCTCACTCCACTTTTATCTCACACTAGAATCCAGAGTGGATTCTAGGATAGATAGCTATTCCTTATTTGGTCGGACAGTGTTATCCTCCACCAGGCATGAGGGCCCTCCCTTGGGGGTTTCTACTTGCTAATCCCCATCTGTGCCACTGGTTAGGATGTAAGAGAATCGTTAATTTCTAGCAATAATTTGTTTTCCCTTAGTCCTAACGGTGGCACACAAATATCTCTCCCCCCCCCCCCCCTTAGTTATTTGCTGTTAAACTGTTATACAGTATGAATAAGCTACCATAATGTATAACTACACAAGGGGACTGGGGGTGATCCCCCTCTTTTATTGGAGGTGGGAGGGTCTAGGTAATTATTTAATTATTAAGTGTCAATAAAATTTCCAGCCTGTCCTACCAGTCCACGGGGGGCGAAAATACCCCATTTGTGCCACTGTTAGGACTAAGGGAAAACAAATTATCGTTAGAAATTAACAAGACTTTTTTCCTGTTCAGAATAATGCATCTCAGACGGAAATGGCTAAAACGGATGCCAAATGTGCAGAAATGAGCATAACGGATAATTAAAATACAGGATCCATTTTTTAAAAATTTCTGAAGGATCAGAGACACAGAAAAATAAATGGTGATGTCAACACGGCCAGGGGAGGTGACGCAGAGAGAGGAGACAGTTAGTTCCAACAGGAATGGAGTTTGAGCCAAAACCAGGAGTGGAGACTCCAAAGAATTAAGGTATAATGGAAAGATGTGCAGCTGTTTGGTGCTTTTGATACATACCTGCTTGTGTCTCACAATCACTGATGGAAATCGCTCAGCACGTGTGAAAGAGGCCTTATTGTCACGATTCTGAAGGCTTCAGAGCTGAAATCGCCCAGCAATCCCTGCTGGTTTAGTGAATTACACATTTTCTGTAAGAGCCTTTAGATAAGACACCACTCCGTGATTTTAATATGGGGGGGAAGCTGTACAACACCTCAAAACCCCATTCACTAACATTGTACCATACTTGGTTGTGGAATTTTGTTGCAGATTCTGCAATTGAAATTGTACATCAAATACACAATGTCTAACTTCAAGCTTGCTGACTGTTTCTGATCAGACCCAGGAGAATATTGAATGCTGCTCTGGAGTATAATACAAGCTTTCACTCAGGATCACTATAAAATATTATTATAATACATGTAATATATGCCCACAATAACGCCACCAGTAGAATAGTGAGTGCAGCTCTGGAGTATAACATAGGATGGAACTTAGGATCAGTTCAGGATAAGTAATGTATGTACACAGTGACTTTACCACCAGCAGAATGGAGAGTGCAGCTCTGAAGTATAATACAGGATGTATTATAAGATAAGCAATGTCATGTCAGGTACGCAGTGGCTCCACCAGCAGAATAGTGAGGGCAGATCTGGAGTATAGGATGATTCAGGATCAGTAAAAGGTCAAGAAATGTTTGTACACATTGACTCCACCAGCAGCAGAATGGAGAGTGCAGCTCTGGAGTATAATACAGAATGCATCTTAGGATCAATACAGAATAAGTAATGGAATGTATGTACAAATTGACTCAATAATTTATGGAGGTTATATCCATGTAACACACTGCAGTCAAAAACTGATATTTAAATAATAGCACTTCTCCATTCATGAAAAAATGTCTTGTTATTTAGCCACATTAGGACATTTCAGAACCATCATATTGGGTACAGGGACTGATGTTGATGTGTGATGCACTGAAGAATATGAAAATAAACCGTCACATAATGGACAATCACTCCAACAGTTTAATGACCAGAAAGAAACAGAATGACAAGAGAAGAGGCTCCAGGAAGGATACCCACTGATAAAACCATTAGGATAGGAGACATGCACTCCGCAGGGCTCTGTGCATTAGGGGCACTACACCCAACATGCACGGAGGATTTCCTCATCATGTACATTATGCTACACAGAACAGACAACGGCAGCTTTTCCCATCAAAATAGCTTTGTTTCCCCCCAATACTTACAGTCTTATAAATTACAAATATACACAAATCTCATCACCACCTTTAAGTCACAAACTGATCCAGAAACAGAAGTCACACTTTTTGGTTTATGATTTTCAGCCACAGAATGTAAAAATGCAATAATTTTCCAATTGAACAACCTTGCAATTAAGGAAAAGCAACAACAGTCCGGGTCTGTGGGCCTCCTGCTCATGATAAATAATAAAACTCTCTCATAATAGTATTTACAATGTGTCACAACCATCCCAATTTCCACTAATTCTAGAATCTAACGCTAAGATGGCTGCACTGGGGGAGGGGCGGCAGTCCACACTAGCACGCAGACAGCCACCTGGCCAATTTGCCGTTTTCATTAGTGTCAAAAAGTGAATGAGCCGTCAGGCCTGACCCAATCTGGACCGGAAGAGGGGGGCTCTGCTTAACGGATTCTGGGGTTTCATGCAAAGTATAATCATTACATAGTTCAACAAATTTCTGATATACTTTTGAGTTTAAATTCTTTAACATTTCCAAGGTCTCTGCTTAAGTCCCTTAAAGGGTTATTCCGGTTGGTTAACGCTATCCCCTATCCACAGGATAGGGGATATCTGTCAGATCTGTGGAGGTCCTACCGTTGGGACCCCCACGATTCCGAGAACGGTGCCCAATACCCTCTGCAGTCCCCCAGTAATGACAGTAGCGGCTGATCACTCCATTCATTTCTATAAGAAATTCTGGATAAAGCTGAGTACAGCCCTCCACTATTTCGGAATTCCGTGGCCACACGCAACCAGCCGCTCCGGTCATTTTTTAGGGACTGCAGGGGGTACAGGGGTTCCGTTCTCATGATTGGTGGGGGTCCCAGTGGTAGGACCTCCACCGATCTCATAGTTATCCCCTAATTTTAGAATAGATGATAACTTTAACCAACTGGAATACCCCTTTAATGATAACACACTATGTAAGCTACAGCACCTCCCAACCCGATTGGACAAAAGGCATAACATGGTCATGGGCCAAAAGTAGTGACATCTACATCATCTTTTGACCAATCAGGGAGGGAGGCGCTTGAATTAGCATATGGCAGACACTTTGGAAGGGTGTTTCATAGGGTATTACTGTAAGCATCCTATAGCTGCTCTGTTTTAAAGAGGTCTGACTGTGACAGATGCTTTTAAGTGTATGACACCTCTTCAAGTCCAGCAACGGGACTATACAAGTAAAGGTTTACAAGCTATGGATGTAAACAGCAAGCAGAGATCTTAAAGGGCATCTGTCAACAGATCTGTACCTATGAAACTGACTGACCTGTTACATGTGCGCTTAGCAGCTGAAGGCATCTGTGCTGGTCCCATGTTCCTATGTGGCCACATCGCTGAGAAAAATTGTTTTATATATGCAAATGAGCCTTTAGGAGCAACAGGGGGTTGGCCTTGCACCTAGAGGCTCTACTCTCTCCCTCTCCACTTTGACAGGGCCACGCAGTGAAAACATCATAACGCCTGATCCTGTCAAAGTGGAGAAGGCACGCAGGTTGTTGAGAAAGTAGAGCCTCAAGGAGAAAAGGCAACGCCCCTGTTGCTCATTTGCATATATTAAAACTTAACTTTTCTCAACATAGTGGGCAAATATGAACATGGAGCCAACACAGATGCCTTCAGCTGCCAAGCGCACATGTAACAGGTCAGCCAGATTCATAGGTACAGATCTGCTGACAAATGCCCTTTAAAAAAGTTGTGGCATTGAAATACAAAAAGTATATCAAAAAGTTGCAGGACCTTTTAATATTATGAAATTTACATGAACCCATAAGACCTTTTTAATAGAAACCCATCAAGAAGACAGACCTTCTTTGAGATGTATATTTCCTCGTGACCTGGAAATTGCAGTTTAAGTAACTGGTTTAGGTACAGAAATCACAGGCAGCGGTCTAAGTGGGGGGTGCAAGGGTAGCGATGATATGTGAGCCCTGGAGCCCACTGACCTTTCACCATAGATCCAGATGATTGCTGCCACCAGCACCTCTGGAAGAAACTACAGCATCCATGTCACCAGCAACTTTGGCTTCTGTGTCGTGATGGTAGCCAACTGTCATGATATGGCATCCAGAGGATCATCCTTCTGAGTCTCAACCACTAACCTAGATAATCAAGGAGGCTTGATACATCATTGCTACGCCTGAGATACAGACTCCCCCTCGCAAGTTCATTATATATCCCTGTTACAAGGCGGTCCCTATAGGTCAAGCCTGAGAGTGGATTCACAGAAAGCAATTAAATCTTTTCATCTGTTCCTGGCCCCATGTGAAGCAATATTGTTCTTTTCATGCAGATAGTGCAAAATTTGAGCCCACCACTGCTTTGGTCCAAAGTCCATTGTATGAATTCTTCAGAAATTATCATAATTCGCAGTAACCAAGTAAAACGTCCGCACAATAAACAGAAACGGGGCTTCTTCAGTGTTTAAAAATGACTTCAGCTCTTGAAAAACCTGAAATGCTGATTTTGACGAACACACGGGAAGGCACGAGGGCAAAAAAATAACCCTCTGAATTCACAGGAGTGTCCGAACCGAACAATCCAAACAAATGCAAATGACCTACTTAAACTTTACACCAATGAGCACAACGATTAGAACAATCACAAGGACAAACAGAATTAAAATGACCAGCATCTTGCGGTTCTTTTTCTGGTACTGCTCTGCCTGCAAAACAAGAATAATACAAAGGGTATGCTGTAAGTTGTAGTTTTTCAACAGCTGGAGTGCCATAGATTCGAGACCCCTACTGCGCAGTAATTTTACAAACAGCAACCACTAGAGCAGCTGTATGGGGGTCAGAGCAAGCTCATGCTGCACAGACTTCAAGGCTATGTACACCCTTGGGGGCAATTTTTTTTATTGTTGCATTGTACTTATTTTGAGCTCAAATAATTTTTTCAGTTGTCTTTATTAAAAACAAGGAATCATTTTTTGTGTACTTAGCTGACATGCTCTACTAGCTGCCTGTGGCTTTTCTGTCTTTTCGTCATCCGGGGAGCTAAAAGGCTCCTTATCTCTGCTCCTCCTTATCTTACTGATAAAAATATTGCTTAAATAAGTGTTTATGACCTCTTAGTAGTTTAGGGATAAGGGTTATTAGATGACCAGCACAAAGTGAAAGCACCAGTCACACAGTTAGAAAAACAGTTAACCATTTGTGACAGAAAGGCTCAATATCTTTTTAATAAAGGCAAATTGAAAATAAGATTTTTTTGCCAAAAATGAGTAGGACACAATCAAACAAAAATTGCCTCCAAAGGTGTACATAGCCTTTAATCTATGTCTGGGAATAGGCAGAATTCATTTGCAGGATCAAACATGTATAACACAGTGGAAAAGGAAGAGACAGTAAGTTCCAGCATGTCTGAATACTGAGGGATGGGGCTTGGGGAGGACACTGTATTATAACATGATATAGTCACTCACCTTGTGCAATTGTTTTAACCCTTCCTCGGTTTTAACACAGGACTGCTCGACATTGTAGTCAATCCTGTCAAGAACTGTGCCCTGCAACAAAGCAAAGCCATGAGGAGAAGAAAGGAGATGACAGCTCTGAGACAGCAAGAAGGATTGTCACGTACCTGCTCCACCACCATGGTTGCCAGCTCCCTGAAGATCTCATTTAGGTCGGAGATGGACTGCACAATCTGACGGATCTCCCGTTCCCGCTCCTCCACTATTAGTGTATTCTGCTGCACTAAAACAAGCTGGTCATCGGAGAACCCCTGGGCAAGGTAAGAAGGCAAGTTCAAGACTGTGGACTCACCAATAGAGTAATTTACATACAAAGTGACCCTTTTATTTTTTCTTCGCTGTCCCTTAACTCCCTTTATAATGCCTATTTGACCACACAGGCGCCATGCAACCACCACTAGCTGAGATGGTATTGCTACAGGTCAACTAAACGTAGGAAAATGTAACCTGTAATGTAACCTGTTAGGACCGTGAACTATAAATGTACAACATGGGTTCTAAACTCCTTCAATAAACTAGGAGCAAGTTGGTGCCTAGCTATTTACCCAATATTGACATGCACAGAGCTCAGTGTGTGCAATCTCCCTGACTCCTTGAACCAGTACGTATGTGACTAATGGGTGTCCCCTGCATGGCAGAAGCTCTGCCTCTGACCTCAGGGGCAGTTTTCACATATAATTGGGTGTCAGGTGGTCTACAGTGGAATACTGCAAAGTAAAGAATGTCTTATCATATTAAAATATATAAATACTGACAATGTTTTCTGGGAAAAATTTTTTGATGACCTGTCCTCAAGTTAGGACATCAAGATCAGATTGGTGAGGGTCTGACTCCCAGCACCCTGGCTATTTGAAGAGGCTGCATCACTCTTTGAACATTGATGGTCTCCTCACAGCACACCAAGCACAGGGCCCACAGGTCATCAAATTTTACCCCCAGAAAACCAAATTTAATATAAAATGTGGCCTTGGGAAAAAAAAAATTGTAAGAGATATTAAGCCACCACTTACAGAAAAATTGATAAGAATTTAGGACCAACACACTCTGGTTCTCATGAAGTTAAAAAAGATAAGTGTGTATTTTGGGTTCTTCTAAGCACGTAAAAATCATGAAGCGGATCTGCAAGGAACACAAGATTATTCTTACCCTATCATACAACGTATTGTCCTCTCCATCATCCATGAGGGGAACAGAAGTGTCAAAGAAATGCTTTGATCTTTCTTCTCGGTTCTTTATTCCTACAGGGGAAATAGAGGTTAGTGACAATGATATTGATCTGATGCTCTATAATATGGATTCTCATGGTAGTTCTTACTCTTCAGATAGTCAGACTGGGTATGTCTGAAGTTTGTAGAGAGGTCCTGGAGAGACTGTGCCAGTGAGGAGACCACGTTGCGTAACACTCGCTCCTCCTGCTCTGTACAGTTCCGCACTTGGCTCTGTAAAGTCTGCACTGCCCTCTGACACCGGTGGAACATCTACAAGACAATGTGCCCCATTATAGCAGGAGTACAGATGAGTATATTCCTGTATGTGATGCTACTGCTCAGTACCTGTGTGATCTCCTGTGTTGTGATCTCGATGGCGTGCTCCTCTTCTGTGCTGTCATCTAACGTTGGTCGGTTTAAGTGCTTGTCATGTAAGCTGGCCAGTTCCTTCATCTTCTGTTTAATACGTGTAACATCATACTGGATCTGACGCACACAGTGTGAAAATGCGTTATAAGCTTACTGTATGAGGTTATATATTGAACACAATTATTAACCCTTTGGCACCACATAGGGTACATTACTGGGGCTGCCTCTCTGCAGTTAGCACCAAGCATCATAAATGGATCTGCAGCAGGTGTCAGCTGTATATTTGAGAAGATAACTTGCAGTTGGAGATGATGTATGTGCCAAACTCTTCTCCTAGAAAGGGTTTTGCAGTCTGCAAATCGCGGATCCACACAGTGTCCTTTTTTTATTTTATTTTTTTACACTCCTCTAGAAATGTCCCTTCCTTGTCCGCAAAATGGACAATAGGACATGTTCTTTTTTGCGGGTCTGCAGAATGGGCGTGAGGATGCAGACAGCTCACCCTGAATGTTTAATTAATCTGAATTAATGGGTCTGCCACAAATGCGGATTAGATGCAGACCAAACATAAGTTTGTGTGCATGAGCCCTACGTTTGATTCTCATAAACTTTTCTTTGCAGGGTCAGGTGGGTTTGCTATGGGCAGGCTTGGGACCCTCAACTCCACATGAATAACGGCAGGTCAGCCAATTGCAGACTGCGACGGGAACAAGCCTCCGTAGCCCGGGCACTTTGGGGGGGCATTATTTAAAGACTATTAAAACCATTCATCCTAAAATGACACCACCTTTAGGTGGGCAACTACCCTGTAGGAACTGTAATGGCAATCATATTAGTTGTCAGCCAGCTTTCCCTTAAACATGTTAGGAGTCAATGCTTTACATGTACTGGAGATTTAGATTATTATTTTTTTTTATTTTTTTTTTTACTTTAACATTCACTTTTTCCTTAAACTATATATGACAGGTCGTATCTTACCTCTTGCACTCCATCCACCCATTTTGGAGACAGTCGTCTGGTGACTCCAATGGCAGCTTCTGGATCCAGACTAATGTCTGACACCAAGGCCATACGATCATCTGCCAGCTGAAAAACAAGAGGATGTGGTCAGGCACGGACAGCACATAACGATGACTAAAATAACCATGTCTCATATATATATATATATATATATATATATATATATATATATATATATATATATATTTATTTATACACACACACACTGTAGGATAAGACTGTTTAGACAGGTGCTGAATTCTGCTGCACTATTCTACCCAGTAAAAAATAAAACTGTAAATTTGATTAATCCGTTAAATAGATCCAGTAAAATACAAATGAAAGACACTGCAATCAGTATTATTATTATACTACTTTAAGAGCGTGTAAACTTTTGCAATTTGCTACTGCCCTGATGCATGTAAAAAAAAAAAAAGGTACTATTTTTCTCTACAGCTCCTATGCAGACCTATGTCTCCATGGTTACAGACTACAAACAACCCCAGTGTGGTCATCTGATATATACATATCCAAACCAATATAATACAATGAAAAAAATCAAACACCCAAGAAACAGGATTAGGTGGGGGACTGTACCTCATCGAGCTCCTGGCGTGACGCAGGCACGAAGGCGCAGGCAGAGGGACAAGAGAAAGACAGAAGACAGATCATCAATGCTGATTAATAGCAGTTACCAACACTACTGATTCAGAAAGAGGGAGAAATCCACACAGAGTAAACCCCCCCTCGGCCCCCACTAGGATCAGCTGTTTCAGGGAGAGATGGGTGGCATTGCCCATGCCCACGGAAGACACAAACAAGTGGTGGACTCTGCTTGTCTTCTAAAAACCAGGGCTGTGGAGTCAGATCAGACACCCCCATGGAGTCGAGGCTAGTTTTGGGTGGTCGGAGTTGGTAGAAATGTACCGATTCCAGTTTTAAAAAAAATATTTATTTGTAATTTATTAATTTTCATAGGGGTTTAGAAATAAATATATTTCATGTCCTATACATCTAAGACCCCTACTTATCAGTGGGAAGCAGGGCGTTCTAGTGGTGAATTAGGGTTTAGTCATTGTACCTCACAACACTGTGGAGCTTAGCCCCCTCTTGCTCTGTGTAAGGGCTGATGCACACGACCGTTGGTGGTGATCTGCAAAACACGGATGCCGGCCACGTGCATTTGGCTTTTTGCAGAACGGAATGTTCTGCCCTTGTCTAGATAGACATGTTCTGCCCTTGTCTAGATAGACATGTTCTGCCCTTGTCTAGATAGACATGTTCTGCCCTTGTCTAGATAGACATGTTCTATCTTTTTTGCGGGTGCCATGGAAATGCCAAACGGATGTGGACAGAACGAAGTGCGCTATCTGCATCTTTTGCGGTCCCATTGAAGCAAATGGGTCCACGTCCGACCCGCAAAAAATACAGATCAGATGTGGAAACAATATACGGTCATGTGCATGAGGCCTAAGTGCTAGGCTGTGTGGTGCGGACTGACCCTGCTAGATGTGTGTGGCCCACCTTTTGCCTGTGCAATAGGTCTGCCAGGTCACTCTGCCTACTGGAGCGCTACTAGAGCTATAATCCGTCTGTCTGTACGTCGTCTGACCTAAGTTGTCCGTGACCTTCATCTGTTAGTCGGCCTGTAGTCTGCCCTGTCCTAGGATTTACATGTGCTCTGTCTGCCTGACCTCAGCTTGGTTCTGGCTGTGTGCCCTGCATGTTCCTCTGGCGTACTTATGTCTCTGACCGTTGTGTGTCGGCTGCCAACTACACAGGGTCTATTCCAACAGATGGCGGCCCGGTAGCTCCCCTGCAGCAAAGGCCAGATCCCTGTATAGGGGTTAAAAGGTAAAAACCAGGGGACCTCCAGGACAACAGCCTCAGGAACAGCTCACTGTCAAACTGGTTAGTTGGCACAGTGGGTACTCAACCATTGTCCGGAACAGTAAACAAGCTGCTGACTGGAATAGAGACATTAGGAGCCAGTGCGCAGATAGCAGGTGGGTGTGAATCTTCCCATATCGGGGGCTGCGGGTTCCTGTGAAAAAGTTATTTATTCCCAGTCAACCTTTTTATGGCACCACTGAATATAGAATATAGCAGCTGCACTTTTTATTCTTTTATTCACATTTAGACTCTCTGCATTTCCAGGACATACATTTATAGCTTTTTTGTTTTCTGAGGACTAATTTACTAATTTTTTTTAAATTATTAAGTGTATATAGTGTATTTTTCGTCCCATAAGACGCAGTTTTTCTTTCCCCCAAAGTTGGGGAAAAACATCCCAGCGTCTAATGGGGTGAATACTAATGACACATTAGTACCAGAGGACCAGGAAGCGGTGAAGGCTCTGTACTCACGGCTTCCTGGTCCTCTGCTGTGCTATGGCTGCGCACAGCATGAGGGCGCTCTGTGACCTCACGCTGTGCGCGTTGGGTCACAGCACAGCCGCGGCAGGAGGAAGAAGATCGCACTGGAGGTGAGGAGTGGTGGCGCCCAGAGCAGGAGAGGTACCATATTTTTCGCCCCCTTAAAGACACCCCCCCCCCCCCTTTGCTTTGCATGTTGCCGATATATTGCAGGCTGTACTGCATAAGGACATCAGCCTGCGATGTCCCAGACATTGATCCTGGCATGTACAGGACCTACTGAGGAGAGCCTGGCACTTCTATGGCGGGACATCAACAACCACTATCCTCCTAGGACCTGTCACAGCCTCACGGAGCCACAAACATGCACACCAGCCTGCACCCATCTCTATGGGAAAGCCCTATTGCTAGAATGTAGTGTCCGATCTGAGGTTTTGCTAGAATGTAGTGTCAGGTTTGAGGTTTTGCGATACCACAAACACGATCCTCTTTCTGTGATGCAATGCTCTTATATTCTATATTGTGTGCACTCAGCAGCATAGCAGGTATCCCTCCAGTACAAAAGTGACTAGCCTGCCTGAAAATAAGGGCAGGCAAAAACATATGGTATGCACCAGGCAGCCAGCAAGATTAGGGTTAATGTGACTCATTAACCCGAATCTTGCCACTGTCATGTTTTAAACATGAATGGGTGGGGTCACTTATTTTTAATGTCAGGCTGGGCACATGCTTTTGGAGTTGGCCCCATGGGCCTCACATTAAGGGTCCATTCACACATCCGTGTGTGTGTTTTGCGGATCCGCAAAACACGGACAGCGGTAATGTTCCGCATTTTGCGGACAGCACATTGCAGGCACTTTTTATTACTAAACTATCAGCCATTTATGAAGTAAATGGAGGCAGAACTTTGGCTTACAGACTCCACAGCCCCGATAACACCAGACTGTAACAGGCTTTTGACCATGAATTCTATGTCACGCGGGGGCACTGGACGTCATCCACTTGTATGCGCTTTTTGAGAAGTTAAATGGATCTGCCAAGCACATGGTAGAAACGTTATGTGAACGCAGCCCTACAGTTTATTTCTGAGGATTCTTATACATTTATTTGAGGGGGAACTGCGCTTTACCAGGTCAAGACCAGGCCATTTACCTCCCTTCCTAACCAGCTGCATTTTCTGTTTCTTTTAGTAGAAGCGTCTTTAGGAGCCATAACTTTTCCACTCAGTTATGTTAAAGGGGTTGTCCGAGTTATGAAAAAAAATAATATAGCACTGAAAATCTGATATATAACTGAGCTAAGCAAGTTTTATGCAAAATATATATATATTTTTCCTAATTTCCCTGGTTCTTTTCTGGCTCTTTGTTTACATGCAATAAAAACAATTTCTGCCCCTCCCCCTGCTGTGCTAAGGGAGTGGATACAAGAGCTGCCCTGAGTGACATGTCTGCCTGCTGGGAGACTCTGCAGCATGTTGTATGTGTAGGACTACAAGTCCCAGCTGTATAATGACACTGCTAAGGGAGTGGATACAAGAGCTACTCTGAGTGCTGGGCGACTCTGCAGCATGTTGTATATGTAGGACTACATGTCCCAGCTGTATAATGACACTGCTAATACACACAAGATCTTCCCCTACCTTCTTGTGTAATGCTCTCTCTAGTAGATCAGCTCCAGTGCCCAGAATTGTCCCTGCCTGCAGAGCTGTGCAGCTGAAGGGGTTAAGTATCCTAGCAAAGAGCAGACGGCAGTGAAGGGGGCGTGGCCAGCACAGTGATTTTACAGGCTGGTAAACGAACATTATCAGCACAGGGCGAGAAGCTGACATCACAGGTCATGTGACCCTCCGTGAAATCTGAGAAACCAGCCCCTGGAGATAAAGGGAGTGAATTGGAAAGCTGTTACATTTGCTTAGGCCTCTTTCACACTTGCGTTGTCCGGATCCGGCGTGTCCTCCACTTGCCGGAGGTACACGCCGGATCCGGAAAAATGCAAGTGTACGGAAAGCATTTGAAGACGGATCCGTCTTCAAAATGCTTTCAGTGTTACTATGGCAGCCAGGACGCTATTAAAGTCCTGGTTGCCATAGTAGGAGCGGGGAGCAGCATACTTACAGTCCGTGCGTCTCCCGGGGCGCTCCAGAATGACGTCAGAGCGCCCCAGGCGCATGGATGACGTGTACATGCGATCACGTGATCCATGCGCCTGGGGCGCCCCGACGTCACTCTGGAGCGCCCCGGGAGCCGCACGGACGGTAAGTATGCTGCTCCCCGCTACACTTTTACCATGGCTGCCAGGACTTTAGCGTCCCGGCAGCCATGGTAACCATTCAGAAAAAGCTAAGCGCCGAAACGACGTTTAGCTTAAGGCCGGATCCGGATCAATGCCTTTCAATGGGCATTCATTCCGGATCCGGCCTTGCGGCAAGTCTTCAGGATTTTTGGCCGGAGCAAAAAGTACTGCATGCTGCGGTATTTTCTCCGGCCAAAAAACGTTCCGTTCCGGAACTGAAGACATCCTGATGCATCCTGAACGGATTTCTCTCCATTCAGAATGCATTAGGATAATCCTGATCAGGATTGTTCCGGCATAGAGCCCCGACGACGGAACTCTATGCCGGAACCGGCCAACGCAAGTGTGAAAGGGCCCTTAGTTAGGAACATAGAAAGAATAAAAAAATAACTCAGATAACCCCTTTAATTATTTTTGTGCCTTTTCAGTGAAACATTGTGCTTTATTTTTAGGTCATTTTTATTTATTCTTGTAAAAATGTTTAAAACAAAAAACGCGTTTTCACATTCTTTACTAATATTATAGCACAGAGAGCAAATACTTTGTGCCCCCTATACGGTCATCCAAAGCCTTTGGGGGTATTTGACATTACATTTAAAGAAAGTAAGCAGCCTGTCAAGTAATAGACACCACAGCAACAAAAAAGGGGTTATGCAGCCTGCCAGCTGACACGCGGCGTACATACAGCGCCCACCCCTGTGCACCCCCACTCCCAGGTGTAGCATTCCATTCACTAGCGCCATCTGTTGGCCTACAGCAGTACAACTATGATAATTGCCGGTCTAAGAATCATTGGTAGATTTCGGGTAGGGGGTCCGGCACTACAACACTACTGTCTACAATGGCACATCACTGTGATAATACCTCAGAGGGCACAGGAGAGCGGAGCAAGAAACAGAAATGCAGGCGTCAGTACATGTCGTTTACTGTGTGACGGCTCTGTACGCTCGTCTGTCACCTACACCAAAGACTAGGAGCCAACACGTCAGCAGCAGGTGGAAGGATAAAGGAACAGGCAACGATGGACACAGGAGCATTCAGCCATTATAGGTGTTAGACTGTGCATGCATGTAATAGTACACGGGTCATGTATGTAAAGCTGCAAACACACACCAGAGACTTATCACATGCACAAGGCAAATTAAAGGCAACACTAGACAAAGACCCCACAAGGATCAATATTATACACAGTATATATGTGTGCTCCCTGTATATGGATGTTATACATCACCTCGTATACTGTATATCACTTGTATACAGGCGAATACCTAATATACGGTATGTAATGTATACCACCTGTATACAGGCGGCTGTCACCTAATATACTGTATCTAATGTATACCACCTGATATACTGTATCTAATGTATACCACCTGTATACAGGAGACTGTCATCTAATATACTGTATACAGGCAGCTAATAGACTGTATATACTGTATACCACCTGTAGACAGGCAGCTAATATACTGTATACCACCTGTAGACAGGCAGCTAATAGACTGTATACCACCTGTAGACAGGCAGCTAATAGACTGTATACCACCTGTAGACAGGCAGCTAATAGACTGTATACCACCTGTAGACAGGCAGCTAATAGACTGTATACCACCTGTAGACAGGCAGCTAATAGACTGTATACCACCTGTAGACAGGCAGCTAATAGACTGTATACCACCTGTAGACAGGCAGCTAATAGACTGTATACCACCTGTAGACAGGCAGCTAATAGACTGTATACCACCTGTAGACAGGCAGCTAATAGACTGTATACCACCTGTAGACAGGCAGCTAATAGACTGTATACCACCTGTAGACAGGCAGCTAATAGACTGTATACCACCTGTAGACAGGCAGCTAATAGACTGTATACCACCTGTAGACAGGCAGCTAATAGACTGTATACCACCTGTAGACAGGCAGCTAATAGACTGTATACCACCTGTAGACAGGCAGCTAATAGACTGTATACCACCTGTAGACAGGCAGCTAATAGACTGTATACCACCTGTAGACAGGCAGCTAATAGACTGTATACCACCTGTAGACAGGCAGCTAATAGACTGTATACCACCTGTAGACAGGCAGCTAATAGACTGTATACCACCTGTAGACAGGCAGCTAATAGACTGTATACCACCTGTAGACAGGCAGCTAATAGACTGTATACCACCTGTAGACAGGCAGCTAATAGACTGTATACCACCTGTAGACAGGCAGCTAATAGACTGTATACCACCTGTAGACAGGCAGCTAATAGACTGTATACCACCTGTAGACAGGCAGCTAATAGACTGTATACCACCTGTAGACAGGCAGCTAATAGACTGTATACCACCTGTAGACAGGCAGCTAATAGACTGTATACCACCTGTAGACAGGCAGCTAATAGACTGTATACCACCTGTTACCAACCTGTAGACAGGCAGCTAATAGACTGTATACCACCTGTAGACAGGCAGCTAATAGACTGTATACCACCTGTAGACAGGCAGCTAATAGACTGTATACCACCTGTAGACAGGCAGCTAATAGACTGTATACCACCTGTAGACAGGCAGCTAATAGACTGTATACCACCTGTAGACAGGCAGCTAATAGACTGTATACCACCTGTAGACAGGCAGCTAATAGACTGTATACCACCTGTAGACAGGCAGCTAATAGACTGTATACCACCTGTAGACAGGCAGCTAATAGACTGTATACCACCTGTAGACAGGCAGCTAATAGACTGTATACCACCTGTAGACAGGCAGCTAATAGACTGTATACCACCTGTAGACAGGCAGCTAATAGACTGTATACCACCTGTAGACAGGCAGCTAATAGACTGTATACCACCTGTAGACAGGCAGCTAATAGACTGTATACCACCTGTAGACAGGCAGCTAATAGACTGTATACCACCTGTAGACAGGCAGCTAATAGACTGTATACCACCTGTAGACAGGCAGCTAATAGACTGTATACCACCTGTAGACAGGCAGCTAATAGACTGTATACCACCTGTAGACAGGCAGCTAATAGACTGTATACCACCTGTAGACAGGCAGCTAATAGACTGTATACCACCTGTAGACAGGCAGCTAATAGACTGTATACCACCTGTAGACAGGCAGCTAATAGACTGTATACCACCTGTAGACAGGCAGCTAATAGACTGTATACCACCTGTAGACAGGCAGCTAATAGACTGTATACCACCTGTAGACAGGCAGCTAATAGACTGTATACCACCTGTAGACAGGCAGCTAATAGACTGTATACCACCTGTAGACAGGCAGCTAATAGACTGTATACCACCTGTAGACAGGCAGCTAATAGACTGTATACCACCTGTAGACAGGCAGCTAATAGACTGTATACCACCTGTAGACAGGCAGCTAATAGACTGTATACCACCTGTAGACAGGCAGCTAATAGACTGTATACCACCTGTAGACAGGCAGCTAATAGACTGTATACCACCTGTAGACAGGCAGCTAATAGACTGTATACCACCTGTAGACAGGCAGCTAATAGACTGTATACCACCTGTAGACAGGCAGCTAATAGACTGTATACCACCTGTAGACAGGCAGCTAATAGACTGTATACCACCTGTAGACAGGCAGCTAATAGACTGTATACCACCTGTAGACAGGCAGCTAATAGACTGTATACCACCTGTAGACAGGCAGCTAATAGACTGTATACCACCTGTAGACAGGCAGCTAATAGACTGTATACCACCTGTAGACAGGCAGCTAATAGACTGTATACCACCTGTAGACAGGCAGCTAATAGACTGTATACCACCTGTAGACAGGCAGCTAATAGACTGTATACCACCTGTAGACAGGCAGCTAATAGACTGTATACCACCTGTAGACAGGCAGCTAATAGACTGTATACCACCTCTAGACAGGCAGCTAATAGACTGTATACCACCTCTAGACAGGCAGCTAATAGACTGTATACCACCTCTAGACAGGCAGCTAATAGACTGTATACCACCTCTAGACAGGCAGCTAATAGACTGTATACCACCTCTAGACAGGCAGCTAATAGACTGTATACCACCTCTAGACAGGCAGCTAATAGACTGTATACCACCTCTAGACAGGCAGCTAATAGACTGTATACCACCTCTAGACAGGCAGCTAATAGACTGTATACCACCTCTAGACAGGCAGCTAATAGACTGTATACCACCTCTAGACAGGCAGCTAATAGACTGTATACCACCTCTAGACAGGCAGCTAATAGACTGTATACCACCTCTAGACAGGCAGCTAATAGACTGTATACCACCTCTAGACAGGCAGCTAATAGACTGTATACCACCTCTAGACAGGCAGCTAATAGACTGTATACCACCTCTAGACAGGCAGCTAATAGACTGTATACCACCTGTAGACAGGCAGCTAATAGACTGTATACCACCTGTAGACAGGCAGCTAATAGACTGTATACCACCTGTAGACAGGCAGCTAATAGACTGTATACCACCTGTAGACAGGCAGCTAATAGACTGTATACCACCTGTAGACAGGCAGCTAATAGACTGTATACCACCTGTAGACAGGCAGCTAATAGACTGTATACCACCTGTAGACAGGCAGCTAATAGACTGTATACCACCTGTAGACAGGCAGCTAATAGACTGTATACCACCTCTAGACAGGCAGCTAATAGACTGTATACCACCTCTAGACAGGCAGCTAATAGACTGTATACCACCTCTAGACAGGCAGCTAATAGACTGTAGACAGGCAGCTAATAGACTGTATATAATGTATACCACCTGTAGACAGGCAGCTAATATACTGTATATAATGTATACCACCTGTATACAGGCAGCTAATATACTGTATATAATGTATACCACCTGTATACAGGCAGCTGATATACTGCATATAATGTATACCACCTGTATACAGGCAGCTAATATACTGCATATAATGTATACCACCTGTATACAGGAGGCTGTCATCTAATATACTGTATATAATGTATACCACCTGTATACATTATATATTAGATGACAGCCTCCTGTATACAGGTGATATACATTATATACAGTATATTAGTTGACAGCTGCCTGTACACAGGTGGTATACATTATATACAGTATATTAGCTGCCTGTATACAGGTGATATACATTATATACAGTATATTAGTTGACAGCTGCCTGTACACAGGTGGTATACATTATATACAGTATATTAGCTGCCTGTATACAGGTGATATACATTATATACAGTATATTAGGTGACAGCCTCCTGTATACAGGTGGTATACATTATATCAGGTGACAGCTGCCTGTACACAGGTGGCATACATTATATACAGTATATTAGGTGACAGCCTCCTGTATACAGGTGGCATACATTATATACAGTATATTAGGTGACAGCCTCCTGTATACAGGTGGTATACATTATATACAGTATATTAGCTGCCTGTATACAGGTGGTCTACATTTCATACAGTATATCAGGTGACAGCTGCCTGTATACAGGTGGTATACATTACATACAGTATATTAGATGACAGCTGCCTGTACACAGGTGGTATACATTACATACAGTATATTAGATGACAGCTGCCTGTACACAGGTGGTATACATTACATACTAGGGGTGCACCGAAATTTCGGCAGCCGAAAATATCGGCCGAAAATGCACCTAATCTGTTTCTGCCGATAGTTGTGCGTTCACTGTGCTCCGGCCCCCAGCTCCAGTAGTTATAAAATGTGTGCAATTAATAAGCATTCTATTCATGAGGCCCCCTCTGCAGTAGAACAGCCACATCCTACTCACAGGGCTGTGCTGGCCGGCCGGGCAGACGAGCGGCAGCGTCACGACTGACGTCACATGCCTGCGCCGCCTCCTTCATTCAGAAAGTAGGCCGGGCACATGACGTCAGTTGTGACGCTGCCGCTCCTCTGCCCGGCCGGCCAGCATTAAGATGACAGCCCTGTGAGTAGGATGTGGCTGTATTGAATGTTCTACTACAGAGGGGGCCTCATGAATAGAATGCTTATTAATTGCACACATTTTATAACTACTGGAGCTGGGGGCCGGAGAACAGTGAACGCACCGGCCCCCAGCTCCTCCTCCCAGTCCCTCCCCGCTATTTTCTATTAATTGTACACATTTTATAATAACTAGTCTGTACTGGAGCGGCAATGGGGGGGGGTTCTGTGGATGGCACTGTTATGGGGTGGGTGGGGGTCTGTGGATGGCACTGTTATGGGGTGGGTGGGGGTCTGTGGATGGCACTGTTATGGGTGGGTGGGGTCTGTGGATGGCACTGTTATGGGTGGGTGGGGGTCTGTGGATGGCACTGTTATGGGGTGGGTGGGGGTCTGTGGATGGCACTGTTATGGGGTGGGTGGGGGTCTGTGGATGGCACTGTTATGGGGTGGGTGGGGGTCTGTGGATGGCACTGTTATGGGGTGGGTGGGGGTCTGTGGATGGCACTGTTATGGGGTGGGTGGGGGTCTGTGGATGGCACTGTTATGGGGTGGGTGGGGGGTCTGTGGATGGCACTGTTATGGGGGGGGGTGGGGGTCTGTGGATGGCACTGTTATGGGGTGGGTGGGGGTCTGTGGATGGCACTGTTTATGGGGTGGGTGGGGGTCTGTGGATGGCACTGTTATGGGTGGTGGGGTCTGTGGGGCACTGTTATGGGGTGGGTGGGGGTCTGTGGATGGCACTGTTATGGGGTGGGTGGGGGTTCTGTGGATGGCACTGTTATGGGGTGGGTGGGGGTCTGTGGATGGCACTGTTATGGGGTGGGTGGGGGTCTGTGGATGGCACTGTTATGGGGTGGGTTGGGGGTCTGTGGATGGGGGTCTGTGGAGGCACTGTTATGGGGTGGGTGGGGTCTGTGGATTGCACTGTTTATGGGGTGTTTTTGGTGCGTGTGGATGGCACTGTTTGGGGTGGGTGGGGGTCTGTGGATGGCACTGTTTTATGGGGTGGGTGGGGGTCTGTGGATGGGCACTGGATGGGTGGGTGGGTAGTATGATTTATTAAATTCATGAAAAAGAATTATTAATAAAATCATTAAAAAAAAGTATTTTAAAAGTATTTGGGCAAAAAGGCAGTTTCGGTTTCGGTCAAGGGGTATCCTGAATTTTCGGTTTCGGACCAGAATTTTCATTTCGGTGCACCCCTATTACATACAGTATATTAGATGACAGCTGCCTGTACACAGGTGATATACATTACATACAGTATATCAGGTGACAGCTGCCGGTACACAGGTGATATACATTACATACAGTATATCAGGTGACAGCTGCCTGTACACAGGTGATATACATTACATACAGTATATTAGATGACAGCCTCCTGTATACAGGTGGTATACATTACATACAGTATATTAGATGACAGCTGCCTGTACAAAGGTGATATACATTATATACAGTATATTAGCTGCCTGTATACAGGTGATATACATTACATACAGTATATTAGGGTCACAGCCGCCTGTATACATTATATACAGTATATTAGATGACAGCTGTCTGTATACAGGTGATATACGTTACATACAGTATATTAGATGACAGCCTCCTGTATACAGGTGATATACATTATATACAGTATATTAGGTGACAGCCGCCTGTATACATTATATACAGCATATTAGATGACAGCTGTCTGTATACAGGTGATATACGTTATATACAGTATATTAGATGACAGCCTCCTGTATACAGGTGATATACATTATATACAGTATATTAGGTGACAGCCGCCTGCATACATTATATACAGTATATTAGATGACAGCTGTCTGTATACAGGTGATATACATTATATACAGTATATTAGATGACAGCTGTCTGTATACAGGTGGTATACATTACATACAGTATATTAGATGACAGCCTCCTGTATACAGGTGATATACATTACATACAGTATATTAGGTGACAGCCTCCTGTATACAGGTGATATACATTATATACAGTATATTAGGTGACAGCCGCCTGTATACATTATATACAGTATATTAGATGACAGCCGTCTGTATACAGGTGATATACATTATATACAGTATATTAGGTGACAGCCGCCTGTATACAGGTGGTATACATTATATACAGTATATTAGGTGACAGCCGCCTGTATACAGGTGGTATACATTATATACAGTATATTAGGTGACAGCCGCCTGTATACAGGTGGTATACATTATATACAGTATATTAGATGACAGCCGCCTGTATACATTATATACAGCATATTAGATGACTGCTGTCTGTATACAGGTGATATACATTATATACAGTATATTAGATGACAGCCTCCTGTATACAGGTGGTATACATTATATACAGTATATTAGATGACAGCCTCCTGTATACAGGTGATATACGTTACATACAGTATATTAGGTGACAGCCGCCTGTATACAGGTGGTATACATTATATACAGTATATTAGGTGACAGCCGCCTGTATACAGGTGGTATACATTATATACAGTATATTAGATGACAGCCGCCTGTATACAGGTGGTATACATTATATACAGTATATTAGATGACAGCTGTCTGTATACATTATATACAGTATATTAGGTGACAGCTGTCTGTATACAGGTGATATACATTACATACAGTACATTACACAGGGTCCCACACGTGCACACTTTGACCCCATCCCCCGGATCCCAGCTTTCCTTGGGGATCTCTGATGCGGGCACACCCCGGGCCGGAGACTCACCGCTCCGCGGCTCTGCGTGCTCCCCGGGCGGCTGGGACTACTCACTTGCTCGGCCAGAATGTGCCGGTTATGGGCGGCATTGTTCCGCAATAATAAGAAGGCGTCGGTCAGGCGGCGAGTGGCCATGTTCTTAGCCGGCTCGAGAGGCCACTAAGCCTGTCCGCCCTCCCAGTCCACGCCGCTCACACACCCCGGCCACACGGCCTATTACACCCGCCGCCTGACACCGCGGCACCGACAGCCCGCATCCCAGCACTTCCGCCAGGAACCTGAACCGGGGAAACACGTCCGCCACTTCCGGCAGAACCGGGGCGCAACTGGGAATAATGTCCTCCAACTTCCGGCAGCTGTTCGGTTGGCAGTGTCTGCACCTGTAAGAGTCACGTGACACTGGAAGCCTCCATCCCAGTGCCCATGCGCCTCAGCTTAACCACTTAAATACCGGGCCCCTTTTTTTGTTTTGCATTTAGGTTTTTTCCCTCCCCACCTTCCAATAGCCACAAGTTTTTTAATGTATCATTCATATAGCCAGGGGCGGGAATAAGGTTCTCTACTCAACAGCGGACACATACCTTCCAACTTTAGGGGACACTATGTGCGGTGCGCAAAGCGAGGCAACATTCTTCAGCACTAGGCCACACCGCTAACTGCGCCCTCCTTAAATGTCCCTCTTTTTGATCTGAGGTGCAGATTTGCATTATTAGGCTACTTCCACATTAGTGTTCAGGGCTCCACTTGTGAGTTCCGTTTAAAGGCTCTCACAAGCGGCCCCAAACTGATCCGTCCAGCCCTAATGCATTCTGTGTGGATGCGGATCCGCTCAGAATGCCTCAGTCTGGCACCGCTTGTCCTCCGCTCCGCTCATCTGTGCGGAGCCAAACGGATCCGTCCAGACTTACAATGTAAGTCAATGGGGACGGATCCGTTTGAAGTTGACACAATATGGCTCAATTTTCAAACGGATCCGTCCCCTATTGACTTTCAATGTTAAGTCTGGACGGATCCGTCTGCAGCTACTTTCACACTTAGAATTTTTTTTTAAATATAATGCAGACGGATCCGTTCTGAACGGATCCCATCATCTGCATTATATGAGCGGATCCGTCTGTGCAGACACCAGACGGATCCGCTCTGAACGCAAGTGTGAAAGTAGCCTTAGATTCACAATATTGATCCAGAAAGTGTTTGGTTCCTCTGTACATTAGAGCCCTCCTTGTATATTATTTCATTATTTAATGCAATTGGGATATTATACATTTTTATATTCAGATAATTTTTGCACTATTTTGTAAGAGAAAACGATTGAAGTGTATAAATATGCAGTAAAAACTTATCTTTCACATAATAAACCATAAGTGTCTCTCTTTGACCATCCAAAAAGTTGGGAGGTATGCAAAACATAACTTAACACCTAATCCCACCCAGTCCCCTAAATGTCCCCACATAGTAATTATTCTCACTGTAAGATGCCCAGCTGTGCCCTCTCACAGTAATATGTCCAGCTGTGCCCCCTCACTGTAATATGCCCAGCTGTGCCCTCTCACTGTAATATGCCCAGCTGTGCCCTCTCACAGTAATATGCCCAGCTGTGCCCCCTCACTGTAATATGCCCAGCTGTGACCTCTCACTGTAATATGCCCAGCTGTGCCCCCTCACAGTAATATGCCCAGCTGTGCCCCCTCACAGTAATATGCCCAGCTGTGCCCTCTCACTGTAATATGCCCAGTTCCCCAGCAGCAGCAACACCAACAGCAGGACACACGGAGCTCCCGGCTGGCTCCGCCCCTGCAGGGATAGCTGCCAGAAAGTGGAACATACCTCCCCCGTACCGCTACTATGGGACAGCCACTGAAATCCGGACAGTCCCGCCAAATCCGGGATGTTTGAGAGGTATGCGGACATGCGGTCATACACATACATAAATACACCATATATGTGCAGTACACATACATAAATACACCATATACATGGTACACATACATAAATACACCATATACATGGTACACATACATAAATACACCATATACATGGTACACATACATAAATACACCATATACATGGTACACATACATAAATACACCATATACATGGTACACATACATAAATACACCATATACATGATACACATACATAAATACACCATATACATGGTACACATACATAAATACACCATATACATGGTACACATACATAAATACACCATATACATGGTACACATACATAAATACACCATATACATGGTACACATACATAAATACACTATATATACATTACACACACATAGCAGCCAACTAAGGAGCTAAACTATCAGTGGCGTGCAACACCTCTAACTATACCCAATGTCTATCTGTACATGTCCTAACCCTGCCTAGTCTCCATTGTGCCTCCCCACGCAGTAGTTATACCAGATCTGGGATGGTCGGGAGGTATGCATACATAGACTATATAGACACTACACTCACATAATCACATTTACAATATACAACCATATATAATACACCGTACAGTATATAAATTACACATAGGCTACACTAACAGTAGATTTACCTACTCCATATACACATTTTCTACCTAGCATTAAAGACATATTTGCATACACATTATATTCAGAGCTATCAAACATACAAGAGAATACATTGCCACATACCTCTTACATCCAGTGTCTTCTTCACTGATGTAGACCTTCTCTATCCTCATCTTCTCCTTTCACACCAGACCACCATTCATGATCTCGTTTTTGCAGTTTGACAAAAGACATCTTAGGTTCCTACTTTTCCATCCTCCTCCTACCTTCTTAACAACTCACCTGTCACCTTCAATAATAATAATAATGTGCACTAGTTCAAAAATGCTCCCGTTCTGTGTGCCAGTACAAAAAATTCCCTCAGTGCCCCCAGTTGAGCTAATGTCCCCATAGTGTTCCCATAATGTGTGCAAGTATAAAATACCCCTATAATGCCCCTAGTAAATGCCCACATCGTGCTCCTCTTCTCTTCCCCATAGTGCCCCCATAATGTGCCAGTATAAGATTCCCCCATAGTGTCCCCCATAATGTGCCAGTATAAATGCCCCCTCTTAGTGCCCCCATAATGTGCCTATATAATATGCCCCCATAGTGTTCTTGCCCCCCTCCAACACCATAGTATCCCCCATGATGTGCCAGTAATGCCCCCATAGTGTCCCCCATGTGCCAGCAATGCCCCCATAGTGTCCCCCATATGCCAGCAATTCCCCTAGTAGATGCGCCCATAGTGTCCCCCATGTGCCAGCAATGTCCCCAGTAGATACTCCCCATATTGTCCCCAAGGATGTGCCAGTAGATGCCCCCATAGTGTCCCCTATGTGCCAGCAATGCCCCAGTAGATACCCCGATAGTGTCCCTCATGTGCCAACAATGCCCCCAGCGCGCCACAGAAAAAAAAAAACACTTACCTCCACACTGTCAGCGATGCAGGCCTCTTCCGGCCGAGTGTCTGCAGCCTATCAGTGTCAGTGTTCAGCTGCATCGCCATCCTGCGGACAGTGATACAGATGAATGTAGGGAGATGGGCGCTTCCACAATGCAAGCGCTCATGTCCCGCCGCACCGGATCAGGATTCAGCCAGGAACACGGTTCTCCGATCCGGCTGTAATTTTAACAACCAGATCTGGAGAACCAGGGGGAACTGGCTGAATCCCATGCCTGCTAGTACCACACAGATAGTGCCCCCATTACTGTGCCCGCTGTTCTCCCCAATAATATCCAGCAGAAACAGATAAACCCCCTGATAATAAATACTAGTACCACACAGACAGTGCCCTCCAATAATTATTGGCACACGGTGCCCTAAAATAACTGCGCCCAGCAAATATTGCCCCTGACACTAATAGTGTAAACATTATGTCCCCCAATTACTACTGGAGGACTATGGGGGACATTATTACTATTATGGGCACTGTGTGAGCATTATTACTTCTGGGGCACAATGGCGACATTAGTACTACTAAGGCTACTTTCACACTGCCATTTGGGGCCGATTCGTCATGGATCTGCACAGACGGTTCCGCACCGATAATACAACCGCATGCATCTGTTCAGAACGGATCCGTTTGTATTATCTGTAACATAGCCAAGACGGATCCGTCTTGAACACCATTGAAAGTCAATGGTAGACGGATCCGTTTTCTATTTTGCCATATTGTGTCAGTGAAAACGGATCCATCCCCATTAACTTACATTGTGTGCCAGGACGGATCCGTTTGCCCCTGCATCGTCAGACGGACACCAAAATGCTGCAAGCAGGGTACCATTGCCCGCGGCATGTAAAGTGTTAAACAGCCTGGATCAGCACTCCTGCCTGTCCAGGCTGTTAGAGCAGGGCCGCGGCTCTCATCTGAGAGCCGGGTGCCCGCTGCACGGGGGACCTGTGCAGTGTTTAGATTGGGCCGCTGTAAAAAAGCGACGGCCCAGCATTAGGCCCCTTAGTGACCGCCATAAAAAGGTGTATGGGTGGACACTAAGGGGTTAATATTTTTCTTTACTTTTTTTTTAATGTTATCTATTAGCTCCTTTAGGGGGCTAGAACCTGGGGTCTTTAGGATAGATCATCACATCAGTATTAAAATCTCAGAAAACCCTTCTAACATTAACATTAAGAAAATTGCTTTACGGCAGCCCCATGGGCCATAGACACAATGGTCAGGAGGGGACCTCATTGACTTCTATGGGAGAGTTTTCTAGGCATGCACTGTGACCTGTGCAGAGGACATTGTAGAAGGAAAGAATAGATAAGCTCTGACCTCTGTGTATAGATAAGCAGATAACTGCAGTAAAATCATCTGTACAGACCAAGAAGTAGTGCGAATTATGAGGCTGGAGCCTGTTTCACAGATCCAGCAGGCTGTTGTGCCCGGGAACAGCCTGCCGGATACGTGAATACTGGGCACAGCCATGCATTGACGAGATACTGTCCGGCCAATATGATGAGGAGTGGCCGCACGGATACCACTGCATGCAGCAGTTTTCGTCCACCCGCTTCTCAGCATATTTAAAAAAAAAAACTGCTGTAAAAAACGGACACTGTCAGTTTTTTTTATGGCCATTCTGCATCCATGCAAGCATATATTTGGGGCATCCCAACCACTGCAGTGCCCTCAGTACACCCGTATCTATAATGGCCCTCCTGTAATACTCCCAGGTTCTATAATGCCCTCCCCCCTAGTAGCCCCAGTATATTAAAGGTCCCCCAAAGTGCCACCCTGTATGTAAAATCCCCTCAATAGTACCCCCTTTATCTAAAACGTCCCCCCAATAGTGTTCCCCCAGTATAAAATACCCCCAATACGTTCACATACGTGGTACAGATTTCTGGCAGGCTGTTCCATCATAGTATGACGGGGATCGGCCAAACAAAAAACGCTGCACGCAGCGGTTTCTGTCCGGCCAATTCTTGCCATATTTGGCAGGTTGTGGCCAGACCTCCGACAGAACCCATTATAGTTAATGCAGCTGGCAGGCATTCCGGTAGCATCCGGCAGTGCCAGATCCGGAGAACTCCGTTCTCTGCCGTCACAGCCTCCCGAAATAATGTGCCGCAAATTTTTTATTAGCATTAGGGGTTATGCTTAGTATTAGGGTGCATTCACATGACTGTAAGTGTTTTGCAGTCCGCAAATTGCGGATCCGCAAAACACGGATACCGGCCGTGTGCGTTCCACAATTTGCGGACCGCACATGGCCAGCGCTATATAGAGAATACCTAAGCTGGTCCGCGGTTGCGGACAAGAATAGGACATGCTCTATCTTTTTTGCGGGGCCACGGAACAGAACAACGAATGCGGATAGCACACGGTGTGCTGTCCACATCTTTTGCGGCCCCATTGAAATGATGCGGATCCATTTATACGGTCATGTGAATGAACCCTTAGGACACATGAGGAGTTAAGGGGAGGACCCCCTTCCAGCCACTCCATTCTAGTCTCAGCCCTGCTGCGGTCTGCAGTTACTCCATTAATAGGTATGTATGAATGTACTGGTCACAGCACTCATCAGCGTTTGAGGCTTTTTAGGGTGCTCGTCCCTCTATGGTCCCTCTCCACCTGTGGACCCGGTATTACATATACAGAAATAACTTCAGACGGCACTCCAGGTTTTGCAGTTGAACATGAACTTTTTTATTAATCCAGTTGAAAATAATGCATCATTGTTACAGCAACGTTTTAGGCCTCAACATGATACCACCCTTTATCAAGCCTATGTGTGTGTGTGTGTGTGTGTGTGCACTCGTCATAGGGCCGGCTCCCATTAATAAGTTAATCCCTATGCAGGCTGTAGATCAGTGGTTGTCAGATAATGTCCTTTTCTAAGTATAAAAGTACAATAAAACAGATTTTGCATAAAAAACAACCCCAAAGACATATAAATAGGGATCTTAGATTGTGAGCACCACTGGGGACAGTGTGATGCTAATGTCTGTAAAGCGCTGCGGAATATGTCAGCGCTATATAAGTAAGCATAATAATCACTATTGCAACTGGATGCTTATGTCAAATAACATAAAAAAAAAAAAAGTTGTATTCTATTTTTCAATGTATTTTGCTGCCACCAAGTGGATATAATTGGTCATTGCATGCCTTTTTTATGACTATGGGAATTATGGGTAGGCAAATGCAGTTTTACTATAGATTATAATCCTTTTAGCATTGATAATGCACATAGAAAACTCTAATAATACATAGTCCATTTTTATCAGTTTATGTGTCATGAAAACACAAAAATATACAGTACAGACCAAAAGTTTGGACTCACCTTCTCATTCAAAGAGTTTCCTTTATTTTCATGACTATGAAAATTGTAGATTCACACTGAAGGCATCAAAACTATGAATTAACACATGTGGAATTATATACATAACAAAAAAATGTGAAACTGAAAATATGTCATATTCTAGGTTCTTCAAAGTAGCCACCTTTTGCTTTGATTACTGATTTGCACACTCTTGGCATTCTCTTGATGAGCTTCAAGAGGTAGTCACCTGAAATGGTTTTCACTTCACAGGTGTGCCCTGTCAGGTTTAATGTGGGATTTCTTGCCTTATAAATGGAGTTGGGACCATCAGTTGCGTTGTGGAGAAGTCAGGTGGATACACAGCTGATAGTCCTACTGAATAGACTGTTAGAATTTGTATTATGGCAAGAAAAAAGCAGCTAAGTAAAGAAAAACGAGTGACCATCATTACTTTAAGAAATTAAGGTCAGTCAGTCCGAAAAATTGGGAAAACTTTGAAAGTGTCCCCAAGTGCAGTCACAAAAACCATCAAGCGCTACAAAGAAACTGGCTCACATGCGGACCGCCCCAGGAAAGGAAGACCAAGAGTCACCTCTGCTGCGGAGGATAAGTTCATCCAAGTCACCAGCCTCAGAAATCGCAGGTTAACAGCAGCTCAGATTAGAGACCAGGTCAATGCCACACAGAGTTCTAGCAGCAGACACATCTCTAGAACAACTGTTAAGTGGAGACTGTGTGAATCAGGCCTTCATGGTAGAATATCTGCTAGGAAACCACTGCTAAGGACAGGCAACAAGCAGAAGAGACTTTTTTGGGCTAAAGAACACAAGGAATGGACATTAGACCAGTGGAAATCTGTGCTTTGGTCTGATGAGTCCAAATTTGAGATCTTTGGTTCCAACCAGAAAAGGTTGTGCGACGCAGAAAAGGTGAACGGATGGACTCTACATGCCTGGTTCCCACCGTGAAGCATGGAGGAGGAGGTGTGATGGTGTGGGGTGCTTTGCTGGTGACACTGTTGGGGATTTATTCATTCAAAATTGAAGGCATACTGAACCAGCATGGCTACCACAGCATCTTGCAGCAGCATGCTATTCCATCCGCTTTGCGTTTAGTTGGACCATCATTTATTTTTTAACAGGACAATGACCCCAAACACACCTCCAGGCTGTGTAAGGGCTATTTGACCATGAAGGAGAGTGATGGGGTGCTGCGCCAGATGACCTGGCCTCCACAGTCACCGGACCTGAACCCAATCGAGATGGTTTGGGGTGAGCAGGACCGCAGAGTGAAGGCAAAAGGGCCAACAAGTGCTAAGCATCTCTGGGAACTCCTTCAAGACCGTTGGAAGACCATTTCAGGTGACTACCTCTTGAAGCTCATCAAGAGTGTGCAAAGCAGTAATCAAAGCAAAAGGTGGCTACTTTGAAGAACATAGAATATGACATATTTTCAGTTTTTTCACACTTTTTTGTTATGTATATAATTCCACATGTGTTAATTCATAGTTTTGATGCCTTCAGTGTGAATCTACAATTTTCATAGTCATAAAAATAAAGAAAACTCTTTGAATGAGAAGGTGTGTCCAAACTTTTGGTCTGTACTGTATATATACAGTTAGGTCCAGAAATATTTGGACCATGACACAATCTTCATTATTTGGGCTCTGCATGCCACCACATTGGATTTGAAATGAAGCAACTGAGATGCAATTGAAGGGTAGACTTTCAGGTTTAAAGAGAACCTTTCACCTGAATATCCTTAATCTAATTATTATCCTAAGGCCTCATGCACACGACCGTTCCGTTTTTTGCGGTCCACAAACCGCGGATCCGCAAAAAACGGAAGCCGCGTGTGTACCTTCCGCAATTTGCAGAACGGAACGGGCGGCCCATTGTAGAAATTCCTATTCTTGTCCGCAAAACAGACAAGAATAGGACATGTCATATTTTTTTTTGCGGGGCTACAGAACGGAGCAACGGATGCGGACAGCACACGGAGTGCTGCCCGCATCTTTTGCAGCCCCATTTAAGTGAATAGGTGCGGCTCGGATGCGGACCAAAACAGCGGTCGTGTGCATGAGGCCTACCTTAAAGTGATGTCTTGGCACTTTTTTTTTTTTCCGAAAGAACCCCCCGTTTGTCCACTGTGGTCGCCGTATCTTTTGGCGCCTCATATGCTAATGAGGCGACTCGATTATACTAGGTGTGGACTTGTATTTCTCCTGGGTGCAGTTATCTTCTCCCTGGCTGTGAGCACATCCAATCAGAGTGTCCTGCCCTTAGCCAGGGAGAAGGAGCTCAAGTTCTTGTGAGAACTTGAGCTCCTTCTCCCGCGAGAACATGAGCTCCTTCTCCCTGGCTAAGAGCGGGGTGCTCTGATTGGATGCGCTAGCAGTTGTGGCAGTCAGACCCCCAACCGTTGTTCTGATGCTAAGGCGCTTCCGTATTTTATGTACATACAGGGCCCCCGGCTATAGCATAAATTTAATTGTTGCCCATAGAAGATAAAAAGATTGAGATTCCTCAATAGTTGATAACTTTTAATAGCTAACCGAAAATATGACGCAATTGCAAGCTTTTGAGACTACTTGGGCCTTATTCTCAGGAGTCTTTTAAGATAGTATCTGAAGAGTCACATATTTATACATGGCATAGCAATACTGAGATAGATGAGACAGGTGGTACTAAAGGGGTTTTCCGGGTTCAGTGGTGAACCCGGACATATCCCCTTCTTCACCCAGGAAGCCCCTCTGAGATGAGCACCAAAGAATTTATGCTTTAGGCTTTTCCTGCAGATCCAGCGACATACCAGGTCTCTGCTAGACAGAGGCTTCTAATGGGCAGGCTTTAGATCGCCCATTAGTGCCGGTGACGTTACTGGCAACACTAGTAGGCGTGAGGTGAACGCATTGCACCCGCACTGAATACGGACCCATTCACTTCTATGGGGCTGTGCAGATGAGCGGTGATTTTCACGCATCACTTGTGCGTTGCGTGAAAATCGCAGCATGCTCTATATTGTGCGTTTTTCACGCAACGCAGACCCCATAGAAGTGAATGGGGCTGCGTGGAAATCGCAAGCATCCACAAGCAAGTGCGGATGCGGTGCGATTTTCACGCATGGTTGTTAGGAGATGATCGGGATGGGAACCCGATCATTATTATTTTCCCTTATAATATGGTTATAAGGGAAAATAATAGCATTCTTAATACAGGGGCTGGAGGGGTTAAATTTTAAAAAAAAAATAATTTAACTCACCTTAATCCACTTCGCGCAGCCCGGCTTCTCTTCTTTCTTAAGGACCTGGGTAAAGGACCTTTGATGACATCACGGCGCTCATCACATGCTCCATGTGCGCGAACAAGTGGATTAAGGTGAGTTAAATTATTATTATTATTTTTTTTTAACCCCTCCAGCCCTATTGTACTATGCATTCTGTATTCAGAATGCTATTATTTTCCCTTATAACCATGTTATAAGGGAAAATAATTACATCTACACAACCTTGAACCCAAACCTGAACTTCAGTGAAGAAGTTCGGGTCTGGGTACCACATTCAGTATTTTATCACACGCGTGCAAAACGCATTGCACCTGCACGATAAAAACTGAACAACTGAATGCAATCGCAGTCAAAACTGACTGAAATTGCGTACCTACTCGCACTGGTTTGCTGCAATACACCCGGGACACATCCTGAGCCAAAACGTGACGCCTGTCACGAGGGTGTCAAGAGCCACGTCTGACTCCGTTATACCCGGGGTCAGGAAGTCGCAGCGGGTGGCTGCGCTCTCTATGTCTAAAGATCACGTTGTTTCTTAGTGATTGTTTTCTGTGTTTGCCTTGCAATCCTTTTTGTCTCACTCAGGGATCCGTAGCTTCTCCTCCTCAGCTGTTTCTGGTCTGCCACTCCCAACCTCCTTATATTCTCCTCTCACACTTCTCTAGTTGCCAGTTATAGAGCTTCCTGCCTGGACTTCTATACTGACCCACTGGAGCTGTGAATCCTGGTTGTTGTTCCAGAGTGCTACCCTCCGGATCCCTGTTGGCAGGGGTCAAGTCCTGGGAAAAAAAGTGTGGGAACTCACCCAAGATCCACTGCAACCCCCCCCCCCCCCCTCCAAAAAATAAAAAAGCACAGAAAATCTAGCATGCTGTAATTTGTGTCGCTGCGGACTAAAAAATAAATTAAAAAAATAGCACTTTTAGAAAAGTTTGTCCTGGGATTCGATCTCATGACCTCTACACAGCAGAAGCAAGGCATATGCCCTCACAGCTATGAAAGCTGTCTAGCTTGCTACTTAAAAAAAAAAATATATAAGACTTCTACTGTAGGTAACTTTGCCCACTGTGTATGGATGTAGCAGAGCTGGGTGTGTTGGGGCAGCTGTCATGTGTATGGTTGTACACTAGGTATCAGTACACAAGGTATCAGTAGAAGTATCAGAAAAAGAAAAAAAAACACTTTTAGTTTGTCCTGGGATTCGAACTCATGACCTCTACACCTTACAGGCAAGGCATTTACCCTCACAGCCATAAAAGCTGTTGAGGTAGTTGCTTAAAAAAAAAAAACTAAGACTTCTACTTATACCTAGTGTACTGATACCTAGTGTACAACCATACACATGACAGCTGCCCCAACACACCCAGCTCTGCTACATCCATACACAGTGGGCAGCTGTCATGTGTATGGTTGTACACTTGGTATCAGTAAACTAGGTATCAGTAGAAGTCTTATAAAAAAAAAAAAAACACTTTTAGAAAAGTTTGTCCTGGGATTCGAACTCATGACCTCTACACATTACAGGCAAGGCATTTACCCTCACAGCCATAAAAGCTGTTGAGGTAGTTGCTTAAAAAAAAAAAAACTAAGACTTCTACTTATACCTAGTGTACTGATACCTAGTGTACAACCATACACATGACAGCTGCCCCAACACACCCAGCCCTGCTACATCCATACACAGTGGGCAGCTGTCATGTGTATGGTTGTACACTTGGTATCAGTAAACTAGGTATCAGTAGAAGTCTTATAAAAAAAAAAAAAACACTTTTAGAAAAGTTTGTCCTGGGATTCGAACTCATGACCTCTACACATCAGAGGCAAGGCATTTACCCTCACAGCCATAAAAGCTGTCAAAGTAGCTGTTTAAAAAAAAAAAAAATAAGACTTCTACTTATACCTAGTGTACTGATATCTAGTGTACAACCATACACATGACAGCTGCCCCAACACACCCAGCTCTGCTACATCCATACACAGTGGGCAGCTGTCATGTGTATGGTTGTACACTAGATATCAGTACACTAGGTATAATTAGAAGTCTTATATTTTTTTTTTAAGCATTTACCTAGATGGCTTTCATGGCTGTGAGGGTAAATGCCTTCCTCTGATGTGTAGAGGTCGTGAGTTCGAATCCCAGGACAAACTTTTCTAAAAGACATTCTAAATGATCTCGTAGTGAAGGAGATGATGTCATTAGGGGGCGGGGCGCCATGAGAGGAGTCGCAGGCAGCGGCACCGCACAGACAGCTTCCTCTCAACTGAAGCCGCCCCTCCTCCCTTAACCTGCCCTGCACAGTGCGCTCCCCCTGTGAATCTGATTCAGCCGTGTTCTCCTGGCTTGAGGCTGAAAGGGAACGGCGTTCCTGCCATGAAAAAAGTGCAGGAACGCCGTTCCCATGCGTTCCCCCTCCACTCGACCCCTGCCTGTTGGGCTTTTTGTTGTCTCCTGTTGTCGCCCACCTGGGATTATATGTTGAGTCTGTATTGTCTGTCCTCCCCTTGGTGTTTTCCTTTAGAGCTAGTGGTGCGGACTAGTGTTCCCACCGCCCTGTTCACTATCTAGGGCTCATCTTAGGGAAAGCCAGGGTTTTAGGCACGTGATCGGCGTACGGGTGAGGAACCCGTCTAGGGACGTCAGGGCAGCCAGGTGCCAGCCGCAAGGTGAGTCAGGGGTCACCACCTTCCCTCTCACTTGGGCAGGGCCTTCCTCTTTCCCTCCCTCTGTGTCACGTATGTGATAGTCACGCCGATCGTGATAACGCCCCTGTGAACCCAGCCTTAGATGGGTCAGGAAAAGGCTAGTGTCCTTTCCACCCAAGGTCACACATGAAGCCCCTATCTTGCAATATACACAGTGGGGTAGGGATCACCATAGGAGCCATAGCAATGGCTATGGGGCCCTACACCACTGGGGGGCCCGGTCTGCCAGCTGAGGATTAAAAATAATAATAATTTGAGTGGCGGTGCAATAGGGGCCCCGGGCCTCGGCCCCCCCCCCCCCCCTTCATTGGTGGCAACTTGTCACAGGTCTGTGTGGCGCATTGCTATAAGCAATGCGCCGCACAGACCTGTGAGTTACAAGAAGAAGGAGCGCCCGGCGGCCACAGCGCATGTAAGTATTCTGCAGAGTAACTGGCCATGGCAGCCAGGACTTCAGTAGCGTCCTGGCTACCATGGTAACGGATCGGAGCCCCAGCATTACACTGCTGGGACTCTGATCGGAACTGCCACCAATGAAGGGGGTGGGGGGGCGCACTGCCCACCAATGATTTTTGATACTGCGAAGGACAGGGGGAGGGCACACTGCCCACCAATGATTACCGGGGGGGGGGGGCACACTGCCCTCCAATAATTTAAATACCAGGGAGGGCGCACTGGGGGCTGATGGAGAGGGTACTGGGGGCTGGTGAGAGGCACTAGGGACCTGATGGAGAGGGCACTGGGGGCTGATGGAGAGGGCACTGGGGGCTGATGGAGAGGGCACTGGGGGCTGATGGAGAGGGCACTGGGGGCTGATGGAGAGGGCACTGGGGGCTGATGGAGAGGCACTGGGGGCTGGGCGCTGATGGAGAGGGACTAGGGGCCTAATGGTGAGAGGCACTGGGGGCTGATGGAGAGGCACTGGAGGCTGGTATGAGGCTACTGGGGGCTGCTATGAGGCTACTGGGAGCTGCTATGAGACTTATCTGAGGTCTGATTGGGGGTCATTCATATTGGGGTCTGAGCTGAGGTGTTATCTGAGGTCTTATTAACATTAGGGATCTTATTGGGGCTGTTAGATGGGGTCTGATTAACATTGGGGGGTCTGTTTGGTGGTCTGACCTGAGGTGTAGTGAATTTTTTTTTTCCGGAGCAGCTTGGAGAAAAAAGGCCTCACAGTCTCCCACACTCCTTCTGCCCGGCCAAGCCTGTCAGCACCCCTGAGGCCAAGCCTGTCAGCACCCCTGAGGCCAAGCCTGTCAGCACTCCTGAGTCTTCAGAACTGTAAGTAAATTATATATAAGGGGAGCTTATAATATAAAAGAGACGAATTATGTCAGAGTGGCTCTTCACCTACACGTGTATCAGCACTAGATATATACCCCTTACTCTCCCTAATACCCAAACTACACAAGATACATATCCCTACCTTCTGTCTAATACACATACACACCCCACGATATGGACTTTCACCTTCTTGTGTTACAGACCCCTGTACAATGGGGGTGGGAGATCGGGGAGGGGGGGCCCATGATTTTTTTTTTTTTGCTACGGGGCCTAGTCATTTCTAGTTACGCCCCTGCATATACATCAAAGAAATACGTGGCCTAATCTATATTTGCTTCCATGGTATCAAAATGAAATAGATCCCAGCTCAGTAACAGGGAGCAATTAGATAACTCCATCTATCCTGCCATTACCTCCACCATGTTTGGTACGCACGTGTGCGGATGGAGGTAATATGGAATTGTTAGGATGAATACCCAAAAAGATATTTCAATGCAAAGATTTTGAGGTAGACTTGGTTTGCAGCAAGTGGTCGTAAACACTGTCATAAAAGGTGTGTGGGGGTTGGGGGGATTCTACAGACCCTTTTTAAACACATGTATGGAGAAAAGCAAACTGTCATGGGGATCACTAGTTTGATGGACTGACCAATATTTCTGCTTCCCCAGGCAACTGGACCTAACCGTTGCGTAACGTATTTAGTTCTGTTTTTAGCCCTTTTATTTTCCAAACTGTTATTTTGGCCTGTATTTATATGTATGTCTGTGTATGTTATGTTATATTTTCCATGATAACCCTACTGTTTGTACGCACTGTCCTTTTTTATATTAAAACTTCGCTTTAATAAGAGCCTTCTTGTGTTCTAACAATTCCATGGCCTTAGAAGAAGCGTTGCCTGTATTGATTTATTAACCCTGTGAATGCTAGCAGTTGTAGAGTGTATTTAGGTGTTATTTAATGCAAGGTGTCTCGTCAGCCTGATATGAGGAGTAGCGGCAGCTAAGATTGATTAGTTTCGGATGACAGAGTGAGGTCCAATGTGACCCTGCAGGCTCCTATCCTGAACCTAAGTCCCTGATCCTGACAATCATCTTTTCAGTTAGCCACTAAAAGGCATCAACCATCGAGGAAACTCAATCTTTTTTTTTACTTCTATTCACTGGCTAACGTAATACAAATATATTTTTTACTGAAATAAAATTATTGCCCATAGCAACCAATCCGGGTCCAGTTTTAGTTAGGTAAAAGCTGATTGGTTGCTACACAGATAGTAGTGGGCATAGTGGGTATAGACTTGTATAGGGTCAGGTACACCAAGCTCAACAACATATAAGGCAGCACAAAGGCTGGGGCTGCACAGCGCATTGCGAATATTGCTCGGTTACGACATAATGCAACTGTGACGCAATAGTCGCAAAAAAAATCCAAAACTGTTAGATCTTTGGCTGCAAATCATAGACTTCAACACAGTGGATGTGTGACTGCAAATGACTTGTGACATGTCTGTCTGCACATTCCGGTCAGGTTGCGACCAGCAGCGGTCAAGAACTGAGCAGCCAATTAGGTTGCAGCTGCCTGATATTTAACTAATGAAGACCGCACTGTATAGTGTTGGGTCGGTATTGGAGGTGCCACATGTCCATTAAGAATTCAGACCGCCTATACAGTGTAGCCATTCAGAATTTAGATCGCCTGACAATGTGGCCATTAAGAATTTAGACCGCCTACACAGTGTGGCCATTACAATTTAGACCGCCTATACAGTGCAGCCATTAAGAATTTAGACCGCCTATACAGTGCGGCCATTAAGAATTTAGACCGCCTATACAGTGCTGCCATTAAGAATTTAGACCGCCTATACAGTGCGGCCATTAAGAATTTAGACCGCCTATACAGTGCTGCCATTAAGAATTTAGACCGCCTATACAGTGCTGCCATTAAGAATTTAGACCGCCTATACAGTGCTGCCATTAAGAATTTAGACCGCCTATACAGTGCTGCCATTAAGAATTTAGACCGCCTATACAGTGCTGCCATTAAGAATTTAGACCGCCTATACAGTGCTGCCATTAAGAATTTAGACCGCCTATACAGTGCTGCCATTAAGAATTTAGACCGCCTATACAGTGCTGCCATTAAGAATTTAGACCGCCTATACAGTGCTGCCATTAAGAATTTAGACCGCCTATACAGTGCTGCCATTAAGAATTTAGACCGCCTATACAGTGCTGCCATTAAGAATTTAGACCGCCTATACAGTGCTGCCATTAAGAATTTAGACTGCCTACACAGTGCGGCCATTAAGAATATAGACCGCCTATACAGTGCTGCCTATCACGACCGGCGTGCCGATCACATACGTGACGCAAAGGGAAGGCCCTGTCCAAGGGAAAGGTGGTGACCCCTAACTCACCTTGAGGCTGGCACCTGACTGCCCTGACGTCCCTAGACGGGTTTCTCTCCCGTATGCCAATCACATGCCTAAAACTCTGGCTTTCCCTAAGATGAGCCCTAGGTAGTGAACAGGGCGGTGGGAACACTAGTCCGCACCACTAACACTAAAGGAAAACACCAAGGAGAGGACAGACAATACAGACAACATATAATCCCAGGTGGGCGACAACAGCAGACTACAAAGGGCCAACAGGGATCCGGAGGGTAAAGCTCTGGAACAACAACCAGGATACACAGCTACACAGCTACACAGCTACACAGCATCAGTATAGAAGTCCAGGCAGGAAGTTCTATATCTGGCAACCAGAGAAGTGGGAGAAGGGAATATAAGGAGGTTGGGAGTGCTGGTGAGCCAAAAAGGATTGCAAGGCAAACACAGAAAGCTATCATTAAGAAGCAGCATGATCTTTAGACATAGAGAGCGCAGCCACCCGCTGCGACTTCCTGACCCTCTTGACACCCTCGTGACACTGCCATTAAGAATTTAGACCACCTATACAGTGCTGCCATTAAGAATTTAGACCGCCCATACAGTGTGATCTTCATTAGTTAAATATCAGACAGCTGCGGTATAATTGGCCATGCGATTCTTGACCTGAATGGATCACCACCGCGCTGTGTGGTCACACCCTTACAAATCTTAAACTGAACAAGACTTGTAGCCAAAATTTACCAGCTAGTTACATACCACAGACATATCACACATTTTTTGATAGCTTGACTTGTATGCAGCTTGTTGATGCCTTGTAGCTGTAGCCTAAGTGTCATATTAAAGAGGACCTGTAGCCTCTCCTGACATGTCTGTTCTAGTAATAACAATTCTAGAACATTACTATTCTCATGACTCTTTGCTGTGTCATTCCTTTATTATTCCTGCTAGAAGTTATGAATGAATTGCAAGCCATTTGCAATGAAGGTCGAGATGGGTGTTACCAGTTGGGAGGGGGTTCCTTCTACAGTCTGACACTATCTAATCTGGGCTGCCAGTGTCAGACTGTGCAGGGACACTTCCCTCCCACTGTTAACACTTCTCAGACTACTAACAATTCATTCATGACTTCTAAAAGGAATAATATAGTCATAAGAATGGATTCTGCAGAATTACATGAGGGATGCAAATAGTTACTAAAATAGACATATCAGGACAGGTGACGGGTCCTTTTTAGGGACCAAATTACATCTTACCCTAAGGCCTCATGCACACGACCGTTGTGTGCATTCGTGGCCGTTGTGCCGTTTTCAGTTTTTTTTTCACTGACCCATTTTCCGTGGAACAATCGGAAAATGCACCGTTTTGCAGCCGCATCCGTGATCCGTGTTTCCTGTCCGTCAAAAAAATAGGACCTGTCCTATTTTTTTGACGGACAACGGTTCACGGACCCATTCAAGTCAATGGGTCCGTGGAAAAACACGGATGCACACAAGATTGGCATCCGCGTCCGTGGTCCGTGGCCGTAGACTACTTTTACACAGACGGATCTGCAGATCCGTCTGCATAAAAGCTTTTTCAGAGCTGAGTTTTCACTTTGTGAAACCTCAGATCCGACAGTATATTCTAACACAGAGGCGTTCCCATGGTGATGGGGACGCTTCAGGTTAGAATATACTAAAAGAACTGTGTACAGGAGCTCCCGGCCGGACACAGACATCGCAGCTCGCAGGTAAGCATAATGCTTCTACAAATTGCTAAGTAACTGCAGTAGCATCCTGGTTGCCATGGTTACCGATGGAGCCCCAGCGATTAAACTGGGACTCCGATCAGTACTCTCCACTGCCACCAATGATAGGTGGGGAGATTTTAATTAGGAGGGGGAGGGGGGGGCCCACTGGCCACCAATGAGTTAACTACAGGGGAGGGAGGGGGGCCGGCCGCACTGGCCACCAATGAGTTAACTACAGGGGAGGGAGGGGGCCGGCCGCACTGGCCAACAATGAGTTAACTACAGGGGAGGGGGGGGGGGGGGTCTGGCCCCTGCTGCCTGTCAGCACCTGCCAGGCAGCAGGGGGCAGTCATGTACACAGTTTGTAGTATATTCTAACTAGAAGCGTCCCCATCACCATGAGAACACCTCTGTGTTAGAATATACTGTCGGATATGAGTTTTCACGATGTAACTCAAATCCGATGGTATATTCTAGCATAGAGGCATTCCCATGGTGATGGGGACGCTTCAAGTTAAAGGGATTCTGTCACCAGTTTTTACCCCCTCCAGATAAAAATATGGTTATGTTCAGGGATCTTTAGTGATTCCTAATGTGGTCTTATAACTGAAATCTGTAGGCTCATTTTGCCTAAAAAACGCTATTACTAACCTGTCATTCATAAAGGTGTCCAAGGGGATGTAAATGGCTCCAAGCTGCCGCCCGCACCCGCCGCCGTTCGTGCCCAGCTCCTCTTTTCCTGACATCAGCGCTGCCTCAGAATCCTGTGTGACGCCTCCGGCTATCCCTCACTCCCCCCTCCTTCTTCTCTAACATCTCGCGCGTGCGCACAGGCCTCTGCCTGATGCGCCCGTGCGGACTTCTCAGTTCGGCTTCATGGAGCGAGTGTGCAGGTCATCGGGAGGTTGAGCGAAGTGCCGGCGCATGCGCACTTCGCTCCATGAAGGAAAAGGAGGAGCTGGGCACGAACGGCGGCGGGTGCGGGCGGCAGCTTGGAGCCATTTACATCCCCTTGGGCACCTTATTTTTATGAATGACAGGTTAGTAATAGCGTTTTTTAGGCAAAATGAGCCTACAGATTTCAGTTATAAGACCACATTAGGAATCACTAAAGCTCCCTGAACATAACCATATTTTTATCTGGAGGGGATCTGGAGGGGGTAAAAACTGTTGACAGAATCCCTTTAAAATATACCATCGGATTGGAGAAAACTCTGATCCGATGGTATAAAATGGACTCCTGACTTTACATTGAAAGTCAATGGGGACGGATCCGTTTGCAATTGCACAATATTGTATCAACGTCAAACGGATCCGTCCCCATTGACTTGCATTGGAATTCAGGTTGGATCCGTTTGGCTCCGCACGGCCAGGCGAACGCCAAAATGACTTTTTTTTCATATCCGTGGATCCTCTAAAAATCAAGGAAGACCCACGGACGAAAAAACGGTCACGGATCAGGGACCAACAGAACCCCGTTTTGCGGACCGTGAAAAAATACTGTTGTGTGCATGAGGCCTAAAGTAAAAAAAAATGGCTACCTCCCATAAGATTGCCTTTCAGTGCCAGTTTCCAGTGAAAAAGCTGTTGGCCAAGTATAAAAGCAGTGGAAAATGTACTGCTCACTTTTCTGTATCGCTCCACTGTGTTCTAATTAAAGTTGCAGTTATTCTCACAGATGTCCTGTAGGGGGCAGCACCAGGTAGCGTATTTTTATATCACATTTTCCCTTTATAATTCAGTTTTTTGGTTTTAGAACTTAGCTCTCTAAAAATGTTCCACTTGAGTGTGTTTATTGAACAGGCAAAACAAAAAAAAGTACATGTGCCGTTTAGGTCCAACCACCTGAGACCTTTTTCAAGCACCAAGGATACCTATACACATTGCAGATTACTGTAGTCGCTGTGCTGCACCTGCACTTGTTGTGGTATTAAGTTGCAAGTATGTACGGGCGGTTACCGCGGCTTTACCACAATGTGTACAGGCACTAGCAGAAAAAATACGCAATTAATGATGACAAAATCCACTATACCTGTAACGGGACGTCGAAGGCGCACTCGGTCTCCCATCAGCAGCAGACCTGCTTAGCTTCGGGAGTGAGGATCTGTGTTTGGCCTCGTTCCCAGTGCGGCCTTGCTAGCTGGGAGGCTCCTTGCTCCTAGGTCTGCCTTGAGCGCCGAGCTGATCACTCGGCGCTCAACTTGTTTGTCTGTCGGTCATGTGACGCTGGCCACGTCACATGACCCTCAGACCCCACTATAAATACAGGCGGCCTGCTGACTACAGGTTGCCTGTGATTTTTGTCCTATATACTGTGTACTTTATTGTTATTAAGCTACCTCTGGAATTGAACCTCGATCCGCCTCTTGACACCTCTTCTGCCTGCTCCCTGTACCTTGATGCTACCTCTCGGATTTTGATCTCGGCTTGTTTACGGATTTGTCTTTGCCTCTTCCCTTCTGACGTGACCTCCTGGACTGACCTCGGCTAGTTGACCCGCCTCGCCTTCCGTTTTTGTTCTACCTCTTGTCCGCTTATTGTAACTTCTCAGTGGCTGTCCTCTTCCCTGCTGTCTCTTTCTCTCTGCTTGCACTTAGTAGGTTAGGGACTGTCACCCAGTTGCGCTCTGTCACCTAGGGCGGGTGGTGCAAGTAGGCAGGGACAGGGGAACGGGTGGCAGCTCAGGGGGTGCACCTCCGCTCTCTCTTGATTCCCGTGACTCTACCCGTGACAATACCTGTGTACATCATGTGATACATTCTCTATATCCTATGCATACGTATAGAATATGATATAAACTATCATGAGAATTGTGCTGCAATTTTTTTTAAAGGAAAAATAAATATAGAAAACATAAAAAACAAACTCTGCCTTTTTGGTCTGTCTGCAGGGCTTCATCCAAAATGAACATTCCTGTAGAAATCTGTAAGAAAAGAGGGGAGGCTTTCACAGCTTCATGTTCTCCATTGTTGCTCAGTGTGCCTCAAAGAAGTGGGTCGACCCCAAAGTCTCAACAGTAGGAGGAGGTTTCTACTCCATCCCAGCCTAAGCCCAACCCCTTGTCTCAGACCACTTGTCTGAACTTAGAAACCTGATTTAAATTTTGTGTACCTAATAGGCCTGCACAATATATCGCCAAAGCAATCGCGATAAATCGCCATATCGCAATCGCCAATTGGCCAACCTAAAAATGCTGCAATTATATTACCATATTTTTCACTTTATAAGACAAACTCCCCCCCCCCCCCCCAAAGTGGGGGGGAAATGGTAGTGCGTCTTATAAAGCGATGGTTGACTTTTTACGGGGCTGACACGGATGTATCGCCAGGCGCTATGCTGCACAGCGCGGCCGGCGATACATCAGTTACAGTATGGGGAGGGAGGAGGGGCTGGAGGCAAGTCGTTATTTTAATAAACAAATGTTCTTCTATTTATTCTATTTTATTTATCTGTTCTGTGCAGTGCTATTAAGAAAATGGCAAGTTTTGTATTTTGTACTTTTGCAGTAATGCAAATATGTTATTTACTTTAGTAAAAAGTTTTATTTTGAAAAACACTGTGAATTTCAGTTCTTGAGTTAAGCATAACTACATTTCAGCATTATCAGTAATTTGTGTGTGCTTTTGCCTTGAAAATCCAAGCAAATAGACCTCTAGCACAATTCCCTTAAAATATTGCATCGCATACCGTTATCGCAATTTTTAGGGCCCTAAACGCAATCGCACAAAATCCCCATATCGTGCAGCCCTAGTACCTAACATCAGCCGCAGATGCCCTCCTAAATTCAATTGTATCGCTGTCCTCAGGATGGGGATACAGATTAAGGTCTCATGCACACAACTGTATGTATTTTGCGGTCCACAAAAAACGGATCAGCAAAAAATACAGATGACATCCGTGTGCATTTCGTATTTTGCTAAACGGAACAGCTGGCCCTTCATAGAACTTTACTATCCTTGTCTGTAATGCGGACAATAATAGGACATGTTCTATTGTTTTACTGAACAGACATACAGAAACGGAATGCACATGGAGTAACTTCAGTTTTTTTGTCGGGCCCATTGAAGTAAATGGTTCCGCATACGGTCCGCAAAAAACCCGGAACGGACACAGAAAGAAAATACAATCATGCGCATGAGCCCTAATACTGTGGTAGAGCATGGCTCCTAACCCTACTGTTCACACTCATAGGTCCAGGCCACCATATGAGGCAGTGTACTAGTGGCACAGGGACATAGGCGTCTCAGGCTGCAGGTATTTTCTTTTTTCCTTGGCCACTTAGGGTGCATACTACTGGGGCAATATAGGTGTCATTACTAGATGAAGTCCAGACAGCATGCTGAAGGAAGGGCTCACTTGGTGCTGTGGCCCTCACTTCCTCAATTCAAGACAACTGGAGGAGAACAGAACGTGGCAAGCTATTGAGGGTCCCCTACACAGGGACAGCTTCTAGGGAAGTATTTTGTGCTGCACTATGGTATTGCTGACCCATCCTACTTGTGTTGGCCACATTTTCTTATGTTGGCCCTGCGTACTTGCATTGCCCCACCTTCTGGTAATTTAAACCCACCTAAAACATGGGGCCACTTTTAGTTTTTTCCAGGGACACAGTTTCCAGTCCACCTCTGGTTCTACTGCAAGTTTTTGTTGATGTTGTCCAGGTATGTTGTTCCATTCTAGGTTGGTCTTGTCCACATTTTATTGGATGTAGCAACCAGCACAACTGATGTGGTCTCCAAGGTTGCTACAATGTGAGCAAACAACGAGGTCTATTTTATACATGAAAATAGAATGGGGTCTGAAAGGGACTTCATTTTTATCTTCTGAAATGGATCTTCCAGTCCTCTATGTGCAGAATTTTAATACTTCGTTCCTGTCCACACAAGACAAAGAAAACCATTCTCTTAGGAGGATTTGACATACCAGCACTTCACAGACCAACCAGGACCATTCATTGATTAGGTCTAATTACATTGTCACCTCCGAGTATGGGAAGTATAATTCTCAGTTGTGCAAAGCACCTTCACAAATCACAAGGTTGGAGAAAGGTTAGAACCTGCAGCCAAGAGGCCCGACCTTCTCCAACTCACAGACTTTGCACAGACCGTGCCAGGGTGGAATAAACACCTTTTGAGAGTAACCTGTGACTTTACAGTCCTATAAAACTTCCCTGAAAGGCTACGTTCTCTAACAATAATGACTTTTAGAATAACAGGCCGCAAGCCGTGTAAAGGATTTGCAGGAAGCCGAAAAATAAATATTTGACCAAGTTAAAAGAAAACCAAACCTATGAGCAAAGTTTTTTGGCACTTCGAGGAACCTTAAGCCCTAGATTGTCACTCTTGGTACCAGAGCACTTTGTAAGTTCTTGCTAATCTGGGGCATCTGTTGATAGGCGAGCTGGATCCAGGAAATGAAAGGAAGGCAAAGCCAGTGTTTTCTTTGTAATTACTGGATATGTTTTATGATCGGCCGGCTATTGTAGTGTCTACGTCATGTGAGTTATGTGGTGGTGTAAAGTAAGCTGACATCATGGCTGGAAGATGAAAGGTCGCTTGATGAAGCGTTCCATGTTCTAGTCACGCAAAGTGTGATATTTTCCTATCTGAAGTTCCTAATAACAAGGATGGCCAGGCCTTTCTATGGAGCTAAATATAAGAACCATGCAGGAACATGCGTCTCATGGGGCATGCTAAAAAAAATATTCAAAATTGATGGAAGAAAATCTAAACTATGAGCTGAAAGACAAATCATTCCTACTCAAATTTTCAGAAGAGTGTTCTAGATTGATGGTACAATGACTAAGTTGTTTGTTTTTTTCCCTCAATTTTATAAAACACAGTGGACATAATGTTCTTCATTGAGTTATAGCTAAAAGGGCAAATCATCAGTCTCTTCACATCCATTTTCCTGTCTAGTATTACAGTTGTTATATTGAACATTGGGGGATGTAGTTATATTCTTGTGCACTGGAGGCACTATTGTAATACTGTAGTTAAAAAGCATGACGTTTTCACTGCCTGGCCCTCTCAATCAAAGTGCAGAGGGGGCAGCAGTTGCAGAGAGAGCTGAGCCTCTAGATGTAAGGCTACATGCACACGACCGCTGTCTAGGTCCACATCCGTGCCACAGTTTTTGCGGCTTGGATGCGGACCCATTCACTTCAATGGGGCAGCAAAAGATGCGCACAGCACTCCGTGTGCTGTCTGCATCCGTTGCTCCGTTCCGTGGTCTGAAAAAAAGATATAACCTGTCCTATTCTTGTCCGTTTTGTGGACAAGAATAGGCAGTTATATTAATGGCTGTCCGTGCCGTTCCGCAAATTTCAGAACGCACACGGACGCCATCCACGTTTTGCGGGGAGCAAAACACACAACGGTCGTGTGCATGTAGCCTAATGATAATGGCCCGGTTGCTCCTAGAGGCTCATTTGCATATATTAAAACATAATTTTTCTCAGAAATGTGGGCACATATGAACATGGGACCAACAGATGCCATCAGCTGCCAAGCGCACATGCAACAGGTAACATAGGTACAAATCTTCTGATAGATGCCCTAAAAAATTTTCTACATAGGAACAGTATTATAGTAGTTATATTCTTGTGCATTGTGGCAGTATTATAGTAGTTATATAGAGTCATTTATCAAACTGGTGTAAAGTAGAACTGGCTTAGTTGTAAATCAACCAATCAGATTCCTCCTTTCATTTTTGACATCTGTTTTGGAAAATGAAAGCTGGAATCTGATTGGTTGCTATGGACAACTAAGCCAGTTCTACTTTACACCAGTTTGATAAATGACCCCAATATTCTTGTACATAGGAGGCCGCATTATGGTAGTTATATTCTTGTACATAGAAGGCGGCATTATAGTAGTTATATTCTTGTACATAGGAGGCATAGTATTTATATCATTGTACATAGGGGCAGTATTATAGTAGTTATAGTGCTGTGTAACAGGAATAGTATTAAAAAAAGGCGAATGATAGAAATATAAAGTGTATACCCCCTGCAATTAGCAATAGTGTACAACTCACCACAAGTTTCCACAAGAGGCTCATAAATTAGATTTCTCAGTAACAGGAACTTATATACTGGTGATATATGCTTGTTTTAACTTGAATTCCTCCTTGCAGAGTTTTCTCATACATGATTTGTGGCAACTTCGTGAGCACAAGTATGAAAATCACATTACTTTATATCATGTCAGATTGGCTTCTATTGTTGCTACATATACAGTTCTGCTTCATGGCCGCCAGCTGTATAAATTTTGCTGCCTCCCCTAGACTGAAAGACAAAATCCGCACGTCGCCAATCAAAGTAACGCCGTTCGCAATTTTAGGAATTTCAGGTTTGCCTTTGTATAATTTTGCAGAGGGAAGACAAGATAGACAATGCCGTTTGTCCAGAATCATGACATGACTCACTTCTAACTCCCTCAGGAAATCCAAAATGGCAAGTTATTTGCTTAAACTTATGACAAAACTGTAGTCAGAAAAATAAACTTTGCTGTTCTTAGACTCATATTATTGTGAGTTATTATCAAGTTTCCCTGTAGGATAAAAAATAAATAAAAAATCTGGAACTAATCCAGACGTCTACCAGCCTCACTGTCCATAAAGAGAAGTAAATCACAGCTTTGGCCTCCCCAGCCATGACTGCACGCTTGTGAGGGGACCATTTTGTTCAGATATCCAGTCGCTGATGTTTATTATCAGGTACAGAATGTACCTTTAAATATTAATGGCATCAGTTCTCAATTTCCTTCATCCTATGCCTTTCTCTTAGCTTATGCTGGTGTAGTGGACCATGACACTTTTGCCGTGCATGCTTGTTGCTGGTGGCAACATGTTGTTTTGCATGTTTTGACACTTCCCCTTTAAGTTGTGTGTCCCTTCCCATCCTGGTGTGTTCGGTGTTAAGATGTGAGCTTGGTTGAGCTGGTGGTGGCCTCTGGCTCTTTTTATACTGTGTTGTGAGCCTGAAGGTCAGATGGTTGTTTGCCTGCTTATGTGTAGGAGCTCTGCTCTTTTATGGATGTCTAATCTTACCTGTGTGAGGGCATCCTAGTTGGACATCATTTGTCTTCCTTGTCTCCTTTCCCTTCCTCACCTGTTATGTTGTTTGGTGTGGTTTATGTCATGTCTGGTGCTCCATGTCAGGTCGGTTGGTTTTGTGATCTGCATGGATGTTTGATATTTTCCCCAGTCTGTTGTTGAGCCTGTATGCAGCGCTGCCTGGAGCTTCCATGCATCTGGTGTTCGCACGGAGGTCCGGGTAGATGTTTGGCGCCGTCTTTCCATCTCTGTTGCGGCAGGTAAGTGTTGGTTGTTGCTAGTGTTCTGTTGTTTCACTGTGTACTTACCTGCCATCCAGTTGCTGCAGGCCTGTGGGAGACTCCTATTTATTTGTGTCGTGGATGAATCAGCCGTCTCTTATTCCTGACTTCCATATTGCACGGACCGATAAGGTCAGTAGGGCCCAGGTTCGAGAGTATGAGCCCTCCTACCATCGAGGGCGGCTCATACAGTCAGGAGGTCAGGGATAGGATTAGGGCGGCTCTAGGAGGTGACCTGCTCCCTATCCCTGTTTTTGGGCTTAGTAACAGTTTCCATTATATGGAGGGGGGTTTCCCCCACTCCCCACCGTGACAGTGACACTATGCACAGGAGAAATCGCCTCAGTGATAAGAAGCTGAGAGTTTGTATGATGGCACGCAAAGTCCCTGCTGTTATGGCGGAGGTCAGTTTCATCCACTGTGCCACTACTCGCAGTGGGCATGGCCGCCACTTGGCTTACTCACTCTAAGGCTCTGGATCTCGGGCGGTCCAGACCCACCGGCGTCCCTCTCCCCCTGCCAGTGGTCCCTGGCCACCAGAGTAGTGTTGATCTCTTTTTTTTGCAGGCCGAGGGCTGCTTCCTGCTGGCAATGCCTCTTAGTAGCCATAGGGCTAGTGTACTCTCTTAAATAGCGTGCACACTTTGTTCTTCACCAGTTTATGGTTGTTCACCCTGTAGAAGGGTGCCTGAGCAATAGTTTCTAGTACTCTAGTGTCCTTCTTAGATGTGCCATTAGCTTGTTTGTGTCACGGTCATATTGGTGTTTGACCATGATGCGGTTGCCATGCAGACTGGTTGCCAGTGGCAAAGTGTTGTTGGCAGTTTGCATGTGCACTTCCCCTTTAAGGTTTGCCTCCCTGCTGTTTAGTGAGCAAAGGGTTAATCTTCATGCTAGTGGGGATTAAGGTGTTCCCCACTTCATGCTAGTGGGGATCCTGGGTGTGGCCGCAGGTTTGATATATACCTGTGGCTTGCTGGCTAGGTGCAGTTGTACTACAGTCTTGCTTGGTGTTGGAGCTTTGCACCTTGCCTGGGTGTTTCTGCCCAGTCCTTGAGGGCCACCTTATGGAACATAAATTGTCCTCCCTTATGTACACTCCATGTACCTTTACCCTCACTTGTTGTATGTGTGGTGTGGGTTTATGTTCTGGGTGTGTGAAGCGTTTTGTTGGGTGTTACATGTCTGGGCTGTTGTTGGTGTTGGTCCCTGCATGTATGCTATTCGTCACCCGGTATGTTGATGCCTCCGGAAGGGGGCTGGTTTCCCGGAGGGGTGAACCATAAGTCTGGATGCAATGTTGCCTGGGGCTGCCGTGCATCTTGCTGTATGGGGCCCAGGCAGTATCAGGGGTGCTGGATTCCGGTGTGTGGTGTTGTTTGTACGGCGTCCTATTTCGTGTGTGGGCACCTGTAATTATGCACAGGTTCCAGTCGTGGTGGCTGCGGCAGGTAAGTGTCTTTCTGGTGTTCTTACCTGCCGACTCTGTTGCTGCATATGGTCTTTTCCTTTCCCTGCTGCTAAGCCATTTGAGACCCCTGTTCCTCCGTGTCTTGGAAAAACAGGTCATCTCTCCTTTGCTCCTATGTGAGGGATTCTCAGGGCCAAAGGTATCCAGGGTATGAGCTGTCCTACCATCAAGGTCCGCTCATACGGTCAGGAGTTAGGGCGAGGATTAGGGACGCGATAGGAGGTGACCTGCTCCCTGATCCCGGTATCCTGGCCTAGCTGCTCCCCCTTTATACTTGACAGTATGTTCCATAAAGGTATCTTTGTTTTGCCTTCGGAAGAGGGCCCAGCATGTGTCACCTTCCATTTTCTGGTGCACATGCTTATCCTCCGGAGGGAGGGTGAAAGGGGAATCCTGTTAAACGTGCTGTACTTTGTGACTGGTGTTGCAGTTGGTATGAACCGGCACTATTGTTTGGGTCTCCCCTCATCCATGTCTCAGTGGTTCTGTCGCTTTTGTTGTGGTGGCTGGCTGCATTCCTTGTTAAACTGGCTTTGGTGTATGCTGGTGGGGGATACATGCTGGCAGCGACTTGATGTGAGCCGTTTCTGAGTGTGGACGCAGTGATCAGTGCTGTGTCTCCTGGCTGTTCGTTTGCTGGCTGCCTGGTTTCTAGGTGGTTCCGGGGGCTGGCAGCAGTCCTGGGGAGACTAGCTTGCACTGACACTGATTCTGCTACTTTTTTTTCCCCTTCCCCAATCTCTGTTTGTGGGTTCCTCACTAGCTTCCCCTTTTCTGTTGGGGGGGCTTTGAGGGGTAGGAGTGTCACGGTCATATTGGTATTTGACCGTTATGCGGTTACCATGCAGACTGGTTGCCGGTGGCAACGTGTTTTTGGCCGTTTGCATGTGCACTTTCCCTTTAAGGTTTGCCTCCCCGCTGTTTGGTGAGCAAGGGGTTATTCTTCATGCTAGTAAGGATTAAGGTGTTTCCTGGGTGTGGCCGCGGGCTTGATATATATAGATGTGGCTTGCTAGCTGGGTGCATTTTTTTTTTTTTTATCAGATAATTTTTTAAATCAATTTTTATGACCATACAGTTTATACATTAAAAGCTTACAATCCAACCAGGATCACAGCTCACATAACAGAATCAAGGTAAAGCATTATCTCAAGAATATAAATGGTCATTATACACAATCCCACAACAATACCCACCCACCCCACTTGAGACAAATTTTGTGCAGCATAGAACATTTTCCTAATCGCACTGAGGTAGTAACAACCCAAAGGATTCGTAGAAAGCCTAGCAGCCAGAGTAAAATTGGGCCTTAACACTCCCCAGGAGCTACATCATTATATTAGCGTGGTCACCCCCCGCATAGGCAGCATTGAGTACATCACTCTACACTACCCCTGATCCCTCTATTAAGAGCTAACCAAGGGCTGACTGGGTGCAGTTGTACTACAGCCTTGCTTGGTGTTGGAGCTTTGCTCCTTGCCTGGGTGTTTCAGCCCAGTCCTTGAGGGCCACCTTATGGAACATAAATTGTCCTCCCTTATGTACACTCCATGTACCTTTACCCTCACTTGTTGTATGTGTGGTGTGGGTTTATGTTCTGGGTGTGTGAAGTGTTTTGTTGGTTGTTGCACGTCTGGGCTGTTGTTGGTGTTGGTCCCTGTATGAATGCTATTCGTAACCCGGTATGTTGATGCCTCCAGAAAGGGGCTGGTTTCCCGGAGGGGTGAACCATAAGTCTGGATGCAATGTTGCCTGGGGCTGCCATGCACCTTGCTGTCTGGGGCCCAGGCAGTATCAGGTGTTCTGGATTCCGGTGTGTGGTGTTGTTTGTACGGTGTCCTATTTGGTGTGTGGGCACCTGTACTTATGCACTGATTCCAGTCATGGTGGCTGTGGCAGGTAAGTGTGTTTCTGGTGTTCTTACCTGCAGACTCTGTTTCTGTATTCAGTCGTCCACTTTTCCCTGCAGCTAGGCCTGTGGAGACTCTGGTTCATCCGTGTTTTGGATGAACTGGTTGTCTCTTGTCCCTGTCCCCTAACCTCAGGGATATTCAGGGATTTCAGGGTTCTGAGGTTCCGGCGTATGAGCCCTCCTACCTTAAGGGTCGGCGCATACAGTTAGGAGAACAGGGCCAGATTTAGGGATGCTATAGGAGGTGACCAGCTCCCTTTTCTTGGCAGCCTGGTCTAGCTGCTACCCCTATCCCTTTTACATCGTATGGTGGGGGGTTTCCCCCACTCCCCACCATGACAGTTTGCCTATTCCGTTTACTGACTTCTGCCTGACTTTTTGATTTGACCCTTCTCTGTCTGACCTGACCTCTGCCTGATCTCTGTACCGACCCTGTGCTACCCATCCTGACACTGGACTGTTTACTGGATTGCATGAAAACTGTCTGCCCTGAACTCGTCATGTCCCTGACAACGGTCTTGCCTGATCCCTTGGTGCTCTGCGCCGGTGTCTCTAGACTTTCATGGATCCGCAGACTACTGAACTAAGACAACGGCAGGATGTAGAAGCCTGGTAGTTCCCTTGCAGCGAAGTCCAGATCCCTGTACAGGGGTTAAAGGGTAAAGACCAGAGGGGCTACTTAAATGACACCCTTAGAAGTAGCCCCAATCCACATCCAACAAATACAGCTGCATAGTGCTTATATACAGCAACATATTATGAGGATGTTTCCATAATTTAGCATCCAGTGGAACATTCCACCCAAAAAAAGGGACATATGAAGGTACAGTAGGGGCCTATAGGTGCCTTACTACTGTTCTGTACTACTCGGCCATGTACATGAAACCCAATATTTATTGTAACTGGAACTACTCTTTCACATATAAGGTATTATATTACCAGTAAATAGAGTGGTATTAGGCGCACTATTTAAAGGTCTACTACACTGTAACTTACGGCCAATAAACACAAATCAGGCAACCCATGGAAACCCCATATAACCAATGATTTATTTCTAGAAATTGGAACTAAGAAGGAAAGGTCTCCATATTTGGAAAATTACAAAGGGTCATAATTTCCTGGACCAGCAGCAGGACCTGCGGCCCACCCAGACTGAAACGGCATTGACATCTGGCTACAGTGAACAGCAAGTAAAAATAAACCGAGCTGCTTCTGTCTGCCTCATCTGGAAAACCCACGTATAAAATAACACACCTGTATTGCACGTTCCACTGTGGAATGATAGCAGACGCTGTATTTCACCAGAGAGCAGGAAAGAACACTCATTTCAGCAAGAGGGAAAGTGTTTCATCGTAACCACGGCAACCTCTGTGAACTCTCTCTTAAACTGTAGTATGAGGAGTTAGTGGAGGCTAGTTATAGAGGCAGGAGACCAGCCTGGAGGAAGGGCTGCAGGTTCACAACTGGGTTCCTTTTAGTTCCCTACAGGAACAAGTAAAGTTATTTCAGTCCCTTGTCTCTATAGATACGTTTCTATATGGGACCAGATAATTAAGAAGTTTATAATTAAGAAATATTAAGAAATGGACTATATTTCTCCACAAAGTGTGAGTTTACAGCAGTTCCTTGTTGAATAGTATACACATTCTCAGAGACATAGCTATAGAGATGTTGCAGTTGCACACCAAGGATGGTGGCTCTTGGGTCCAAAAGGGCCCTCTGCCCCATAAATGGATACCAGGTCTATATATATGAATGTCAGATGACAGTGGTGGGGGGAGGTTGTTACAGATTTTGCATCGGGACCCAGGAGCCTCAGAACGTCCTGTATTATCCAAAGATTTATTACTATTTGATGCTTATGCATTTCTATATTTAGCCAAAAATTGCAGAGAGCAAAGAAAACATTTGAATGTTTGACCTGAAATGTTGGGAGATATGCCTGTGGTGCCAGCATGATAGTGACATTGGCCTTTATACAGTTGCTATATAGTAGTGGTCATATTTCCAAGCTCATAGTAAAGCACAAAACACCCACAGGAGGTTAAATATCAGGTAAACCCACCGATTTTGGTGAAACCGGTAGACCTTCTAATTTGTATAACGGCCTGATGGTGTGTGAGGTGCCCTGGATGTTGCAGGTATTTTGAGTGCCTTAGGTAAGGTCCCTTTAACCGCCTCCGGACCGCCTAACGCAGATGTGCGGTCCGGAGGCGGCAGCGCTGCGCACAACGACGCATATACACGTCATCTCGCGAGACGCGAGATGACGCGCTATGCTGCCCGCGCATGCGCAGTTCGGGCCGGCATTTCGAAGAAGACCATTTCGTCATCAGCTTGCCAGCCAATGATCGCGGCTGGCAAGCTGATGATTTTCAAAAAAACCAATCACAGAGCCAGATAACAGATCATATTTGTAAATATGATCTGTTATATGGCTGCCTGCTCCTCTGCTGGTTCTTTTCGTCGGTTGGATCCAGCAGAGGAGCAGGCTTCACAGTGAGTACACCAAACACTACACTTTAGCCCCAGATCACCCCCCTGAACCCCAATTAACCCTTTGATCACCCCTTTGTCAATCACTAGTGAAAGGAAAAAAGTGATCAGTGTAAACTGTCACTTTTTTTTTTCACTGGTATTGACCGTTAGGTTTTAGGTATAGTTTAGGTCCCTTGGTTAGGTAGTTAGCGATCAGTTAGCGCCCAGCCCACCGCACCGCAGTCCGTTATTCGCTGATTAGCGTATCGCTAATCAGCATTTGTACTTTTATAGTATCTGGAAGTGATCAAAACTGATCACGGTCAGATCTATAATAGTATTAGTGTCACTTTAGTTCGCCCTCCACCCAAAACGCAGTGTTTGCCCGATCAGGCCTGATCGGTCGCCCACACGTGCGTTCGCCCACACCCGCCCCACCGCAGTGACAAAAAAAAATTTTTTTTTGATCACTGCACAATCACTTTACACGCACTGCGGCGATAAAAAAATCAGTTTTGATATTTTTTATCAACCGCAGCGGCCTCCGGTACTTCGCTAGCCTCCCCTTTATAAGACAGTCTTGCTTTTTTTTTCTTGGGTAGTCTCAGGGAATACCCCTAAATTTAGTTGCCCAAAATGTCAAACAGGGGGTATTCCTCTGAAGAGGCCTACAGGCTTCTGACCCAGTCGGATGAGGAGTGGGAACCCTCATCTGATGAATCCAGCGGGTCAGGCTGAGGTCCCTGATACCACCAGGCGTACTCGGCCCCGTGTCGCTAGACCGCAGGTTGTGCAGGATCCGCTTCAAGAGCAGCAGAGTGGGGCTGGTGCTGTCGGATTACGTGGTGAGGCATACACCAGCAGCCCAGCCCTCCCTGGACCTAGTACCAGCACTGCCGTACAACCTGGTGAAGTAGCGAGCACCAGAAGGGCAGTTGAAGCTGGTACGGTGGCACGTGCAGTAGTGACCCCGTCGCAGCCACCGCAAAGACGTGCCCGTAGAGCCCCTAGAATCCCAGAGGTGCTGGCAAACCCTGATTGGCAGTCCCCAACTTCAGCCGCACCTGTAGTTTTCCCTTTCACCGCCCAGTCTGGAGTTCGGGTTGAGACAGCTCAGATCGGTTCGGCCCTGGGATTTTTTGAGCTGTTCTTGACTGCAGAGCTTTTAGACATAGTTGTGGCCGAAACAAACAGGTATGCCACACAATTTATCACCGCTAACCCGGGAAGCTTTTATGCCCAGCCTTTCCGGTGGAAACCAGTCCAAGTTTCCGAACTTAAAACTTTTCTGGGCCTCCTCCTCAACATGGGCCTGACAAAAAAGCATGAATTGCGGTCATATTGGTCCACGAACCCGATTCATCACATGCCCATGTTCTCTGCTGCTATGTCCAGGGCACGTTTTGAGGCCATCCTGCGTTTCCTGCACTTTATTGACAACACCGCCTCCCGTCCCAGGGGCCACCCTGCTTTTGACCGGCTCCACAAAATTCGGCCCCTCATAGACCATTTCAACCAGAAATTTGCAGATTTGTATACCCCAGAGCAAAACATCTGCGTAGACGAGTCCCTGATACATTTTACCGGGCGCCTTGGCTTCAAACAATACATCCCAAGCAAGCGCGCCCGGTATGGGGTCAAATTGTATAAGCTCTGTGAAAGGGCCACAGGCTATACCCACAAATTTCGGATCTATGAGGGAAAAGATCAGACCCTGGAGCCGGTCGGTTGCCCTGACTACCTGGGGAGCAGTGGGAAGACAGTTTGGGACTTGGTGTCACCCTTATTCGGCAAGGGGTACCATCTTTATGTGGACAATTTTTACACAAGTGTGGCCCTCTTTAGGCATTTGTTTCTAGAACGGATTGGCGCCTGTGGTACCGCGCGAACTAGTCGCGCGGGCTTCCCCCAACGGCTCGTTACCACCCGTCTTGCAAGGGGGCAGAGGGCCGCACTGTGTAACGAAGAACTGCTCGCGGTGAAATGGAGAGACAAGCGTGATGTTTACATGCTCTCCTCCATTCACGCAGACACGACAATACAAATTGAGCGAGCAACCCGTGTCATTGAAAAGCCCCTCTCAGTCCACGACTATAATTTGCTCATGGGAGGGGTGGACTTCAATGACCAGATGTTGTCTCCGTATTTAGTTTCCCGCAGAACCAGACGCTGGTATAAGAAGGTGTCTGTATATTTAATTCAATTGGCTCTGTACAATAGTTTTGTTCTCTACAGTAAGGCTGGGAGAACTGGATCCTTCCTCAAATTTCAGGAAGAGATCATCGAGAACCTCCTGTACCCAGGAGGTTCCGTGGCCCCATCCACCAGTGTAGTTAGCCGTCTACACGAGCGACATTTCCCCAATGTCGTTCCTGGTACCTCAACCCAACCGTCACCCCGAAAAAGATGTCGTGTCTGTAGCAGGAGTGGAATAAGGCGTGACACCCGCTATTTCTGTCCTGACTGTCCTGACCACCCTGCCCTATGCTTTGGAGAGTGTTTCCGGAAGTACCACTTACAGGTACACTATTAGCATAGGGATCATCTCACCAGGACAGGCGCACAGGGCTATTAGGGCCCATTCACTCACTGCTGCTGCAAACGTCTCCTTTTACATGGGACAAAGTGCATAACGCACTTCGCCACATCTTTGGGCGATTTGCGCTTTGCACATTGACCCATGGGGAAGGAGAGGTTTGTTCTATAAAGGTAAAAAAAAAAAAAAAAAAACACCAGTAAGCAAAAAGGTTAATGTTCAGTTAAAAAAGTTCAAGTTTATATGTTCTGTTGCAAAGTTAATAAAATTATTGCGTTGCGGCCTGGTTTTTTCTTTTTTTTTTTCTTTTTTTACCTTCCAGGTGGACCAACCGATCGACCAGCTGCAGCACCGATGTGCATTCTGACAGAAGCATTGCGCTGCTGTCAGATTACACGCAAGTCGGTGTATGCGGCGCTGCAAGACGGGATTTTCTCCTCTGCAGTAACAGATATGTTTGCCGAGGCATACGAGCTGAGGAGGAGGCGGAGTTCCTATGCTTTGGCAAACACTTTGTATATATATAAAAAATAAAAATAAAATCCCGGCAATGATTTATTCATCCACATCGATTGATGTGAATGGAGAAATCTGGTTTGCCAGGGCATACGAGCTAAGTGGGTATGGATGTAGGGCGGAGCTCCTATGTCCTGGCAGACGCCTTTCCCCTCCATTTTTTTTTTTTTGGCAGAGATTTTTTCATCCACATTGATCGATGCGAATGAAGAAATCTGTGCCGTTCATTTTTTTCTTTCAGCCCAGAGGCTGAACGGAAAAAAAAAATCTCATTACCTGTATGCTCAATATAAGGAGAATAGCAGAAACTCCTAATGCTGGCCATACATGTAATGATTGCGGAGACCCTCAAATGCCAGGGCAGTACAAACACCCCACAACTGACCCCATTTTGGAAAGAAGACACCCCAAGGTATTTGCTGAGGGGCATATTGAGTCCATGAAAGATTTAAATTTTTGTCCTAAGTTAGCGGAAAGTGAGACTTTGTGAGAAAAAAACAAAAAACAAAAATCAATTTCCGCTAACTTATGCGAAAAAAAAAAAAAATTCTATGAACTTGCCAGGCCCCTCATTGGATACCTTGGGGTGTCTTCTTTCCAAAGTGGGGTCACATGTGGGGTATTTATACTGCCCTGGCTTTTTAGGGGCCCTAAAGCGTAAAAGGAGCCTGGGATCCAAATGTCTAAAAATGCCCTCCTAAAAGGAATTTGGGCACCTTTGCGCATCTAGGCTGCAAAAAAGTGTCACACATCTGGTATCGCCGTACTCAGGAGAAGTTGGGGAATGTGTTTTGGGGTGTCATTTTACATATACCCATGCTGGGTGAGATAAACATCTTGATCAAATGCCAACTTTGTATAAAAAAATTGGAAAAGTTGTCTTTTGCCAGGATATTTCTCTCACCCAGCATGGGTATATGTAAAATGACACCCCAAAACACATTCCCCAACTTCTCCTGAGTACGGCGATACCAGATGAGTGACACTTTTTTGCAGCCAAGGTGGGCAAAGGGGCACACATTCCAAAGTGCACCTTTCGGATTTCGCAGGCCATTTTTTACACATTTTGATTGCAAAGTACTTCTCACACATATGGGCCCCTAAATTGCCAGGGCAGTATAACTACGCCACAAGTGACCCCATTTTGGAAAGAAGACACCCCAAGGTATTCCGTGAGGGGCATGCCGAGTTCCTAGAATTTTTTATTTTTTGTCGCAAGTTAGTGGAATATGAGACTTTGTAAGGAAAAAAGAGAAAAAAAAAAAATCATAATTTTCCGCTAACTTGTGACAAAAATAAATAAATTATAGGAACTCGCAGTGCCCCTCACGGAATACCTTGGGGTGTCTTCTTTCCAAAATGGGGTCACTTGTGGCGTAGTTATACTGCCCTGGCAATTTAGGGGCCTAAATGTGTGAGAAGTACCTTGCAATCAAAATGTGTAAAAAATGGCCTGCGAAATCCGAAAGGTGCACTTTGGAATATGTGCCCCTTTGCCCACCTTGGCAGCAAAAAAGTGTGACACATGTGGTATCGCCGTACCCAGGAGAAGTTGGGGAATGTGTTTTGGGGTGTCATTTTACATATACCCATGCTGGGTGAGAAAAATATCTTGGTCAAATGCCAACTTTGTATAAAAAAATGGGAAAAGTTGTCTTTTGCCAAGATATTTCTCTCACCCAGCATGGGTATATGTAAAATGACACCCCAAAACACATTCCCCAACTTCTCCTGAGTACGGCGATACCAGATGTGTGACACTTTTTTGCTGCCAAGGTGGGCAAAGGGGCACATATTCCAAAGTGCACCTTTCGGATTTCACCGGTCATTTTTTACACATTTTGATTGCAAAGTTCTTCTCACACATTTGGGCCCCTAAATTGCCAGGGCAGTATAACTACCCCACAAGTGACCCCATTTTGGAAAGAAGACACCCCAAGGTATTCTGTGAGGGGCATGGTGAGTTCCTAGAATTTTTGTCGCAAGTTAGTGGAATATGAGACTTTGTAAGAAAAAATAAAAAAATAAAAATCATCATCATTTTCCGCTAACTTGTGACAAAAAATAAAAAGTTCTATGAACTCACTATGCCCATCAGCGAATACCTTAGGGTTTCTACTTTCCGAAATGGGGTCATTTGTGGGGTTTTTCTATTGTTTGGGCATTGTAGAACCTCAGGAATCATGACAGGTGCTCAGAAAATCAGAGCTGTTTCAAAAAGCGGAAATTCACATTTTTGTACCATAGTTTGTAAACGCTATAACTTTTACCCAAACCATTTTTTTTTTTTGCCCAAACATATTTTTTTTATCAAAGACATGTAGAACAATAAATTTGGCGAAAAATTTATATATGGATGTCGTTTTTTTTGCAAAATTTTACAGCTGAAAGTGAAAAATGTCATTTTTTTGCAAAAAAATCGTTACATTTTGATTAATAACAAAAAAAGTAAAAATGTCAGCAGCAATAAAATACCACCAAATGAAAGCTCCATTAGTGAGAAGAAAAGGAGGTAAAATTCATTTGGGTGGTAAGTTGCATGACCGAGCGATAAACGGTGAAAGGAGTGTAGTGCTCTGGTCATGAAGGGGGTTTCAGCTAGCGCGGCTGAAGTGGTTAAGAATCGTGACGCCAGTGCCTGTAACGGTGGCACACTGGTTTGCAGGAGGATTAATGGAGTACACAGATGGTAAACCAAACATTGCTTTACTTCAGGAAACAATCCAACTTTATACAAGCAATTGCAGTGGTGTATAATGCAGTCCTTTGTAGTACAAATGCACAGCAGCTTTAGGGTCCAGTCACACGTCAGTATTTTTACCTTTCCAGATAAACATTCCTTTTTTTTGCGGATCCGTTTTTCAGTACAACCTTCAGTTTTTTTTTTACTAAAGTGCTTCCGAATCCGTTCCGTGTTTCCTTTTTTCTTTTTCCAAAAGAAAAAAGAGGAGGAGGAATAGATGTTGCTAGGGTACAAAAAAAAAAAAAATAACTGGTGAAAACAGAGGACATCTTCTAGAACAGGTGCCATTTTATTGTGCTTTTGGTGTAGTAGGAGCTGTGTAAGAAATCTCTGCCTTGCTAGCTTAGTTTTCTACAGTTATCTCACCGATCGTCATGTCTGAAGACTTGGATAATGTACCTGGATCATGTCTACTTCATATGCCATTTTGCAGGAGAGCAGAAGATGACCTGAACTTCTCTCACCACAGGCACTGAGGGCTGGACTTAATATTTTTTTTTTTGTTTCCTGTCAACTGATCAGTTAAAAAACTGATGACATTCGGATGGTTTTGTGCATGTCATCAGTTTTTATGCGGATCCAATGACTTGAATGGACAACAGTCCAGAAAAACTGACAGAAAGTAGGACAAGCTTCATTTTTTTTTCAGGATCCACATACTCGAAAATAGGAAAACGGAACGGATTCAGTGATTCGGACAGCACTATGAATGGTGTCCGCATTTTTGCTGAGGCAATTGAAATTAATGGATCAGAAAAAACGTTCAGATTTAAAACGGAACGGAAACGGAGTGTTATAACGGACGTGTGAATGGAGCCTTACCTGATTGCACAGCAGGTTTCAATCTTGCAAGATACTTGGAGGGTAAACAGTTAATGCTTTGCAGTAGCTAATGCTGCTCTATCCCCACAGCTATTCTAGCTGGCTGGATCCCAAGGCCCGGATGCCTAATTGCTGGCTTGAATCCTTGGTATATATAATCCTTCCTCCAGTATTGGCACTTGCTTTATATTATAGTACCTTTGTTTCCTAGCTGGCTTCTCTGCTGGAGTGGAAAGGTGGCTGCAGGTTTCTCCCAGGAGGTGCTCTCCTACTACTGGGGTGTCTCAACTGTATTTGTTGGCTGGATTACTGGTCTCCAGGCAGGCTGTACTCCTTCTAGCCTCCTGGTGCAACTAGAAACCAGGACTGTCCAGCTGCATGTCAGGAGGAGGCCCTCAGCATATCTTGGGCTGGTGCCTTCTCACTTCTGTCTCCACAGACTCCTGACTTTGACCTCCCCCTCCCTGTCTGGGCCTGGACATTTATACTAGGGGCTCCCTATCTCCCTCTAGTGTCTGGGATGTCTAATTATACCCAACTAGGCCTGAAACATACCAATGCAAAAACACACAGGAAATTGATTACAATGCATGGATAAATATAATATCACTGTCCTTTTGTGAGCAGAAATAACACGTTACCCAATTGACCCTTGTGCAGTGCCCACTCCTACCTAGTGGGACACTACACAATCATCTGTTCAAGGGGAGGTCATCTCTGGCAGTGGCTTTCATCTCTCTCCCCATTCAGGACACACAGATGCTTGGCTGAGCTGGGCATGATTGTGTATGGAGACCTTGGGTGAGCTAGCTTTCAGCTAAAGTAGAGTTCTGCCAGCTGCTATCTACTGTGTTTAGACAGCATTAGGTTACGGCCTGGGTTACTGTGATGGTTGCACAACCTCAATGTTCCCTTTTAATGATCGCACAACTTTCCCCCCATGGGTAACAATGGTTGCAGTAACGCCCAATTTTATTGTGACACCCTTTCCTCTCCCATGTGAGGAAAAGTTGCAGAGTGGCCCTAGCCTTGCTTAGGCCACCTACGCTTCTATGCTGTCAGTACAGGCAGGTGAACTATGGAGAACTATGGTTGGGGCAGGAGAGCTCTATGACTAGTCATTCCTACAAGGACAGGAAGCAGGGCAGCACAGGCTTTAGTGCATGGATGATTCATCGGCCAAAATGATGCCCTCTGCAGTCAGGGAAAGGTATTGCCTAAGCCTGAGGTGAAGTGCTCACCACATGTACAGGTGAAACTCGAAAAATTAGAATATTGTGCAAAAGTCTATTTATTTCAGTAATGCAAATATAAAGGAATTGCATTAATGCAGCTTAAAGGGACACTGACAGGCCCAATAACCATAATTAGCTGTACATATCCACGCATAGGTCTTCTAATGTGCATTAAAAATATATAAGTATAACCCCTGTCCACATTATGAATACAGTAAACTCATGTTTTATAACCTGAAGTAATCGCTTTTCTTTCTGCCCAAGGGGCGGGGTTTCAGCTTCACTTGCGCCCAGCCAGCATCAGCCCAACCGCCGTTTTTGAAGCGCCGCCCAGCTCATCAATATTCACTTAGCTGGGCGGCTTCTGCTGTCCCCGACCTTCCGAGATCCGGCGCATGCCCAATAGAAAGCTATGGGCATCGGACTCGCTTTCAGCTTCTGTGCATGCGCCCGGCACCCATAGCTTTCTATTGGGCATGCGCCGGATCTCGGAAGGTCGGGGACAGCAGAAGCCGCCCAGCTAAGTGAATATTGATGAGCTGGGCGGCGCTTCAAAAACGGCGGTTGGGCTGAGGCTGGCTGGGCGCAAGAGAAGCTGAAACTCCGCCCCTTGGGCAGAAAGAACAGCGATTAGTTCGGGTTATAAAACGTGAGTTTACTGTATTCATAATGTGGACAGGGGGGATACTTATATGTTTTTAATGCACATTAGAAGACCTGTGCATGGATATGTACAGCTAATTATGGTTATTGGGCCTGTCAGTGTCCCTTTAAAATTAGAATTTTGTGAAAAGGTTCAATATTCTAGGCTCAAAGTGTCACACTTTCTCGCAGGAAGAATACAGGAATGGTTATAGAGTCATAAGATTAGATGCTCCAGGATCGTCATTACATGGGGACTGTAAGCAGTTACTTAAAGGGTTTCTGTCACCTAAAACTATATTAGTGCCATCTCGCTGCCTGAAGCCTTTATTGAGAAAAACAAACTTTTATAAAAAGGCTCTAGGATCGTGGGGAAGGGGGGGCGTTGAACCTGCTCCTAGAGGCGCCCTTCTTCTCTTAAATGACAGGTCCAGGGCAGCGCTGCTCTCCTTATGCCGGCCGTTTCTACAGTGTAAATCTCGCGCCGTTCAGCATTCGGCGCAGACGCAGTGAGGGAAGGATGCTCAGCGGCTGCTGGCTTCCTCATTGCACCTGCGCCGAATACTGAACGGTGCGAGATTTACACTGCAGACACGGCTGGCGGGAGGAGAGCAGAGCTGCCCTGGCCCTGTCAATGCCCTGGCAAACGGAGCCTCTAGGAGCAGATTCAAAGCCCCCCCCCGATCCTAGAGGCTAATTTTAAAAGTTTGTTTTTCTCATTAAAGGCTTCAGATGGCTCTAATATAGTTATGTACAGCTGACATTAGCACATCGCTAATGTCAGCCAGCTTAATACCCATTGTTCAGGTGACAGAAACCCTTTAAAGAGACATATCAGGAGCGGTTACAGGTCCTCTTTAAAGAACCAACTGCTATGGGAGCTGTAATGGGAGCCATTTTTGTTGTGAAGCAGCTGAATAGAGCTTGACATAAGGGGACGCCTCTAGGACTTGTATTTTCTGGTGATGCTTTTAGGGCCACAGCAGAATAAATGAAGAGAGAGCGCGGGTGTTTATCATGGCCTGGCCCTGTCCGCCTCTACAAGTGGTGAGCATCAAAGTGTGGTCTTCTACATGATTAATATCTAGTGCACATCAAACCACAAGCTCTCCATTAACATGAGACTCCTCTGGTTTCATGCTCTACTTATCAGAGGCTCCATTAACCCCTGGAACACAGCTGGTTTCTATTAGGCGCTCTCAGTGTCATTTTCTCATTCCAAAAAACACAGGCACCGAATTTTACTAGACTGCACTAACCTATGTACAATATTAACTACTTAGTAACCATAGCGCCAGTTTTTCTTTTCCTTGACAAAACTGCAAGTGCAATAATCGATCTAGAGTGGTATTTATATTTTTCGGTCATATTACTCTTTTTGCATCAATTTTGAAGAAATTGCAGCCAAAAATATGAAATTATTGCAATGTGTGAATACAAACTAAGGGCTCAATAAGACAAACGTAAGGGATCAGTGTGCGTATTGGGGTCCGCAATATACAGGCACTGGCCGTGTGCACTCCATAGACTTTAATGGGTCCTCGATCTGCAAGATACGGCAAAAGATAGAACATGTCCTATCTTTTGCGGAGGCATGGATTGGAAATCCACAGAAACACTACAAAGCGCTTCTGTGGGCTTTCCCCGCATTACAAAAGACAGGACATGACATAAATTTTCCCGGATTTTGCGGATTGCGAACATTTTCAAGTCAATGTGTCCACATCACAATAAGAAATTCACATGGCTGGTGCCCGTGGATTGCGGACTGCTATTTGTTATGCGCAAAACGGGCACAGAGCCCTTACTTTCCTGTGCATTAGCCCTAAGTTTGAGGTCAAATAGTGGAATATGTTGGTGTTATATATTAAGATGATTATTAGGGTTCACATATAGCATTTCTGAGTGATCTGCACTTCTTTAGAGTATAACTCTCAACATTTGAACTCTACTCGATCTGTGGATCCCCCAAAATAGCCCCCCAAAATAGACTGGAAATATCTCTTTTTATTCATATTCAGATAAGCCTCTTCCTTTTTGAGGTGCTATTCATAGACCAGCATCATATCACTGGACCACACAGTCTTAGGCTCTCATCTTGAACCTATATCAGGGTGGCGCAAAAGCAAGTTACCTTCTTCCTCATTGTGTTATGCCTAGTGCAGGGCGGAGCATGACACAGAGATTCAAAGAACCCCAAAAGTAGAATCCCTGTGTCATGCTCCGCCCCTTTAGGCCCTGCATTTGACATAACACAGGGTATCAGTTTGTCCAGTGTTCCTTTAACTACAGTTAGGTCCATAAATATTGGGACATCAACACAATTCTAAGATTTTGGGCTCTATACACCACCACAATGGATTTGAAATGAATCGAACAAGATGTGCTTTAACTGCAGACTGTCAGCTTTAATTTGAGGGTATTTACATCCAAATCAGGTGAACGATGTAGGAATTACGACAGTTTGCATATGTGCCTCCCACTTGTTAAGGAACCAAAAGTAATGGGACAATTGGCTTCTCAGCTGTTCCATGGCCAGGTGTGTTTTTCCCTCATTATCCCAATTACAATAAGCAGATAAAAGGTCCAGAGTTAATTTCAAGTGTGCTATTTGCATTTGGAATCTGTTGCTGTTAACTCTCAAGATGAGATCCAAAGAGCTGTCACTATCAGTGAAGCAAGCCATCATTAGGCTGAAAAAGCACAACAAACCCATAAGAGAGATAGCAAAAACATTAGTCGTGGCCAAAAAAACTGGTTGGAGCATTCTTAAAAAAAAGGAATGCACCGGTGAGCTCAGCAACACCAAAAGACCAGGAAGACCACGGAAAACAACTGTGGTGGAAAGATAATTCTTTCCCTGGTGAAAAAAACACCCTTTACAACAGTTGGCCAGATCAAGAACACTCTCCAGGAGGTAGGTGTATGTGTGTCAAAGTCAACAATCAAGAGAAGACTTTACCAGAGTGAGTACAGAGCGTTCACCACAAGATGTAAACCATTGGTGAGCCTCAAAAACAGGAAGGCCAGATTAGAGTTTGCCAAACGGCATCTAAAAAAGCCTTCACAGTTCTGGAACAACATCCTATGGACAGATGAGACCAAGATCAACTTGTACCAGAGTGGTGGGAAGAGAAGAGTATGGAGAAGGAAAGGAACTGCTCATGATCCTAAGCATACCACCTCATCAGTGAAGCATGGTGGTGTAGTGTCATGGCGTGGGCATGTATGGTTGCCAATGGAACTGGTTCTCTTGTATTTATTGATAATATGACTGCTGACAAAAGCAGCAGGATGAATTCTGAAGTGTTTCGGGCAATATTATCTGCTCATATTCAGCCAAATGCTTCAGAACTCATTGGACGGCGCTTTACAGTGCAGATGGACAATGACCCAAAGCATACTGCAAAAGCAACCACAGAGTCTTTTAAGGGAAAGAAGTGGAATGTAATGCAATCACGTGACCTGAATCCGATTGAGCATGTATTTCGCTTGCTGAACACAAAACTGAAGGGAAAATACCCCAAGAACAAGCAGGAACTGAAGACAGTTGCAGTAGAGGCCTGGCAGAGCATCACCAGGGATGAGACCCAGCGTCTGGTGATGTCTATGCGTTCCAGACTTCAGGCTGTAATTGACTGCAAATGATTTGCAACCAAGTATTAAAAAGTGAAAGTTTGATTTATGATTATTAGTCTGTCCCATTACTTTTGGTCCCTTAAGAAGTGGGAGGCACATATGCAAACAGTTGTAATTCCTACACCGTTCACCTGATTTGGATGTAAATACCATCAAATTAAAGCTGACAGTCTGCAGTTAAAGCACATCTTGTTCGTTTCATTTTAAATGCATTGTGGTGGTGTATAGAGCCAAAAATCTTAGAATTGTGTCGATGTCCCAATATTTATGGACCTGGCTGTATATATGCCCCAATGGATTTTTTTTTGCATCAAACACAGAATCAGAATCAATCCTTGAAGCTCCTGCACCCAATGCAAATTTGGTATGGGTCACCACTAGTGATGGACGAACATCGGCCGGAACAATTTGCGAACATGCATTCACGATCAAATATTTGCGAACCGAGCATTCACATCGCTCCCATTGACTTTAATAGCAGACGAACCTGAAAAACCTTCAGGTCATATTTGCAACCATCAAATACAAACTATGAGTGCACAAGTAGTCCCACAACATGGACAGTGATATACCAGAGCGGGATCATTGGCAAAAATTCCCACAAAAAATATGTATTTTAATCAGGGGCCATTTTATGCATCTTAAAGGGAAACTCTCAAAAATGTGCCCTGCTGGAGCCTAGAATTTTTTTATTTCCTATCAGTTTGATGTATACAAATGTGCAGCACTCCATGTTTTTGTATCCTGCAGAGTCCATAAAAAAAATGCATACGTTAACATATTTTTTTTTCTACCATGGAACTGTATGGTGAATGGATGCCACTGTACGGCATCAGTCTGAGGCATCTGTTAACGCATACATTTTTGGTATGCATTAAATGGATGGTAAAAATTGTATGTGAACCCAGCCCTAGTGTCAGAATAAGCACCAGTACACAGCGGAGCGGAGAGGGGAGGCCGCCATGTACTGACAGAGCGCTACCTGGTCCTGGTGGTCAGGGATGAGGACTGTGTTTCCCAAGGATCATTTTCTACTGGGAAATACAGAGCACAGTATAATACACTAGAAGCTATATAATATAAAGATATTAGCCCTACCCCCGAATAATAATACAATTAGGTGGTCATTTATTATATAGAAATACATCTATGTTAGGCGTATTTCTGACACAGATTGTGGCGCAAAGGCCCTTAGCACAGCAATCTGCATATTTTTCCCGCTTATGCCAGGTCTAAAAAAGGATGGGGTGGGCAGGGAAAGGGATACAGCTATGGCCATCCAGTTATTGGATACCACCGTCAGACATTGACCGGATAACACCTCTGTACAGTGACCGGATAACACTGCCATACCATGACCGGATAAAAGGGTATAAGAGGGCACAGTAAAGGGAATGACTAGTTGCACTGCGGAGGGTGTGGTAAGAGGGCACAATGCAGGGTGTAAGGGGGCAAAGTACGGGATGAGGGGCACAGTACGGGGTGGGGGGCACATGACCCTGTGACATTAGAAGGTCCTTATGGTGAATGCGGTTCATACGCCACCATAATGAGAGGCAGAGGAGTGAGACAGGGGTGTGATTATGTGTCTAGAGATAAAAAATTTAACTGTTGTCCAGTACAGGCCCCAAAAATCAGGCAACAGGCATTCACCTGACAGCAAAGAACTTTGGATTCTGTGTCTGGAGGTACATTAGGCGGTCACAGGATAAATATGTAACCGTCGGCCAGTATAGGCCCCAAAAATTAGGTATTCACCTGACATAAAAGGCCTTTTATGCCGCTGAATATACATAAGGCAAGGATCATTCTTTGTTCTGGGTGGTGGCAGATATGTGTGTGCCGGCATGAGGAAATTCAATTACACGTGGTCGTCACAAGTGTTGAATTCCTCCGAGATCCATGCCTCATTCATTAAAAAAAATATAAGGTAGTCCACACTGTTGTGAGCTAGGCGAGTGCGCTTATCAGTCACGATCCCCCCCTGCTGCGCTGAACGTCCTCGGACAGGACACTCGACAAGAGGCAAGTCAAGAGTTCCATGGCAAATTGTGCCAGCTCTGGTCACAGGTCAAGCCTTCACATACAGTAGTCAAGGGGTTCCTCGCTTCTCAGAGCGTCCACATCGGCCGTTAACCAGATGTAGTCGGACACCTGTAAGTCTAGGAGTTCCCTGAGGCTAGATCCGGAGGGCGGCTCTGGATGGGTTGGCTGCAAGAATGATCTCATATCCAAAGTGACCAACACATCTGCAAACCGCCCTCTTTTTGCAGGCGCGGTAGGATTGGTACCCGCACCTGTTTTGCTGTGGGTGGAGATTCCTCTGCCAGTGCCCACAACAGCAGAATGTAGCATCATCTACTCCTCCTCCTTCCCCAACTAGCATTCTCATCTTACTCCTCTTCAGACTCCTGCTGACTTGTCTCAGATGGTTGATTAATGACACGACGCAATGCATGCTCCAGAAAGAAGGCGTAATGTACGATGTCACTGATGGCACCCTGGCTGCGACTGACCAGTTTGGTGATCTCATCAAGTCTGTATGCATCATGCATGAGCAGCCACTGGCGCGGTGAAAACAACCCAAGCTCCCAGAACCTGTCCTGCTGCAGAGTTCATACAGGTAGTCATTAACGGCACGTTTCTGCTGGAGCAGCCTATCAAGCATATACAAGGTGGAGTTCCAGTAACAAATCAGACGTCTGACGAGCAAGTGGTGTCGCCGCTGAACGTCAGCAAGGCGAGCCATGGCCGTATAAGATCTTCTAAAATGGACAGAGATTTTCCTGGCCTGCCGCAAGACATCCTGGACCCCGGGGTATTTAGGAACGAATCTCTGCACGCCTAAGTTCAGAACATGTGCCATGCACGACACATGTGTCATTTGCCCTGTTTCAGCGTGCTTAGCAGATTGGCACCATTGTCGCACACAACTTTACCAAATTGAGCGGAGTTAGCCACTGATCGACCTGTGACCGTAGAGCTGAAAGGAGTGGAAGAGCGGTGTGGCTCTTGCCTTTCAGGCACAATAGCCGCAGCACAGCATGGCAACGTCTCACCTGGCACGTCAAATAGGTTCTGGGGAGCTTGGGGGGTGCAGCGGAAGAGGCGGTAGCAAAGAGGCGGTAGCAGTAGAAAAGGACGAGCAGTGGAGCAGTCAGCCAAGGAGGAGACAGAGGATGCATTAGGAGGAGGAGAAGAAGAGGCAGGCCTGCATGTGATCCATGGCGGTAACACCAAATCCACACAGGTGCCATGGGTTACATGCTTGATGGCCATCAGAAGGTTCAACCAGTGGGCAGTAAATGTTATGTGCCTTCCCTGCCCGTGTTTGCTAGACCACGTGTCTGTGGTCATACGTATCTTGGCACGACACTGTGTGCCAGAGATATATTAACTTGCCGCTGAACGTGGCCATATAGTTCAGGGATGCCCTTCTGTGAGAAATATTTCCTTCCGGGGATCTTCCATTTCAGTGTGCCAATGGCCACAAATTGCCTCAGAGTCCACCAATTTATATGGCAGTAGTTGGTGAGCTAGCAGTTCCGACAAGCCAGCGGTCAGCCATTGGGCAAGAGCATTATCCGGCGTCATCATATTTTTTATGCTCGAACATTTGGGCCACGGAAGCCTGCCTTGTGCCAGATGAACGCGATGACCGCACGGTGGAAGGTTGAGTGGAGGACAAATGGGAGGAGAGAGGAGAAGAGGCAGGACGTAGAGCGCCGGGAGTGTGGCTTTGTGGGTTCTGACGGCATTTCTCCCAATGGGCTCGGTAATGGGAGTCCAGGTGCCTTCTTAAGGCGGTCGTCCCTAGGTGAGTGTTGGGCTTACCGCGACTTATGCGTTGACAGCACAGGCTCCAGATGGCAACACTATTATCAACAGCTGACACGTTAAAAAAATCCCACACTGCGGAGCCATGTGATGGCGTCCTGGGTGCGCAAGATGTGACCGTGCATGGTGGATGGCTTGTTCCAGATACATTTGCAGTCTGCTTTTTGCCTCCTGTGCACTGTGAGTTCTGCCTGCTTCTCCTCCTTCTCCTCCCTATCTGCTGCTCCGTCTCTCCCTCTGAACTCCCGTCCTCTTTCTCTCTTGTGGGCACGCATGTGACATCCATCGACACGTTTTTATCATCGCCTTCACCACCACTGACATTAGAGATCTCGGAGTAGGCAGCAACAGCGGTAACAACCCTCCTTGGGCTGATCTGGGTACTGTAGTCACACCGCTGGGTGGTTGCCCTTGCTACCTCCTCGTCCTCATCCGAGGCCAAGAATGGCTGCGCATCGGTAAGGTCTGGGAATGGAAGTGGAAAATAATTCCTCTTACTCGACTGGAGGGGCTATGGTGGTGGTGTCTTTGGGGGTGCACACAGCAGAGAGTGAGGAGGGTGCAGATACAGAGGATGAGGAGGGTGCAGAAGCTGAAGGCTGAATGAGCCACTGAACCAACTCTGGTGCGCCCTTTGAAGTTATCGCACGCGCCTTCTCCAACTTCCCACTTAGGCTCCGGCCTGGTGCACTTGCTCGACCCCTACCATCCCTGCGGAATGGTCTGCCTCCTACTCTGCCTGTCATTTTCTAAATTATCCCTCTGCCTAAGTCCGTACAGAAGAGCAGTATTTGTGGAAATGGTATATGGCACCCATCAATCAGTATTTGGCGGAAACAGGTATATAGCCCCCTCAATTAGTATTTGGCGGATACATGTATATGGCACCCCTCAATCAGTATTTTGTGGAAGAAGGTATATAACACCCCTCAATCAGTATTTGGCGGAAACTGGTATATAGTACCCCATAATCAGTATTTGGCGGAAACAGGTATATGGCACCCCTCAATAAGTATTTTGTGGAAGCAGGTGTATCGCAGCCCTCAATCAGTATTTGATGGAAGAAGGTATATAGCAATAGCACCCCTCAATCAGTATTTTGTGGAAGAAGGTATATAGCACCCCTCAATTAGTATTTGGCGGAAACAGGTATATAGCACCCCTCAATAAGTATTTGGTAGAAACAGGTATATGGCACCCCTCAATCAGTATTTGGCGGAAACAGGTATATAGCACCCCTCAATCAGTATTTGGCGGAAACAGGTATAAGGCACCACTCAATCAGTATTTGGCGGAAAAAGGTATATGGCACCCCTCAATCAGTATTTTGTGGAAGCAGGTGTATTGCAGCCCTCAATTAGTATTTGGTGAAAGAAGGTATATATCAATAGCACCCCTCAATCAGTATTTTGTGGAAGAAGGTATATAGCACCCCTCAATCAGTATTTGGTGGAAACTGGTATATAGCACCTCTCAATCAGTATTTGGCGGAAACAGGTATATGGCACCCCTCAATCAGTATTTTGTGGAAACAGTTGTAACGCAGCCCTCAATAAGTATTTTGTGGAAGAAGGTATATAGCAATAGCACCCCTCAATCAGTATTTTGCGGAAGAAGTTATATAGCACCCCTCAATCAGTATTTGGAGGAAACTGGTGTATAGCACCCCTCAATCAGTATTTGGCAGAAACAGGTATACAGCACTCCTCAGAGTCCTCAATCAGGATATTTTGGAAGAAGGTATATAGCACCCCTCAATCAGTATTTGGCGGAAGAAGGTATATAGCAATAGCACCCCTCAATCAGTATTTTGTGGAAGAAAGTATATGGCACCCCTTAATCAGTATTTGGCGGAAACAGGAATATGGCACCCCTCAATCAGTATTTTGTGGAAGCAGATGTATTGCAGCCCTCAATCAGTATATGGTGGAAGAAGGTATATAGCAATAGCACCCCTCAATCAGTATTTAGTGGAATAAGGTATATAGCACCCCTCAATCAGTATTTGGCGAAAACAGGTATATAGCACCTCTCAATCAGTATTTGGCGGAAACAGGTATATAGCATCCCTCAATCAGTATTTGGCGGAAACAGGTATATAGCACCACTCAATCAGTATTTGGTGGAATCAGGTGTATCGCAGCCCTCAATCAGTATTTGGTGGAAAAAGGTATATGTCACCCCTCAATCAGTATTTGGCGGAAACTAGTATATAGCACCCCTCAATCAGTATTTGGCGGAAACAGGTATATAGCACCCCTCAATCAGGATTTTGTGGAAGAAGGTATATCGCAACCCTCAAGCAGTTTTTTGGGGGCGCAACAGGTATATCACACCTGTTTCAATTAGCTACTCCATTATCGTTTTTCCCTCTATCTAGCTGCGGTATTGCAGCAGAACCGCACACAACTGCTGCACAATACAAATACAATGGTCAACCAATATTAACCGGACAGAATAAATATCAAATAAATCGAAAAAACTGACCCGCAAAGAGTCATAATAATCACCAAAAAATGAAACTGACTTTTGTATATCTGAAAATCCAAAAGACTTTATTATAAATATATATGAACAATACATACATGCATAATAAAAGAAGGCAGCACACAGGACACACAAGGCAGGACACACAGATAAGGAGCAGGACCCAAGGAGAGGCCGGGAGATCAGTGCATGAAAATAACAACAGGGAAAAAAGAATGCTAACTAAAAAAGCATACCTCAAAACCTCATGACAGCAACGCCCCAAACAAAGTGCAAAGGAGGCAATTGTAGAGATTGAGGTTAGAGTACATGGACAAGATTAAACATACCCTGAGTGGTGCAAAGATCTCTCGGCCGACTCCTGACCCAACGCCGTTTCGCCAGTAAACCTGGCTTCTTCCGGGGATATCATATCATCATCTGAATGTGACTACTACCGCTGCTGCACTCTCTATATTTAATGATTGTAATGGCCAATGAATGCCATGCCTGAGCGATCTGAAGGGGCACAGCCCTTGCAACAGTGCCATAGCACACACTTGACACTGGCAATCAGTGCTACTACCTTAGGTCTCTTTCACACATCCATGTCAGTAATGACATCCTTGGCAAGATGGTCAGTGCTTCATCCGTGAAGATATCCATGAAGAATCTATGTTTGGTCCATGTGTCCGATTTTTTGCCATCTGTCTTTCATCCGTATTCCACATGCTTTGATAGGCTGAAAATTATTTCCTAGTAACAATCCATGAAAACCATGGACCAAACACAGATAGCATCCGTGTTGTGTTCATGGTTATCACAGGCCTTTAGACTATAATGTGCGTGAGACACATGGACACAAATGGGGCGTGCATCGGATAATCTAACCCTTGCCAATCAGATACTGATGACCTACCCAAAGGATAGGTCATCAATATATAAAGTTCCAGAAAACCCCTTTAAGAAGAACGATGCAGAAATAAACCCTGTTTGACTTTTTAGGTTCCAGACATAAACTCTATTTGACTTTTCGGGTTCCAGACATAAACTCTATTTGACTTTTCGGGTTCCAGACAGACTATTGTAAAGGAATTGTGATGAGCACCAGAACTTCAATTCTCCATAAAATGAATTTGGGGATTTTTTTTCAGACAGACTCCTTCTCTTGAATAATATTGTGTCCTTGACTTATCCCAGTGTCCTTGCTGGGTCTACAAATAATTTTTACTCAATAGTTTGTTAACCTCACCAACATCAAGAACAGTGTATTCAGGCTCTTGCCCTTTAAGCATTCTGGTAATTTTCGGCAAGCAAGATTAGACGTATGCATTAAATTAGCTTAATTTTGTACTTGTTATCTGACTGCATGACGGAATGCAATAGAGAGAATACAAGCAGAATTATACCTATAAGTCAATCACTAAGATCAAACATCCATGCTAGACACTCATTAGATATCCCCGTGTACAATCCTGACTGATATTCCCCAAGTGATGTGACTGGGGAGTGTCTGGGTTCTCATAATATATCCAAAGATTATACTGACTCTAGTCATTTTATACTTACAGAGAACAGGGGTCAGACAATTGAGGATGCCTGGAAAAAATCACCCTACCCCTGCACTGTACTTATGTTTTACAGGGGTCATCCAGGTTTTTAGAGTTGATGGTCTATCCTTCATGTGCATGGGACAAAACTGCAAAACTAGACACAGCTGATACAGCGTGTGCAGTGTGAACCATTGTAAGGCCCAATGTACACACCATGAAGTGGCTGCAGCGCTCGCACAGTGACATTGCCCTTTAAAACAACTATGGGGTGTTAGCTACATGAGTAGCTCCACTTGAAAGCAATGCATGATATTGGTATGCCACACTTTCCAAATCTCCTGGAGTGTCTAGGAGATCCTGGAAAAGGGGTACCAATCTAGACTTCAATAAGAACTGTCAAGTAACCCCATAAATCAGGGCTACTATCTATCCTGGCACTTTAGGCTGACTTCCTCTATACTTCCTCAGGCTCAACGCTGGCTTCGGGACATATTTCGGGTGATCCCACCATGCCAAAGACTTACATTCAGGCCCATAAATATTGGTACATTGGACACAATTCTAACATTTTTGGCTCTATACACCACCACAATGGATTTGAAATGAAACGAACAAGATGTGCTTTAACTGCAGTCAGCTTTAATTTGAGGGTATTTACATCCAAATCAGGTGAACGGTGTAGGAATTACAACAGTTTGCATATGTGCCTCCCACTTGTTAAGGGACAAAAAGTAATGGGAGAATTGGCTTCTCAACTGTTCCATGGCCAGGTGTGTGTTATTCCCTCATTATCCCAATTACAATGAGCAGATAAAAGGTCCAGAGTTCATTTCAAGTGTGCTATTTGCATTGGAATCTGTTGCTGTCAACTCTCAAGATGAGATCCAAAGAGCTGTCACTATCAGTGAAGCAAGCCATCATTAGGCTGAAAAAAACAAAACAAACCCATCAGAGAGATAGAAAAAACATTAGGCATGGCCAAAACAACTGTTTGGAACATTCTTAAAAAGAAGGAACGCACCGGTGAGCTCAGCAACACCATAAGACCCGGAAGACCACGGAAAACAACTGTGGTGGATGACCGAAGAATTCTTTCCCTGGTGAAGAAAACACTCTTCACAACAGTTGGCCAGATCAAGAATACTCTCCAGGAGGTAGGTGTATGTGTGTCAAAGTCAACAATCAAGAGAAGACTTCACCAGAGTGAATATAGAGGGTTCCCCACAAGATGTAAACCGTTGGTGAGCCTCAAAAACATGAAGGCCAGATTAGAGTTTGCCAAACGACATCTAAAAAAGCCTTCACAGTTCTGGAACAACATCCTATGGACAGATAAGACCAAGATCAACTTGTACCAGAGTGATGGGAAGAGAAGAGTATGGAGAAGGAAAGGAACTGCTCATGATCCTAAGCATACCACCTCATCAGTGAAGCATGGTGATGGTAGTGTCATGGCGTGGGCATATATGGCTGCCAATGGAACTGGTTCTCTTGTATTTATTGATGATGTGACTGCTGACAAAAGCAGCAGGATGAATTCTGAAGTTTTTCGGGCAATATTATCTGCTCATATTCAGCCAAATGCTTCGGAACAATGACCCAAAGCATACTGCAAAAGCAACCAAAGAGTTTTTCAAGGGAAAGAAGTGGAATGTTAGGCAACGGCCACGTCAATCACCTGACCTGATGTCACCACCACTTCTGTGAGAAGGTCTGTTAGATGTTCTTCTCTACCTGCATGAATTTCTTTGTTTTGGTTTCACTATGTCAACTCCTTTCCTTCTCCCAGCTGACACCTATTTACACTAATTGTCTCCCTTTATATTCCCTGCCATACTGCCTCACTTTGCGGTTGATACTTCTTCCTGGATTGTGTTCACTGCTGAAGGCTGCTTCTGCTGATTCCTCAGATAAGTCTGTTTCCTTGCTGGCTTGATTCTAGGTGACTCTGACTCCGTCCGTATTAAGTGCAGGGAGCTGGTGGTCGTGTCCCCTCACTATTATAGGGTTTTCAGGTGTCACATAGTATGAAGTACATGGACATGCAATCGTCTACCATAAAGGTCTTTGCATGGGCATAGCAGTCAGGGAGAGCTCTAGGGGTTTTATAGGGCTCAACCATATGCTCCTTAGTTTGGGATCAAGCCAGTCGGATGTTTATTTATAAGTTCCAGCTTTCTGCAACACCATCCGTGACATTATAAACTGCCATAACCGTCTTAAGCATGGATCCGGTTGAGCCTTGATTGACCGCATGCAGGGTCTTTCGTTGGAGGTAGCAGATCTCCGTAAAACTGTGTCTCAGTTTCAGGTGACTGGTTCTGCTGGCGTTCATGGAGTTTGTTCCGAGCCTAAGCTCTCACTTCCGGATACGTTCTCCGGGGGTTGTGAGAATTTTGTTCACTTTAGAGAGGCTTGCAAACTCAATTTTCGTCTACTTCCCCATTCCTCTGGTGATGAGGAGCAGAGGGTGGGGATCATCATCTCACTGCTCAGGGATAACGCTCAGTCTTGGGCCTTTCCGCTGCCGGTCGGGGCACGGCCCCTCCGATCGGTGGATGAATTTCTTTGTAGCCCTGGGGCAGATATATGATGACCCGGATCGTATTGCTCTGGCTGAATCTAAACTGCGTCTTTTATGCCAGGGTGAACAGTCCGCAGAGATATATTGTTCAGAATTTCGGAGATGGGCAGCTGATACTGGTTGGAATGATGCTGCACTCCGAAGTCAATTTTGCCATGGTCTTTTGGAAAGATTGAAAGATGCATTTGCTTTTCATGAGACCAGCCTCGTTAGAATCTGCCATGTCTCTAGCTGTTTGTATTGACAGGCGTCTTACAGAGAGAGAGGAGACTACTCCTTCCTGTCATATTCAGTCCAAGGACAGTGGGGCTGTCTCATTCAGTGCGCAGGGGTCTCAGTCGGTCTCAATCCCCTCTGAGGAGGAGGCTATGCAGCTGGGTTTGATTGCCTCTGAAAGTAGTGGATTCAGCTCTCAGAGGACGTTTTGTTTCTGTTGTGGGGGTATAAATCATTTGGCAAATGTTTGCCCCTCTAGGAGATTCATGGAGTTTTCTGAGGGTAATAAAAGAAAAAAAAAAGAAAGAAACCCTCTAAAAACTTTCCATTTGCTATTATTGGCAAGGTTGACGCAGGAAACTGAAGGTTTGCCATTTACGTGTAGTTCCTGTTTTCTCCTACCTGCCAGGGTGGCGCTAGACAGCAAGAACATTGCTTGTGAGATTTTTGTAGATAGTGGAGCAGCTGTCAATCTCATTGATAATCAATTTGCAATAACGCATGGTTTCCAGGTATGCACTTTGGAAAAGTATATACCTGTTTTTGCTATCGATTCCGCTCCACTTTTTCAAAGATCGTTAAAAGGCATAGTTCACAATATCTGTTTGACTGTGGGTGACGCTCATGTTGAGGATATGTCATGTTTCGTCTTAAGCGAATTACCTACTCCTCTAGTGTTGGGGCTACCCTGGCTCACTAAACATAACCCCACCATTGATTGGCAAGCAAGGCAAATAAATGGTTGGAGTGAGTTTTGCAGAGAGAATTGCCTCACGGCGTCTCTTTCAGAGGTTTCTACCAAGACTGCGCTATCTTTTCTCTCTGAATTTTCAGATGTGTTTTCCGAGAGTGGTGTCCAGGAGTTGCCCCTGCATCGGGAGTACGACTGCCCTATTAATCTCATCCCAGGCGCCAAACTGCCAAAATCACGTTTATACAATCTCTCCCAACCTGAAAGAGTCGCTATGCGTACTTATATCTTTGAGAGCCTGAGAAAGGGACACATCCAACCCTCAAAGTCACCTGTTGCTGCAGTTTTTTTTTGTTAAGAAAAAAGTTGGTTCTTTAAGACCTTGTCTGGATTTCAGGGAGCTGAATCGTATCACGATTCATGACCCATATCCGCTTCCTCTGATCCTGGACCTGTTTAACCAGATTGTTGGGGCTAAGGTTTTTTCTAAGTTGGATTTAAGAGAGGCATACAACCTAGTCAGGGTCAGGGAAGGGGACGAATGGAAGACGGCCTTCAATACTCCTGAGGGTCATTTCGAGAATTTGGTTATGCCTTTTGGTTTGATGAATGCTCCGGCCATCTTCCAACATTTTGTGAACAGCATTTTTCATCATTTAATGGGGAAATTTGTACTGGTGTATCTGGATGACATTTTGAATTTTTTCTCCTGATTTCAAGACTCATCGAGACCACCTACATCAGGTCTTGCTGATTCTGCGGGATAATAAATTGTACGCTAAACTGGAAAAATGTGTGTTTGCGGTTCCGGAGATTCAATTTCTTGGCTTTCTTCTCTCCGCTTCTGGTTTTCGCATGGACCCTGAGAAGGTCCCCGCTGTGCTTGATTGGGAGCTTCCTGAGAATCAGAAGGTGCTGATGCGTTTTTTGGGTTTTGCCAATTATTACAGGAAGTTTATTTTGAATTATTATTCTGTTGTTAAGCCACTCACTGATGTGACTAAAAAGGGGGTAGATTTTTCTTCATGGTCGTAGAGGCGCTTAAAGCCTTTTCTAGTATCAAAGAGAGTTTTGCTTCCGCTCCCATTTTAGTACAACCTGATGTCTCTCTACCTTTTATTGTTGAGGTGGACGCTTCTGAGGTGGGTGTAGGTGCGGTCTTATCTCAGGGTCCCTCTCCTGCCAAATGGCGACCGTGTGCCTTTTCTCAAGGAAAATCTCCTCTGCAGAGAGAAATTACGATGTGGGAGATAGGGAGTTGTTGGCCATCAAATTAGCTTTTGAGGAATGGCGCCATTGGTTACAGGGAGCCAGACACCCTATTACCGTGTTTACAGACCATAAGAATCTGGCCTACTTGGAATAGGCCAAGCGTCTGAACCCGAGACAGGCCAGATGGTCTTTGTTCTTTTCTAGGTTTAATTTTGTTGTTACGTTCCGCCCTAGGGTTAAAAATGTGAAGGCGGATGCCCTGTCACGATGTTTTCCGGGAGGGGGGAATTTTGAAGACCCGGGTCCCATTTTGGCTGAAGGGGTGGTCGTCTCTGCTCTTTATCCTGATTTGGAGGCAGAGGTTTGGGCAGCCCAGGCAGAGGCTCCTGATCTTTGTCCCCCTGGGAGGTTGTTTGTGCCTCTCGCTTTACGACACAAGGTTTTTAAGGAGCACCACGATACTGTCCTTGCTGGGCACCCGGGGAGCAGAGCCACAGTGGATCTCATTGCTTGGAGATTCTGGTGGCCTGCTCTTCGTAAGACGGTTGAGGGGTTTGTGGCAGCCTGCGAGACCTGCGCTCGTGCCAAGGTCCCTTATTCACGGCCATCGGGTTCTCTCCTCCCGTTACCCATTCCGTCCCGTCCTTGGACGCATCTGTCCATGGACTTCATTACGGACCTGCCTTGTTCCTCGGGGAAGACTGTGATTCTGGTAGTAGTGGACCGTTTTAGCAAAATGGCGCATTTCATTCCCTTTTCTGGGTTACCCAATGCTAAGACACTGGCGCAAGCGTTTGTTGATCACATTGTTAAATTGCATGGCATTCCTTCAGACATCGTCTCTGATAGGGGCACGCAATTTGTTTCCAGATTCTGGAAGGCCTTCTGTTCTCGCTTGGGGGTTCGGTTGTCGTTCTCTTCTGCTTTTCACCCACAGTCGAATGGTCAGACCGAACGCGTCAATCAGAATCTGGAGACATATCTGCGCTGTTTTGTGGCGGAGAATCAGGAGGATTGGTGTTCTTTTTTGTCCCTTGCTGAGTTTGCTTTAAATAACCGTCACCAGGAGTCCTCTGATAAGTCACCATTTTTTGGTGCATATGGGTTTCATCCGCAGTTTGGGACATTCTCTGGAGAGGGGTCTTCTGGTTTACCTGATGAGGAGAGATTTTCCTCGTCTTTGTAATTTATTTGGCAAAATATTCAGGGTAATCGGAAGAGGGTGAGTGAGAGATATAAGCGTGTGGCGGATAAGAGACGTGTGCCTGGTCCGGACCTGAATGTGGGTGATCTGGTGTGGTTGTCTACAAAGAATATCAAACTGAAGGTTCCCTCCTGGAAGTTGGGTCCTAAGTTTATTGGGCCATCATCAATCCCGTTGCCTTTTGTCTTGATCTTCCTCAGACTTGGAAGATCCATAATGTTTTTCACAGGTCCCTATTAAAACCTTATGTCCAACCCACTGTACCCTCCTCTTTGCCTCCTCCTCCGATTGTTGTTGATGGTAATCTTGAATTTCAGGTCTCTAGGATTGTGGATTCTCGCATTATCCTCGGTTCTCTCCAGTACCTCGTTCATTGGGAGGGTTATGGTCCTGAGGAGAGGATGTGGGTCCCAGTGGCGGACATTAGGCCACTCGTCTTATCAGGGCTTTCCATAGGTCTCATCCTGAGAAGGTGGGCTCTGAGTGTCCAGAGTCTACCCGTAGAGGGAGGGGTACTGTCACCGCCACTTCTGTGAGAAGGTCTGTTAGATGTTCTTCTCTACCTGCATGAAGTTCTTTGTTTTGGTTTCACTTTGTCATCTCCTTTCCTTCTCCCAGCTGTCACCTATTTACACTAATTGTCTCCCTTTATATTCCCTCCCATACTGCCTCACTTTGCGGTTTATACTTCTTCCTGGATTGTGTTCACTGCTGAAGGCTGCTTCTGCTGATTCCTCAGATAAGTCTGTTTCCTTTATTTGTGTTTCCTTGCTGGCTTGATTCTAGGTGACCCTGACTCCGTCCGTATTAAGTGCAGGGAGCCAGTGGTCGTGTCCCCTCACTATTATAGGGTTTTCAGGTGTCACATAGTATGAGGTACGTGGACATGCAATTGTCTACCATAAAGACCTTTGCATGGTCATAGCAGTCAGGGAGAGCTATAGGGGCTTTATAGGGCTCACCCATATGCTCCTTAGTTTGGGATCAAGCCAGTCGGATGTTTATTTATAAGTTCCAGCTTTCTGCAACACCATCCGTGACACCTGAATCCGATTGAGCATGCATTTCACTTGCTGAAGACAAAACTAAAGGGAAAAAGCCCCAAGAACAAGCAGGAACTGAAGACAGTTGCAGTAGAGGCCTGCAGAGCATCACCAGGGATGAAAGACAGCATCTGGTGATGTCTATGCGTTCCAGACTTCAGGCTGTAATTGACTGCAAATGATTTGCAACCAAGTATTAAAAAGTGAAAGTTTGATTTATGATTATTATTCTGTCCCATTACTTTTGGTACCTTAACAAGTGGGAGACACATATGCAAACTGTTGTAATTCCTACACCGGTCACCTGATTTCGATGTAAATACTCTCAAATTAAAGCTGCCAGTCTGCAGTTAAAGCACATCTTGTTTGTTTCATTTCAAATCCATTTTGGTGGTGTATAGAGCCAATAATTTTTGAATTGTGTTGATGTCCCAATATTTATGGACCTGACTGTATATTCTGGTCATGGTACTGGTTTTACATTCTATGAACCTGCACTACACTGTGGGATGGAGTCTGAAAGAGTTTGACGTTTAAGCCTTGGATCTTATACAATTTGGGGTCTAAATCACTTTTAGGTGAGAGCTTGGGGTTCAAAACAGTATGAGGTTACAGCTTGGAGTCTGAGATACTTTAGGTCTGAGTCTGAGGTCTATAATGCTTGAAATAATAAAAGGGTCTGGGGAACGTTGCTCGTGATCCGAGAATGTGCAGGAGACTGGGCGAAAAACAGACAACTGTGCAGTTAACTTTTCTTTTATTGAATTTGTGCAATTGATTGAAGGTTTTCCACACAACTTTGTGCACAATCTTGAGCAGTCCCTATAACACAGGTGGCAGGCTGCTCCATTTGGGAGTGCCCATGCTCCGCAATGACTCCTGTGAGTTGCACTTGTGACTGAAGTTACCAATGTTTAGTTGATTTGGATGTGATTTCACTTGCCATGTAGTATGAAGTTGTGGCACTCAGATAATTTTTTTGCAATTTTGGATAATTTATTGATACATTAAGGTACAAAGTTTATGATCCAGTTACAAACTTGAAAATAATCAATAATGAATAGCCACTCTTTGCATTGACCTTGACCAACATTTTAACATTGATGACCTATCCTCTAAATAGGTCATCAGTATCTGATCAGTGGGAGTTCAACACCCGGGACACTCTTGTAAGTGCCAGGGCCTTTTCCATGCTCACCAAGCACAACGCCATACACTGTATATGCTTGGTATAGCAGCTCAGCCACATTCACTTCTTGTAAGCAATGACTGTTTCTTCACGTAACTATAAAAAGCTGAGAGAAAGCCACGGCGCTAACAGGATGCCATCTCTTCATGCTAATAGGTAGGGGTCCCAGTTGTTGAACCAGCACTGATCAGACTGATGAAATATGAGGATAGGTCAACATAAAAATCTTGTAAAACCATGTACAATTATATCAGCAATGTGTGACTCCATAACTCCTCTGCAACTCCATGATGTCTTTCAGAAACATGAGCTGCCGGGTATAAAAGTAGGGCCATTTTCTTGACCCGTCGTCCCCACTATGAGCGGTGTGGTTTTTGCAGACCCTTTTACTTTAATGGGGCCACAGACCGCAATTTGCCACAATCGGGATGGACACACTACAGACAGCACACAGATGACACCCTTGTGCTGCCTGAAATTTTTATGAACCCATAGAAATGAATGGGTAATGATTAAAAGGTTAATGGTTTGATGTAAAATGGTAAATATATGTCTACTACTCACTTGTAATCCTAAGAGTTATATATGCGGAGAATGGAGTTAACTACAGCCTTAGATACAGTTGCTGGTTATGGGCTGGTCCCAAAACTGTTAGTGAGTCGTTTTCTTGTAGTCTGTGAGTTGCTGCTGGAGAGTGAGCAGTAGCCTATGTGTGGAGAAAGGAGCATACTTATGCAGGGAGACACCATCCCTGTGAGCCTCTGAGGGAGAAAAGAACAGAACATTTACAGAACGTTGAAGGCCATTAAAAAGGACAGTGTGAGGACAAGAAGCCAGTGAAGGTAACACATGTGTTAGGCTGTGGATTGGGTCATTTGCCTCAGGTGCCTTTCCACATTATAGAGACAGACTGGTCATATGTCAAAGGACTGCATTGCAGAGATATAGATGGAGAGAAACTACACACGTTTGGCCAATTTGAGAAGTTGGTATTGCTTAGCCAAGAGAGAGACTCAAGAGGGGATCATCATACCATCCACCCCTATATGCAAACTTTGGGAAAATCTTATGATATACCTGAGAACTGTGCCTACTACGTGTATCTTCACGTTGCCACCATTCCTCCCAGTAAAGACTGTCCTTGGCTGCAGTCAAGCCAGCCTGTTCATTTGCCTCCATCTTCCACTGGCCCCTGTCCTCCTGCTTTGCAACCCGCTGCTCACCTAAGATCAAGGGCACCCCAACTGCCACCAGGCAGGAGCCCCCAAAAACCTAGTGTGCACCGAGGGGAAAAAGGGCGTCCCCCTCCCAAACATTTCACGTTCAGCCTAGGGAGTGCTGGAGCAGGGTTTGCCACTGTGAGGGCCATAACCACCCTCATCACCATCGGCAGAACTCACATCCTTTCCGCCTCACACTTCCCCTGTGGGCTGTCACACTGCTCTAGGATTAGAACATTCTCGGAACAAATCTTCAAAGAAAATTGAAAAAAAGGGAAAAAATTGCCTGTGAAAACCAGTTGGCAAGTACCATTCCCTGTATAATATCAGTGCCAGGTCGATCTTAAAAGCTTTTAAAGCGATCTTTCAAGGAATGCTGAAACTTTGAAAGTGATATCATAACTTAGGAGTCATTTTCAGAAACTGAGTGTGGGGTTAGTCCTATGGAGGTGGTCTTACTGATGTCTTTGCCTTGCAGGAGAGCAAGCTACATGGAAGTCATAGGAAAATTGGGGGTGTGGGAATGACTCTGGTAGTTGCGCCCTGTGCACGGTGTCTACATCTATTAAGAAAACATCTTTTTTTGTCACAACAGACTGAGGAATTGGCAGCGCCGGCGAATGGCTGCCAGTATCAGCTATTAACGTCAAGTGCTTCACAAAGTATTTTACTCTTGGTGTAATCTGTGCTGCATGAGATACTGAGCAGTAACCCAGCAAGTCATTTTTCATACGCTGTATAAACACTCCTATCCCTTGCTATTATTCTTGCTGCCAAAAGGGGTTAAGATGCATCATAGCGTGTAGCCAGTTACCCTGGCAGAAGCAAAAGAAGTTTAATTAGCAGTTTGGCAAGCGATAATTTAACCCCTCACTTGATATAGGGATGAATGAGATAAAAATCCTGTTTTATAAATACACAATTTCAATAAGCATCTATAGGGATTGATAAATGCTATAATATACTTTGGGGCACATTTATTAAGACAGGCATTTTAGATGCCGGTCTTAATAAACCCCTAAACTGACGGTGGATCCACCAGAGTTATGAAGAGGCGTAGGCTTCTTTATAACTTCGGAGGATCCTCCACCAGTTCTAAACGTAAGGCTGCTTCCGAGCAGATGCAGCATCCTTGAGGAGCCAGTGTAGAGGTTAGTAGTGATAGTGGCACTGGCAGGCCGTCGCTCCCACAGGATCGGGGCAGTAGAATTATAGAACCGAAGGAGGAGGCCACAGTTAAACATAAAGTATTTTTTACCAAGTGCAACATAGAACTTGGGAGGGTACTATCTCTCCTTGGGGATAGCGCTTTAAAGAGGACCTTTCACCGAATTTGACACTGTGAACTAAGAATACAGACATGGAGAGCAGCGCCCGAGGATCTCACTGCACTTACTATTATCCCTGGGCGCCGCTCCATTCTCCCGCTATGCCCTCCGGTATCTCCGGCCACTAAGTTATAGTAGGCGGAGATTTCAGTCACTAAGTTATGGTAGGCGGAGTCTGCCCTTGTTCTGCTCTAGCGCTGGCCAATCGCAGCACAGAGCTCACAGCCTGGGAGGTTATTTTCTCCCAGGCTGTGAGCTCTGCAATGCGATTGGCCAGCGCTACAGAAGAACAAGGGCAGACTCCGCCTACCATAACTTTGTGACCGGAGATACCGGAGCCTATACCGGGAGAACGGAGCGGCGCCCTGGGATAATAGTAAGTGCAGTAAGATCCCCGGGCGCCGCTCTCCATGTCTGTATTCTTAGTTCACAGTGTCATAATCGGTGAAAGGTCCTCTTTAACCACCTCCCGACCGCATAACGCACGGATGCGTCCGGGAGGTGGTTGCTTTATTCCTCCTGGACGCATCCGTGCGTCATCTCGCGAGACGCGAGATTACGTCACAGCCGGCCCGCGCATGCGCATCGCGGGCCGGCTTTTTGCAGCACAGTATTTCGTCAGCAGCCTGCCGGCCACGATCATTGGCTGGCAGGTTGCTGATTTTCAAAAAAAACAATCAGCAGCCATTTAACCCCACATATTAGTAAATATGATGGGGTTATATGGCTGCTGTGCTCCTCTGCTCCTTCTTTTGGTCGGTTGGTTCCAGCAGAGGAGCAGAGGAGCACACATCACTGTGAGTACCCACTACACCACATACTAGCCCCAGATCACCCCAATTAACCCTTTGATCACCCCTTTGATCGCCCCTGTCAATCACTAGTGAAAGGAAAAAAGTGATCAGTGCAAACTGTCACTTTTTTTTTTTCACTGGTATTGACCGTTAGGTTTCAGTATAGTTTAGGCCCCTTGGTTAGGTAGTTTAGGGATCGGTTAGCGCCCAGCCCACCGCACCGCAGTCCGTTATTCGCTGATTAGCGTATCGCTAATCAGCATTTGTACTTTTATAGTATCTGGAAGTGATCAAAACTGATCACGGTCAGATCTATAATAGTACTAGTGTCACTTTAGTTCTCCCTCCACCCAAAACGCAGTGTTTGCCCGATCAGGCCTGATCGGTCGCCCACACGTGCGTTCGCCCACGCCCGCCCCACCGCAGTGACCAAAAAAAATTTTTTTTTGATCGCTGCACATTCACTTTACACGCACTGCAGCGATAAAAAAATCTGTTTTGATATTTTTTATCAACCGCAGCGGCCTCCGGTACTTCGCTAGCCTCCCATTTGTAAGACAGGCTTGCTTTTTTTTTCTTGGGTAGTCTCAGGGAATACCCCGAAATTTAGTTGCCCACATGTCTAACAGGGGGTATTCTTCTGAAGAGGCCTACAGGCTTCTGACCCAGTCGGATGAGGAGTGGGAACCCTCATCTGATGAATCCAGCGGGTCAGAATACGAACCTGTAGAAAGCAGTGGCTCTCTGACCCAAAGTTCGGACGAGGAGGTTGAGGTCCCTGATAGCAGCAGGCGTACCCGGCCCCGTGTCGCTAGACCGCAGGTTGCGCAGGATCCGCTTCAAGAGCAGCAGAGTGGGGCTGGTGCTGTCGGATTACGTGGTGAGGCATACACCAGCAGCCCAGCCCTTCCTGGACCTAGTACCAGCACTGCCGTAGAACATGGTGAAGTAGCGAGCACTACTAGAAAACAAAAAAAAGAAAAACACCAGTAAGCAAACACGTTAATGTTTAGTTCAAAAAGTTAAAGTTACATGTTCTGTTCCAAAGTTAATAAAATTATTGCGTTGTGGCCTGGTTTTTTATTTTTTATTTTTTTTGTCTTTTTACCTTCCAGGTGGACCAACCGATCTACTAGCTGCAGCACCGATGTGCATTCTGACAGAAGCATTGCGCTGCTGTCAGATTACACGCAAGTCGGTGTATGCGGCGCTGCAAGACGGGATTTTCTGTGTTTTGGGGTGTCATTTTACATATACCCATGCTGGGTGAGAAAAATATCTTGGTCAAATGCCAACTTTGTATAAAAAAATGGGAAAAGTTGTCTTTTGCCAAGATATTTCTCTCACCCAGCATGGGTATATGTAAAATGACACCCCAAAACACATTCCCCAACTTCTCCTGAGTACGGCGATACCAGATGTGTGACACTTTTTTGCTGCCAAGGTGGGCAAAGGGGCACATATTCCAAAGTGCACCTTTCGGATTTCACCGGTCATTTTTTACACATTTTGATTGCAAAGTTCTTCTCACACATTTGGACCCCTAAATTGCCAGGGCAGTATAACTACGCCACAAGTGACCCCATTTTGGAAAGAAGACACCCCAAGGTATTCTGTGAGGGGCATGGTGAGTTCCTAGAATTTTTTATTTTTTGTCGCAAGTTAGTGGAATATGAGACTTTGTAAGAAAAAAAAAAAGAAAAAAATCATCATCATTTTCCGCTAACTTGTGACAAAAAATAAAAAGTTCTATGAACTCACTATGCCCATCAGCGAATACCTTAGGGTGTCTACTTTCCGAAATGGGGTCATTTGTGGGGTTTTTCCACTGTTTGGGCATTGCAGAACCTCAGGAATCATGACAGGTGCTCAGAAAATCAGAGCTGTTTCAAAAAGCGGAAATTCACATTTTTGGACCATAGTTTGTAAACGCTATAACTTTTACCCAAACCATTTTTTTTTTTTTGCCCAAACATTTTTTTTTTATCAAAGACATGTAGAACAATAAATTTGGCGAAAAATGTATATATGGATGTCGTTTTTTTTTGCAAAATTTTACAGCTGAAAGTGAAAAATGTCATTTTTTTGCAAAAAAATCGTTACATTTTGATTAATAACAAAAAAAGTAAAAATGTCAGCAGCAATAAAATACCACCAAATGAAAGCTCCATTAGTGAGAAGAAAAGGAGGTAAAATTCATTTGGGTGGTAAGTTGCATGACCGAGCGATAAACGGTGAAAGGAGTGTAGTGCCGAAGTGTAAAAAGTGGCCTGGTCATGAAGGGGGTTTCAGCTAGCGGGGCTGAAGTGGTTAATCAGCCTGAGGAGACTTATAGGCCATATATGCTCCTCTGGAATTCTGGCAAGAAAGGGATGCAAATTCTCAACATAGAACTTGAAATACATACAGCAGCAGCAGACCTGAAGTGCAGTCCTTCTCTGGCACAGGCAATGATGTGGAGGAAGGCTGGTTGGTGGCCATTCAGCACTTAGGTGATACTGGCCTAGTGGTGATGGTTGACTTGGCTGTATTCCCTCACCTTACAGCAGCGACTATAGATACAGAAGAATCAGGTCATTCTGCTATCTGGAATTTTAAAGCTTTACTTGAGGACAATTTGGGTATTTTTCTCCAGAGAATTTGGTAACAGGAGCTCTGCAGGTTGCTTCCTATCCTCTCTGTCTTTGGACAGGAACTCCCCTTCTTGGCAGGGAGCAGGAACAGTCCACTCCTATCAAGAGGTGTGAAACAGGGTGGTTAACCCGGTTTCTGTAAACCTTTGCCATCCTTTCCTTGTTGGTAGTGATGGCCAAGAAATAGTAAAATACATCACATAATAATAAACAATTTGTAGTACCCCCAGGACTGGGGTACTACACAGACATCCCCTACGGCCCTAACTAGTGCCCCAAAATGTATCATTCAAGCAAATGGGACCAGTGAGGCCTGCGATAGGCCTTAGTGGTCACAAGACCAAACTATTTCCTGGATCTGCGGATACCGGGAACAAGGCAAAGCACAGGCATGGTGGGACCGCAGACAAATTAGTGTGTATTTTTTTTTTTTAAGGGGCACATATTAGATCCATAAGGGTTGTCAGGTTCTAGTCTGGACAACCCCTTTAAGCATTATGTGTCATTGATTTGTTATGTAGCCTGTCTTGTGTCTAATGATAAATCCTAACCGTGCAAGCATACTGTTTGGTCAAACGGTGTATCAAAAATGTAGTATTTAAAGGACTTGTCAAGATTTCATGAGGTCCCACATAGTACAGAGGAACTGAAATAAATATGCACCCACTGGCCATTATTGGTGGCATTATTCCTCCAGTGCCATGTCTGACTCGTCTCTGAGTAACAAAGGGGTTCTGATAATTTCACCTAAACATTAAAAGGGATTCTGATGGGGTGTGGCAGTATATTGTGAAAAAAGTGACATTAACTCAAGCTAAAATTTAGTGGTGCATTGCCACCAGTTACACAGAGCTAAAGGAGAAGTCTGGTTTTAAGCAATGCCCAAACTAGATGCTCAAATTTGGAACTTCCTGGTGAACTCATAATATATGGTGATTGAACCCTTTATTCTAGACGTAACCCCTCATTGTGCATGATCTTAAAGGCTTGGAATATGCCACCACATTCCTGTATGAAATAATTATATTTTTGATTGGTAACTTCCTGCTTGAAAATGATTTCAACCTACCTCCCTTGGTCACCATTACATTCAGACTTGGGTGAGATAAAGACAGAGAGTCTAAACATTGTGGAGATGTTTGGATGAGATTCAAGAGAATCAAACGGCTTAAGAATCCATGAGCTCAAACAGAGACTGTACGCCCCCCATGGAATGTACAAAGTAAACGCTCTGTATTTAGCCCATTAGATTATTTTTCATCCTGTACAGCCCGCACAATGATGAAATGATGTGTCACAGCAAGCTTTAAAGGGCAAACCCAGCCACTGTTGAGGTGAACATGAGTAGTGTGGTAAAGCTTCCAAAGTTAAATAGTAATGACATTTTTAAGAATATTTTTTGCAAAACACTTTATTTTATAATCTGGAGTAGATTTTAGTCATCATTTATACCAATACACTAGAGTAAATCATAATTAATGTGACAGGGCCAATGGCCTCTCCCGCCCCACGCTCCTGTTCCGTACCCACCACTTCCCCTTTTCAGCAAGTGGTAAAGGTGGCATACAAACGCAGCATACGTCTACGTTTAGGCATAGTGGTGTTCAAAAAGTCACAAATCATTTACTTATGACTTTTGTTACACTGGTTTCTGGCATAGGGGGTCATAATAAATTATGAAAGTTTCTGATATGATAGTTTAGAGAACTAAGTACAATAACTAAAGGAATTAGAAAAGTACATGATGCAGTAAGCCTGGGAGGGGAGAGTGAAAGGACAGGAGTGGTGGTGGCAGCAATGATAGGAGTACAAGGGCTCATTGTGATGCTCCGTGGGCTATGCAGTGAAGTGAGGGGTGCAACTTTTCTTCCACTCATGGCACACCGTGGTTTGGAGATTTCCTTCCTGGTGGTAGGTGGGGTGCCTTTAGTGTCAGGTGGGGTTTGGGGGTGCAATCCAGGGCTACCTTGAGGTACTGGGAAGGAGCAATGATGTGACAGTGCAGGTAGGCAAGGCAATGATAAGTCGGGTTTAGGTAAATCAAGTCCACTATGCTTTACTGAAGCAATTCCTGGCTACAGCACTCATCTAAGAGAGGCTTCTGTTGGGTGCATGTCCTTTTTTTTTTTTTTTTTAGGTCCATCTCCAACCTTGGAACCATGTATTATCATAAGAACAATTTCAGATGGCACACCAACTTTTCGTTTTCAATATGCGTATCTTTATTTTCCCTTACGTCCTCAACAGCAGCACAGATGGGGTTAACTGCCCCTGTGGACTGGTAGGACCGGCGGAATTTTAATGAGCCCAAGAACCAATAAACGATCTTCAGCTCCCTGAAAGGGAGGAGATCACCCCCCAGCCCACCGTGTTTTTTTCTGTCCTCTGGACAGGTGGACTGGCGTGTCGCTCCCTCTTTGGGAGCTGAAGATTGCTTAGGGGTTCTTTTTTCCCTCCTTAAAGCTTAGCTCGCTTTCTATGCATCTCAGTGCCTTTATTTTAGGCCTGATCATGGCGATTTCGGTCTGGGGTACCGTTGGGGAGGGGGGCGTCCCCTCCCCTCTTCTTTCATCATCTGTAGACGGTGCTCCGTTCCTCTGTTACCGCATGTGTGCGGCGCTATGGGCGCCGCCATTTCCCGGAAGTGACGCGCCTTAGGTGCGCTACGTCACTTCCGGTTTTCCGAAGCGATGCGGTGATGTATAAAACTCACCTTTTCTTAAACTGGCTCCCTAGAATGACATCCTGGACTTAGGATTAGTCTGGGGAGACAATTTTTCGTTTAGGTAGAGCCAGTATAGGCTCTGGTTTTTCTGAGTGCTTGCTTTGGCAGCACATATACAAAAAAAAAAAAAGGGAGTGGTGCTGATCTCGTTTCAGGAACCCGCCCATTGGGCGGGGTTTCCTCCTTTTAAGCGCCCAGAGCCCATCAGTCAGTGCTCTGGTTGCGTTGCTTTCACAAGTTAGCTCCAGAGCTCTCCTGTGCTTTGTGATATTCCTGCAGTATTGCTTTGCTTGGGTTTTGTACTTCCTCTTCTTTCAGCTCTATTTCTTCTAGTGCTGGTGGGCCCCCTTAAGGTCTGGTTTTCTCCACCTCCTGATGTTGTAGGTGTTATGACCTGTTTTGTTTCTTCCATTACAGACTATGGCTTCCCCTAAGGAGGATCAGCGGAAGGCTGGGGCCAAGAGGAAGCATTTGGCATGTTACGAATGTAACACACCCCTAGTTGACAGCTGTCCTTACTCCAGATGTGAGAGTTGTCGCACGGCATCCACGGAACCCACGATGCAGGAGATGTTCCAATGGACCAAGACATACGTGGATGATTCCATCAAGGGAGTAGTTCAGCTACTTAATGAGAGGCTACCAGGTCCCTCTCAGACTCCCATGGAGGTGGTCGCACCGGTCGAAAGACCTACCCCCTGTTCAGTGGGGTCTTCTTCTTCTGAGGAAGAAGAATCTACTTCTTGCTTTTTTCCTCCAGAAAAGACGCAGAAGTTACTCAAGTCCATCAGGTCGGGGGACCAGGATGTTGACATGGGGGAGTCCTCCGATCCCGCCGGTCAGACACAGCGTGTCTTTAGAGCGGATGAGACCCTCCTCTCTGTGATGCGCACAGAGTGGAAGAAGCCTGAGAAGGGTCCAGTGCTTACCAGAAAATTCAGACTCATGTACCCGATGGCTAAACCCTTGGTGGAATCGTGGGGTTCCGTTCCCAAGGTGGACATGGCTATAGCCAAGTTGTCCCGGCGCACTCTAGTCCCTGCAGACGATGGGTCTAGCCTGCAGGACCCCCTAGACCGGAGGGCAGAGTGCACCCTTAGGAGGGGTTACGCGGCGGCCGCCGCCTCCGCATCTACTTCCATTGCGGCCACTGAGGTAGCCACCTATCTACGCTCTAGGCTTAATCAAATCCAGACGGATGTGGACCAGAGCGTATCAAGAGACGACATCCTGGCAGCCTTCAAGTCAGCCAACCTGGCTATGGACTTTTTAGTTGATTCCTCCCAGATGCAGCTAAAGCTGGCCGCCAAAACTATGGCCCTAGTTTCAGCTGCCCGCAGACCACTCTGGCTGAAACCGTGGATTGCGGATAACGCATCCAAGTTTAACCTTTGTGGGCTCCCCTTCGAACCAGATAGGTTATTCGGGTCCGAATTGGACAAAATAATGGAGGGGCTCTCCGATAAAAAAGGGAAGAGCCTCCCCCAGCAGCCCTTTCGGGGACGCCCCAGACAGGAAAAGAAGGGTGGAGGTCGTTCTGGGCAGCAGTCTAGGCGCAGAGATTGGGGGGGGCCATCTCGTAAATATCCGAGACGCCCCCGCAAACCCACCAGGGAGGCAAAACCCTCCTGACTATGGGCCTCCTCGAGGCTCTTGGATAAGCCCTGCTGCCCCTGCAGTGTCTCCTCTAGATTTTCCCGTACCCCTCCCCCAGATTCCCGTGGGGGGCCGTCTTACCCATTTCAAAGACTCTTGGAGCCGGTTGATTGCAGACCCCTGGGTCCAGGACATAGTTTCCGCCGGGTACCGGGTAGATCTTATCTCTCTCCCCCCAGAGAGATTCATCGCCACACGAAGCTTCGGGTCTGCCAAACAGGTGGTCCTAGAATCTTACATTCAGGACTATATTTCCAAGGGAGCCCTGGAGGAGGTACCGGCAGGGGAGAGGGGCCTAGGGATTTATTCACCAGTGTTCCTGGTTCCCAAGAAGACAGGAGATCTCCGGATGATCATCGATTTGAGATTCCTCAATCGATTTATAAGGAAAACAAGGTTTCGCATGGAAACCATAAGGTCAGTCAGCCATATCCTCAATTCTGGGGACGTCATGGCTACTCTGGACCTCAAGGATGCGTACCTTCACATTCCGATCCATTCCGCTTCCCGGAAACTCCTCAGGATCGCGGTCCAGATCTCAGGGGTTTGCAGGCACTTTCAGTTCGCCGTGCTTCCCTTCGGAATCTCTTCTGCCCCCCTCATCTTCACCAAGGTGGTGGTTTCGGTGGTGGCAGCTTTGAGACTCCAAGGACTGACTATTATTCCTTATCTGGACGATTGGCTTTTCATAGCCTCTTCAGTTCCGATCCTTACCCACCATCTTCAGGTCGCAGTCTCCTTTCTCTTCCGCCTAGGCTGGATTATCAACTGGCAGAAGTCGAATGTGAGCCCATCGACTTCAATCCATTACTTAGGATTCGTGGTCGACTCTGTGGAGATGTCCCTCCGGTTGACTCCAGAAAGGAGAGCGCGGATTCAGGACCTGGCAAAGGTCCTTTATGTCCCTCGTCGAGTCTCTATCCGGACTCTCATGAAGATGCTGGGGCTCATGTCAGCGGCTGCGGATGCGGTCCCTTGGGCGTTATGGCACCTCCGTCCTCTTCAGTCGGAGGTCTTACACCTATGGAACGGCAGCCCTGCGGGGCTAGATTCCCTGTGCTCCCTGTCCGGTCAAACCCGAAATTCCCTCAGATGGTGGTTTCAGCTACCAGCAGGGAAGTCTATGACCCAACCAGCTTGGGTCATATTGACTACAGACGCGTCCCTTGTAGGCTGGGGCGCTCACCTGGACGGATCCCCAATTCAGGGATCTTGGTCTCCTCTGGAGCGGCATCTTTCCTCCAATCTTCGCGAGATGCGAGCTATCCGGCTAGCCCTCCTTCACTTTGCGCCTCAGATCCGGGGCAAAGCAGTGAAAGTCCAGTCAGACAATATGACTGCTGTCCTCTATATAAACAAACAGGGAGGCACAAGATCATTGCCCCTTCTGTCAGAGATCGGGGTAATTCTTCGGTGGGCAGAGCTGAACCTTTCCCATCTATCTGCCGTTCATATTCGAGGCTCCCTCAATATGATAGCGGACCGCTTAAGTCGAGGATTACCGACCATGGAGTGGTCTCTGCATCCGGAGATCTTCAGGCAGCTAGTTCACAGATGGGGTATGCCAGAAGTGGATCTCATGGCAACCAGGTTCAACGCCAAGGTGATGAGGTTCTGTTCCCTCTACAGGGAAGACAACCCCCTGGCGATAGATGCTCTGTCAATACCGTGGAGGTTCAGGCTGGCTTACATCTTCCCTCCCTTTTCCATGATACCGAGGGTATTGATGAAAATCCGTCAGGATCAGGCCTCGGTAATAGCCATCATACCGTTTTGGCCCAGAAGATCCTGGTTTACCCAGCTCATTCAGATGAGTCGGGGACAATACTGGAGACTCCCCCCGGAGCAGACCCTGGTGTCGTGGGACACTCACCTCTGCCCAGATCTGCACAGGTTCAACCTGACAGCCTGGAGGTTGATCAGTCCCTTCCCAACATAGAAGGGCTTTCCGAGTCGGTCCTGAGAACTTTGTCGCATTCCCGAGCAGAGTCTACAAAGAAGGCCTACTCCAGGATCATGAGAATCTTCGAGGCATGGTGTGATTCCAGACAGGTGGCGTCTGCAGATCCGCCCCTTCCTGCGATACTTCAATTTCTTCAGGATGGATTAGATAGAGGCCTATCTCCAGCTACCTTGAAGGTACAGGTTTATGCCATCTCGGCCTGTCTCAACAGGCCACATTCTCGGGACCCACTCATCAAACGCTTCCTGAAGGGAGCTGAAAGACTAAAGCCTACTATACTGAAACCTATCCCCCAGTGGGATCTTTCAGTAGTGCTCAGGGGGCTAGCATCTCCCCCCTTCGAGCCCTTGGAGGAGGTAAATTTTAAATTTCTGACTTTAAAGATGGTCTTTCTTCTGGCTATAGCTTCAGCCAAAAGAGTTTCTGAATTGCAGGCTTTTTCCGCAAATCACCCGTACATTATTTTTCTACAGGATAGAGTACTCCTGAAGTTTTTACCTTACTTCAGGCCTAAGGTGCCTACTTTCCAGAACATCAATCAGGTAATATCTTTACCAGTTTTGTTTACAGCCTCCTCCTCTGATACTCCAGCTAGAGACCCGCTGGATATTTCAAGATGCCTCCAGATCTATGTGGATAGATCTAGTGAGTTCAGGAAAGATGAGAATCTTCTTATCCTGTTTGCCGGTAAGTCTAAAGGCCGTAAAGCGTCTAAAGCCACCATTAGTCGCTGGATCAAGGAGGCCATTTTGGAAGCTTTCGTCTCCCAATCCTTAGATCCTCCCGAGTTTGTGAGGGCCCATTCTACTAGGGCGGTCTCCACCTCGGTTGCGGAGAGAAGACTCCTCCCCTTAGAGTTGATCTGTAAGGCGGCCTCCTGGAGCTCTGAGTCAACCTTCATCTCCCATTATAGGATAGATGCTAGGATGGCAGAGTTTTCGGCTTTTGGGCAGACTGTTCTTAGTTCTGCCAGGCATGAGGACCCTCCCTAGGGGATTCTTCTTGCTATCTCCCCATCTGTGCTGCTGTTGAGGACGTAAGGGAATCGTTAATTTCTAACGATAATTTGTTTTCCCTTAGTCCTAACAGCAGCACACAAATATCCCACCCTAAATACATTATGCTTGTTAAAAACACGGTGGGCTGGGGGGTGATCTCCTCCCTTTCAGGGAGCTGAAGATCGTTTATTGGTTCTTGGGCTCATTAAAATTCCGCCGGTCCTACCAGTCCACAGGGGCAGTTAACCCCATCTGTGCTGCTGTTAGGACTAAGGGAAAACAAATTATCGTTAGAAATTAACGATTATTCAGCCATATGAGGTGCAGTAGTCAAGAACATCAGAAACGTTTTGGGTTTATATTTTAAACTGCCCTTTTTCAAGCTAGTAGCTAGTGGCTGTCATACTGAAGAATACTGGCAACAGTAGGCTCAGTCTTTTCAGATTTCCCAAGGCTGCATATATGGAGGAATAGGCAATGAGGTGGTTTGGCAATCTTCCCAATTTGGCCAAAAGGGAGCAATTTCTCACTCTCAACATAGCACTACAATGCCCAACTTCTGGGTGCAGTCTTTTAACAGATGCCCAGTCTTTCTCTTTGGTATGGAAGGGGACCTTAAGTCCACAGCTAACAAACACGCATTACCTTCACTGGCTTTTTGTCCATGCACTGTCTCTTGTAATGGCCCTCAACCTTCTGTAAAGTTCAATGCTTCTATTCCTAAGAGGCTGGCTTGTCTTAGAGTCACTTTCTGGTTGCTCTTGACTCACAGGGCTTGTGTGTCACTATTGGCTGCAACCTTTGGCACTGCACACACTGAATACAGCTCCTTACTCCTAAGCTACCTCTCACAGACTGACTCTCGCTCCCAGATCAGGAGGTGGGATCAGCCCATGCCTAGTAACTGCATCTATAGCTTGAAAGTTAACCCATATACAGGTCTTGGGATAACAAATATTACAGAAGGAATACATTAAACCCTTTAGTAGTGAACCAGCAGGTCACTGCAATGATAAAAAGATTTCATTTAGCGGAGGGGATTACCATATAGAGTCTTAAATAGATAGAAACTGCCGAGACCCATATCCATCACTTACAATCTGCAAGAGAATCCTGCAGTACCACCTCAGGGCTAATAGAGAATTATACTTGAGAAAGAATATATCCAGCACCTCGATTTTTCGTGCTTAAACAATGTTTATTCCAAAAACCAAGTGTACAGCGGTAAAATCCTCAGAGTACAAGCCCCAATACCGTCTACGCGTTTCGAACCCAGTGGTTCTTAATTATGATATCGTCTTTCTCAAGTATACGAATCTGGGTCTCTTCCCATCCGTGCACTCTCTAAACTGCTGATGCAGGTGAGCTGGAATTTTACTATTGCTTCCTAATAGAGAATTAAACAGTTCTCATTGAAATCTGTGGGTAATGCATGGACATCCCAGAGCTTCCAGAGTTAGTTACTCTTTGTAGCCATTCAGTGTTTCAGCTAATTGATGAAGTTCTTTAATGGGAGATCTTCCTTCACATGACAAAAAACAAAATGTTAATATATATTAATATAAAATCCACACGAGAAACCCAACCTGTGTGATCTATTCTTAACCAAACTGTATAAGCAGATCAGTTCCTATATTAAATAATTATACTGTATAATTGAACTTCCTGTTGGAAAATGAAAATATGGCAGCTGCCATGATTCAGAATCATTGATGAAGTGTTAAGTTGTAGGGGGTCTCACGACATCTCTGCCCTAAGCCCTATTTTACTGAATGCTGGCTTTTGTAAACCCCACTAAGGACCTATCCTTTAGAAGAAGAATTTTATGAATCAATTGGCAGTTTAGAACATAGTTTATGGATCATAACGAGTGAATCGAATACTCAACACGGAACATATTGTGCTAGTTCTGCATGCATGGAGGACAGGTTGGCTGTAACGTAGCAATCCATCAATTTAATAAGGATCTACCAGGGGAAGATGACTTAACCTTTCCATGGTCACTTCCAGACCTTCACGAAAAAACATATACTATCAAACCTACAGAAGCCTGGACACCACCAAGCAATCAAACATTGTGCAGCCAGAATGATTAGGAAATGGTCCAAATACAACCACAGTCATGGAACCTTGAAAGACCTGCAGTAGCTACTAATCCATCATCAAAACTGAATGTAAATGTACTTTACTTTTCAAGTTTAACACTTAGGGCTACTGAGAAGACCTATAGCAAGAATGGAAAAGTGCAACACGTTCCAATCTCAATGAAAGGGGCAACCCACCACAACCTTGGCCTTAAAGTGAGGGTATATCCTTGGTGAAAATGTGATAATATACTAGCAACTGCATTTTAAACAGCCCCCTGTTTATACCTATTATCCAAATGACTTCCTTTTCAAGTATAAGTGATTCATGGTACATATAGGGAAAGCTAGCACATGTAAGTCAAATTCCTCACTGCTACTGTCCCTGGGGCTGTCAGAAGAATATTGGTGTTCCTTTTCATAAATGGATTGAGGAGAAGACCTGTTAAAAGGCTTCTCTATGATTACTATGGTTTTTAAGAGGTACTGTCATGCAGTGTCATGGTCTGGTGAGATAACTATTCGAGGGTGGTCATCATTGGTTTACAGTAAAGCAATTAGCTCTTTACATGTCAAAAGAACAATTCAGTGTCAAGTGATGTATGGAAGGGTACAATACCAGGGATATATCACATAGCGGTAATAATATTTTAAGCAGCATAAAGTGGTCCAAATGGCTATTTGTTGTTGTATTAGGACCCCATTAACTCTCCAGTAATGTAAACTGTTCATCTAATACATATTTTACAGCCTTCTGTAAAATAAAAGGGCACTTACGTGTAAGTTGGCATGTCGAGGATTTATGGCAATTGTACACATCCTCAGATAGTCTGGTGAGTTTAGAGCATAAGGACCCTTCAAGAAACTATGTATCTAAAAAGGGTAAACGAATACGCACAACTGATACTGGAAATGTTAATGTACTATACCTCAGGGGATCATATTGTGTTGGATTGTGTTTCATGAATTGTCCCAGTGAATGGACAAGACCTTTCATTTCACATGAACTTTTATGTTATGAATAATAATATTCTTTATATAGCACCAACATATTCCACAATGCATTGCAATCAGCGATAGCAATATATCAGGGTGCACAGGGAGAGGGATCCCAAACTATATACTGTACACCCACTGACAAACAAATAATGCACCAAGAAGAAATTGTTAGAATCAGGGCTGTGGAGTCAACAAAATGTACTGTAGTAAAATGGTCACATTGGGCTTTTTATTACTATTGTGTAAGTAATCAAGCTACTTAGAACATAAAACATATTTATTGGGATACAGGTTCTGAAATTCCTAAAATTGTCTAAATTCCTGTAAGTAAATATGCAATGTGCTATGCAATATTATTATAACTGTTATACAGGACCAGATTAACGCGGGTGCATCGGTGGTTTCCTCTGACACCACATTTAGTTGGCATGGCCCAGGAACTGCCTCTGTGCCCTCACCTGTCCTGAACCTGCCTCTTGCCAAGTAATGATAGTCGCAGGCTCTGTTCTGCTTTTTAGCGAGAATGAGCTTTGTGAGGTCAGTCAGCAGTTACAGGCCAGCACAGACTTGGAGGAGCTGTCCGCTGTGGCGTGCAACTACCGGTGATGACAGTCGGGAGGGAGCACATGTTGCGAAAGGTCACTGCACAAGAGACAGGTGAGAGTGACAATTGCACATGGGAGCCAGGTGAAGAAGGGACATCGCCATCATCATGGTACGAGGTTGGCAGCGTGCCCGTGAGACAGCAGGGTGGAAGCAGTGGGAGATCTGCAGCCAAACATGGGAGGGATACACTGTCTGCTACTCAGAAGACTACCTGTGAGGAACACACTAGCAGTACACAGGTTCATAAAAGCAGCAGCAGGCAGGCATCACGCAGGGGTGGAGGGTAAATGCCATACTCGCCAGTGTGGGAATTTTTCACCAAGTCGTTGGGGGACTTTAGTGCAGCAGTACGCAGGATGTGTGGGCAGAAGGTGTGGTGCGGCCAGGTTGCTAATGTTGGCATGATGGCCCTGCGTCAACACATGGAGCGTCATCATAAACGGACGAGATAAAACAGTGCCTCTCGGTTAGTGTTACAGCCTGATGCAGCAACCACTGCATCTCCCACCGGCCCGCACACCCTCTTCAGCAGTCAGGGCTCAACATCGTAAGCAGAAGAAAGCTGTCGCTCCTTCCCATCAACTTCAATGTTGTCTATTGTTCCTGATGCTCCTCCTACACCTATTCCTCGTCACTTGTTTTGACAGCAATTGATCACTGAGGCGATTTAAAAAAAACAGTATGCGTGCACTCATCATTCAACGGAGCAGAAGCTGAATGTGCACCTAAGTTGCTGGTACTACCGTCCTTCCCATTACATGAAGTTGACTCTGCACATTTCAGAGATCTGATGGCTTTTGCACACCCAAGGTGGAGTATCCCAAGCCGTCACTACTCTGAAAAGGCTCTACCAGTCTCTAAAAAAGCTCTACCAGCCCTGCACACTTATGTTGAGCAGAAGGTGGGCCAGTCCTCTCGGTGTCTGGTAGAGTTCACGCCAGCGCTGATGCATGGAGTTGTAACTATGGTCAACGATAATATATGTTGTTCACAGCCTACTGGGTAAATGTGGTTCCGGAACAGGCACACCAGTAACTTGGCCAGGTGATGGCAATGCCGCCTCAGCGTTGTAATGCAGGAATTTCTGTGCCAATGTCCTCCTCTGCCTCCTAGTCCTCCACCTTGTCCTCACCCTTCCCACTAGGCACAGTTCACAGTGGTCCTCCAGTATATCACCTATTCAAAGCTAGGTGTTGTCATGTGGTTCTGCACCTGGTCAGCCTTGGTGAACGGAGCCACACCGGGAGGCACTGCTCTGTGTCATCAATAAAGAAAATTAAACACTGGCTGTTTCCGCACCAACTGGAGATAGATACCATGGTTACTGATAAAGGGAAGAACATTTTGTCTGCCCCAGGGAGGGCTGACCCATGCGCCTTGCATGTCACACATCTTCGATATGGTTGTTACCTGGTTCCTAAAGTTTTCCACCCAACTGAAAGAGGTCTTGAAAATGTCAAGGAAACTGTGCATGCACTTCAGCCACTCTTACTGTGCAAAACATGCCCTCCTTGAGCTGCAAAGGCAAATGCTCTTCTCCAACATCACCTGATATGCAACGTTTCCACCCTTTGGAACTCCATGCTCCATATGTTAGACTGCCTGTATGAGTAGAGGAAGGCGGTCAACAATTTCTTAATGCTGCAGGCGGATAGAAGCACTCCCCAGTGTAACTTCCACGTTACCCAGTGGCAGCTCATGCTTGACATGTGCCTTTTGTTTAGGCCTTTTGAGCAGGTCTTTTTTTCAGTCTGCAGAACTATGGGATGAATTATGTAATTCCACCCCTTGACATCCTGGAGTGGATGCTGACAAATTTCTGATTGGCAAGGGAACAGAAGACGTTTCACCTTCATATTCACGGCCACCTGAGCCCTGAGGAGGATGAACTGGAAGAGGAGGAGTAGGAGGGAGACATAAACATCCAGGAATTTTATACAGAACTAGGTCGTTTAGCTACCAAAGTGACAGGAGAGGAGTAGGAGGAGCATGAGATGCTTGAGGGCAACGACAAAGAAGACACAGATGACCCCTACAGACAGTGGCTGTATGCATTGGAGATGGAGGCAGGGAAGCCTTCCGAGTCCCTTGCGCAAATGGCCAGATGCATGCTGTCAAGTTTGCGTAGTGACAGCCGCATTGTCAGGATTTGGCAGAGGGATGACTACTGGCTATCGACATTGTTAGACCCTCACTACCAGTCAAAAATGGGGGCATTTTTTGAAAAAATTTACTACTATAGAGTCTAGAGACATGATGTGTAGTCAGTTGGTCGCTGTCTATGAGCGCCATTTCCCATCCTCAGGAATGTCTGACTGGTGGGATCCTCTGCTGTCACGCTCCACTGCCATGATTGGTGGGGGATGGGGGGCAGGAGCAGCCCTTTAGTCTGGAGTCTAAAGTGAGCAGTTTTCTTCAACCGCCTACTGAAGAAACAGCGCAGCAGCAGGACATGCAGCAGAACCTCAATCAGCAGGTGGTGGCATACTTGGACTGCCCCCTGTCACCCATGATCCAAGATTCCCTGGAATGCTGGGCATGCAAACTTGAAGTGTGGCTGTAATTGGCCCGAGTTTGCCATGGGCATGCTTTCCTACCCAGCCAGTAGTGTGTCATTAGATCTAGTGTTCAGCGCAGGGGACATAGATACCCCTAAGAGAACTCATTTTTTCTCCCAAAATGTTGAGAGACTAACCTTCATAAAGATAAATCATGCATGGATCAACCAGGATTTACAGACGCCAATGCCTGATGCAACAAAATAGATCACTCTGCCACTAATAAGCATACTGCAGTGTGCTGCCACACCAGAATATTCTGAAAAATAGGCTGTTACTTCTGGCCTTGTTCTGCGGCTACCATTCTGATACTGCCACCCACTTGCTACCTCTACTGCCATTCCTACAATGAGGCTTCTTGGCCTACTGATATGTACATTACATTTTTAAAATGATATGCATGCAACTGGGCCTTTCTATCACACTGCTGTCTTTGGGTTCTGCTACTATTGTGATCTCCCACCAATCTGTGGTCAATGGGCGACTATTGTCACTGCTGCTGCCCTCTCCTCCCCACTCTGTGATGGGTCGACTATTGTCCCTATTACTGCCACGGCTGTTGTCCCCCATCCCCACTCTGTTATAGGGCCACTATTGTCCCTGTTTGTCTGTGTTGACAACACCATTTATTTTTCCGTTCTTCTTTTCCATCAGAAGAACAGAAAAAAAAAAAAAAAAGGATTCTGTATTTTGAGCATCCATAAGGCCTCTTTCACACGCATCAGTATTTTGGTTAGTATTTGATCAGTATTTGTAAGTCAAAAGAAGGAGTGGTTCCAAAACACAGAACAGATGCAAATATTTCCATTACATTTTATCTCTGTTTTGGACCCACTCCTGGTTTTAGCTTACAATTACTGGACAAATACTGGCCATCTGAAAGAGGCTTTATGGATACTCAAAATAGTGGCTTAATTTTTTTGTTAGTTTTATGATCAGAAGAATGGAAAAATAAACAGTGATGTGAACACAGCCTTACTGCCACTGCTACTGCTACCCTCCCCACTCTGTCATGGGGCCACTATTGTCCATGTTACTGCCACTGCTTCTGCCACCCTCCCCACTCTTGGGGCACTGCACAGTTAAGTCCATGGAGATTAATTAGTCCTGATGGGAAGAGTGACCTGTAATACTGACGCACAGTAAATCTACAGCTAACAGAAGGGATTAAAAAGCATGTGTTTGGACTGCATGCATTAAAAGAAAAATTTTTCGCACAGGCGCAGTACCCACTGAGGGCTGCGCCTGTGCGATCTGCAGGAGACTGAGGCAGGAGCTTCATGCTCGTCACTGGGCATGCGCCGAGCCCAGTGACGTCCGATGCTCGCTCTTCCCTGCTGACTGAGGGAAGAGCGAGCATCGGACGTCACTGGGCTCAGCGCATGCCCAGTGACGAGGATGAAGCTCCTGCCCTCAGTCTCCTGCTGATCACACAGGCGCAGCCCTCAGTGGGTACTGCGCCTGTGCGAGAGTTCGTTCGGCCATGAGGGAGGGGGAGGAGAGGGTGGAGAGGCTGTGGCAGGCTGGGGGCGGTTAGACAGTGCAAGGAAGGCGGGCTGGGCACTGTAAGAGGGGCGGTCCTGGGCTCTCTAAGAGGAACAAAACGCCCCTCTGGGCACATTCAGGACTCATTTGCATATCAATAAAAGTCGTTTTTTGCAGAAACTGCTGAACGGATTACAAGATAAAAGAGCACAGCCTAATCAAGGTAAGCTGTGCTGCATGGCTGCTTTAAAATCGTTTTTTGGGTTAGGGGAGGTGACAGAATCCCTTTAAAGGGGTTATCCAAGACTATAAAATGCTCCCTCATATCCCATGCCCCTCACATTGAATAAACTTACCTGGCTCACCATTTCCTGCGCCTCTCCTGGTCCCCGCACAGCCGCTGCCGGTTCTCCCCGTGCACAGAAAAAAACATCCAGTGTGGGGGGGATGGGGCCGCCGGTGACGGGGCCCGGCATATGGGGGAGCATTTTATAGTCTTGGGTAACCCCTTTAACAAGCGTTAACCTTACTATTTATGTAATGAGCTTGGTTCTAGTGCTGTATTTGTGTCATATGTTTGGTTCTGGTTCTGTGTTTGACTTAAGGGCTTGGTTTTGGTGCTGTATCTATATAGTGAACTTAGTTTTGGTGCTGTATTTGTGTTAGGAGCTTAGATCTGGTTCTGTATTTGACTTAAGGGATAGTTTCTGTTGCTGTATTTATGTAATGAACTTGATGGTTCTGTTGCTGTATTTGTGGTATGATCTTGGTTCTGGATTTGACTTTGGGGGGCCTGTTTTGGCGATAGGAGCAGGTCCCAGTAGACCTGACATTGGTAACATATCCTAGCAATATGGTGTCAATGTCTGAGATGAGGCCATAAAAGCTGCGTAGACTGGACCTTTAGAGTTTACATTTCATTTATTCATACTATTAGATGTTACTTAGTACATAATATAATTGCCAGAAAAGGCCAATTACAGTATACAAAGAATGGACTAAAGAAAGCTTACTAATTTCCTCATAAATCCAGCTGTAACACAGAATCACCCTGTAAGTACTAAGTTGGGTTTCCCAGATAAAGCCCATTTGGCTTTAAACTAGAAAATAGCCATAAACACATTAGAGATGAGGGGGAGGGAAATATGAAGGGAATGTGTGTAGGTACATTAATAGTCTCGGCCTGGTTCACACACAAATAGGGGTCATGATGATCTAAAGATAGAAGATACGAGCATTATCTCGGGTTTTCGGACAATCCATTAAAATTTCTTATCATATCCCACACAACAGAGAAAAGGGTGAGATGTTTACAGTGGAAAGTTCATGGCAAAATGATTATATTCTATGGACAGCCAGTAAGTAAGACGAGCACATACTTGCTGCAGAAAGAGTAACTGATACATGGAATAATCATCAATTAACAGATGTGCACTAAATGCCGGAAAACCATGAGACAAACAACAGACATACAGTGATTCCAACAAAACAGAGCGCTGTAAAAAAAAAAAATGTTCGCGCCCCTTCCAGATGTCTCCTATTGTTGGATACTTGTCACAATGAATGGTTTCTGGTCTTAAAATATAACTTTTGGACAAACTAAATCAAAGCAATCACATAACATTAGAAATAGCTACTCATATTACCCATATGAAAAAGTACTCAGTCAAATGACCAAATGAAATAAGATGTAGCTGATCAATGACTAAAGATCTAGAGGTAGAAATTGACCCATGTGCTAATTATTGTGATCATGAAAAGCTATGGGCAGATACTGCAGATGTACCATTAACAGGCAGTGTAGGGTGGCCATGAGCAGGCACTGCAGTCAGGGGCGGATTAGGAACTTAAAATGGCCTTGGAAAAAAAACTAAAACCAGAAAAGTTGTAGGTGGGTCCAAACTGACAGAAGAAGGGCCAACACAAGTAGGAAGGGCCAACACATGTAGGTAGGCACAAAAGAAGTAGGCGGGTCAGCAGTGCCATAGTGAAGAACGAAATACTGTCCCAAAAGAACCAAATACCACAGTGCAGCACAAAATACTCCCGCCTGGGCAAGAGTTTAAAACTGTATCATTGTCCTGAGAACGGCAATACAGTTTTATTAAGGAGGGCAACTGTAACTGCTGGCCAGGTGCATAAGTGCCTGATGCTAATGTATGTAAAGCGCTGCGGAATATAGTAGCGCTACATAAGTGCATAAAATAATAATAATGCTCCTACATTAATTGATGCTGAGAGATTTGTAGTGTCCCACTAGGTAAAGGTGGGCACTACACAGGTTAATGTGTTTCATTGCATTGAATGTCATGTGCATGTTTTTCCCTGTGTTATCTGGGTGTCAGGCCTGTCAGGGTGTAATTTAGCCTCCCAGACGTTAGAGGGAGCTAGAGAGCCCTAGATTATATAGGAAGGCCCAGACAGGGGAGAGTTAGTTCATTCCAGGGGACTAGAGGAGTTACCGCGTCAGCCTGAAGCTCCTGAGGCTAAGCTTAGCTCAGTTGAGACACCCCAGTAGCAGGACAGAACCTCCTGGGAGAAACCCACAGTCCTTCACCAGACAAGTCAGGATATCACAAGTAAAGATAAGTAACCCTGATGGGCAGATGCTTTAGAAAGTAAAGCAAGGATCTAATACCAGAGGAAGATATAGTTTTACCAAGGATTTAAGCCACCATTTAGGCATCCGGGCCTTGGGATAGAAAGCCAGACAGGAGTTCTAGAAAGAACAGTGTACACTATTTCTGAGGAAAGGAACAACCTGATTCTGAGTGCATTGTGGATTTACCCTCTGAGTATCTTGCATAATCAATACCTGCCATCTTGTGGAATAAGCCTGCTTGTAAAGCTGTGATCTAAAAGACTGTGTTACCATCTGATGTACAAAGTTGGACTGTTAAGTAAAGCAACGTTTGGTTTCTATACCACCTGTGTACCTCACTTATTCCAACTATCAACCGGTGTGCCACCGTCAAAGGCACTGGCGTCACGAACCTTAAAGGGACCTTGCCCCAGGCACTCAAAATACCCGTAACATCCAGGGCACCTCATCCACCATCAGGCCTGGTCCCTACATACAGAGTGTGCCCCAGAGGAACCGTGTCTACCTCTCCTTCACTGCCACATGCCTGCCCAGGGTTCTTCAATACAGTGAGTAACCCTCGATTGCCCATAACCGTGACCTCACTCCGCTATACCCTGCAGGTCTGGCGTGTTGCATAAATTGGCGTCACGAACAGGATACGAACATTCCTGCACCATTGCGGATACAAAAACTGTGTGCTGTTTATTGCCTTAAAGTGACAAGCCCTAATTGCTTTATTGAAAATTGCTGGGCCAAAGTGAACTGTGATAATTGCGGTGTGAAGATTGTATTATTTGGACTGTTTGCTGCCAATTTAAGTCACCGCTTGCTGTCAGTGAATAGACAGCCATATTGCCCACTTCACCTTGATTGGATTACAAGTGCGCCTCGTGGAGCTGTTTGGCGCGAAAAAGAGAACTTTGGCGCGAAAAGAACCAGGCGGAGCCATCGCCCAGCCAACAAGGAAGAAGAACGCCGCCCTGTCTGGAAGAAAAGGTGCCGCCTACCTGAGTCCCGGAGTTACGAGAGGCCGCGCCCATCTGCTGACGCGGTACGCAGGACGTCCGACACCCGTAGCTGCGCATCTCGCGAGACCTGGAGCGAGCACCACCGGAGTAAGTACAGACTTTAAAAACTTTTGCCGGCTTCTCCGCTTACCTTACTGGAAGCTTCCCGACCCCTGCCAGGGCACCGGAGGGACCCCCGCTAGTAATCAAAGACTTGTCCGAAAAAAGAAAAGTTAAAGTTACTGCCATTGCCACTCCGCTACATTTAAAGGGCCATACCCATCTAGCAACGCCATGTCCACAGCTGAGGAAATCGGACAGGCAGCCCCAGTTGTGCCTGCCGAAGTACCCGCAGCCGATTCTAGGGCCCCTGCTGCCGCGGCACCGCCAAGTCTGATGCCGCTAACCATGCCGTACTATTTCGGGGCCCCTTGGTTCCCACGTTATTCAGGGGAAGCCCACAAGTTAAAAGACTTCAGGGAGCAGATACTGGCTTTGTTCCGGCTTTATCCCATAACTGCTGAGCAACAAATGGAGATCCTCTTAGCTCAGTTAGAAGGGGCCGCCCGCAGGGAAGTGATGTCATGGCCCCGTTATGAGAAGAGTAGCCTGGAACAGATCTTTGAACGCTTGGGCACCACGTTTGAAGCCAGAACGGTGTCAGAAGTTAAAATGCGTTTCTTCAGCAGAAAGCAGCAGCCTGGAGAGTCGCTCCGCGATTTTGCCCTTTCCTTACAAGAGACGCTGAGAGCTGTAGTCCAAGTGGATCCTAAAGAAGCTGAGGACCAGGACCGGACTCTTAGAGAGCAATTCATTGCGGGCATCGGTACTGAACACTTAAAGGGCCAGCTACGCATGTTGTCAGCTCAACACCCTTACTGTACATTTTTGGATTTTAAAGGGAACCTGTCACCGGGATTTTGGGTATAGAGCTGAGTACATAAGTTGCTAGATGGCCGCTAGCACATCCGCAATATCCATTCCCCATAGCTGTGTGTGCTTTTATTGTGTAAAAAACCCGATTTGATACATATGCAAATTAATCTGAGATGAGTCAGAGCTTGAAAAATATGACTCTTCTCTGGTCACACAAGTAAGATATGACTCTTTTATGTTAATAAGCATATGTATCAAATCATTTTTTTTACACAATAAAAGCACACAGAGCTATGGGGATTGGATATTGTGGATGTGCTAGCGGCTATCTAGCAACCCATGTCCTCAGCTCTATACACAAAATCCCGGTGACAGGTTCCCTTTAAGGAATTGGCCATTAGTATACTAGGCCAGAACCCTGCTCCAGGGCCAGCAGCCTTCCCTGAACCCCAGGCTTCCCAGCCAAAGACTGTTAATGTGGGGTCTGCAGGAGTCGGTCAAGCCACCCAAGCTCCAGTCACGGATGTAGTGGCAGCACTAATGGAGCAAGTGAACTATCTTACTCTAAGTCTAGAGAAGGTGTGCAAGAAAATAGAGGAGTGGGAGAGACCATTGTTACTAGAAGATGAAGGCCCTTTTCCTCCAAGACTCCCACCTGCATATGGAGATGTATATCCAAAAGAGCCTGATGGGCGACCGAAGTACCGGCCCAGAAGCAGAAAACAGCCTGTCTGCCACCACTGCAAGAAATATGGACATACTGAATCAATGTGCTGGCAGTTAAACGGGTAACCCCTGAGGCAGAGGACCGCCCCTCGGGAGGTAGAACAGTAGGTCCAAAAGATCCAAGCTGGATGCCTAAGTATGTAGGATCCCGTCCAAAAATTAATATATGCATCAACGGGATACCCTTTGAAGCCCTGTTGGACACTGGGTCACAGGTCACCACCTTTCAACGGCCTGCCTTTGACAAGTTCTGGGATCCAAGTCTCCTCACCCAGCCACCAGAGTCCTGGCTAGATATCATCGCTAGCAACGGTAAGCTAGTGAAAGTGCATGGGTATTGGGAACCTACCCTTCAGGTGGGAGAAGCCACCCTGCCACAGCAAGGCGTGATTGTGGTACAAGCCGGAGATAAAGGAGGACACCCTGTGATCTTAGGGACTAATGTTCTTAAAAATTGTTACTCCGAAGTACTTGAAGCATTGAATCAAACCATATCGTCAGTCTCGCCTGCTTCCAGAAGAGTTATTCAAAAGACTATTAGCGTGCTGTGTGCTCAACAAAGGTTCGCCAACAAGAAAGGAGAAATTTGCACTGTCCGGATCCGGGATAACCGGCCGGTAATTTTGCCTCCAAATTCCCAGATCATCCTGTGGTGCCGTGCTGTATTAGGGATCCAGGGCCAGGACTATCAAGCCCTAGTGGAACCTATTCCCATTAAAGATCATCCCTTCATACGGACAGCCAAGAGTCTGATGACCGTGTCCCAAGGTAAAGTGCCTGTTCGTTTAATCAACTTTGGTGATCATCCCGTTACTCTCTTTAAACACTGCCCCGTTGCTCAGCTTTTCCAGGTGTCTTTCCAGGATGTGATCCGTCTGCCTGCCGTGGAGGCGTTCCAGACCACACAGAGCAGCAGCACCCCAACGGCATCCTGGTGGGAAGAACTACATGTGGGGGACGAATCCACCCCAAAGGAGAAACTAGAGGGAGTCCTGAAGCTGGTGAAGGAGCACCACCAGGCTTTCAGCAAACACTCCACGGACTATGGAGAGGTCAGTGTAATCAAACACACCATACCCACTGGCTCTCACCCTCCTATTAAGGATAGGCACAGACCCATACCACCTACTACCTATCAGTCTGTGAAAGAAATGATACAAGAGATGAAAGACTCTAATATAATCCGGGACAGTCATAGTCCCTGGGCTGCGCCCCTAGTACTTGTCCGAAAAAAAGATGGCAGCATAAGGTTCTGCGTGGATTACAGGAAAATTAATCAAATCACCCACAAAGATGCATATCCCTTGCCACGCATTGAAGAGTCCTTGACTGCCCTGGGGTCATCAGCCTATTTCTCCACCTTGGACTTAACCAGTGGGTACTGGCAGGTACCCATGGCCCCAGAAGATCGAGAAAAGACTGCTTTCACTACACCTTTGGGCCTGTTTGAATTCAATTATATGCCGTTTGGACTGTGTAACGCTCCAGGAACGTTCCAGAGGCTGATGGAACGTTGTTTAGGCCATAGGAATTTTGAGACGGTACTATTATACCTGGATGATGTCATTATATACTCCAAGACGTATGAGGACCATCTAAAGCACCTGGGTGAGGTGTTTCAAGTTCTTACCAAATATGGCCTCAAAATCAAGCCATCCAAGTGCCACCTGCTGAAACCAGCCGTCAAATATCTCGAGCATGTTGTCAGTGCCGAAGGAGTACAGCCTGATCCTGATAAACTTGCTGCTGTCCGTAACTGGCCTACTCCTACGACCGTGAAAGAGGTGAGAAGCTTTCTCAGTTTTGCAGGGTATTATAGGCGTTTCATCCCGCATTTCGCACAAATTGCGGATCCCATCCAGGAACTCTTGAGGGGGCATCCAAAGAAGAGCCCAAAAACTCCTATTCCTGTCGAATGGAATGAAGAGCGGGAAATTGCCTTCCAACTCCTAAAGAAAAAGTTGACTGAACCCCCTGTTCTGGGTTTCCCAGATTATCAGAAGCCATTCCACCTCTACACTAGTGTTGAGCGCGAATATTCGAATTACGAATTTTTTTCTCGAATATCGCAATTTCGAGATTTCGCGAATATTTAGAATATCGTTCTATATATTCGCGAATTCGAATATTCGTATTTTTTTTTTTTTTATTATAATATTTTTTTTCTTTCCCACTTCTCTAAAGTTGTTCTTACCTGTCCTTTGGATTCCTGGCTTCCTGGCTGCTCCAGTCAGTGGCGTTTTCAACTTACTGCTATATTCCATATTAGCTAAATTACAATCTAATCTATATGTGTATTTTACGAAATTTCGCAAGTTGCGATGCGAGTAATATAACACGAAATAATCGCATGAAGATTTCAATTTAGCACTGCTATATTCCATATTCTAGCCTAATATGGAATATAGCTGTGCTAAGTTAGCACTGCTGTATTCCATACTAGGCTAGAATATGGAATATAGCAGTGCTAAGTTGAAATCTTCATGCGATTATTTCGTGTTATATTACTCGCATCGCAACTTGCGAAATTTGCAAATGTTCTTAATATTGCTCTAACTTCGTCTTTTAGAATATTACGAATATTCTAAAAGACGAAGTTAGAGCAATATTACGAAATTTCGTAAAATACACATATAGATTGTAATTTAGCTTATATAGTGCTATAATCCCTTTTTTTTCCTCTAATTTTTTTTGCCTCTTCTGAACTTAAGTTTTGTAAAATATGTACACTGTTAAAAAATATTACTATAGCAGTATATTAGCTTAAATACAATCTATGTGTATTTTACGAAATTTCGTAATATTGCTCTAACTTCGTCTTTTAGAAATTTCGTAATATTGCTCTAACTTCGTCTTTTAGAATATTCGTAATATTCTAAAAGACGAAGTTAGAGCAATATTAAGAACATTTGCAAAAGCCGAAATTGCGATGCGAGTAATATAATACGAAATAATCGCATGAAGATTTCAACTTAGCACTGCTATATTCCATATTCTAGCCTAGTATGGAATATAGCAGTGCTAACTTAGCACAGCTATATTCCATATTAGGCTAGAATATGGAATATAGCAGTGCTAAGTTGAAATCTTCATGCGATTATTTCGTATTATATTACTCGCATCGCAATTTCGGCTTTTGCAAATGTTCTTAATATTGCTCTAACTTCGTCTTTTAGAATATTACGAATATTCTAAAAGACGAAGTTAGAGCAATATTACGAAATTTCGTAAAATACACATAGATTGTATTTAAGCTAATATACTGCTATAGTATTATTTTTTAATAGTGTACATATTTTACAAAACTTAAGTTCAGAAGAGGCAAAAAAAAAATTAGAGGCAAAAAAAGGGATTATAGCAGTATATTAGCTAAATTACAATCTATATGTGTATTTTACGAAATTTCGTAATATTGCTCTAACTTCGTCTTTTAGAATATTCGTAATATTCTAAGAGACGAAGTTAGAGCAAATCACGAAATTTCGTAAAATACACATATTAGCCTAGCCATAGTCAATTAGCATAGGAACGTTGCCTTATACTATCAAGATAAATAATCGCAATACGCGAAAAAAAATTCGTATATTATTCGCGATAATTGGAATAATTACGAATATTCGATTTCGACGAATATAACACGAATATTCATTCGAATATTCGCGAAATATCGCGAAATCGAATATGGCACCTCCCGCTCATCACTACTCTACACAGATGCCAGTAAAAGAGGCCTGGGGGCCGTGTTGGCTCAAGTGCAAGATAACAAAGAAAGGGTAATTGCCTACGCCAGCAGATCCCTGAAGGGAGCTGAGAAGAACGACCAGAATTACAGTTCTTTCAAGCTGGAGTTTCTTGCCTTAGTGTGGGCTGTGACCGAAAAGTTTAAGGACTATCTCGCGGCCACACCATTTGTTGCCTTCACGGATAATAATCCCCTGGTGCATCTGAATACAGCCAAATTAGGGGCACTGGAGCAAAGATGGGCCTCCCGCCTTGCCAACTATGACTTTACTGTGAAATACCGGGCAGGCCGCTCCAACGACAACGCTGATGCTCTGTCACGACTCCCCACTACAGAAGCCCCAGATGAACCAAAAGATGCCTGGGAAGAGGTGGAGATGCCAGCGTTCTACAATAAATTTACCCAGCAGGATAATATACGTACTGAAGATTCCCCTGCTGCTGATCCTTCCTCATCAGATGGTCCTGAGTCCAGAGGCGATCAAGAAAGATGGATTAAGCTCCAGTCCGAAAGTAGAGTTCTCGGTGAACTGCTTGACTTCCTTACCAGTGGGAAAATCCCTGAGAGGATCCGCAGGAAGAGTGCAGACCCAGAGCTAGCAAGACTGTGGAGACATCGCCACCAATTATTCCTTCAAAGAGGCCTGTTGCTCAGAAGGAGTCTGGATCCAGTGTCCTATGATAGAGTGTATCAAATTCTCCTGCCACGTCGGGATGCCAGCCTGGTGCTGGATATGTATCACAACCAGTCCGGCCACTTCGGTGTGCAAAAGACTGAGGCTACCATTCGCAGAAGATTCTATTGGATCGGGATGAGAGAAGATATTGAGAAATGGTGCCGAGAATGCACTGCCTGTGCTGTGGGGCGGACTGAACGCCATGACCAGAGGGCGCCTCTCCATCCTATTGTAAGTAAGACTCCTTTAGAACTTGTTGCCATTGATCACGTAAAGTTGGAGCCGAGTCGCTCAGGGTATACGTATGCCATGACTATAATTGATCACTTCACCAAGTTTGTCGTAGCAGTGCCTGTGAAAGACCTGACAGCCAAGACCACAGCGGAGGCGTTCTGGAAGCATTTCCTGCTGCCTTACGGCTGCCCAGAGAGGATCCTCACCGACCAAGGGTCTGCGTTTGAGTCACAGCTGTTTCATGAGATATGCCTGCTACACAACTGCCAGAAGGTCCGGACCACCGCTTATCATCTGCAAGGTAACGGACTCTGTGAGAAAATGAATATTTTATCGTGGAGATTGCCTGCGGATCACTCCCTAGGGGTACAAGTGCCGGATGTGATCAACCCACTGCCCAGGACTGATTGGGTGGTGGAGCACGAAAGGCGTCTCCTCGATGCTAAGTAAATCGTCCAGGGACGAATGGAGATTGTTCGGGAGAGGCAGCAAAAGGACTATGATCAGGCTGCCCATGCGGAACCTCTGGCCCTCGGAGACAAGGTGTGGTTAAAAAAACAACCACCGGACCAGCAAGTTGGACAGCTAATGGGAAAGGATTCCCTATATCATCACTGCCATCCCCAATGCTGCAGCCCACATCTATCAAGTCTCCAGAGACGGAAAAGGTTCCCAAGTCGTCCACAGGAACCGCCTCAAACCTTGTATAGAAGGAGAACCAGCGGCAGAGGATATGGAGCCTGAGCCTTCCGAAGTAGAGTTGCCGGCTCCACATATGGACCCTATGCAGGCTGTGGAGAACCTGATCCACGATAAAGAGCCGCTCCACTGGGCCCTCACTCCCTGGCTGAATTTACTGGTTCCTGCTCCTGTTCCTGTTAGCCCTCAGCCTCAGGACACCGTACCCCAGAGAGCTCCTGAAGAAGCTCCAGAGGCGATGGGCTCCTCTGACATTCCTGAAGCCAGGCAGGAAGAATCCCTGCCAGTAAGAAGCTCTACCCGTTCTACCAGGGGGCATCCACCTGTGAGGTTTGGGGACTACATTATGGGCCCAGGTAGCTCCTCACGGGAAACCCCTGTTTAACCCTTTGCAAGCCTGGGTACGGACTCATGTTATCCTTTGAGCCTCCAAGGACTTATGTTTGTTTTGCATTTTCCAAGGACTATTTGCATTTAAAGTTTTATATGGACTATCCTGGTTTATTGATACGCTGTGTCAGGTCAGCGCCCCTGTTCCCTTATGTTATCCTGAGAGAAGAGAACGACGCCCCTTGTCACTACTCCTTTCAGTGTATTTGTCAACTGTTAAGTTGTTAATGTGGTGAATGCTGTATATGCATATTCTCATCTGTCTTTCAGGTTGCCGCTTCCAGATGGGCGGACCGTCCATGTTGCGCCGAGGACGGGCAACGTCATAGCGTGGGGGTATGTAGTGTCCCACTAGGTAAAGGTGGGCACTACACAGGTTAATGTGTTTCATTGCATTGAATGTCATGTGCATGTTTTTCCCTGTGTTATCTGGGTGTCAGGCCTGTCAGGGTGTAATTTAGCCTCCCAGACGTTAGAGGGAGCTAGAGAGCCCTAGATATATATAGGAAGGCCCAGACAGGGGAGAGTTAGTTCATTCCAGGGGACTAGAGGAGTTACCTCGTCAGCCTGAAGCTCCTGAGGCTAAGCTTAGCTCAGTTGAGACACCCCAGTAGCAGGACAGAACCTCCTGGGAGAAACCCACAGCCCTTCACCAGACAAGTCAGGATATCACAAGTAAAGATAAGTAACCCTGATGGGCAGATGCTTTAGAAAGTAAAGCAAGGAGCTAATACCAGAGGAAGATATCGTTTTACCAAGGATTTAAGCCACCATTTAGGCATCCGGGCCTTGGGATAGAAAGCCAGACAGGAGTTCTAGAAAGAACAGTGTACGCTATTTCTGAGGAAAGGTACAACCTGATTCTGAGTGCATTGTGGATTTACCCTCTGAGTATCTTGCATAATCAATACCTGCCATCTTGTGGAATAAGCCTGCTTGTAAAGCTGTGATCTAAAAGACTGTGTTACCATCTGATGTACAAAGTTGGACTGTTAAGTAAAGCAACGTTTGGTTCACTATACCACCTGTGTACCTCACTTATTCCAACTATCAACCGGTGTGCCACCGTCAAAGGCACTGGCGTCACGAACCTTAAAGGGACCTTGCCCCAGGCACTCAAAATACCCGTAACATCCAGGGCACCTCATCCACCATCAGGCCTGGTCCCTACATACAGAGTGTGCCCCAGAGGAACCGTGTCTACCTCTCCTTCACTGCCACATGCCTGCCCAGGGTTCTCCAATACAGTGAGTAACCCTCGATTGCCCATAACCGTGACCTCACTCCGCTATACCCTGCAGGTCTGGCGTGGCGTTTGAGATCTTTATGTACCTGGATGACGGCCATGAGGAGCCCTTGGGTGGCCCACTGGGCACCGGCCTACCGGAAAATTTCCCTGTAGGGTTTATGGGTAGTCCGCCCCGACTGCAGTTGTGGTTATGAGCAGCCAGTGTAGTGTGGCCATGGTAAGGCACCACAGTGGCAGCCATACACAAATGTTCTGGTGGCGGCCCTGGGCAGGCACTGCAGTTATAGATGTGTATTGGTAACGTAGGCATAGCAGAATGACGGTTATAATAGTTTGTGTGTCCTGTGGATGTCGTCCTGGAAAGATGCTGTAATTGTGGTCATAAGGGGGCATTGTACAGTAGTTGTGGACATGAAAAATATCTGTGGCTGTGGTTGCCGTAAGGAGCAGTAATGTAGCCATAGGCAGGAACTGTAGTTGTGGCCATGGGCCGGGGTAACCGGGTACTGTAGTTGCTCCTGCTGTCATGGCAGTCGGTAGGCAAGTGTCATGGTTATTGAAAGAATTCTTAAGGGAAGCTGTAATTGGCAACAGGCAAATCAGTTAACAAATCGTGAAACAAGGCTAGGCCAAACATTCATACAATAGCATTATCATAAGAGCAGCACTTTGGTTTAAGGTCCTGGGACTGGGACCCTAAGAATCACCTAGAGATTAGAAAACCAAACAATGAGATTCAGGACACACCCAGGGAGATTTACCAAAACAGGTGTAAAGGAAAACTGGTTTAGTTGCCCATAGCAACCAATCAGATTCCACCTTTCATTTTTCAGAGCTCCTTTGGAACATGAAAGGTGGAATCTGATTGGTTGCTATAAGCAACTAAGGCTACTTTCACACTAGCATCTTCAATTCCGCAGTTGAGATCCGTCATGGGATCTTAATAGTGGAAGAAAACGCTTCAGTTTTATCCCCATTCATTGTCAATGGGGACAAAACTTAACTGAACGAAACATAATGCACCAAAATGCATTCCGTTCCATTTGGTTGCCTCCCCATCGTGGACAGAATAACGCTGAAAGCAGCGTTTTTCTGTCCGCGATGTGGTGCGGAACAAGACGGATCCGTCCTGACGCACAATGTAAGTCAATGGGGACGGATCTGTTTTCTCTGACACAATAGAAAACGGATCCGGCCCCCATTGACTTTAAATGGTGTTCATGACAGATCCATCATGGCTATAGAAGATATAATAAAACCGGTTCCGTTCATGGCGGATGCAGGCGGTTGTATTATTGTAACGGAAGCGTTTTTGCAGATCCGTTACGGAACCGCAAAAAACTCAAGTGTGAAAATAGCCTTAGCCAGTTTTCCTTTACACCAGTTTTGATAAATCGCCCCCACCTTCATCCTGACCTTCATTTTGATTCCACAAATGTTTAGAAGCTGTTCATAACCCTGCAAGACTTTGTGGTTGGCGTTGCCCTATGAGGCAATGTACCTGACACATACCCACAATCTGTTAGGCTTGATTGTATCCAGCCATGTAGAATCTAAACAATGCTATGTGGTGGACCTTATCGTGAGAATTGGTAACCAGTGCCAAAATCAATAAAAATGTGGCTCCCTACTGGTGGTGGCTCACATCACCACACCCCAACAAACCTGGAATATCAGAGTACATCTCTGTCTTCTCTGTCCCAAACACAAATACCAGCCGTGTGCATGCAGCCATTTCCTTTCTCCCTTCTGTAGAAATGTTCTATCCTGTTTTTTTGCGGCACCACGGCACAGACATACGGATGCGGACAGCATATGGTGTGTTGTCTGCATTTTTTTAAGCCGCATATAAATCAACCCCATGGGTCCGCATCTGTTTGGCAAAAACATGGGTTGGATGTGGAACAAATATACGGTCGTGTACACGAGGCCTAATAAGCAAGATGGCAATACCTGCAGGTGACTTCTCAGCTCCCTTTTCGAGAGGCAACTGGAGATTTTTTTCTGAAACTCGATAAAAATAACAGATCCATCAACAGCAGCCTGTTGACAGGTGCCAAGTGTTAACAGCAGATACCTTTTTTTTTTCAAAACACTAACCTGAAAATAAAACAGCAAGAAAAAAAGCTATAATTGGGAAAAAAAAAGGTATTTTACAAATATTCAAGGGACTGACATGTAAAGCTCTATTCACATTATGTCTGAGCCTTCCATCAGACATATACATCAGGAGGCTTCGAAGTATGCCGTCATATCAGCGTACAGTGGTAAGTTTCGCCCATTGACTGGTATACAGGTTTTTGGCTGAAGGAGACCAAAAAGACACCCTTTTGATTTCCATCAGGTGAATGATGCCCTATGGACATATGCCTACAACTACCTTATGTTGAACTTAGAGGTGACAAACAATTAGGGGAAATTATCATTCCTCCCTTGCCACTTTTCTGGTGTAAAGAATTTGCAAACCCCCTTGTTGGTGACTTTTTTAACGGCACTTGTGACAAATTTTGTTGCACATGGCATTTGTACGTAGCGACGAAAAACACTGGTCAATGATATATCTCCCCCAACAGGTACAGACCTAACTTTAAGCTCCTGGGCCCTAACGCAAAGCCTGTAATAAGACCTCCCACTATAATAGGACATTTACAGTACTCTTAGGAACAGTTGGTTTTAGTTCCAACTCTAACAACTGCTCACCGCAGTTTTATGTGTCCCACCAGTGTCATATAGTCCACAATGCAAGGAAAATATGCCATCTTGGCTATGGGTGAATCTATCATGTAGAGAAAATCCAGAATTTGAGTAGAAAAAGTCCAATAAAAGCGCAGCATTAAAACCAAGATACACTCTACTGATTACGCGTTTTGAACCATCATGCACTGGTTCTTACTCATAGATATGAGTAACAACCAGTGCATAACGGTTCAAAAAGCGTAAGCGGTTATGCTATATTCTGTGGATTGTATGTTGGAGTTAATGGACTACAAATAAAGTGGTGCTTTTATTGGATTTTTTTACACGAGTGCTGGATTTTTTTCTACTTGTATTTCCAACTACAACCATGTGTGAACATTATAATGCTTCACAGTGCACAGGCAGGTCATTTTCTGTTACTCCTACATAAATGGACAAGTAATAGAAGAGACCTTCAGTGACCTTGCCAGATCTGACACAAGCGTTATATGATTCATATTACACAACCTGTTTATATTACCTCATGTTTCTCTTAACTCTTACAGGACCACCCAGGTGACGGTTCCTCATGCTTGATCATGGAGAAATGACTCAGATTATTTTTGCATGAGCTCCACAACACTGGAGGCGTGAACGTGACATCCACATAGTTTGCCATGTCACTGGAAAACATGTTAAACTCCTCTCTACTTAAAGGGATACCATACTTTCTCTCTGGGCATATATTACTATAATTCATTACTCAGAGGGCAGAGGAGGAGGCACTGATCAGTCATTGAAGTTCAAAGCTGGAATCTTGGATAAAAGGGTTTAGGGGTCAGGAGAAGCACAACGAGGAGGATAACTGAGAAAACATACTCTGTTCTGAGCTCATCCAACCAAAAAAATGTTTATGTGGCCTGTATTTGGCAAACCATCTATGCAGTGCTTTGGCTTTCTGGTACATAGCAGTGGCCTTCCATAAAAGTGCTACGTTTTTTACCTGAGGGTGTAAGGACCCCACCGTACAGCCAAATACCCAAAGCCTACGTTTGCTAACAATTTATTTGGAGAAACAAAAGGTATAGGACCAAGCAGTGGTATACTTGTGTCCTTTGTCAAATTTATGTTGGCCTTTTGTTTTTATTTTGCATTGTAATACTGTATAGAGGAGATCCAACAAATACATCATAGACCCTGAAGATCAAGTGGAAGAAGACATGCTAAGGTAGAAACAGGTTTTCGAAATGGTAGAAAATTCCATGAACACCATAGGGGAAAACGCTTTAGAACTAACCTTGAGTAGATAGAAACATAGAATGTGTCAGCAGATAAGAACCATTTGGCCCATCTAGTCTCCCCAATATACTAAGTACTATGGATAGCCCCTGGCCCTATCTTATATGAAGGATGGCCTTATGCCTATCCCATGCAGGGTTAAACTCCTTCACTGTATTTGCAGCTACCACTTCTGCAGGAAGGCTATTCCATGCATCCACTACTCTCTCAGTAAAGTAAAGTTCCTGATATTACTTTTAAACCTTTGCCCCGCTAATTTAAAACGATGTCCTCTTGTAGCAGTTTTTCTTCTTTTAAATATTCTCTCCTCTTTTACCTTGTTGATTCCCTTTATGTATTTAAAAGTTTCTATCATATCCCCTCTGTCTCGTCTTTCTTCCAAGCTATACATGTTAAGGTCCTTTAATCTTTCCTGGTAAGTTTTATCCTGCAATCCATGTACCAGTTTAGTAGCTCTTCTCTGAACTCTCTCCAAAGTATCAATATCCTTCTGGAGATATGGTCTCCAGTACTGAGCACAATACTCCAAATGAGGTCTCACTAGTGCTCTGTAGAGCGGCATGAGCACCTCCCTCTTTCTACTAGTAATGCCTCTCCCTATACACCCAAGCATTCTGCTAGCATTTCCTGCTGCTCTATGACATTGTCTGCCTACCTTTAAGTCTTCTGAAATAATGACCCCTAAATCCCTTTCCTCAGATACTGAGGTTAGGACTGTATCACTGATTTTATATTTTGCTCTTGGGTTTTTACGCCCCAGGTGCATTATTTTGCACTTATCCACATTAAATTTTAGTTGCCAGATTTTTGACCATTCCTCTAGTTTTCCTAAATCCTTTTCCATTTGGTGTATCCCTCCAGGCACATCAACCCTGTTACAAATCTTTGTGTCATCAGCAAAAAGACACACCTTACCATCGAGGCCTTCTGCAATTTCGCTGATAAAGATATTAAACAATATGGGTCCCAGAACAGATCCCTGAGGTACCCCACTGGTAACAAGACCTTGGTCTGAATATACTCCATTGACTACAACCCTCTGTTGCCTGTCCCTCAGCCACTGCCTAATCCATTCAACAATATGGGAGTCCAAGCCCAAAGACTGCAATTTATTGATAAGCCTTCTGTGTGGGACAGTATCGAAAGCCTTACTGAAGTCTAGATAAGCAATGTCTACTGCACCTCCGCCATCTATTGTTTTAGTCACCCAATCAAAAAAATCAATAAGATTAGTTTGACATGATCTCCATGAAGTAAACCCATGCTGTTTTTCATCTTTCAATCCATGGGATTTTAGATGTTCCACAATCCTCTCCTTAAGTATGGTTTCCATTAATTTCCCCACTATTGATGTCAGGCTTACTGGCCTATAGTTGCCCGATTCCTCCCTACTACCTTTCTTGTGAATCGGCACAACATTTGCTAATTTCCAATCTTTTGGGACGACTTCTGTTGCCAGTGATTGGTTAAATAAATCTGTTAACGGTTTTGCTAGTTCACCGCTGAGCTCTTTTAATAGCTTTGGGTGTACCCCATCAGGCCCCTGTGACTTATTTGTATTGATTTTAGACAGCTGACTTAGAACCTCTTCCTCTGTAAAGACACATGCATCAAAAGATTCATTAGTCTTCTTTCCTAACTGAGGTCCTTTTCCTTCATTTTCCTTCGTAAAGACTGAACAGAAGTATTCATTGAGGCAGTCAGCTAGTTCTTTATCTTCTTGCATATACCCTCCTTCTTTTGTTTTTAATTTTGTAATTTCTTGTTTTAGTTTCCTTTTTTCATTTATGTATCTGAAGAATGCCTTATCGCCTTTTTTCCCTGCCTGAGCTAATTTCTCTTCTGCCGGTGCTTTAGAAGCTCTTATAACTTGTTTGGCCTCTCTTTGCCTAATCTTATAAATTTGCCTGTCATCCTCGTTTTTTTTTTTTTATAATTCCTAAATGCCATCTTTTTGTTTTTAATGATTTTGGCCACTTCTGCTGAGTACCACAGTGGTCTTTTCCTTTTTTTTTGGGGTCTCCATGTCTATGGTGGTGGATTGGGTTTCAGGTATAAGGTGTCTTATCAACATCTGAATATTATGTTGAGCTAATGTGATAAGCCATGAAAGTCTGTTATTCTTTACCATTCCTTTACTGTACCTTGGGGGCCCAAGAGAGAGGGAAAATGTATTAGTGTGTTCTGAGCTCCAAATAGACTAGCTCTTGTAGATTAAGCTAACCCTCTATGGTTGGAGATGTGTTTTGGTTCCTTATTAGTTTCCCTCCTGCAAGTTAGAGTACCTACAGTTTATATACGTTAAAAAAATGACACAGGTTCATCAAGCTTAACCTTTTTTTGATGAATTATATAACATTTATAGTTAAATTATTTACCACCTGTCAATGCCATTTGCTATTAGGTAAGCATCTAGACATTTTTAAATGTTGCCATAGTACAGGGTTCGGCAACCTGCGGCACGCGTGCCAGAGATGGCATGCAGACCGCATTCTTCTGGCACGCCAGCTGACACCAGATGACGGCAAGACTTTTCAATCTTGTCTCCATTTGTTGGATGCCCCGCTGCCGTGCTGTATCACTTTAAGATCTTCAGAAGCTTCATGCACGACGCATCTGCTGGGCCTGCCCCTCACGCTTCCCACCCCGGACTCCACAGAGGAGCCATAGTAGATAGTGGCACTCTGCTACGCTACTGGCTGGCCTCTACTCTACCTCACCGCTGCACGCCTCCTCCTCCTCAGAACTGCTATAAACAAAGGTATACTGAGAGTTTATGTGTGACCAGATTGGGGATGGGGAGATGGGGAAACCAGCATGTGACCAGATTGGGACTGGGGGCAGGAAGGGGAGATGGAAAGACAAGCATGTGGCCGTATTCGGGAGGGTGGGGGTAAGCTTAGGAGATGGGGCAATGAGCCAGATTTGCAGTGGGGGAAGAAACTGAGCTTGGGGAGATGAGGGAACAAGCATGTGACCTGATGGGGGTGGGGGGTTGCAGGGTTGTGAGCTTAGGGAGATGGGGGAATGAGCACTGTGACCAGACTGGGGTGGGGGGAGGTTGGTGAGTCTGAACACGATAGCTGGGGGGATAGGAGAGGCTTGTTATAAAGGGAAACCAGCTTTTTGACTACTTTGGGGGAAGGAGTGATGAGCCTGAAAATGATTTCTGGTGGGGGGATGGGGAACAAGCTATCTGACTACTTTGGGGGGTGCAGTGGGGAGGGTGTCGGAATGTGATTAGTCTGAGGGGGTGAAATCTAATTGTGATTGTGGCAGCTCTGTGGGGGTCTCCAGTATATGGGGCACCAATGTATGTCGGACAGTGGTGGGCGAGGGCAGCCCTCAGTCACTTAAAATGAGTGAGGGCTACTCTACCTCACTGTCAATATGTGTATGGTTGGTGGGGTTTTTTCCCATATATTGGTCCCTTGGAGGATTCCAAGGAGCAGTGACAATGTTTGCTATTCATACATTTGCCGGACGGCAATTTTTCTGAAAATGTATAAACCTCTTTAAGCCATGCAGGTGAGGCAGTGTTGTTGAGAATTTTTGGGACATAGCTAGTAAATACCTGGCTAATGTCACATATTTGCATTATATTACTTTCCTGTATGGCTCGGCACACTGAGCGCTTCAACTTTGATATTTTTTTTTATCGGCACTCCGTACAAAAAAGGTTGCCGACCCCTGCCATCAGCATTCTAGAGGTAAAGAATTATTTCCTGTATTGATGTCTAAATCCAAGTTCAATTGTACATGGGGTCATCTTATCAGTGATTGATAGCATTCGCTCTGTAAGTATATTTACAGAGATAGCTGTCAGTCACTGATAAAGATGGTCCCCATGTACAACTCAGAAAGAGCAGAAACCTAAATGAAGAAATTACAGGTTTTACTGAATCTTTTCCCACAAAACTACTTATGAATCTGCTCAGCACCTCTTGTTCTATAACTTGTTGCCTGCAGATTGTACTGCATTTCGTGGTAAAGGGTCTGTCTCACTTTAGCAAATGGCATTTATCATGTAGACAAAGTTAATACAAGACACTTCCTAATGTATGGTGTTTGTCCATATTGCCTCCTTTGCTGACTTGATACATTTTCCCATCACATTATACACTGTTTGTATCCATGGTTACAACCACCCTGCAGTCCAGCAGTGATGGTTGAGCTTGCACATTGTAGGAAATGCCGGCAGTCTGTCTGTTGGCTGGGAACATAGGGACACATGCGCAGGAGATCTTGTACTGGCCACCTTGTATCAGCGCTGCAGGGGTGACTGTAACACCTAAAAAAGAGCAGTGTATAATTTGATGGAAAAATGAATCATACATTAGTAAGTGTCTTGTATTAACTTTGTCTACATGATAAATGCCACTTGCTGAAGTGAGACAACCCCTTTAATCATACCTCTCAATTTTATAAAGACCAAGGGAAACATTATAATTTTTACAATTAGCTATGTGTCTAACTCTATCTATACATGCCCAATCCCACCCAGTCCCCTTTGTGTCCCCACACAGTGGTCATGCCCCTTAGCCCCCACTTCACAGTAGTTGTGCCCCCTAACTGCCCCCACACAGTACTTATTCCCCCAGCTTTCCCCCCACACACACACAGTAGACATGCCCCCTTAGTGCCCTCTCAGCAGTAAAGCCTATACTGTAAAAATAAAATAAAAAAAATAACATTAACCTAACGCCATTCGGCTGCTGAATGGAGCTCATTATGCTCTCCTCAGCAGCAGGTGCAACGAAGTGACCTCATCACACCTGCTAAGATGAGCACAAAAGAGCACAAGTCAGGAGACGATCATCACTCTCTGGCCTGTACACTCTCTTACTCAGCCCTACAGGGGAAATGAGGTCACTGCATTGCGACAGCTGCTGGGCAGGGCACCGTCTGGTGGAACAGGAAACTAAGGACTTTACATCAGCCCTCCTGGGACCGCGGGACAGCCTCCAAAATCTGGGACTGTCCTACCAGATCTGGAACAGTTGGTCGGTATGCTTTAAGTATGATAGTATACAGTTTGGGCTATGTGCATTACTACTATCGGCTAAGCCTACACTTTCGCAGATATGAAAAAAGGAGACCTAAAATAACATTGCTTTCAATCCAAGACCCTTGGAAAGAACCACCTATGAGCAGTGTCGGACTGGGATGCTTAGGGCCCACCAGTAATATTCATTCTGGGGGCCCACTGTACAGCGACATGCAAATATTACCTGCCCACACTAAGGCAGACAGTAACAAGATGCTATAAGATTATTATGATATATGATTATGGGGGTTTCTGCAACAACTTCAAAAGATGGGCCCCAAGGAAGAGAGGATACTGGCTGGCCTGCCTCTATTCTTAGAGGCCATCTTAACCTCTGGATGCGTATATAATAATAAACTGGATAGTCTACCCAGTTTTTTATATTGATATATGTTATTTGAGATTCTGTGCTGGTGGACTAGGGTCCCGCCTCTCTCAGGGGCCCACCGGGGGATTCCCCTGTTCCCCTGTGGGCCAGTCCGAGCCTGCCTATGAGCCTTTTCCAGTAGGTAAACATATCTGATAGCTATGAGGGTATTGGTAGACTCCAAAAAATTTTGGTCCTGAGAATCTGACATTAGCTAATCAAAATTTTATTTTTACGAATGGCCTATGCCCATTAATGGGCAATAAGCAAATGGTGATTATTATACATCCGTGGACATTTTTAGGGACAAGACATCTATTCTGCAAAGTTTTTGAAGGGCCCCGTTAGTTCCTTCTTCATTGAATTTGATGTGATTTGCTACTTGGTATGTACATACATTATTTCTGCACGTCCTGTTGTGAGTAAACAGGTGGAATGTTCTCTTGAATTTTTGCAATAACCCTGCAGTAACCAAGTGTGGAAAAGCTCCATTCTGTAGAATATTCTTCTTCAATAAGCCATTTCAAATATAGGGGTGTCCTAAATATTTCAGAACCTCCTATCGGAAAACTGGAATATATAGGACAGGGATCGGTCTTGCACGGGTACATCGATTCATAGAATGTGAAGAGGTGGGTGTTAGGACTGGTGGAGGTACGCATGTGAGACTGGAAAGTCTGACCTAAATCTAAATAGTAGACTCTAAGAGCAATCTGGTAAAAGAAGGTTATGTGCTGGTAATTTACTGGATGAACGAAAATAACTCAGCATTCATTTTTAACGATGTTCTGCTTATAGGAAGCTTAGTTCTCCACTGCATGGAAAATCCAGATGTGAAATGTGAAAAACGCTGCCTATTTTTGTTAGAGAAGCTTCCAGGTCTGTGACCTCTTATTCATCTGAACTCTTCCCTGGATGTTGTCTTGTATTTTGTTCTGGAGAGGGACAATACGAAAATTGTTGTGTCAAAGTAAAATAGCCTAAAAGAAAGTAAAACAATAGCAAAATGAGGATACACCATGTGGCTGAGAAAAGTCATATGGTGGGAACTTAAACCTAGATTCAAAATATGTATGTAGTTATGTGTGTAGTTAGCACTCTTTCTCATACATCCCATAGTTTACAACAGGCATCTCAAACACGTGGCCTGTGGCCCTGACCCCATTAGTTTACTTTGGGCCATGGAAGTCTTTGGCTTCTGTCCCCACTGTTTAGCCTCAAAGGCTGCTTGAAGCCTAGGAAGCAGTAGACACCGCAGGAGGTAGAGATGACATTATTGCAACCTTCTGTGCCGGGTCTCAGATGGTGCGATGATGCCAGCCCTGTGCCCTGGTGAAATCTTGCGCCGTTCAGGCGCAGGCATGGTGAGGAAGCTGGCAGCCTGCGAGCGTCTTTCCCTCACCGTGCCTGTGCCGAATGCTGAACGGCGCGAGATTTCACCAGAACACAGGGCTGGCAGACAGATGCGAGCACTGCCTGGCCCTGTCAATCAGGACTTGGAGGGAGGCGGCAAAGGTGGGAAAACCGAGTCTCTAGGAGCAGGAACAACGCCCCCCCCCCTTCTCCTAGAGGCTAATTAGCATATTATAGAAGTTAGATTTCTGGCGTAACAGGGGCATAGATAAAAGTAGGAATAGGCTAGTTAGGTTTAGCTGACATTAGCACATCGCTAATATCAGCTAGCTTAATAGGGTTAAATCTGGTGACAGAAACCCTTTAACATGAAAAGGAGAGGGGAGAGAGGGCAACCCTGCCTCGTACCGTTAGATATTTGAAACAGGGGAGACAGGGTGCCGTTAACCCTCACCATTGCGGAAAGGCGTGTGTAAAGTGTTGATACAAAGTTTAGGAATGTTTTTGGTAAGCCAAATTTGTGCAATACAGCTTGGACATAGACGCAGTCGATCCGGTCAAATGCTTTTTCAGCATCAGTAGATAGAAATACTAGAGGTAGCTTTTGTCGCATGGCTAGCTGGATCATATGCAAGATTCTAAGGGTGTTGTCTTTGCCTTCTCTTCACAAAGCCTACTTGTTCAGCGTTAATCATAAGGGGGAAAAAACGATTAAGGCGGTTTGCTAAAACTTTGGTGACTATTTTCACATCTACATTAAGAATGGATATCGGGCGGTAACTACCACATAGCTCCAGATCTTTCCCTTCTATGGGTAGTATCGTAATGGGACCTTCAAGCATTTGCGGGGGAAAGATGTTCCCTTCGATCAATGAGTTTAAGGTTGAGAGCATGCAGAGGAAAAGAATATCTTGGATCATTTTATAGTAAATGGCTGTTAGTCCATCTGGGCATGGGCTTTTACCATTCGGGGATTCTCTTAGGGCTGATTGTAGTTCAGCTAAGGTTATAGGAGCTGCTAGTTGGGTATATTGTGATTTATCTAGAGATGGCAGGGATAGGGTATGTAAGAAGGTGCTGATATCTTGTTGTCTGAGGAGTAACTCTTCTCTAGTCTCTTTTAGAGGGGATAGGGATTCATAGAATAATCAATGCAATGTTTTTTGTGTTTGTGGTCTGCTGTCCATCGGAAGACCTGATAGATGTAATAAAAATCTGTTCCCTTGCTTTCTTGGCCATGAGCGCCATAAGTCTGGAGCCTTTATTACCGTGCATGTTTACTTTATGCTTGGCATAAAGATAAGCTTTGGATGCTTTTAGGTTGAGAAACTACATCAGTTTCTCCCTTTGAATAGGTAATTCCGCTTTAGTAGTGTAGTGACACCATTTTGTATTTCATATAGTCTACCATATTCTCATGAAGTCCGCTAACAATCTTAAAAGCCTTGAATTCCTCCTGGCCCCTCTTTAAAGAATTGAGGTTACGTTGTAATACTATGCACAGCCTCTAGAGTAGCGCTGTTTTTAAAAATACAAAAAGACAAATTTCTGTAATCTCATAAATAATTTGAAGAGCTCAATTCACACGATAGGTTTACCAAATGGTCTTCTTACCAATAATTGCAACTGAGAGACTAAATAAAAATGCAGGTGATCTCATTTGCTCATATTCTGGTCCTACAGGGACGTCTCATGTTACCTTGTTTTTGTGTTTTAGATCAATCTGCATTCAAATTCAATTTATTTCACATGGACTCCTCTCACAACACGCTGCAGAATAAAACCCTCTGTCTCAGTTGTGTTCTGAAGGCCCGGTGTCCTCAGGGAGACGCGAACATTCCAAGAAAGCTCTGCAAAAATGTCTCATTAATCACTCAGCAGGTGTCCCAGCGAGAAGTGTCACAATCCCTACAAGGGCTGGTGTATTTTGTAAAAACTATCCAGAACTGGGTAATTCCACCGAGAGAGGATCCAATTCATGAAGAAAATTGTTGGAATCAGAAATATTATAAGATGTCTTGTAGCTTTTCCTGGCAGCTGAGAAAAATTGGCGTGAAATTTTGTAATGAATAGTAGAAGCTTAATGCAACTTAAATAGTCCTATAATTAGAGTCTGATTAAATGGAATGGATTATCCCTGTGTCAGAATAAAGGTGCTTTGCACATTGCAGACTTTAATTGCAGAATTTTCTGCGACTGGAAATAAGTTCTATCCACCTGAATGGTGCTTGCAGAAATTCATGTGCAAGTTGCCCCATTCAAATGAATGGGACTGATTTTCAGTCATGGAAAACTTTGCAACGAAATCTTCGATGTGTGAAGGCACCTTAACAACTGTGAGTGGTGTCCGAAAATCCATATTTTAAGGGGTTTTCTGAGATTTTAGTACTGACACCCTGGACCCCACCATCAGCTGTTTGAAAAGGCACCGCCACTCGCGGTAGCGCCTCAGCCTTTCCTAGGCCAGTGACTACATGTTCATCGGTCACGTGGCCTACTGTAGGCGCATCTCAGCCCCATGGAAGTGAATGGGGCTGAGCGCGATACCAAGCACGGCTGTTATACAATGTATGGCGCTGTGCTTTGTAAGCTAAGGGAAGGCCACAATGCTCACAGTAGCATCAGTGCCTTCTCAAACAGCTGATCGATGGGGATACCGGGTGTCAGGCCCCCACTGATCAGATACTGGTGACCTATACAGAGGATAGGTCATCAGTATTAAAATCTCGTAAACCCTTTTAATATTCATGTCATGCATGCCCAAGACTGCACTTAAAGGGGTTGTCCAGTTCCTTTATATTGATGGCTTCTCCTCTGGGTAGGTCATCAGTATCTGATCAGTGGGGTAGAGCTGCACCCTCAGTTCTATTCAAGTGAAAGGGATTGAACTGCAATACCAAACCCAGACACTCTACAATGTATGGCACTGTGCTTGGCATACTGTAAAAAAGGCTTCAAAAACTGAAGAAAAAAGAGAGATAGGAGGGGCACTCTCTATATAGGGGAACACATGAAGAGTTTGATTGACCCAGATAAAGGGTAATATATTTTATTTAGGAAGCACTGCTAATAACTCTAAAATACAATTTCATTGAATAACATAAAATGCACTTGTCATAAAATATATTCACTTGAGTGGATAGATCTATTGGACCACTTTAAAGGACTGCTCCCATTGCTAGTGATTTATACCCTTTTAATAATATATTTTTTTCCCTTTAGTGAATATATTTTATGACAAGTGCATTTTATGTTATTCAATGAAATTGTATTTTAGAGTTATTAGCAGTGCTTCCTAAATAAAATATATTACCCTTTATCTGGGTCAATCAAACTCTTCATGTGTTCCCCTATGTAGAGAGTCCCCCTCCTATCTCTCTTTTTTCTTCATATTCTGTCACACAGGCCTAGGGTGAGGCCTATAGAGGTGAGCACCTGGGGCACCTCATATCTATAGCTGATTGGTGGGTGTAGCCACTGTTCCCCTTTTTTGCATTTTCCCTTCAAAAACTGATCATAAAGGATTCTGGGAGTCAGATCCCCACCAGTCTGATATTAAATCTATTGGAAGGATTGGTAATCAATATTTAAAGAGGACCTTTCATTACAATAAAAAATCTAAACTAAGTATAGAGACATGGAGAGCAGCGCCCAGGGCTCTCCCTGCACTTACTATTATCCCTGGGCGTCGCTCCGTTCTCCCGGTATAGGCTCCGGTATCTTCAGATTTTCGGCTCAACTGGGAGGAGCCTGCCCTTGTTCTCCTGGGCGTCTCCTTCTCCCAGGCTGTAGCGCTGGCCAATCGCAGCACTCAGCTCATAGCCTGAGAGTTTTTTTTCTCCCAGGAGGCATCCAGGAGAACAAGGGCAGACTCCTCCCAGTTGAGCCAAAAATCTGAAGATACCGGAGCCTATACTGGGAGAACGGAGCGGCACCCAGGGATAATAGTAGTGGTCCTAAACTTTTGATCAGGACTGTAGCTGTGCACCTGAATGTGAATAACCATCAATCCAGTACAGCTGACAATATCTACAGCTAAAAAGATAAGTACTGTAGGTAGGTTTAACTGCAGTCATATGGAAAAAAAAGCTATAATGGATTGTCAAAGCATCACTTTGGGATCACCAGGGCCGGCCTTTGGGGTGGGCGGGCTGTGCGGCCGCACAGGGCGCCATAGCAACAGGGGCGCCAGCGGCCGACAGCTCGCAGTGTAATATGCGGCAGGCAGGCGAGCGAGCTGGCTGCTGCGGCTGGGCACAGGGAGATGAGCGCTTCCATTGTGGAAGCGCTCATCTCCAGTCATCTCTATCGCCGTCCTCAGGACAGCGATACAGATGCCTGCCTGTGCTGCGGTAGGGGAGGGAGAGGCGTGTCCCTTTCCCTTCCTCTGTTAGGCTGCAGGCACTAGGCCGGCAGCCTATCAGAGGCCGGTGCAGGCGGCGCAATGACGTCATCGTGCCGCCTGAGCCATACAGCGTGGGACACAGGCCAGAAGAGGCCTGCATCGCATCACTGACATGGAGGTATGTGTTTTTTTTTATTTTTTTTATTATGTACAATACTATTGCTGGCAAAGGGGGAGGGGGGCTGTTATTACTGGCAAAGGGGGGGGGCTGTTATTACTGGCAAAGGGGGGGGGGCTGTTATTACTGGCAAAGGGGGGGCTGTTATTACTGGCAAAGGGGGGGCTGTTATTACTGGCAAAGGGGGGGCTGTTATGACTGGCAAAGGGGGGGCTGTTATTACGGGCAAAGGGGGGGGGGCTGGTTATTACTGGCAAAGGGGGGGGCTGTTATTACTGGCAAAGGGGGGGGGCTGTTATTACTGGCAAAGGGGGGGGCTGTTATTACTGGCAAAGGGGGGCTGTTATTACTGGCAAAGGGGGGGGCTGTTATTACTGGCAATGGGGGGGCTGTTATTACTGGCAAAGGGGGGCTGTTATTACTGGCAATGGGGGGGGGCTGTTATTACTGGCAAAGGGGGGTGGCTGTTATTACTGGCATATGGGGGGGGCTGTTATTACTGGCAAAGGGGGGCTGTTATTACTGGCAAAGGGGGGGCTGTTATTACTGGCAAAGTGTGGGGCTGTTATTACTGACACAGAGGGGCTCTTATTACTGGGGGCTGTTATTACTGGCACAGAGGGGCTCTTATTACTGGGGGCTGTTATTACTGGCACAGGGGGGCTGTTATTACTGGGGGCTGCTATTACTGGCACAGGGGGGCTGCTATTACTGGCATAGGGGGCTATTATTACTGGCACAGGGGGGGCGCTGTTAATACTGGCACCTGATTGGGGGCACTATAGGGGCATCTACTGAGGCCACAAAGAAGGGGTATTTTATATGGGCTCTCTGTACAGTACAATTTTATACTGGGACACATGGTGGGTACTATGGGTAAGGGGGGAGAGGAGTACTATGGGGTCATCTACGGGGGGCACTAAGGGGTATTTTATACTTGCAAATTATGGGGACACTGAGGGCATCTACTGGAGCATTTTATATTGGTACATTATGGGGGGCACTAGGAGGAAGGAGGGTGTGGAGCACTATGGGGTCATTTACTAGGGGCACTATATAGGGGTATTTTATACTGGCACATTATGGGGGCACTAAGAGGACATTAGCTCAAATGGGGGCATTACAAGGGGGTATTTTTTGCACTGTCACATTATAAGGAGAATTATTACTACTGGGGGGGCATTATGGTGGGCTTTATTACTCCCCCATGGTATGACCCCCTAGTAGCAGCACCAGCCTCTCCCTGCTCTGCTATTCCTCTGCCCCTTCTCCAAATACTTATTATGAAATCTTTCTCATTAGGATAAAACACCTCATCAGCTCCACCGAACTCCCGGCTAAAGTGTGGAAGTGGCGTCCGAGATCCCCAAGGGCCAAGCCAAGTAACTGTAAGTTTTCATGTGAAATATGTTTGTTATACACATATAGCATACACTGTGCCACAAGGTTAGCTCACACAGGGTGCCTGAACACCTAAGGCCGGCCCTGTATGGACTTCTCCACACTGAAACACCTAGCAAAACACAGCACATTCAACCCCATCCTCCCCACCACTTAAAAATCTACAGAGCTGCTATGGTCCACTTTGTTGGACCAGGCATACACTCACGATAAGGTATGTATCAGCAAAAGTGTCTTCAATAAAACTAACAAACAGCTCCAGATGTTAGCTAAATTGGTGCACACCTTTGAAGATACCATTTGGAAGCCAGAACACGCAGAGACACTCACCAACACAAAAAGGGCAGAGGAAGTTTCCAATACGGCAAACGTGAATCATCAGTGAAACGCGTGTTGGGGTTCGGTGGTCTCTCCAAGTCCTCGGTCTGTATAGGAAGCTCCTCATAATGATCTGGTCTTATTTTCATGGCATTTTATCACATATGTAGCAGTAGCCTGGTGCCCAAGTGGGGTGTATTATGTTAATTTGTTTGTCTTAAATATTTGGGCTGCTTTCTGAATGTGTGTCCAAATGCCTTGTGCAGGATCAGGGTGGAGTATGTAAGTGTGGTACACTACCGATTATAGTGGTCACTATACATTGACTTTTGTCTATACTCGTGTGAATTATAGTTAACATGTGACCATAACCTTGGGGAGAGTATTTTTGTCATGGCATCTCATGTATTGCTGATGAACTTTTTATAATGTCATTTGTTGAGCTTTGTATTAAATTAGCATCAATAAATTATCATTTTACATTATATGTGTGTGTTTGAATATTTGGTTATTTTAGGTACAGTGTCGCACATGTTGCACCAATTGGTTTTGTAATATTGGAGATTCTGATTACCCCAGTTCTGACAACATCATCGGAACCGACGTAATGCCTCAAAATGGGTGGATCTTAGATATGGCAAACTGTATTGTATGGAAAGGCCCCAGACAATACAAGGTGTTTGTCATCTAACGCCAATGTCTGGGCTCACCTTTGCCAACAATAGAAAACTCTACTGACATACTTGAACACAAATGTCCGGAGGTCTCACACAATCCGGACCTCAAACCCATTGTGTACGAGCATCCCGATCTGTGGGTCCAGAGCAAAAATGACTGCGGCAGACTGATTGGAGTTCAGGTGGACATACTAGGCCCCGACCCTCCACCTCAATGCCAATACCGCTTTCTGCCAGAGCCACTCAGTCAATTATGGACACTGTCTAGGATTAAGGACAAGGGTTGTGGTCATAGAGGGAAATTCTAAATGCAACCATGCCCTCTGGCCAGTAAAGAAGAAGGACACTAATGCATGGAGACTCACTATAGATCTCCGGGTCCTTAATAGGTACACCCCAATGTCCGCCCCAGTGGTGGCACAGACTCCCGACATCATGGCCAGAATAAGCGGCAAAACTCGCGTATTCTCTACCATAGATGTTGCCAATGGGTTCTTACTTCTTTTCTATCGAACTTACAGAAAACTGCAGGTACAAATTTGCCTTTACAATGGGACTCAAACAGTACATATTTTGTGTACTCCCCCAGGGGTTCCACAGCAGTCCCACATATTTTCACCAGGCATTAGCGGCTGTACTGAGTGTGTTTTCACGGTTGGAATGTCTTCTGCAATACGTGGACGACTTTCTCTTGCATACAGAAACAATGGAAGAACACTTGGTTCTGTTGAGAGAGTTGTTGGGACTCCTGACCAGGGCAGGACTCGAGTTGAGTTCCCGCAAGGCAAATTTGGCCAAAGCAGAGGTGACTTTCCTTGGGGTCCAAATTTCTTTTGGAGCCAAAGGAATCATGGTGGCCTGAGTGGAAGCCATGGTAAAGTTACCTAGGCCTGGCACTGTACAGGATTTAAGAAAATTCCTGGGAGTAGCCAACTTCATGAGGGCGTTCATAGAAGATTTCGCTGCCAAAGCGAAACCTCTCTATGAACTCCTTTGAGGAGAAGAGCCTTCACTCAAAGGTTGGTCTGATGCGCAGGAAGAGGCCTTTTCTACCTTGAAAAGGGACCTCTCCTCAGCCCCTGCATTGGCCCCTCCCCATTCAGAAGGAGAAATGGCCATACAGGTGCTGTCACGGCTGTAGTCATGGTCTGGTATCGTGGACCATGACACTTTTGCCGTGCATGCTTGTTGCTGGTGGCAACATGTTGTTTTTGTATGTTTTGACACTTCCCCTTTAAGTTGTGTGTCCCTTCCCATCCTGGTGTGCATGGGGTTAAGGTGTGTTTGCTAGGTGTGGTCGGTGTGACCTCAGGCCTCCTTATATGTTGGGGTGGTGGAACCTGAGGTCAGTTTGATTTTGCTTGTCAATCTGTGTAGGAGCTCTGCTCCCTGGCTGTATGTAAAAGTCTGTGTGAGCCACCCTTATTTGTTATATTGTTTCCCTTGTTCTGTCTGTGTGTCCCCTCCGGCGTATTACTGTTTTCCCTCTCCCACCTGGTGTATGTTGTTATGGTGTGGGCCTTGTTTGGAGGTTATTGTGTTGTGGTGTGTTTCCTCTGAAAGGGGGTTGCTTTTCCTGAGGGGTTTAAGCAAACATCTAGACAGTGCTTTTCCGGTCCATCTCGTCGGCAGCAGGTAAGTTCTGGTAACCTAGGTTGTCTGTTGCCTTTTGTTACTTACCTGTCATTCGGCTGTGAACCCTTTCTAGTTGGTGGCCATCTGCTGGGCTTCTGGAGACACCATGCATCCATTGTGTAGGATGAATGGGTGGTCTTTGTCCTGTCTTCAGGCTTAGGGCATAGCAGGGATACTTAGGGTTCTAGGTTGGTGAGCATGAGCCCCCTTACCTTCTGAGACGGCTCATGCATTAGGAGTTTAGGGAGATCTTCAGGGTCGCGTTAGGAGGTGACCTGCTCCCTGTTCCCTGCTATCCGGCGTAGCAGTGACTGATATTGTACGGTGGGGGGTTTCCCTCACTCCTCGCCGTGACAGGTGCATGCAGGGATAGAGTCTATCTCAGCGGTCCTTCTGCAGCATATAGGGTACGAGACTAGACCGCTGGGATACTTCTCCAGGCTACTTTCTCCCATTGAACGAGTGTTCGATGAGTGTGCCAAACAACTGGCAGCCATACATTATGCCGTCAAAACCACCAAGCATATTGTAGTCTGCAGGCCTCTCACCTTGCAGACTCCACATTCTCTTTTGGCCCTCTTGCTCCGTGATACACTTCCCGGAGTCTCCCAACAGAGATTTGGGAGGTGGATTATGGATCTCAGTGGGCGGAATCTGAAGGTGAACCACACTTGAACCGAACATGACTGTGGACAAACAGCACAAATCCACGTGCTACAAATGTTAAGGACCGACCGACATCCAGAAGACAGAGTCATCTTTGTTGATGGCTCTCGATTCTACATGGATGCGACCTATGGTTTTGCTGTGCTAGATGAGACCAAAGGTACCCAGAGTCTTGTCAGGTTGCCCGGTCACATGTCTGCACAGCGGGCGGAACAGGAGGTGATCAAGGAAGCTCTGCTCCTTCAACCCCAGGGAAACTAACAATATATAGCAACAGTTCATATGTAGTTCGCTCCCTCACCCTGCACCTGGACACATGGAAGAGACAAGGATTTGTGGACAACCAAAACAAACCACTGGCTCAGGTGTTGGTCCATGAAAGAACTGTGGGAATGGGGCATGGCACACCTGGCAGGAAGCAGCCATCATTAAAATCCCTGCTCATCAGAAAGGGGATGAGCCTTTGACGCTAGGCAACAACAAGGCAGATGAATTGGCCAAACTAGCAGCAGTGTCTGGGACTCTTCAGGAACCAGGCACTGAGCTGCTACCAGCTTACCGGATTGCAGTAAGACAAACCAATCAGAAAGATGGCCCTGTGTCATTTGAGGAGGAACAATCCAAAGATCCTCTTCTAATGGCACACATCACATCACCACAGCATCCCTTGTCAACACGACAAGGGATCCTGTGTTATGATACCAGTACACAGCAACTTCCTCTTTCCATGGTTCCACAGCATCTGCAAGCAGAACTGATGAGACTGAACCACCAACTGTTTGGACACCTTGGTCGGGATAAACTCTTGTCTCTTCTGAGGGACAAATTATACTGGCCAGGAATGTCCAATACAGTGGAAGAGGTTACCCAACGGTGCCTGGTATGTGCTTAAGTGAACCCAAGGCCGTCTGCCCTAAAGCCGGTGTTGCAGTAGGTTCCTCCCGCAGATGGTCCGTGATCCGCAATCCAAATTGATTATATCAGGACCTTTACCAGCAGGAATTCGTAACTGTCGTTACGCGCTGGTGATGGTGAATGTCTTCTCTAAATGGGTAGAAGCCATCCCCACGGTCAACGATTCGGCTGCAACCACTGCCTGTGTTCTTTGGGAACAGGTTCTGTCATGATGAGGTATCCCCAGAGTGATAGAGTCAGACAGAGGAACCCATTTCACGGGTAACGTAATGAAAGCATTTTGTAGTCTTTTAGACATAAAGCAAAGGTTTCATGTGCCTTACCATCCTCAGTCTGCGGGCATCGTTGATCGGATGAGCCAGAACATTAAAACACCGCTTTCCAAAGGTTCGTCATGGGTAACCTCTCTTCCAGCCATGCTAATGGGCAACCGAGGAAACTAGTACCAGTATCACTCCATTCAAACTCATGACCGGACGCAAAATTCCCCTATGCCAGCCCAATGAACCTCTAGTGTCGGAGCCCATAAAGAACGCCATTGCTAGAGACATGTTTCTCCAACAGGTTCAGTAGAACCTGAAAGAGTTACTGCCTCATGCTGCGATACGGCTGCAAGAACCGTACCTACAGGGGGAGACACCGATGCCCTCTGTAGAAGAACTGGTATGGTGAAAATCTTCCGTCAGGCTGGTCCTTGGGATGTAAACTGGGAAGGACCCTATGAGGTCCTCGAAGTGATGGGTGACACTATGTTGAAGGTAAAAAGGCTGAAGACAACCAAGAAAAAAATCACCTAGGCGGCAGGAAGTTTTATGGATCCACATCGACCAGGCCAAGGCCACCCGAGCCTCCCCAACTCAATAACGTGTACCCGCTTAAAGTTGGGGGAGGGGGGGGGTTGGTGGGTCGATGGTAGATCCATGGTACTGACAACATACTTACTATAACTTGACAGAACACAAGATGGAGACTTGCCATGGAACCAACTTGCCAGAAAAGACATAGGGATCCTCTGAACATGGCACGTCTCCAGCTTGTGACACCGGTGGTAAGCATGATTATGGCAGGCTCAGCCTCTTCGGTGGAGGGTCTGGGAACTAACTATGGTATGGCCAACATATCACTTAGTAAACCTGGTCTTTTAATGGTGAAATGTTTGGGTGGCAAAATCCTGGAACCATACGAGAACTTCACCTTTACACCGGGACAGTGGTATCTGTACGGTTTCCAGAGAGAGGGTTTTTCCAAAGGTGTAATTAAACATTATACCCCAGTGGAGGATGTATCTGCCATACAACATGACTTACATGTCTTCTGTCTCAAGGAATTCAGACCCTACACCTATCAAATCTTTAAGATGGGTATCTAGGGACCCTCACTTGCACCCTTACAAGCAAGTGGAAGCCAACACTACCACAGTGTTGTGTACGAAGGAAGGGGTTCTGAGTCCTGAAGATGTCACTAGGGCAGAGTATAGTGGATGGTATATTCTCAAAGCTACCTTCACAAGGAGATAGTTTGAGGGTAAGGACATATTTTGATAGACCCATTCCGGTAAAGGGCACCCTAAAAGCTTATTGCATGTTGAGGGATTCCCAGATGATTATCACTAGGGAATCCAGTTATGTTAAATGGGTTATCCGACCTTCTAATTTTATCGCGGCGTCTCCTGTTCGCTCTGTACTAACGCCTATTTCCTGGGGCGTTGTCCTTTCTATTGATGGGCAGCTTGATCAGTTGACTTTGCTTCCCTTACTTGAGTGCGTGCTCGCGTCATAGCCGAACTTCATTCTGGTAGACGCGGCAGCGCTTTCTCTACCCGCTCACGTCCTGCATTCTGCGGCTCTGTTTCAGAAGCAGCACAAGGGACTGAAGAACCGCGCATGCACGGCCGGCGGCATGCGCATTCATGGAAGAAATGCAGTCACACACTGGAAGGTGGTTTTGCTCGCTGCGCATGCTCGGCCATTGCATTCGGCCGACGAAAGGTGGCCGTAACTAAGGGAGGACACAGTACAACAATGAGGTAAAGGGGGGAGGTTTTTAGCGAGAAGGGTAGGAATTGGCTTAAACATTTTGTTTAGGAAAATGATCATTGTTGCAGCGTGGACAAATTAAACTATGATCCTTTTGATGGGATAACCCCTTTAAGGGACATGTGTCTACAGATTACTTACAAACCAGTGTAATGATGTTAAAGTTAAACTGCACTAACTCTGGTCTGGTAAAACTGGAAGGCTTGTATCGAGCATCAGTTTTAAAGGTACGGACTGATGCCAAGGATCTTAGGTATACTCAGTTAGAGGGATCTCCATCCATACGGTCTTTCATGATAACTATCATGAGAGACAACTGTGTACTGGAGGTAACAGGGGTACTATTTCGTCACCTATGCCCACTGGGAGCAGGATACCCAGATGGTGATGTTGGACACTAATTCCTGGAGATGGGATTTAGTGTGCAATGGGGGGGGATACCCCTACAGTGGATGTATGGATGGACAGTACCCCTATGACCAAGGAATACCGGGATAGGTATGTGTCTTCTGATTGGAAAGACCCAAGGCAGGGATATTAACTTTGACATCAATATAGAAGGGTTGTTTAAGTGGCCTTTTTGCGAGGCAGTAGACGAAGGGTGCTGGTCATTTACACAGTGGGTCTATTTGTCCAAATCCAAACCTGTAGGTAGTGTTACAGGCTTGAGAGAGTAATCAGTGGTACCAGTTCAGAGGTAGAAGGCAAGTGTGTGTTAGGATCCCCTACAAAACAGAAGGTCTCCAACCTGTGAAACCACACCTGGACTCTTGCAACGCCCCTATTCCTCAATTGGCCGATCATATAATTCCTTAACTGTCATCGCCATGGAAAGTCATCACAGGAACAAAATTCGTCCTATACACATGGAGAATTTCCGTGGATCACATCAGAGTTGACCATTGGGATCACAGATGTGAGGAGTTTGTGAAGAACCAAATTGACATGATAAGAGGTTGGATAGAGACGGGGAAAGAGGTAAGAAAAGATGACCCCCGGCACAGGAAATACAGGGGGAGAAGAGATCTGGCAGCCATGAGACTAGGCGGAGGTGCATTGGGAGTGGGCGCCCTGAACACTATAGATATGGCAGTCCTGAGAAGTAAACTTGGGGATGTTGCGTGACACGCGGGGAAGGATTTAAGACCCAGCATGATGTAAACCACGTCCTTGAGGGTTTGCAGCATTCGCACATAGATGCCACTACCTCTCTATCTTCTGCTCTACAAGAGACGTTTAGAAGGTTAGTTGTGGATATCTTGGAGGAGAAGGACAGAGCTTAGCTTGCCCTGGCATGTACGCAAGTCCAAAATGGACTCTCGGACAACCTTAAACATATTGTATTATCCTTGTACAGTGGCCACTACCTATTTAACGTCCGTCAACGGGTTAGTCCCCTGATCTCTCCGTTTGCAGCCAATCACACCAACTGGTGGGTGGTCCAGTGGCACGGATGTCGGAATCTCACTTGTACTGCATCGTCGTTGGCACCTATATCTGGCCATCTTAGACAGGGATACAGTGCCATTAATCTGGGAATTGTTGTGAATAACCGGACGGTACTTCATCCACAGCTCCCCTCGGACATTCTAACCTATGAGGGAGGCCATCCTTATCTGTTTGACACAGAGGGATGTTGGAAGAAAGAGGATGCCATCCTCTGTCAAGATAATCGGGATCTAGTGCTTAGACACCAGTGTTGGAACACTGAGGGGTCCTGTGAGATGAAGTCCAGCCCAATACCCTCCTCCCACCTAGAAAAACTTAAGAAAGGGATATTGGTGTTGGTACCAAGGGAAAAATATGTTATATACCATCTTTGGAACTAGCTGCAACAAGAGAGGAAAACTCCTCCCAGGAGCATATTGCACCCAAAGTCCCGTCCGAGTTTTAGACGTCGCAGAACAACAGAGAAGGATACCGATCACCCCGGAGAAGAGACTCGACATCTGCCCTGACACTCCCTTGAGACTTAAGAAGATTCCTCTTGGCTTTGGTAAAGAACTCAAGCATCTCGTGCTAGACTTCAGCCAAGAAGACGAGATACTTCTAAATCTTCGAGAGGCTGAGAATCGGGCCACCATTCAACTAACCCATGACAAGACCAAGATAACCCTGATTGCAACCGCATTAGAAAAGGATTCAAACGTTTCATGGTGGGAAAGTTTATTCGGCTACAGTCCGAAGGCTACATCATTTTTCAATCTGTTGATACACTCTGTGATAGTTCTTCTGGTTCTGGTTATCATCATGTACATGGGACTGTGCCTAATTTACCGGAGGATTGCGGACCAACTAAACCAGAACCAGACAGAACTTCACTAAGTTAATCAGAGGAGGCTCAGGACATAACTCCAATAAAGTCCTAAAGCCAGGGATCTCATGGACATGCATTGTTTCCTATGAGGGTTCAGGATGTAAATCCAATGCAATCCCGAACGCCCATAGTATTGTATAGTGATGAGCGGCAGGGGTCATATTCGAATTCGCGATATTTCGCGAATATTTTTAGAATATTCGTCGAATATTCGAAAATTCGAAAATTCGCGATTTTTTTCTTGAAAAAAATCGGCAAGGTAATGATTGTGTAATATGCGAATTTTCGTAATTCGAATTTTCGGATTCGAATTTTTATTGCGAATTTTTCAACTTACAACTATTAGACAAAGAAGATTATAGCACTATATTAGCTAAATTGCTCTATATTCGTTTTTTTCGAATATTCGCTATATTGCTCTTTGTTTTTTCGAATATTTGTAATATTCTAAAACAAGAATATATAGCAATATAGCAAAAATTCGAAAAAACGAATATAGAGCAATTTAGCTAATATAGTGCTATAATCTTCTTTGTCTAAAGTTGAAAAATTCGCAATAAAAATTCGAATCCGAAAATTTGAATGACGAAAATTCGCATATTACACAATCATTACCTTGCCGATTTTTTCAAGAAAAAAAAATCGTGCATTTTCGAATATGACCCCTGCCGCTCATCACTACTCCTAAAGTCAAGTATTTTGCAGCCTTCTTATTGGCCCACAAGCTAGAAGCAGGAAGGGATCATGTGTACTGATTTAAAAAAAAAAATCGGAAAGAAAAAAAAAAAAAAAAAAAAAAAAAAGGAAAAAAATTCGAATATTCGAAATTGCGAATATATAACTATATTCGAAATATTCGCGAATTTTCGAAGTACCTATCTATATTCGCGATAAAAATTCGAAATTCGAATATTCGTGTTCAACACTAGTATTGTATATATGCAGGTCACCCATATTTGTATGAGCGCATAACTAGCCTGATGAAGGGCATGCTTTCTGCCCGAAACGTTGCTTCAGACTGAAAAAGCACCACTATGTCCGGCTAATACAAAATAAAAATCAATTAACCAAATCTGGAGTGCTGTCTAAATTGTTGAAGATTGTATATATATCATATCGTACTATGACATCACCTCTTATTCAAGTAATTCTGACCTGCCTTGTAAAGACCTTTGAATCTGTCCATGGGAGAACCTCATTGATAGATTCTTCAATCAAGATGAAAGGAGAAGTGTTGGATTGAAAGTCGTGCTGTTGCTGACAGGAGGCCATTCCACGGATGACCGTAAGAAGGAGGTGCTATGTGGATCGACCTAGAGACTGTGAGGGTGAAGCCATCCCAGAGTCTGACCAATAAAAGACGACAGTGGGAGCCGCTGATACCTGAAGATCGACACTGACAGCAGAATTGAAAGAGCTTTATTCTGGAGCCAAGAAAGTTCCATAGCAAGATCCAAAGAGAAGAAGACGGTGTATTCTGTGGATGGAGACTTTTGGTTATGATGAAGGGCAGGGAAGAGGGCACAGTCACGAGGGGTGATGTCTAGGTACCCAAGGGCCATATTATACTTCAGTCCTTCCTGAACTGTTACCAACAGTGAGAGGGGTTGAGGAGGCAAATACATCCCAACGCTTCCCTTAAAGTTTATTGTCGTATCCTTGACAACAAGGGGATTGTAGAGGGAAGAGGTATATATCTGCATATACATATATATATATTTGCCCAATATGGCCAGTGGGGATATATGTGTGATGTATATCCCCTATATAATTGTCCCAGAATGTATATGTCCCCTGTATTTGGGTCCAGTGTATATATGGATATGCATATATGCCCTCTATTGTGTGCATGTCTATATATACATTAATTTGCCCCGGGTTGTGTGTGTATATATATGTATATAGATATGTGTGTTTGCATTTGTCTATATATGTATGTTTAGCATTACAAAGATAGAGGGACAAAGGGCTCCCCTGCCTTTGTGTGACGTGGACCTCCGGTGCTGTAATTACAGCGTCGGAGATTCGCAATCACTTCACAGGCGGGAGGATCAAAGCATCCACCCGCTTGAAAGCACGCGCCAGGACACACGGGCTCATGCGGTGACGTCATATCACTGCACCAGCCCACGTGGACTTGCCTGCCGGTGTGCTCGCATGCCTGCAGCGCGGGCTGCGCGGAAGCGAGCGCCACCCAATGTAAATAGTCCGGCGGCTCTGCGCTCTGCTTTTTAGACAAGCAGCCCCAATTGAGAATCAACCCCTGCAAGACGAGCATTTACAAGCGAGGATTATCCCCTACAATGAGCAATTAACCCCTGGAGAACCCATGGACTGGCTGAGTAACCCTTTACCCTCTAGACCAGGCTTCCTCAAACTGCAGCCCTCCAGCTGTTGTAAAACTACAACTCCCACAATGCCCTGCTGTAGGCTGATACCTGTAGGCTGTTTGGGCATGCTGGGAGTTGTAGTTTTGCAACAGCTGGAGGGCCGCAGTTTGAGGATGCCTGCTCTAGACCAACGAGCATTATTAACCCTTGAACCACCAGTACCCCAGTCCCTGATACATTAACCCCTAAACCACCACTCCATAAAATTAACCCCTGATATAACCCTATTCCACCAACTCCCTTCCCTGCATTATACCCCTGAAAATAAAGAAAACTCTTTGAATGAGAAGGTGTGTCCAAACTTTTGGTCTGTACTGTATGTCACAATGTAGTTGTACTCACATGTTGCTGTGTTGCTCTAGCCTTAGTGAAAGCAGAGAGCAGCTACAACAATGACCCCACCTATTAAAAGATAACCCATAGATTGCAATACTAACCATGTAAACATACGTAGCTATTTTACAAAAAAAATCGGTCCATAACAGGAGCCTTTTTTTTTAACCCTTTACCCCCTTAACCCCTGATATATCCTTATACCACCAATGCCTTGTCCTGCATTATTTATACCCCTGAACCCCTGCATTACCTTCCCTGATATATTAACCCCTTCACTGCTTACCCTGCTCTGCATTGCCCTGCATTTAACCCTGTATTATATTAACCCCTTCTATACCCTGCCCTGACCAATCCTTGCTCCCTGATTACACCCTGCTTGATCCCTGGCCTGCATTAACTCTTGCAGTTCCATCATCACCATGATTGTGTTTAACCCCTTGTTTTCTTTCCCCATAGGGACAGTGTGTAGCCAGGTGGGTGGGAGCTGCTGCTATTTAAGTGTGTGTATTTAAGTGTGTTATTTAGATGTGTGTGGGGTGGAATTGTAGTTGGCAGTGTATTGTGTTAGCGTAGTTCGGTTTAGCTGTGTTATAGTGATATTGCTGTACGCGTCTATATACTGTATATATATTCATATAACTATTTATATAAATATATATATAAATATAGCACAAATATTATCGACTCTAGACTTGTGATTGCTAATAAATTCCTTTATTGTGCAAAATACAGTTTATAGTCTTTTGTAGTCGCCGCCATAATAACATAGCGCATGTAGTTCAGAAAGGTAGAGAAACAAGGAAGGTAGTTATCAATAGACTACTCACGCCTATTTATGAATATTAATTATTGATATTAACCAAAATATTAATAATTAATATTCCCTTTAACAGTACCTAATTAGAGCAAAATTTCAGAAACGCTTCATTTGAAAGTCTGGAATTTGTAATTTATCTGGGTTGATTTTAAGATTTTAAAAGATTTAGCAGGTTTTCTTTGCAGTTTTTGACAGACTGCCCCACAATGTCATCAGCAATCACTGAATCCCTAAATCTGTGTCAAAAAAGCGAGGAGGGTGAGGTCCGTAGTGATAGCTACAAAATGGCAGTCATGGCAGTTAACCCTTTCTGATCCCATAAGGGCTTTTTGTTATTTTATGTCCCTTCTTATTAATCAAGGAGTCTAAACAAGATTTGTGGGAATTATTTCTTGTAAATAATATTACAGAGAGGATAAATATTTAAGGTTTTCACATATTCTACATTTGTTACAGTTATGAAAAGATCATGGTCATTTGACATAGATAGATAGGAGATAGATTGATAGATAGATAGATATGCAGCGAGCCCCGGGGGTATCAGTGCAGAGGATGGGAGTTGTAGTGGCCCTGATGAAGTGTTGTGTCACAGTGTACTTCCTCAGGCCATTGCTCCTTGGGGATTGGGGCAGTGGAAATGTAGTATTTAGGAATGAGGCCAGAATTAAATGTAACAAAGTCTTTTTACTAAGTGCAACGTAGAACTTCAAATTTATTCAATAGCAGCAGATTTCAAGTGGAAAACTTCTTTGGCACCCGTAAGGATTAGGAAACAGGTTGGATAGAGGCCATTTAGTCCTAAGGTCCTGATGGCCTAGTAAAATTCTGGGTGATGGGTGTCTACAGCAGACAGTCAGAAGACGTCCAAGATTTAATATCACGGTGACACGTGCCATGTAAGAAATTTGGTTCATTTTTACACCAACTCTTGGGTGGTATACTTTAGACCAGTTTTTTGCACCTTTACTAAACACTTGTCTTACAAGGCAGAAACGTCTATTATTTCTCACAACAATTAATCATAAATTGACCCAAATTCAGTCGCACCAAGATTAAGGCACAACCAACACTGGAAATTAGGCGCAACAATGATAATAAATCTGCCTAATGCCTCATTCACACGTCCATTAGTAATTTTGAGACAAAACTAGGTGTGGCTCTCAACACAGAACAGGTGCAGATCATTCACCCCTGGTTTTGGCTCACAATCACTGACCAAAACACTGACGTGTGAATGAGGCCTTATGTTGAGGGCTCCACTGAACAGTGGGAGACTTACCACATAGTCCAGAGATATGGCACTGGGATTGACTTTTGTCTTGGATTTATACCCATGCTGGTACATGCTTTTAACAACTTTCTATAAAATAGTTTTTAAGAGATATACTGTATGCTACGGGTCTATGAAGGTATATGTGATTACCAGCATAGGTTATAATATGAGTTGTGTAATGTTTTTTTAAAAAATCATGATTGATTGAAGACTTGGGAGTACTTAGTGGACATTTCCTTTACTAAGAGCTACTTAGCTTACAAACTACTTTATTTTGTGTTGGCAAAGTTGGATAAAGGTACATATTCCCTTTAAATAGAAGATTCAGCTCTGTGACATCTGTGTATAGTTTGTTGTAAATTGTTATAATTTTATATCTGATATCAGAATTTTAGGCTTACAGCCGCATTCTGAAGGAAGAACACTGCTCCTTATATAGACTGATACAGATACTACTTTTCTGACCATCTGTGCCGTCCGTCTTTGCTGCTGAAGTCTCCGACTGAGAGGACCTCTTCCATTAAAGGTCAGCTCTTTTACTGGGTAAACATTGCAGTTTATAGAGAGACCTGAACATACAATATATTTAGTGTTATCAGCAAGCCAGAAAAAGGCCCACTTCCCACACTGATATTCATAAAAAGTATGGCAATATTTACTTTGGATTCCGTCCTTCAATAAAGAACTGTTAATGGAAAGTAGGTCCATCATAAATTAATAATCTGTCATCTCAAGTCATAAGGAGGACAAGGGTAAGTGATGTCTTCTAAAGTGTTCTGCAATTGAGGGATAAAAGGCACATTCTATTAAGAGCAATAAAATATTATAGAAATTAACTATTTAGCTGGGTGTGAAAAAATATTTTGCTAATGAATAAGCAGAAAAAACTGACATAGGGGTCCCACTGTATATCTCCTCTTCCCCATCCTTATCATTTTATGTCAAAGTACAATTTCTGAACCGTTTAAAGGGAACCTGTGAAACTCAATAACTGACTGTCTTCCCTGTATGAGTATACACGCAAGATGTCCATAATGAATTCATGTTTGGTCCATGTATCTGTTTTTTTGCCCTCCATGTGTCATCCATATTCCATAGACACTGCTAGGCTGAAAATTAAAGGGGTTTTCTGAGATTTTGATACTGATGTCCTATCTCCTGGATCATCGGTATTTGATTGGTGAGGGTCTGACACTCGGGACCCCAATGATCAGCTGTTTAAAAAGGCCCAGCACTCCTGTGAGCACCGCTGCTTTCTCTCAGCTCACCAAGTACAGTGCCGTACATTGTATACTAAGCACAGCCGCTATACAATGTTCGGTGCTGTGCTTGGAAAGCATGGAGAAGGCTGCAGTGCTCACAGGAGCGCCGGTACCTTCCCAAACAGATGATCAGTGGGTATCCAGGAGTTGGACACGGTCTGAGGATAGGTCATCAGTATCAAAATCTCAGAAAAAAAACCTTTAATTTCCAGAGCATCTCCTAGCAATGATCTGGGGTTTTCACGGACCCATAGGCTATAATATGCATGAGGGATCCATAATCATGGACAAAAATTGGGCATGCTTCCATAGTGTCACCACGGACCCACAGTCTGTGGAAAACTTGTGATGTGTGAATACACACACTAGAGTCAATGGATATGTAAGAGGTCCATGGAGACCACAAACAGCACACCTCCATCATTTACTAACATGTGAAAGAGGCCTTAGCCAAGAAATGTCTTGAAAATTGAGCCATTGCTTAATAACAGCAGACACTGAGAGCGGGTGACAATACAGATCTTCAAACCCAGATCTAAAAGTGTCACTTTCATTTATTGTAATAATAATTATTGATATCAGGTCGGGTGAGGGCCCCATTGTTCTTCCATTTTAGCATTAAAAATCTTCTAGGGATGTGAAATGTGCACAGGAAACTTCCCTTGAGAAAGCAGCACGCGACACGCGCGTCGGGGAGTGGACTGGTGGTGCCTGGTTTGAGGTCTGGATTGTGGTCAGTATACATTGTAAGATTATCTTTATTGATTTTTCTCTGTGCAGACATCATAGTCTGCTGATGATTTTTACTAGTTTTATCTAGTCTTTCCCTATATTGCACTCAGTGGCGTAGCTAGAAATGACTGGGCCCCACAGCAAATTTTTGAATGGGGCCCCCTTCCCCCAGTAATTTTTCCGCAACCCCTTCCTTTCATGCCGCCCCCATTCCTGTGGCTAGTAAAGATCACTCTCTCAGACCAGGTCCGGCAGCTGTTCCATCCGTCTATACTGCTACTGTATATAATTTCACTGTGTAATACTGTTGAGGGGGCCCTGACAAAATCTTGTAGTCCTCCTTCTCCTGGATGGGCCCCCTTCTAGGTCAGGGCCCCAAAGCAGCCGCTTCGCCTGCTTCCCCTATAGTTACGCCCCTGATTGCACTATTATATGCGTGTTGTGTGCCACACCATGGCACCAGTGGTACACACTGTGTTTGTGCATATACCATCTTTTCTTTCTCTATACAGACTAAATTAGTGATTTTATCACTGTTGATGAATTAAATCTTCCCTGCTGATCGCATTTTGCACTTGCACCTTATTTCTTGACCCGCCAATCATGCACCACCAGCCCTAGAGCTTTTTTATTTGTATTTTTAACCTTGTGTTTTTGTCAAACGTGAGTATTTATGTGATTCTAATAAAATTGTGTATGGTTTCATTATATTGTGTAGTGGTACAGTATTTTATATCGTTTAGTGGGTATCCATGTATCTTTTTTGGTTAACTATATTTTTATATATGGGTCCGTTGCATTTACATGGGAATTAGTTTTGGTGTTTCACAGGAAACATTTCCATAACCTTTCATGGAAAGTACCTGGTCAACAAAGCGCCTCCACGGTGATTGCTATGTAAGAATACATAGTATGGTAATTTCTACCCAGTAGACATTATAGGCTGGGAATAGCTATACATTACAGGACATACTATCCATCCAATTGGATTTCCTCCAGCAACCACGAATCTGCTTGGAAGCCCTCAGAGCCGGCTCATTTTATGTGTCAGTCCATTGCTTCTTTCATTTTATCAATAAATAATTCTTAAGCAGGAAGGAAGCGGTTCACTGGGCACAGAGGGAACACTCATTCTGCCAAACCTTAATTAGAACTCACAACTCTGACTTTAACTGTCTAACAATTCCACAGTTCCCCCCAAACCTATTACAAAGACCATTCATCAGCTTCCCACTGCCTCCTCCATGATCTCTGGATTGCAAATTCCATTGAAAGCATTTTCTGGACTAAGAATGCAAATGGCTAAAGTAGCAGTAAATAACACAACATATATTGAATTACAGACAAATGCTGCCAGACACAAATGGAGGGAAATTGGAGGATATGAAAGCTGTTCACCTTTAAGAGGACTGGGGACCAGAACAGTGCTTCATTCTTCACTTATGATGACCTCTGGAGACTTTGGGAGAACTGATCAGTAATGTCATAAAAGATTTCTTGGGTTTCATTATTTAGAGATGTGCTGGGTCAGATCAGGGTTGATGGAGGTCACTGGGCAAAATATTCGGTGGGGACTCCATCCTGCCTCTGATTCCCTGACCCCATTAAACCAGTTAATCCCCAAGACTTCAAAAGGGAAAGCCACACATAGTCAGGTCCATAAATATTGGGACATTGACACAATTCTAACATTTTTGGCTCTATACACCACCACAATGGATTTGAAATTAAACGAACAAGATGTGCTTTAACTGCAGACTGTCAGCTTTAATTTGAGGGTATTTACATCCTAATCAGGTTAACGGTGTAGGAATTACAACAGTTTGCATATGTGCCTCCCACTTGTTAAGGGACCAAAAGTAATGGGACAGAATAATAATCATAAATCAAACTTTTACTTTTTAATACTTGGTTGCAAATCCTTTACAGTCAATTACAGCCTGAAGTCTGGAACGCATAGACATCACCAGATGCTGGGTTTCATCCCTGGTGATGCTCTGCCAGGCCTCTACTGCAACTGTCTTCAGTTCCTGCTTGTTCTTGGGGCAGATTCAGCTCAGGTGATTGACTTGGCCATTGCATAACATTCCACTTCTTTCCCTTAAAAAACTCTTTGGTTGCTTTTGCAGTATGCTTTGGGTCATTGTCCATCTGAACTGTGACGCGCTGTTCAATGAGTTCTGAAGCATTTGGCTGAATATGAGCAGATAATATTGCCCGAAACACTTCACAATTCATTCTGCTGCTTTTGTCAGCAGTCACGTCATCAATAAATACAAGAGAACCAGTTCCATTGGCAGCCATACATGCCCACGCCATGACACGACCACCACCATGCTTCACTGATGAGGTGGTATGCTTAGGATCATGAGCAGTTCCTTTCCCTCTCCATACTTTTCTCTTCCCATCACTCTGGTACAAGTTGATATTGGTCTCATCTGGTCATAGGATGTTGTTCCAGAACTGTGAACACTTTTTTAGATGTCGTTTGGCAAACTCAAATCTGACCTTCCTGTTTTTGAGGCTCACCAATGGTTTACATCTTGTGGTGAACCCTCTGTATTCACTCTGGTGAAGTCTTCTCTTGATTGTTGACTTTGAGACACATACACCTACCTCCTGGAGAGTGTTCTTGATCTGGCCAACTGTTGTTAAGGGTGTTTTTTTTCACCAGGGAAAGAATTATTCGGTCATCCACCACAGTTGTTTTCCGTGGTCTTCCGGGTCTTTTGGTGTTCTTTTTAAGAATGTTCCAAACAGTCGTTTTGGCCACGCCTAATGTTTTTGCTATCTCTCTGATGGGTTTGTTTTGTTTTTTCAGCCTAATGATGGCTTGCTTCACTGATAGTGACAGTTCTTTGGATCTCATCTTGAGAGTTGACAGCAACAGATTCCAAATATAAATAGCACACTTTAAATGAACTCTGGACCTTTTACCTGCTCATTGTAATTAGGATAATGAGGAAATAACACACACCTGGCCATGGAACAGCTGAGAAGCCAATTGTCCCATTACTTTTGGGCCCTTAACAAGTGGGAGGCACATATGCAAACTGTTGTAATTCCTACACCGTTCACCTGATTTGGATGTAAATACCCTCAATTTAAAGCTGACAGTCTGCAGTTAAAGCACATCTTGTTCGTTTCATTTCAAATCCATTGTGGTGGTGTATAGAGCCCAAAATCTTAGAATTGTGTAGATATCCCAATATTTATGGACCTGACTGTATGCACTTCTCTATCTCATCTGAACTGGACAGAGTAATCAAAAGGTCTCACGGGAGGGTGGGTGATGGAGGCCCTAGGGAATGTGCCCTCTCTATAACCCAAGCCTTGAGAGGTACTGTATCTGCAATATATTTTTAAAATATTTCATTACATAGAATAAATGTTAAATTATACCACAGACCAGGGGATTCTGGCCAACTGCCTTTTGGGAGCATGATCTTGAAGCAACTGTGATGATCCTCGTTGTTCTAGGCTGCAGAGCTCAGCAGGGCGGCTTCACACATGGTACCTGCACTATGATGCTACTGTGAAACCAAGGGCATTGTGAATGTAGTCTCAGACAAGAAATAGGTAACAAAACAGGGTTTACTTTGAGAAGGTACAAATAAGATACATGTTACATTGGCAACACAGAATAGTAAGGTTGTTGGTCTGGCATAAGCAAATAAGTTCCCACAAGGGGATTTTGCATCAGCAATGGAGCAGTAGGTGGTAGTGGTGGCTTTCCATCTCTTCTGTAACTTGTATCTCTCTCTGAAATGGGAAAAACGACTGTATGGTCCCGTAAGTCTTTGGCCACATAGCAATAATTATGTGGTGCGCTGAACATCAGCGGCTAAACTCAGTTTCCACTGAGCCTCAGATGCCCCTAGGTCTTCAGAGCACTTTGAGCTTCTACTGAGCACACTTTCTCTAACATCTTGCAGCTCACTTCCCTTTACAGCATTGAGATTTCCTCTATGCAAGGGGATGCTGTTTGAGTCAAGAAGTAACAAAAAATATTTGTGGAATCGCACTCACCAGATCTTGAGGTCGTCCGGCATGCAACAGCCTACCTGGAGTCCAAGATTCATCAGGGCTCCTGCGTAACAAGTCCCAGGAAAGAAGATGGAGGCAGCATGTCCGGTATAAAAACCATTTAATGGGAACCGCCAAGTGAACAAGCGTGCAACAGGTCGTGACGTTTCGGCTGATCAACAGGTGTTTGATAAAGGCTGTGGATCAGCCGAAACGTCACGACCTGTTGCACGCTTGTTCACTTGGCGGTTCCCATTAAAGGGTTTTTATACCGGACATGCTGCCTCCATCTTCTTTCCTGAGTCAAGGAGTAGGCATCTCATTATCCTGGCACCAGCTGATCTTCTTACTTATCTCATCTGCTAGTTCCACCCCCAGAATATCATGGCACTACCTGGACCTGCACTTTCACCTTCATCAGAAGATTCCCTGGAGGACAAAACCTTGGATATGACCAGCCTCCAACAAAATGGTACTCTGCAAGCACAACCTCCTTGCACCGTTTTATCAGACAAAATAAATAAGGCTCATGGCCTATCTACTGCCCATCCCTTTTCCACCCCAGGAATGTCACAACCTGGCCATTTATGATCAAAGATATAGCACAACTTTATTATCATCAGTGCAACTTATGTACGCCAGTTAAAGGCACAATGGAAAATGAACATAGATGTTCTCAGGGAACAGCTATGCACCACCTTAGAGGTTTTACACTTCTGTGTCATATACAAACCGGATTCCCAAAAAGTTGGGACACTAAACAAATTGTGAATAAAAACTGAATGCAATGATGTGGAGATGGCAAATGTCAATATTTTATTTGTAATAGAACGTAGATGACAGATCAAACGTTTAATCCGAGTAAATGTATCATTTTAAAGGAAAAATGCGTTGATTCAAATTTTCACGGTGTCAACAAATCCCAAAAAAGTTGGGACAAGTAGCAATAAGAGGCTGGAAAAAGTAAATTTGAGCATAACGAAGAGCTGGAAGACCAATTAACACTAATTAGGTCAATTGGCAACATGATTGGGTATAAAAAGAGCTTCTCAGAGTGGCAGTGTCTCTCAGAAGCCAAGATGGGTAGAGGATCACCAATTTCCACAATGTTGCGCAGAAAGATAGTGGAGCAATATCAGAAAGGTGTTACCCAGCGAAAAATTGCAAAGACTTTGCATCTATCATCATCAACTGTGCATAACATCATCCGAAGATTCAGAGAATCTGGGACAATCTCTGTGCGTAAGGGTCAAGGCCGTAAAACCATACTGGATGCCCGTGATCTCCGGGCCCTTAAACGACACTGCACCACAAACAGGAATGCTACTGTAAAGGAAATCACAGAATGGGCTCAGGAATACTTCCAGAAACCATTGTCAGTGAACACAATCCACCGTGCCATCCGCCGTTGCCAGCTGAAACTCTACAGTGCAAAGAAGAAGCCATTTCTAAGCAAGATCCACAAGCTCAGGCGTTTTCACTGGGCCAGGGATCATTTAAAATGGAGTGTTGGCAAAATGGAAAACTGTTCTGTGGTCAGACGAGTCACGATTCGAAGTTCATTTTGGAAATCTGGGACGCCATGTCATCCGGACCAAAGAGGACAAGGACAACCCAAGTTGTTATCAACGCTCAGTTCAGAAGCGTGCATCGCTGATGGTATGGGGTTGCATGAGTGCATGTGGCATGGGCAGCTTGCATGTCTGGAAAGGCACCATCAATGCAGAAAAATATATTCAGGTTCTAGAACAACATATGCTCCCATCCAGACGTCATCTCTTTCAGGGAAGACCCTGCATTTTTCAACAAGATAATGCCAGTCCACATTCTGCATCAATCACAACATCATGGCTGCGTAGGAGAAGGATCCGGGTACTGAAATGGCCAGTCTGCAGTCCAGATCTTTCACCTATAGAGAACATTTGGCGCATCATAAAGAGGAAGGTGCAACAAAGAAGGCCCAAGACGATTGAACAGTTAGAGGCCTGTATTAGACAAGAATGGCAGAGCATTCCTATTTCTAAACTTGAGAAACTGGTCTCCTCGGTCCCCAGACGTCTGTTGAGTGTTGTAAGAAGAAGGGGAGGTGCCACACAGTGGTGTAAATGGCCTTGTCCCAACTTTTTAGGGATTTGTTGACACCATGAAATTCTGATTCAACATATTTTTCCCTTAAAATGGTACATTTTCTCAGTTTAAACTTTTGTTCCGTGATTTATGTTCTATTCTGAATAAAATATTAGAAGTTGGCACCTCCACATCATTGCATTCAGTTTTTATTCACGATTTGTATAGTGTCCCAACTTTTTGGGAATCCGGTTTGTAGTATTGGATGTGCTGCATGCCAAGGAGAACTGAGTGGAGGATGGGAATGATAGTAACTCTGGCAATGGTAGCTGTACACACAGATTGCAGTGGCAACCCACTGGGGCTGTGCAGTGACTGGAGGGTGCCCCCTTTCTTCCCTTGGGGCACATCCTGGTGTTGGGGTTCCAGCCTGATGGTAATTGGGGTGACTTTGTTGTTAGGTATTTGAGCAGGGTGTGAGGCAGAATAAGGGATGAGTGTGGATGAAGTGGCTGGCGGATGGTTGAGAAGTCAGGCCAGTGGTAGTGAATAAATAAGTCTCTTTACTGAAGTGCAGGATAGGAGTGGTAGTACATCCAACAACATCAGTTCAAAGCATCTCACCGTGCAGATTTTCTCCAATAGCAATGTATGAATAGCAGCAATGATGGGGGTTGTGGTACTCCTGCTTTCTGTCTTTCTTTCTCGCCTCTCTCTCTCAGCAGAACCTAAGGCTGGTAATGAGGTTCTTAGTACATATTTCTGTACTTTCCAGACTGAGGGGTACAGAATTAAGATTCAACTGGCCAAACCGTCTAAAAGTATGAAAGGGGTTGTTAGCTATATTCCCTCTTATCGCAGTAAGGTACCTTGCTGACTGACTCAAATTCATGGCCTTGTAAATTCTGGACCTTCTTCTAACTTCTCTTTCTGGAGTACTTTAATGCAGCAGTTGTCCTTTAGCTGTAGAAACCTCAGAAATTATGATTCTCCTGAGCTGAGGTCTAGTTCTGAGGGGTACTGTAAGCACATGTAGGTCCTCTCTCTTCCTCAGCTAGCACAGAACAACCCTTTCCCTAAATGGAGGGCAGACCCAGGTACATACCTCCCAACTTTTGAGAATCGCGAAGAGGGACAATATATGCCAATACGCATTGTGGCAATTTTCATACTAGGCCACGCTTCTAACTCAGCCCAAATCCACCAGAACTGCAGCAGCTTGGGATCGGTTAGGTGAGTATAAGTTCCTTTATTTTTTTACAGCATGTGGAGCCCCTGAGACAATTTATATTTATATATAATATATTTATTTATATATAATATTAGCATATAAATCATGGGATTATAGATTGCACCAAATAATGAAGTTATGGTCTAATATACAAGTAGAAACCATACAGATAGTTTAGCAAAGGAGCAATTTAGTACATTTATTAATGCACATTTAAGCATTAATACCCAAGGTTAAAAATAGGGAGTTTTAAGAATCAAAGAGGGACAGACGGACTGTCCCAAAAAGAGGGACTGTCCTTCCAAAAGAGGGACACTTGGGAGGCATGACATAGTAGTGTCCCTACAATTCACTGTCCTTCACTGCAACATACATTTGAGCAGCCCACCAATAGCCACCTGAATGTATCTATCTCTTCCTGTGCTAACCTCTACAATTGTAGTACGCCAGAGCAGGCACTACCATTCTTACACCTAGCTACCCTCTCTAATGCCAAACCAATGTGTGACACCACTATGCTTTTTGTTTCCAGGTCTGTTCAGAAAGTGCTATGTGACTGTTATTTATTGTATTTCATGCACAGTGCCTGATTTATCAGCAGGTGGCAGTGTATCTGGCAGTGGGCTATATCTGGCTAGTTTTGGTCCCAGCACACAGCAGGCAATCTGCAGCCAGAGTCAAGTCACAGCAGAGCCTGGCAGCCGCTTTCTCTTTCCTACAGTGTCTCTGTATATAATCTCATTGTATAATACTGTTCTGGAGACCCTGACAGTATAAAAATATGTTAGTCCTCCTTCTGGGTGGGCACCTTCTGGTTGGGCACCTTCTGGTTGTGGGCCCCACAGCAGCTTCCCCTGCTTCTTCTATAGTAGCTACGCCCCTGGTCACAACTAAGATTATTCAAATTGCCCAGGTTTTTTTGTTGTGGGTTCTGTCAGACTTGCCCTCTTACCATAGTGTATTTATGCAACTTGTCACATTGAACATGGTGTTTGATCTGCAGGCACCATGTTATTGTCACGGTAGGTAAGATAAGGGAAGGAAACAGAACACGGCAAAGCAAACAAACCAACTGACTAGGCCCCAAATGCTAAGGAACAAAGGGGTCACCTCCTAGCAATCCCTAAAACACTTTCCCTAAGCTGCTATGCCCATGTGCATATCTCGATGGTAGATATGCACATGCCCACGTACCTAAGACTATAACACACTGAACCAAACCCTCAGCTGTAGGGAAGAGGGAAAGAGGTACCCAGCTCCTTCAACAACCGAAGGAGCTAGCGTCAGCCTAGTCAAAACAGACACAGAAGGAGCAAGGGAAAAGGACTTATCTAGAGATGTGTTGGAGAAGACGATCCACCAAACTTCCAGAGCTCACACAAGGCAGAACTATAACCCGCTAAGGCTATAGGGATAGGGAGGAATAAATAGCCTCACCAATTACCTAAAGAGCAACACCTGGAGGAGGTGGGATTCCGCTCAAACCCACAACAAAACAAACAGAACACCCACAGGGCAGTGTGCGACAGTTATGGAGCAGAAGGAGCTGAGCAGATTGATGTATAGTTTTGTTGAAAAGATTTAGCAAAAATGTATTATTTATTCTCTTTGAATCCAGAGGGGGGAAAAACAGCAGTGAAGTTGTATGGGAGCAATTTGTGAGTATTCACGTGTTTAAATTCAAGTGTCTGCTCGTATTAAGTGTTTGACTTTAGATTAAGTGACTTGAGATTCAGGGACCCCTAAAGGGTGTAAGTAAGTCAGTTGCTTATCATGACACTGTATTATTGTATTTTTTCTTTCTCTTTTCTGGTGTAATCCCCATTAGTATGTGTTCCATTATTGACAGCGCATTCCAGTGCACATCTTGTCTAATGTATGCAGTCCTGGAACAGCCGTTTGAGGGTGCATATCTTCATTCAAATGGTAAGCAAATTTGGAATCGCACATCGTGCGAGCGAGTTTCAACACTGAGAAGGGTTGGCAATTTGGAAAAGAGTTAACAGGCACTCTGTGTTGTAGATGTGAGGGAGGGTGGTAGCGAGGAGGCTCAGGAAAGTGAGGTAGCTAGCTGGATATCAGTTAGAAAGCAGGTAGAGGGAAGTGTGCCTAGAAGGCTAGCCCAGATCAACAAGTTTGTAAGGTTGGCAAAAATGTCTTTTTTTTTAGGACGTTAGAAGCCTTTAGAATTTTAGAAGCAAGTCTTCAAATTTTAAAGAAAATTTCCACAGCCCACTTTTTAAGGACCAGTTCAGTTATGAAGTCACCTTGTGGGGCTTACATAGTAGAAATCACTCATAAATGATCTCATTTTAGAAACTACACCCTTAGGTTATTCAAAACAGATTTTACAAACTTTGTAACCCTTTAGGTGTTCCACAAGAATTCAAGGAAAATGGAGATGAAATTTCACTTTTTGGGCATATTTTCCATTTTAATCCATTTTTTACAGTAACACACAATGGGTTAATAGCCAAACAAAACTCAAAATCTATTACCCTGTTTCTGCAGTTTACAAAAAACACCCTACATGTGGTCGTAAACTGCTGTATGGGCACACAGATTTTGTTGAACTGGTTTTTAGGCACCAAGTCACATTTGAAGATGCACCCTACAGTAGAAACTCCTAAAAAGCAAACCCCTTTTGGAAACTACGGGAAAAGGTGACGGTTTTGTTGGTACTATTTAGGGGTACATATGATTTTTAATCGTTCTATATTACGCTTTTTGTGAGTCAAGGTAACCAGAAAATGGCTGTTCTGGCACAGTTTTTTTTTTTGCTTTTTTACAGTGTTCACCTGGCAGGTTAGACTATGTGCTATTTTTATAGAACAGCTTGTTATAGATGTGACAAGATCAAATATGTCTACTTTTATTTTTTGTTTCGGTTATAAATAATAAAGCATTTTAGAAAAAAAATCATGTTTTTGTGTCTCCATTTTCTGAAAGCCATAATTTTTTTAATTTTTCTTCTGATTGTCTTCTGCAGGGGCTCATTTTTTGCAGGAAGAGTTGACGTTTTTGTTGGTAGCATTTTCTGGTACATATGATTTTTTTGATCATTCAATAGCACACTTTATGGGGCAAGGTGAACAGAAAATGGGTTTTGGCACAGTTTTTATTTATTTATTAATTTTACAGCATTCACCCTATTTCAGTTTTACACAATAAAATCATTATTGAAAGAAAAAAATCATGTCATATTTTTTATTTATTTTTTATTTATTTTTCAGGCGATTGTCTTATGTAGCGGCTCTTTTTTTGCAGGTGACAGGTTGATTGGTACTATTTTGGGATACTTATGACTATTTGATCACTTGGTAATACACTTTTTGCAATGTAAGGTGACCAAAAATTGCTTTTTGGTACAATTTTTTTTTTTTCTTGACGGTGTTCACTGAGGGGGAATGCCATGTGATATTTTTATAGAGCAGGTCGTTACAGACATGGCGATACCTAATGTCTACTATTTTTTACTTATTTCAGTTTTACACAATAAAAGCATTTTTGAAAGAAAAAAAAATCATGTTTTTGTGTCTCCACTTTCTAAAAGCCATATTATTATTATTTTTTTCCAGGCAATTGTGTTATGTAGGAGCTATTTTTTGCAGGATGAGGTGACAGTTTGATTGGTACTATTTTGGAGTACAACTTTTTGATCACTTGGTATTACACTTTTTGTCATGTAAGGTGACAAACAATGGCTTTTTGGCCTGATAGGGTGGATTATGTGATATTTTTTATAGAGCCTGTAAATTTGGATGCAGCAATAGCTAATATGTCTGTCTTTTTTTTTTCTTTTTCTAGTTTTTACAACTTTATTAATTTTCATTATAGAAAAGGGGTAGTTTATATTTTTTTTTACTTGAAACTTAATTTTTTTATTATCAAAAACACTTTCTTTTTTTAATTTTTATTTTGGTCCCATTGTGAGGCTTTAACTTTTGGGGGTCTGATCCCCTCTGCAATACACTACAGTACATCTGTGTTGTAATGCATTGCCTGTTTAATATACTAGCAGTTGCCTAGGAGACCAAGACAGGGGCTGAATCTCCTAAGCTTTCATAGAAGGCAGGTCCGGATGCCTCTGCAATGTATTGGGCTGTCTTTTCACCCATCGGGTCCGCATCACCGCAGCATGCGGACCCGATGGGCATAGGAATGCAGGGCATATCCCCACAAACCACCTGTATGCTGCGGTCAGCTTTGACCGCGGCATATAAGGGGTTAATCCGTCGGCATCACTGTTTACAGCTTGGCAAGTGCAATAATGTTGCTGCATTGTGCCTGCATTGAATCACTAATGGAAAATGGAGAAGCAGGGAGCGGATGGTGAGAAAACGTCGGGTAGATGAGTATTTGAATGCAGGGCAGCATCATTATATCAGGAGGCATCACTTTGCAATCTTTCAGGGGTAAGGGAACTTAAAGAGGTTGTACGGTCTCAAAATCAAAATCCTTTTATTTGCTCCTAACACCCTTCACCATGCATATATATTGCCCCCAGTACCTGTTTTTGTTTTTCATGTCTGAGCTTTCCTTCCCCCTATCTTGGCATCAGACTTTCCTGGCAGGTCTCTTTAAATTCCCCCTTCCTGTTTACATGGCGGCTCTGCACAGTGATGAGTCACAGGCTGATCCCGCCCTCACACTGCTCAGTCTGAAGGAGCCACGCCCACTACACCTCCTGGTGCCACCTTACTACAACTACATGAATCCTGCTCATTACATCACTGACAGTCCACAGGCTCTTCCTTCCCAATCTCCAGAGTGCAATAAACAGCTTCAGGCTACTTTCACATCTGCATTTAGATCCATCATGGATTAGCAAAAACACTTCCACCGTCTGAATCAGTTATGTACCATAAAACCATTGTAAGTCAATGGGGGACGGATCCGTTTTCTTTTGTGTCAGAGAAAACGGATCGGCCTCCATTGACTTACATTGTGTTTCATGCTGGATTCGTCTTGCCCAGCATCCCAGGATGCACTGCACGCTGCTTGCAACGTTTTTCTGTCAGCCATGGGAACGCAACCAAACGTAACCGAATGCATTTTGGAGCATTCCATTTTGTTCAGTTCAGTTTTGTCCCTATTGACAATGAATGGGGACAAAACGGAACCGTTTTCCTCCGCTATTGAGATCCTATGATGGATCTGAATGAATAACTTGTATAGCATTACAATTGCGAACTAAATCGCCTCAACACCGGAAAAGAAAAGCGCAGATGTTAAAGTAGCCTGAATCAGCAAGCACATGAAATCACTCACATGTGTATCTAATCCTATCATGTATGATACAGCCTGTTGAGTTTGATACATAGCCTGTTATGTGCAATACTTCCTGTTGTGTATCTAATCCAAATCTTGTATGATACTGTCTGGTGTGGTGTGTATCTAAGCTCATCATGTCAGATACTGTCTGTTGTGCCTCTGTATCTAAATCTATAATCTGTGATATAGTCTACTGATCCTGTATCAAAGATTCTCATGTGTGATACTGTCTGCTGAAGTGTGTATCTAATTCTATCTTGCATGATACTGCCTGTTGAGCTGTGTATCTAATCCTATCTTGCATGATACTGCCTGCTGAGCTGTGTATCTAATCCTATCTTGCATGATACTGCCTGTTGAGCTGTGTATCTAATCCTATCTTGTATGATGCTGTCTGCTAAAGTGTGTATCTAAAGCCTTATGCACACAACCGTATCCATTTTGCGGTCTGCGCATCCGCTAAATAAGGATATTGTCCATGTGCGATAAAAAAAAAATTGCGGAGCCGTTGACTTCTATGGGTTTGAGGTCCGCATTTTGAGGACCAGAATAGGACATGTTCTAACTTTTTCAGAACTGACACACGGATGTGGAAAACAAAATGGACGTCATCCGTGTGCTTTCCACATCCGTATATAAGTTATGCAAAAGATAAAACATGTTCTATTCTGGTCCTCAAATTGCGAACCTCAAACCCATAGAACTTAATGGCATTGAAAAAAATGTGGATCCACAACTTGCAGAACACAAAACAGGTACGGTCGTGTGCATGAGGCCTAATCCTATCTTTTTTAATCCTGCCTGCTGAAGTGTTTATTTTGGTTTATCATGTGTGATACACGTGTGATATGACCATGATAAGCCCGGGGAACACGGTCCATGTGTAGGACACATCTCCCAGGCCAACCGCACTCTCCTGACCTGAACTGACTGTATGACAGCAATGTATGATACAACCAGTCTCTATCTGATCGCGGGGTAAGTGCAAGACAACTGCCCCACGGTCAGACACAGACCGGTTGTATCATACATTACTGTCATACAGTCAGTTCGGGTCAGAGGAGCCGCGGTTGGCCTAGAAAATGTGGCTGCCACATTGATTGTGATTCCTGGACCGATCACAGTCATTTGCATGAGCCGTAGAATGCATACTGTGTTCCCATAACAGTGAGATTCACAGTGCCCGATAACAGTGACATCCACAGTTCTCCCATAACAGTGACATCCACAGTACCCCCATAACAGTGACATTCACAGTGCTCCCATAACAGTGACATCCACAGTACCCCCATAACAGTGACATCCACAGTGCTCCCATAACAGTGACATCCACAGTGCTCCTATTACAGTGACATCTACAGTGCTCCCATAACAGTGACATCCACAGTGCTCCCATAACAGTGACATCCACAGTGCTCCCATAACAGTGACATCCACAGTTCTCCCATAACAGTGACATCCACAGTACCCCCATAACAGTGACATCCACAGTACCCCCATAACAGTGAGATTCACAGTGCTCCCATAACAGTGACATCCACAGTGCCCCCATAACAGTGACATCCACAGTGCCCCCATAACAGTGACATCCACAGTGCTCCCATAACAGTGACATCCACAGTGCTCCCATAACAGTGACATCCACAGTGCTCCCATAACAGTGACATCCACAGTGCCCGATAACAGTGACATCCACAGTTCTCCCATAACAGTGACATTCACAGTGCTCCCATAACAGTGACATCCACAGTGCTCCCATAACAGTGACATTCACAGTGCTCCCATAACAGTGACATCTACAGTGCCCCCATAACAGTGACATCCACAGGGCTCCCATAACAGTGACATCCACAATGCCCTCATAACAGTGACATCAACAGTGCTCCCATAACAGTGACATCCACAGTGCCCCCATAACAGTGACATCCACAGTGCCCCCATAACAGTGACATCCACAGTGCTCCCATAACAGTGACATTCACAGTGCTCCCATAACAGTGACATCCACAGTGCCCCCATAAAAGTGACATCCACGGTGCTCCCATAACAGTGACATCCACAGTGTTCCCATAACAGTGACGTCCACAGCGCCCCCATAACCCTTAGGATGACTATTATTTGGGCGCTGTATGAGGGCAATATATGGACTCTACATGGTACTTATTTGTGCACTGTGTACAATTATGACTGTGCTACTGATTGTATTATATGTAATATAATTGTAATATCTTGTAATAATATTGGAATTGGAATATATTAGCTTTTTCTCAGCTATACTTTGCCCAGGGAGCTCCACAGACCTTGTTCATGTATAGAAATACCATGCACACTGCAGATGACATATACCGTATCCAACACCTCTTCTTTAAGTGGAAAAAAACATCAAAAACATAGTTACATCTTAGTATTTGTTCTGGAAATGATATCTGTGCGGGGACATAGCTCTGTCCATATAAAACACATAACCGCCTGTTCCAAAATAGATACAAGTCTATTAAAATGTCTACAGAAACTGTTTGACTTGAGTTTGGAACGTTAGCGAGTTGCTCCTGGCTGTTCTCTTGTCTCTGGCAGGGTGCGGACCTCCCATACTACTGGATGGAGCCTCCTGGCTGCTCAGCACATTAAGAAAAAAAAAATCCTTTCCATTTTCCTTTTCGGCTCCAAAAACTTTTCAGATGTTTCACCTCTTGGATTGACAACAGACGATTACTGATTCTTTGTTTTATGGGATTCCACCTTCAAGACCTGATTGATCATAACATTTACAGGAATGTTCATGGCCGCCAAAGTGAGTTACGAGGTTGGCTGGAGCAGAAACGGTTTCTTTGCTCTGGCTGCACATTGCGGTGATACAAATGGCCTACAGTGAAGACCCTGGCCTTGCTCCGCTAATACCTACTGCCTGTTTGACCTTGTGTGACTATATAATGGTGCGTCAACTTCATCTGGATGACGGCCAAGCAAATATTAGTCTACAGTGTCAACCTGTATTGCTTTCACAGACCAGCCTCTGGTCCTGGCTGTAAAGTAGTAGAGTAAGGGATTACAATATGCTTCGAAATAAGAATTAAACAACATCTCCAGACTCCCCATTCTTAGTTTGGCTCATTTCCTTCAGTATATGTGGGTCAATTACTTGATAATCTTCCTTATCTCATTGAAGATCTGAACAAACAAAGCTGCAGTAGAAAGTATGAAGCAGGGGACAACAGCAGCAGCCTAAAGAGACAAGAGGTAGATTATTCCAACTTTAGACACTGAAGACACTGCTCGTAGATATGGTCTACTGAAGCACTAACGGCATAGGATATCGTCTATAAGATCCATGGGAGAAAGGACCGACCACTACAATCATTGGGTGCACACCGTATTTAGATTTTTACAGTTCACAGTAAGTTTAATACTAGCTGTATCCATCCATATAAAGTGAGCTCCTCCGAGTAAGAAGAAGTTATCCCCAATCCCAGCAGTCGGATCCCCACCATAAAAACCCCCCGTATAAATGGAGTGGCAGGTCAAGCATGCACACTGCTGCTCTATTCATCTCTATGGGATTGCTGGTGATCTCTGGCAGTTTCATAAGGATGAATTGATTTTGGCAGTATGCATGCTCGACTATCTGCCCAATTCATTCGGGGGCATTGGGTCCACATCAGGGTTGCCAACCAGAATTTTTTTTTTTACTGGACAACTTATCCCAAAATCACCAAACAGCCAACATTTTTTTATAGACAGATTGGAAAACTATAATGAATGATAAAGATTATAATTAATTCATGTGTATAGCTCAGTGCACTGATAAGAAGTCATTACCAGCATTTAGGCCTCATGCACACGACCGTTGTGTGCATCCGTGGCCGTTGTGCCGTTTTTTTTCGCGGACCCATTGACTTTCAATGGGTCCGTGGAAAAATCGGAAAATGCACCGTTTTGCAGCCGAGGCCGTGATCCGTGTATCCTGTCCGTCAAAAAAATATGACCTGTCCTATTTTTTTGACGGACAACGGTTCACGGACCCATTCAAGTCAATGGGTCCGTGAAAGAACACGGATGCACACAAGATTGGCATCCGTGTCCGTGATCCGTGGCCGTAGGTTGCTTTCATACAGACGGATCCGAAGATCCGTCTGCATAAAAGCTTTTTCTGATCTAAGTTTTCACTTCGTGAAAACTAATTTCCGACAGTATATTCTAACACAGAAGCGTTCCCATGGTGATGGGGACGCTTCTAGTTAGAATACACTGCAAACTTTGTACAAGACTGCCCCCTGCTGCCTGGCAGCACCCGATCTCTTACAGGGGGATATGATAGCACAATTAACCCCTTCAGGTGCGGCACCTAAAGGGGTTAATTGTACTATCATATTCCCCTGTAAGAGATCAGGGCTGCCAGGCAGCAGGGGGCAGACCCCCCCCCCTCCCCAGTTTGAATATCGTTGGTGGCACAGTGTGCCCCCAACATCGCCCCCCCCTCCCTCCCTCTATTGTATTAAATCGTTGGTGGCACAGTGTGCCAACCACCATCGGCCCCCCTCCCTCCCTCTATTGTATTAAATCGTTGGTGGCACAGTGTGCCAACCACCATCGGCCCCCCCTCCCTCCCTCTATTGTATTAAATCGTTGGTGGCACAGTGTGCCAACCACCATCGGCCCCCCTCCCTCCCTCTATTGTATTAAATCGTTGGTGGCACAGTGTGCCAACCACCATCGCCCCCCCCCCCTCCCTCTATAGCAGTAACATTGGTGGCAGTGTGCGGTCTCAACAGTAGAAGATTCATACTTACCTGCTTGCTGCTGCGATGTCTGTGTCCGGCCGGGAGCTCCTCCTACTGGTAAGTGACAGTTCTTTAGCAATGCGCCGCACAGACCTTTCACTTACCAGTAGGAGGAGCTCCCGGCCGGACACAGACATCGCAGCAGCAAGCAGGTAAGTATGAATCTTCTACTGTTGAGACCGCACACTGCCACCAATGTTACTGCTATAGAGGGAGGGAGGGGGGGGCGATGGTGGTTGGCACACTGTGCCACCAACGATATAATACAATAGAGGGAGGGAGGGGGGCCGATGGTGGTTGGCACACTGTGCCACCAACGATTTAATACAATAGAGGGAGGGAGGGGGGGCCGATGGTGGTTGGCACACTGTGCCACCAACGATTTAATACAATAGAGGGAGGGAGGGGGGCCGATGGTGGTTGGCACACTGTGCCACCAACGATTTAATACAATAGAGGGAGGGAGGGGGGCGATGGTGGGGGCACACTGTGCCACCAACGATATTCAAACTGGGGAGGGGGGGGCTGCCCCCTGCTGCCTGGCAGCCCTGATCTCTTACAGGGGAATATGATAGTACAATTAACCCCTTTAGGTGCCGCACCTAAAGGGGTTAATTGTGCTATCATATCCCCCAGTAAGAGATCGGGTGCTGCCAGGCAGCAGGGGGCAGTCTTGTACAAAGTTTGTAGTGTATTCTAACCTGAAGCGTCCCCATCACCATGGGAACGCCTCTGTGTTAGAATATACTGTCGGATCTGAGGTTCACGAAGTAGCTCATATCCGACAGTATATTCTAACATAGAGGCGTTCCCATGGTGATGGGGACGCTTCAAGTTAAAATATACCATCGGATTGGAGAAAACTCCAATCCGATGGTATAAAAGAACTCCAGACTTTACATTGAAAGTCAATGGGGACGGATCCGTTTGAAATGGTACCATATTGTGTCAACATCAAACGGATCCGTCCCCATTGACTTGCATTGTAATTCAGGACGGATCCGTTTGGCTCCGCACGGCCAGGCGGACACCAAAACGACTTTTTTTTCATGTCCGTGGATCCTCCAAAAATCAAGGAAGACCCACGGACGAAAAAACGGTCACGGATCACGGACCCACGGACCCCGTTTTTGCGGACCGTGAAAAAAAACTGTCGTGTGCATGAGGCCTTACTCTGAGCTGCAAAATGATAATTACCACCAAAATAATCTAGCTAAGAAGGAGAGAAGGAGAACCACAACCCCATCATTGCTTCTATCTATAAATATTGCAATTGGGGAAGGATTGCACTATGTTTTATGCTTTGGAACTGTGCCTTCACACTGTTGGATGTACTACTACTTCTATTCTGCACTTTAGTAGTGAGAAACTTATTCATTTTCTACAACTGGCCTGGTTGAAGACCCCTCCATCATCCACCGGCCTCTTAACTCAAACCTCCTGCCTTGCACCCAGACTAACATTCAACACCAAGGGCACTCCAACTACCACCGGGCAGGAGCCCCAACACCAGGATGTTCCCCGACGGAAGAAAGATGTGCCCTTGTATTACTGCACAGCCCTAAGGGGGTATCGGTGTGAGGAATGCCACCGTAATCTGCATGTACAACCATCCTTGCCAAAGTAACTACTATTCTCATTCTCTGGTCGCTCCTGGGCTGACGCTTCAGAAATCTCATATAAGTGAAACCGTTCTTGTCTATATAGCGCTTGGGACACAGCTTTAATATCTTTGAAGACCTAGCTAGAGTAGGTCTTGGAGATCTCCTATCAATTCGGGAAATAAGATTACTTTATGAATAACGTTATTCAATAACATTATTTTATGAATCTTTCTCAAATCTGAAGGGCGTTGGGCTAGAAAATTCTAACACTTAGATATCCGTATGCAGGCCCTCGTAAGGCTTCTGAACTATGGTCTAGTCTACCACTGACATGTGAAGACCCTGGCACTATGGACTTATGGTCCTGACAAGAAATGTAACAAACACACTTTATCCAGCTCACCTTCCTGGTCAATGTATGCTCCTGACTCCTGAAACCTTAGGGGAGTGTCCCCATTGCAGTCCGCATAAAACTTGAAAAAAAGGGATGGTTTCGGATTCAAATGGAGATCCTCTTAAAAACTTCTTCTTTATTGATAATTCATTTACAGCAGACACAGCCACTCGGTACACAAGACAAGTGGACGCGTTTCGGGAAACGCGTCCACTTGTCTTGTGTACCAAGTGGCTGTGTCTGCTGTAAATGAATTATCAATAAAGAAGAAGTTTTTAAGAGGATCTCCATTTGAATCCAAAACCATCCTTTTTTTTTAGTTTTATCCTGACAAGAACCCTGGTAAAGGCAGCTGTGTATAGCAGTATATTGAAATCATTTACTTTTAATGGCTTTATGTAAGTCCCTTAGAAAAAACTGCTACAAACAAACTCCATTCTTCTGCAATATGTTAATAGGGATGTTTCATTGGTACCACACTATCCTCCTCACAAGTGCTAAGCAGACTTATACTGTATGAACTCATGACAAGATATCTGTTTCCTATAGAGCTACATTTGGTATACAGATTAGCACCAGGGGCAAAATATCTTGGATTCATCCTGTTAGACCAGAAACTATGCCTCAGAATGAAACCCATGTCTAGTGCATAGCAAAATCCACAGGCTCCATGAAAATGACGTTCAATGGTTAAAATAACTTCTGACACATAATGAGCGAACATGTGGAGGCCCTGGAAATAAATATTTGGGGGAATATTTAATAAGACTAGCGTTTTAGACTCCGGTTTTACTAATCCCCTAAACTAGCGGTGGTTCTGCCGAAGTTATGAAGAGTAGCCGGCGGATCCTCCTCCAGTTCTAAATGTAAGACAGCTTCCTAGCTAAAACAGGCGTAGAAAATGGTAAATCAGACGGGACTGCCGGCCAGTCCCCTTCCCCACCCACTTATTTAGACCTGGCGTCACAGATTGGGGTGCAACTAACTGTCGCGCTGCAATCTGTTGCTTAGTTATGCCTAATTTAGGCGTATTTCAGCTTAATAAATGACCCCCTTGTTTCTTATCCAGGACCGGCTGCTGGGAGCTGGAGAATTGCTAATCTGAGATTAAAAGTGGAGGCCTCCTATTTCAATGACTCATGACTGGTTAGTCCACGTTCAGGGAGATGTGTAGACTCCATTATGAGTGGAAGCAGGTTGCTGTCGATAGTGGGGAGTGACTTTCCCGTAGTGGTAAAAAATAAAATGAATCTACAAGGTTATTCCAAGGTTATCTGGAAGGTTATTCTAGTTTGCTATTTTTTTTAATTTGTTTGTTTATATGATAGGAAATTTTCTAATATGCATGTATTTAAAATTCTGCAAACATAGCTTTCTTATATCAGGCAGTTGACCTCTATATGCAGTATAATGGTATAGCCCATGTATCAGCCCTGTGTAATATATCCAGGCCTAACTGAAACATGGCATCAGTTATTATATGAAATACATGTGGTGGGTCAGCACACAGGACTAGTGTTCGAATAATGATTTTTTAATGGTTATTAGAGTAACTACATCACTGTCTGTATTTACATGGCTGCCTTTCTCTAGGTGATGTTGTAAAATGGCTGCCTGTCTCTAGAGGATGCAGTAAAGTGGCTGCCTGTCTCTAGAAGATGCTATAAAATGGCTGCCCGATTCTAGGTGATGTTGTCAGGTTATTAATGAAGTTTAGTAAAAAAAAAAAAAAAACACAACGTAGACACACACATCTGTTTATACACAGACTTGATGCTGCAGGTAGTAATACAGCTTATACTTTATATGTTCTGCTCCTCAATACTCTACTATTATCTGTTAGATACCTGGGCAGTTAAAGGGGTTATTCCATTATTTAACTCCTTTAACTGAAAGTCAGGTCACATAATACTTGATAATTGTCACATAATGGTTAACTTGACTGATGCCATGTTCAGTCCTATCCAGCTCTCCTATGGATGCATTTTACTGGACTAAAAAGACCTGTACCATTTTTTTTCTTTAAAGGGGGTTTCCCGTCTCAGACAATGGCCAAGCGATATGCCCCCATTGTCTGATAGGTGCAGGTCCTACCTCTGGAACCTGCACCTACACCAAGAACAGAGCCATGAAAATGATGGAGGGCGCACTGCACATGTGCAGCTGCCCTAAATTCATTTCTATGTGGCTGCCGAAAATAGCCAAGCACTGGCTCAGCTATTTCCGTCGGCCCCATAGAAATGAATGGGAGAGCGCTTGGTGGCGACAGGAACGAGGGAAACCCAGGGTCCTCCTGCCACCACCTTGCCCGCTCTGTTCTCGATATAGGTGTAGGTCCAAGAGGTGGGACCTGTACCTATCAGACAATGGGGACATATCCTAGAGGGATGCCCCCATTGTCTCAGATGGGAATACCCCTTTAAAGGGAGTCTGTCACCACATTTTGACATTATAGACCGCTTACATATCGCTGTAGCATAACTGTAGATGATTAAAATGGTACCTTTGTTGTGTTCTTGTGAAGTTCACCCGAGGCAAAAACTGAATTTTATTTGTATGTAAATGAGGGCTCGCAAGTGCTCAGGGGTGGCGTTCACTTCGTTGGAGCCCAGGCTGCTCTGCCTCTTTTGCTCATATCCCCGCCCCAGCCTCTGCTCGCCCCCTTCTCTTCCCTTGCGTCCTCCTTCTCTCCCAGCGAGATCCTGCGCCTGCGCTCTGCCTTGCTGGGTCGGGGCATGCGTACTGCGATGCCCATTGTAGGCACGGCATCACTGTAGCTACTGCGCATGCGCCGGCCAACGGCGCAAAACCAGCGGAAAGGAGGCAGACCAGAGGCGCATTAGCTACAGTGATGCCGTGCCCACAATGGGCATCGCAGTACGCATGCCCCGGCCCAGCAAGGGAGAGCGTAGGCATGGGATCTCGCTGGGAGAGAAGGAGGATGCAAGGGAAGAGAAAGGCAGAGGCAGAGGCTGGGGGTGGGATATGAGCAAAAGAAGCAGAGCAGCCTGGGCTCCAACGAAGTGAATGCCGCCTCTGGACACTTGCGAGCCCTCATTTACATACGAATAAAAGTCTGTTTTTGCTTCGGCAGAACTTCACAAGAACACAACAAAGGTACCATTTGAATCATCTACAGTTATGCTACAGCGCTATGTAAGCGGTCTATAATGTAAAATGTGGTGACAGACTCCCTTTAAGGAGAGGCTACTGTATGGATATAATAAAGATCTGCAAGCAAAATATTAAATAGATGTTTATTAGAAAATTGTTCAACACCTTAAGGCGGGTTTACACTGGCCGAGGAGCAGCCGATTGTCAGGAAGGAAGCGTTCCTTTCCGACAGTCGGCTGCTCGCTCAGAGGAGGTGAAGAACTGTTTTTACAAGCAGCGATCACCTCCACAGTATGAGGACGAGAGATCGCTATAGCAATCGCTCGTCCACATACAGAATCATTGTTTCTGGGCTGCAGATCGCTGTTTAGACAGCACAATCAGAAAAAATAATTGATGTGCCTGCACAAAATACAGGATCACTTGATGAACGAGTGTTTCCCTCGTTTATCGGGTGATTGGAAGCACATTTAGATGAGCAGATTGTTGGGGGTGTTTGCAGGAACATTTGTTCCCATTAATCTAACTGACGACATAAACATTTATATCTTTGCTTTTTCTAATACCTATTGGTACGGGGTAGGAGTTATCAGTGACTGACAGCTGTCTCTCTATGCACACTTATATACACAGTGCTATCAATCACTGATAACCTCTCCCTCCTGTACCGATAGGGTTGCAAAATGGAAAGATATAAGTGTATTAATTACAATCTTTCCCCACAAAACGATATATATCTATCTGCTCAGCTCCTCCTGCTCCATAACATGCTGCCTGCAGACTGCACTGCATTTTGTGATGACAGGCCCACTTTAATGCTAAGGAGTTAACATTATCCTACAGAGTTATAGATATTGCTAGGTATGTGCAACAAATAGTTAACACTGGCAGGCTTAGCCCAGTTTCCAGGGTGATGGGCTGATCCCACCCCCCTGATTAGTGACAATGTAGTCATCAAAACTAGACACAACACTTGCATGTGTGAGGCATGAAGAGAAGCCTGTTCCAGGGAATCTTCATCCCTGAGACTGAAAGCTGCCAGAGATCCAACTTAACTGAAAAAATCCTCTGAGAGAAACAGAACAGAAATTCATAGATGGTAGAGAACCACCACACTTCAGGGCTGTACTGGATTGAGACAGTAAGGCACCACATGTTTATGGCAATAAGACTTTACTGCTGTGGAAAGGGTGTATTGCTTTGGAGCCGACCACATTCGGCCTGCTGTGACCTTCTTTAAATACTTAAATTTCCCGCCCTAAAACGTCATTAGCCAATCAGCAGCTGGCAGAAAACAGGTACCTCAGCAACAGGTAGGCAACCAGGTACCAATCAGAATCTTTAGACAGATTCACCTCAGAATGCTGAAAAAGAACACATATTACTAAACAGAAAAGGCGGGAAAAAAGGGGAGGGGAAATGGAAATTAAACCAACTACTAGTCCCAATATGCTCAATGCCACCATGGTGGGCATTCCGTATACACTTCCGTGCCCACTATCATTATAACAAAGCTAGAACCAGATGTGTACATCAAAAGGAGTGGATCCAGAGGGTTCCCCATTCATCTGCTAGATTTATATCAAGCTGGCAGCCCCTTAGGGCTCTCTCCCTATCACAGGTCAGGAGGCAGCTGAAGGATGAAACTGAGCATGTGCGGCCATCTCAGTGCATAGGGCAAAGAAATAAGAAAAACACAACAGCAGGTGGCACTATACAAATACATTTTATTGAATAACTCACTGGTTATACTAATTTTTTAATTACATGCAATTACAAAAGTATTCAGATCCAGGTGCTGGTTAGAAAATGGTAGAATATTTTTCATGGGACAACCCCTTTACACCGACACCTACACCGAGAACTGGAGCTCCGAAAGTTGTGGAGGGCGCACTGCGCATGCTCAGCTGCCCTTTATTCATTTCTGTGGGGCTGCTGATAATAGCCGAGCGCTGGCTATTGCTATTAGATTGCATTAAGAACTTGGAGGCCCCATAGAAATGAATGGGAGCAGTGGCCGTGTAAGTGCGGTGCACTCCCATTCAGTGTTATGGGGAGAGCACTTGGTCGTGGCCGGACCCAGTGAAACCCGGGGCCCTCTGGCCACCACCTCCCCCACTTCATTCTCAGTGTAGGTGCGGGTCCCAGAGGTGGGACCAGCACCTATCAGATATATCAGATAGCGATATGCCCCCATTGTCTCAGATGGGAATTTCCCTTTAAGCCATAAAAGCCAATTGAATGGATGTATTGTAAATCAGTGCTTAGCAGTCCCAGTATTTTTACTTTATGTAGCATGGAAGGCGTAGGTGACACGCGTGAATCTGCCTGCTGCGTTCTTGGGTCTGGTTAGGAAATACTTCAGTTTCAGTTAATGACTTGTTTGTGCTAACTCCACAAGCTGTAAAATAAATCTGGAATCCGCTGCCCTGAGACTCTACGTTACGCTCCATTCCTGCTCTGTGCCCCGGCTTCACATAGAGATGGCAATCCCTGGAATAGTTATGTTTTCATAGGAAAATGTAGAAGGGGGCAGGATTTCAGTCCTCAGTGGCATACAGCAGCAGACACCCTCATGTGTGGAGTCCCAGTCCAGAAATAACATGGCCATTAAATCCGAGGCCTGTGCAGCACTCAGTACACAATTAGTCCAGTATTAGTGGATTAAGAGTGGTTAGGACTTGTGCTTTGCCCAAAAAAACAAGCACGCAAATCATTTTTAGTAATATTAGTTTTCTCTGTCATGATAATACCACTGGAGGTGAGCACATGCAGTACATGCTGCGGTAAGCGGAACAGCCATGAAGTTAACCAGGGTGTGTGTAATATACTGTACCTTCTGAGTCTGCAGGGTGGCATTCATTAATAATAGCCATTACAGTGCCATGGAGGTTGTCATCCAACTTTCCACAAACCCTGAATGGCACATAAAGCTGCCTCACTGTCTCTCTTGCACTGCAGCGTTTCAGTCTTCACTGTCATTTGGGCATTCTATTCACGAATTAATAGCACAGGATGGACAGTGCACATGGAATTGTGCAAGCCATGCTGAGATCCTTGAGAATAGCTCTAGCGAATGTGTCCTCAGAAAATGACCTATTGTTTAAATTGGGTTTTTATGATAAACATATTTTTAAATAAATTTTGGGTGTTTATTTTTAAATTTCCATGTCACTTTATTTAAAAAAAAGTTCTAAAGTATTGCAGTTTTCACACTGGCCACTAAGCCTAATAATAGGTACCACTTCTTGGTCTGTACAGAAGGGTCACTTTTCAGCAGTGATCTTCATATCATCACAGGAAGGATTACAATAACAGATATCACCTATACATATGTAGATAGCACAGGATCTACCATTCACAGTTGGTGATATCACAGCTTATCTACATCCTCCCAGGGTTGCCAACTGTCCAGAAATTTCTGGACAGTCTAAAAAAAAGATGACTTTTTTTCCTGTGTCCATGAAAAAAAATAGATGTGTCTGTGATTTTTTTGAGGCTGGTGGTACTTGTTTGGTGGTAATTCTCACCATTTTACAGCTCACAGTAAATGCTGGTAATGAGTTCTTATCAGTATATTGAGCTATAGACATGGATTACTTATAATCTTTATTATTCATTATGGTTTTCTAATTTGTCCATAAAAAAAAACATGGCTGTCCGTGATTTTAGAATAAGTTGTCCAGAAAAAAGAAGAATTCCTGGTTAGCAACCGTGCTCCCTCCTGACGTCTGCACATATCATAAAACATGCCTAAAACCTCTCCCATAGAAGTCAATGAGGTCCCCCCCTGTTGGGTCTATGGTGCATGCTGACTGCTGTAAACCATAGATTTTCCCCTGTATACCCCTTTTCATATGTACAGTGCTATGGAATGAATGGCGCTTTAATAAATAATAAAAATAATAATAATCTAGATTAGCTATTAACAACAGCAAGATGGCCGCCACCATAATAATGTTCAGGGAATAGAATAAAAAGAATCCACAATCAGAAAGTAAAACAGATTAGAAGAAAAGGATAGATGTTGCCTATATGGTTTTAACTGGCAGAAAATTCTCATTTAGACTGTGGGTCTTCCTACGACAAGCACATTGTAGGAGGAACCGCAACAAGTCTCCCAGTTTTAGGCAATATAGGGGAATCCTTGAATTCATTTAATGAATTAGTCCTCAAAATGTTCTTAGGCAGAGAGTACCATAGGTTGCAGAAGATTGCTATAGGAAGGTGTGCCCTAGTGTCCTTCCTTGCTGCTCTTAGAGTAAAGAATCCTCTTAAGGGTGAAACTGTAGATGTTGAGAATAGCCCTTGCTGTGGTTACATTCCAGGCTCTAAGAAGATCATGACGCAGATTCAGTGGTACATTTGTACATACCAATTAGATCCAGGGCCGTCTTTGCCGCAGGGCAAAAGGGGCAGCTGCCCCGGGCCCAGTTTCTCCTGGGGGCCCATGGGAGCTCAGTTTCCCGACTCCCATTCACTAGTGACTAGGTTGGGGCGTCGCTAGGTTAAAACATTCGGGGCCTGGGCCCCGGATGTTTTGTCCCAGGCCCCGAATGTCCTGCCTGCCTTCTAGATACAACTGTATTGCCGTACACAGAACGGCAATACAATTGAATCTAATACACTGGAAAGAGGTTAAGGACCTGTGGTGACATCACAGGTCATGTGATCAGCAAAACAGGCTGTGATAGGATGACCTGGATGATGTCACCATCATGTGACCAGTGCAGGATTGGACCAGAGTGAAGAGGAGAAGGAGCCTAATGCTGATGTCTGTATATCAGGACTGGAGAGGTAAGTGAAGGGAGAGGCAGAGCAATGCTGGGAGTTGTATTTATTTAACTGGGATGTATGTTAGGGCTGAAGGGAGCGATGTTATTGACATGGGACTGTATGTTGAAAGTGGATGGTGGGGGGGAATGATGTTTATGTACATGGGTTTAGGCTATGTTCACACTTGTGTTTGGGGATACGCTTGTGAGATCCGTTTCAGGTCTCTCACAAGCAGCCCCAAATGCATCAGTTTAACCCCAATGCATTCTGAATGGATGCGGATCCATTCAGAATGCATTCGTTCGGCTCCGTACAGCCCCCCGTTCCGTTTTGGAGGCGACCTCAAAATGCTTCAAGCAGCATTTTTGTGTCCGCATGGCCTTGCGGAGCCAAACGGATCCGTCCTGACTTACAATGTAAGTCAATAGGGGCAGATCCCTTTGCATTGACACAAAATGGTGCAATTGTAAACGGATCCGTCCCCCATTGACTTTAAATGTAAGTCAGGACGGATCCGTATTGGGACTTAGAAATTCAAATCTAATACAAACGAACCGGTCCTGAACGGATGCATTTGTTTGTATTATCGGTGCTGATCCGTCCTGTACAAGTACAGGACAGATCTGCACGAAACACAAGTGTGAAAGTAGCCTTAGGGGGTGATGTTTACATGGGATTGTGCGTTGGAGGCGGCTGGGGAGGAGGTGATGTTATTTACATGGGACTGTATGGTGGAGGGAGGAGTATGACTGCAGGGGGCACTGCAGATCCAGGGGACATTATAGGCGGTCTTATTACTACTGGGGGCTCTATAGGAGGGTCTTATAGATCTGCCTTATTTCTACTAAGCGCACTAATGGGGGCATTGTTGAGGAGCATTATAACGGTTGGGGCAGTGTTACTAATGAGGGCATTCTAAAAGGGAATTACTATTGGTGGGACTATGAGGAGCACTATTACTATGGGGGGCAGTAATGTTTCTTCAGGATAGTATTTGGGGGTATTGGGGGGGTAGGGGCATAGCTAAAGGCTGATGGGCTCCGGTGCAAGAGTTCAGCTTGGACCCCCCTTCCCTCAGTGCTTTGTGTGTCTTCTTATGCGGCACAAGTGTCTTTGGGCCCCTTCATGCTCCTGGGCCCGGTAGCGACTGCCACCTCTGCACCCCCTATAGCTACACCCCTGGGGGGGGGGGGGGGGGGGCACAGCAAGCAGCATGATAACACTGTGGGGACTCCAGTTGGGGGATAATGATAGAATGTGAGGAAACTAAGATATCTGTGTGTCACACTCTGCAGAGATGAGACGGCTGAGAGAAGTGTCCGGACCGACGAGTGGAGAAGATCTACAGAGAAGATGATGACAGAGAGGAGACGTCACCTGGAGGCCCTGGATGTGACAGGTAAGTGCTGCTGTATAGCAAGTACAGCAAAGTGCGGGTGGGGTGGGGGGCGTTATCCAGGGGGGCCTAAGTAAAATCTTGCCCAGGGTCCAATCAATATTAAAGACGGCCCTGATTAGATCAATCACAAATTGTCTTTTTTTCGTAAAAGATATAACCCCAAGTTTGATAATCCTTTTACGTACTGCAACCCATCTATTCCAATGGGTTGTCCCATGGTCAACACAGGATAGGTTGGAGTTCCAGCAGTCGGACAGACCGTGCAGATCTTCAGACCTCCTGTGGATAGGTGATAGGCAGCTGCCTGGCACTGGTTGCTAAAATTTACTGTACACCAATTTTCCCCATGCCCAGACTCATTTGCAGAGATCCCCGTTACTGTATATAGTATCAACCATAGAAATAAAGATAGTGAATCTCCAGTATATTTCTAAGGTATAGGAGGAAGCAGAAGTGGCCATAGAAACATAAAGAAGAAAGACATTTCCTGCAGATTTCTATCTATTAGAAGCGGTTTTATGGTGAAGATTACATTAAGTGCAGCTACATCTTCTACAACAAGCCTTGTAAAAAGCAGTGCTTGTGTTATCTCCCAGCTTGTCTGTCTGGCCTCAGTGAATCTTGTAAAAACATAAATGGAAAATAGAAAAATGTCCCTAGCCTAGAAGCAGGGTCAGACATGCCCACTATAGTACCAGAGGATTAGTCCAAAGCTCTGACACAATAATGGGATTGGGTCCCAAAGGTCCAGCAGAAGACTGTGGCAGGCACAGCACTATGAAGTGCTTTTTGCGCTGTGGCATTAGAAGAATTTTGATATCTCTGACTTTAAGTCTAACCAGACTGTCTATAGTATTACTCTGTAATTCCTCTAGCGCCGTTCTATGGAAACAGTAAGTTTAAAGAGCACACGAAATGCTTCAAATAACTTCTTTATTAACTTCAACTTTTCTTCATATATAACACTGCCACCTCCGCAGCAGATAGTCCATGTGCAAAACACGTGTTGAAAAGATATCACAAAATGGCGGTATGCATAAGATGGTGGTTCAACTGTTCAATCTTGTCATTCAACATAAAATGGTGGATATATTTCTCTCTTCAGTATCTGTACTGTCATTTTAAGTTATTTAAGCACTTTATGATCTCTCTGAGAGGTATATCTAAGATTTGACCGATAGTTCTACTGATCTGTATGCAATTTGTATGGATTGGCCTTTTGTTCCCATAAAACACAGCTCTCAGTGGAGTGAATGTCTCTTCAGCTCCTGTCTCTGGTGAATAATGATTCTAGCAGCAGAAGCTGGGGGAATTCCCAGACAGGCCTGTGTGTGAGGCTGGCTGTGATTGGTGAAAACTCTTGCTGTGTGAGAAGCAGGACGTGATTGGTCTAGACTTCTGCCCAGCAACAACAGATTAACACTATGCTTTCTGTTGTTTCTGCTGTGTCACTGAGCATACCTTACATTACAAAATGAATCTTAAAGGCATATTATCCTTTCTGCTTCTGTGAACACAACAAAATATATAACAGTTATATGACATCCAAGCATGAAGTCACTGTAAATAACTCTGCCCTTGTCTTCAACACATAAACATAGAAACTGCACTAAGGCTGTACACACATGTAAGCTATACTAGCAACCTAGGACAAGTCTTAGCTGGCCAGCTACAAAGACAATCACATTTGGAGGTAACTTTGGAGCCAGTTGTCACTAGGTCCTATTTCTTATGGAACGATTCCCAAATAACTGACTAGACCTCATTAACAATATTGAAAAAGAGAAGGGATAGTCAGGGACATGTTGGCGTCCGAGAAGATTTACAGGGTGGTACAAGATTGTAAATCATGGCTGTTTTCTGTCAAAAACATCACCACGCCTGTCCACAGGTTGTGAGCCTTATTGCAGGTCTGCCCGTTCATGTAGATGGAACTGAGCTGAAATACCAGACATTACCAGTAGATGGGGGGAGGGGGTTATGTTTTTAAAGAAAGCAGCCATGCATTTCTAATTCTGAACAACCCCTCTTAAAATTCATTGTACCTCACCTGAAGTAGATGTGAATTATTGCACAACATACAACGTGTGGTCAGCCAAAGAATAATAAAAAAAAGTCTGAGATATTGATCAGCGCCACCTACACGGATGAGAGATTAAAGGGACACTGACAGGCCCAATAAGCATATTTAGGCATATATATGACAGTACAGGTCTTATCAAGTGTGTTAAAATCATCTAAGTATCCCCCCTATCCACCTTATAAATACCGAAAACTAAAGTTTTATAACCTGCTTGTCTCGTCTCCAATCTGCCCAAGGGGCGGCGTTTTATCTCAAAATGCGCCCAGCCAGCCGCTCCCAACTGCCGTTCTGAAGCCCCGCCCAGCTCATCAATATTCACTTTGCTAGGCGGCGGCTACAACTCTCCCCGACTCAAGATCCTGCGCATGGCCAATTCAATCCTCTGGGCACGTCCTCCATCTAATCTTCAGAGCATGCGCCCGGCCGGGGTCACATCGCGCCTGCGTACAGACAGTCTGCGTACTTAGAGGCCTGCTGCAGCCTCTGCTTTATGCACATGCGCCGGGCACTTGAGTCGGGGAGAGTTGTAGCCGCTGCCCAGCAAAGTGAATATTGATGAGCTGGGCGGGGCTTCAGAACGGCAGTTGGGAGCGGCTGGCTGGGCGCATTTTGAGATGAAACGCCGCCCCTTGGGCAGATTGGAGACGAGACAAGCAGGTTATAAAACTTTAGTTTTCCGTATTTATAAGGTGGACAGGGGGGATACTTAGATGATTTTAACACACTTGATAAGACCTGTACTGTCATATATATGCCTAAATATGCTTATTGGGCCTGTCAGTGTCCCTTTAAAGTATTTTTAAGAAGTTGGGATCCAAGTCTACATCTGAAACTTACACCATAGGACAACAGTATGCAACCTGTGGCCTAGGTGTTTGCCAAAGTATGCTAGCATCCTGGAAACCACCGGTTGCAGAAGATTACTATAGGAAGGTGTGCCCTAGTGTCCTTCCTTACAATATCACTTGAAGGGGTTTTATGGGATTACAATGGGTTTTAACAGATATGCTCATGTACTTGCTTACATCATGTATATCTTTGCCATGTTTTTTTTTTTCCAATTTGGACTCTCCTGACCCATTTTCATCATGCAAAAAAATCACTCTGGCTTGTTCATCCTGTATGTAGCACTTCCTGTTGCTATATCCAACCAAACCCATGATGCACTTCTCCTTCCTCTGCCACAGCTGCATCGCCGCCCCTAACAACACCCAGCTAGTTTATAGCTCCTCCCACCAGCTAGTTGCATAGACACTCCCCTGTCACAGCCCTGCCCATGGACATAACATCACAGGAAACAAGAAAGAGCTGCACAGATATGGCCATGTGACCACAGCCCAGAACTGAAAATAGGAGAAATAAAGGTAAAACAAATACATTATAAAATTACAGCGACCTTCATAAATGATTATTTTAAAGGGCATCTGTCAGCTGATTTGTACCTATGACACTGGCTGACCTGTTACATGTGCACTTGGCAGCTGAAGGCATCTGTGTTGGTCCCATATTCATATGTGACAAAAACAAAGACAGGTGCACACTGCGGTCTTACTAACCCTCGTATTGGTGTAAAATTGAGAGATTAGCCAAGGTTTCTCAAGTAGCGTTAGGTCAAGCACTTCCTGCTTTTTAATACCACGCCAATCTGTAGTTTGTATATTAAATTTTTGGGAGGTGTATAAACTCCTAATCTGAATGTGCCTTTATTTCTATCCACAGGCAGCATTCTGGTGCACATGTGAGGCCCGGGCTATATCAGCCAGTCTTAGGTGGGGCTCAGAGCTCTCTCTCTCCTCCCACTGTATGCATGGTCACATGCTGGAGGTTACTGGGAGATTGACTGTGGGTCGGACCTTGCGTTCTTGTAATTTGCCCACTGACTCCTGGTATTGCCCATACGGCCCAGGTAGGTTTAGCGTTAGGTCCTGAGCTACTTGGAAAACCTTGGAGCGGTGCTCAGGCTCAGACATGTCCTCCAAGCAGGATATGTTGGCAAATATCTCAATTTTACACCAGTACGAGGGTCAGTAAGACCGCAGTGTGCACCTGTCTTTATTTTTGTTATATTATTTGTACTGTTTATTACATCCACACATTTGCTATCCTTTTTAGGATGTCCATTGTGGTACTTGTGGTCCATTGTAGGCATCCTCTATTGTGTGCATTTTTGCTGGGGATTGCCATTAGCCATCGGACCACAAGTGCAAGATCTGCCCCCCCCCCCCTGTATAAATGCACCACTGCATATGGGGTTGAGCACTTCCTGCTTTTTAATTCCACGCCAATCTGTAGTTTGTATATTGAATTTTTTGTGTATAAACTCCTAATCTGAATGTGACTTTATTTCCATCCACAGGCAGAATTCTGGTGCACATGTGAGGCCTGGGCTATATCAGTGTCACGCCCTGCCCTGTGGGTGTTCTGAGGAGATCTGTCAGAGTTGCTGCACGTGACTCGATCTGACAGATTGTTTTGTTGTGGGTTTGAGCATAATCCCACCTCCTCCCAGGTGTTGCTCTTTAGGTAATTGGTGAGGCTATTTATTCCCCCCTCTCCCTATAGCCTTTGCGGGTTATAGTTCTGCCTTGTGTGAGATCTGGAAGTTTGGTGGATCTTCTGCTCCAACACATCTCTAGATAAGTCCTTTTCCCTTGTTCCTTCTGTGTCTGTTTTGACTAGGCCTCTAGGGTGACGCTAGTTCCTTCGGTTGTTGAAGGAGCTGGGTGCCTCTTTCCCTCTTCCCTACAGCCGAGGGTTTGGTTCAGTGTTTTATAGTCTTAGGTACATGGGCATGTGCATATCTACCATAGAGATGTGCACATGGGCATAGCAACTTAGGGAAAGTATTTTAGGGATTGCTAGGAGGTGACCCCTTTGTTCCCTAGCATTTGGGGCCTAGTCAGTTGTTTTGTTTGCTTTGCCGTGTTCTGTTTCCTTCCCTTATCTTACCTACCGTGACAATCAGTCAGTCTTGGGTGGGGCTCAGAGCTCTCTCCCTCCTCCCACTCTATGCATGGTCACATGCTGGAAGTTACTGGGAGATCTTCCCCCCCTGTATAGATGCACCACTGCATATGGGGTTGAGCACTTCCTGCTTTTTAATACCACGCCAATCTGTAGTTTGTATATTTAATTTTTTGGAGGTGTATAAACTCCTAGTCTGAATGTACCTTTATTTCCATCCACAGGTAGCATTCTGGTGCACATGTGAGGCCCGGGCTATATCAGCCAGTCTTAGGTGGGTCTCAGAGCTCTCTCCCTCCTCCAACTGTATGCATGGTCACATGCTGGAGGTTACTGGGAGATTAATTAGGTTTAGCGTTAGGTCCCGAGCTACTTGAGAAACCTTGGCACAGGTGCTCGGGTTCAGACATGTCCTCCAAGTAGGATATGTTGGCTAATCTCTCAATTTTACACCAGTACGAGGGTTAGTAAGACCGCAATGTGCACCTGTCTTTATTTTTGTTATATTATTTTTACTGTTTATTACATCCACACATTTGCTATCCTTTTTAGGATGTGCATTGTGGTACTTGTGGTCCGCTGCAGGCATCCTCCATTGTATGCATTTTTGCTGGGGATTGCCATTAGCAGCGGACCACAAATGCAGGATCTGCCCCCCCCTGTATAGATGCACCACTGCATCTGGGGTTGAGCACTTCCTGCTTTTTAATACCACGCCAATCTGTAGTTTGCATGTTTATATGTGCCCACATTAATGACCCTCTTGGTGTAACAGGGGCGTTGCTGTTAAGCTTGCAGCCTCTGCACTAATTGACAGGACCTGGCAGTGAAAATATCTTAATGCCTGTCCCTGTCAATCATAGTACAGAGGGTGTGGCAGTTGCAGAGCCTCTTGGTGTAATGGCAAATCCCCCGTTGCACCTAATTTGCATATATTATAACTGTCACGTTTCGGTGTGGGAGGGATACACCACATTGAGCATAAGAGGGAAGAGGGAAACAGGGAATCAGGTCTGAGAACTAGGGAAGGAAGAAGGACACCTCCTAGTAAAACCCTAGCCAAGATCCTGACTGACTACCAGTATGAACAGACCCCAGAGGTAGGTGTGTTTATACACAGGAATACCTAGAGTCCTATCTAGCCCTATAGGACCCTGGTACTAATGGCAGGGGCGAAACTACCTGTTCCTCCAAATGGAAGGACGAACAGGAGTCTCCTTCAGGCCTAATACAAACAGTAGGGAAAAGCAACACACAGAACGCAAACAAAATACAATAAGGGAATTTCACGGAGGGTGAGGGAAGGGAATCAAACCAAACACAGCAAAATGAAACAAAACAGCAGACTAGGCCCCACAGCTAGGAAACACAGAAAGGTCACCTCCTGACAAATCTGAGCCTTTCCCTGACTGCTACCAACATGAACAAATCTCGATGGATAGAAGTGTTAATGCACTCTAACCTAAGCCCTGCTGCAACTGATACAAACCCTCTGCTAGGAAGCAGGCGAAAAGACAACAGGTTCCTTGCACAAGATGAAGGAACCCCGCGTCTACCTAAGGCCTAGCCAGTACAAACAACAGAAGGGAAGGAAGGAGGACTTAACTGAAGACGAACTACTAGCAGAAGATCCACAAAACACCAGCAGAGAACTCCAGAAGAAACTATAAACCACAAGGGCTATAGTCAGAGTCAGGTATAAATAGCATCACTATCAAACTAATAAGCAGAACCTGTGAGGGGCTGGGATCCTGCCCAAAGCCACAACAAAGCAATCTGTCAGATAGATTCACATGCAGAAAGTCTGACAGATCTTCTCAGATCACTCACAGGGCAGGACGTGACAGGGAAAGGAAAGACTTAACTTCAAAAGAGCTATGGAAGCACCAGGAACTCCACCGAGATCCACACTCCAGCAATCCACAACTGAAACTGAAGCTATAAACCGCACAGCATAGTGGAAGAAGCAACTATAAATAAGAAAGGTTGAATGACCAGATTAGCAACACCTGAGGCAAGGGGTGTGGCCATTGCCAGAAACAACACAGACACCTATTGATCCACAGGGAAAACCTGTCAGATAAAACCACATGTTGCCAACAACTCTCTATCTAAAGAAATGACCAAAGCCCAAAAAACCCTGATCCCGAAGGAAGGAAAAGACCATACCCTGTGTCCAAATTACAGACCCAGCTTACTTTTGAATATAGACATGGAATTTCTAGCCAAAATGCTAGCTAACAGACTGGCAAAAATCCTGCTAAATATGATACATAGAGATCAGGTAGGTTTTATTAAAGGAAGAGAAACTAGAGACAACACGGCAAGAGTTCTAAATATCCTTCATTATGTCTAATGTAAATCTCTCCCCTTAGTACTTCTTAGCACAGATGCTGAGAAGGCTTTCAACAGAGTCAGATGGTCATTTATGAAATGCGTCCTTTTAACTCCCTAACTTCCTTTTAACTCCCTAACTTTTAATTTCCTAAACCCCTTCCTATGCGCAATAGACGCAATGTATTCTAACGCCTCTGCGTCCATCTCAGTTAATGGTATCCTTCCGGACCCCTTCCAAATTCGCAATGGAACTCGTTAAGGGTTGCCCATTATCGCCTCTTTTGTTTGTTCTGACCCTAGAGCCACTCTTGCAAACAATTAGATCTGACACGGAAATCAAAGGCATTTTATTGGGAGATCAAGAACATAAAACTGCTGCCTTCACAGATGACCTACTCATAATGATCGGTAACCCTGATATAGCTCTTCCAAAGATTTACCAACACCTCAAAGATTACAGCCTTTGTTCCAACTTCAAGGTGAATCATAATAAGTCTTTGATCATCAGCACAGGCCTCACTAGAACCCACAGCCAGTCCCTAAAATGAAACTCCCCCTTTAACTGGTCATCTCCATATTTAACTTATCTAGGGGTGAAGATTAGCTTGAATCCCAACCAACTTTACTGTCTAAATTACACCCCCTCTTGAAGAATATATCTGACATCCTTACTACCTTAGATCTCCCCATATTGTCGTGGTTTGGGAGAAAAAAACTTTCTAATGTCCTTAGTCATACCTAAACTGACATACCTACAACAGGTACTTCCCATTCCAATCCCGTCCTCATACTATAATTCCTTAAAATCTCTCTTTAGAGTGTTCATCTGGAACAAAAAGAAAGTTTGCATGTAATACACTTCCCTAAGCCGCACGAAACAGTTTGGTGGAATTGCCCTCCCAGATCCTGAACTATATGGAAAGGCGGTTCTCATTTCCAGGATAGTGGATTGGCTGAGGATCCCACCTCATAAGTCTAGGGTACCCATAGAACAAGCAATCATTGGAACCACTTTTAGAGCCCTATTGTTAGTCGTAGAAAACCCTAAACCTCTTCCTACTACTGCCACCCTGTTGATAAAATCTGCCTTCTCTGCTTAGAAATGGTTTCAAGTAACACAATACTCAATCCCCTTCCCCTCCATGTCCCTACAAGTCAGAGATATACTTCAGTTAGCTCCCATGGCGCTACTTGAGGGACGCCCGGCTAAACTGAGGAATTCGAACATCTGGTTGAAAGATATTCTTCAGGACAATCAAATACCCTCATTGTCAGATATCCGACAGTAGTTAGAAGTCGGGCAATCGAACACTAATTCGTTATATTTCCTAAAAGCATATCTTTCCCAATATACTAAGATGGGTGAATTATATCGCCCACAGGTCTGGATGGAAAGTTTGATTAATAGCTCCCAATGCCCCATGAAACTCATCTATTAACTGTATAACAGGACTGAGAACCCCCTCTGTTACCACCACACCTGCATTTATTAGGCTCTGGGAAAAAGACTTAAACCATACATTCTCCATACCCGAAATAGATAGTATTCTCTCCCCACATCATTTGTCTAGATGCGTCAGGGTACAGGAAAACAGTTATAAAGTCATCTCAAGATGGTATAAGACTCCTGATAAAACGCGCATGTATTCCACATCCGCCTCGGACACATGTTGGAGGTGCTTGAAGGAAAGAGGCACTTATATCCATATCTGGTGGGAGTGTCCTTTAATTTTAAAGTGGTGGAACCAGATTTGTAAGGCAGAGTTCTGGCCATCTCCTAAGATAGCATTGCTAAACCTCTACCCTTCAAAACATAAATGTTCCAACCTAGATTTGTTTAAACAGCTTATAATGGCAGCTTGCTTCCTTATCCCGAAATGTTGGCACTCAACAGAGGCCCCAACAATAGAACATTGGTCACTTAAAGTAGATCAAATCTATAGATTTAAAGAAATCTACTCATGGGAAATGGGAGCTTTCCATAAATTTTCCAAACTTCGGGCTGATTGGAAATCATTTAGGGGACTGTAATATGCAAGACGGCACTCTAGATAATACAAAGGAACATTGGCACTGGTTGTCTCCCTAGTAGGTTTCACGCATACCATATTGGAACATGTTAAGAACTGTACACCCGAATGGCTCGCACGAACCGAGGCATGCGACCCGCCGCAGAATTGATTGGCGCTAGTTTAACAGTGAAGAAAGCACAGACTTCTTTTTTACAAACTGTATAATGCGTTATTGTTCCTTTGAATAACTGTTACTATGTTACGGTTGTAACAATTTTACTGTGGAGGCTTGTGACTTTTCCTCCATTGAATGTAACATTTCATTGTTAACATAAAGCAATTGAAACCTGTCGCAGGAATGTCCGTGACAATAACATAGTTTTTCTCAGCAATCCGGGCACATACTGTATGTACCTGGGACCAACACAGACGCTTTCAGGTGCCAACAGGTCATCCGGTTTGATAGGTGTATGTCTTCAGACAGATGACCTTTCAGGCTGTTTTCAGATGGCCATAATAGTGTGTGTTTTTTTTTTTTGCACCTGTATTATGGATACAACACCCAGACTCGGTTCGTCAAAACCAGGAGTTAGAGCACGATGGTACTCTTACTCTACTTCTGATGAACTGTGAGTGGTCCGGGTGTTGAGTCCATAATACGGTGGAAAAGCACCTTTGTTATGGTCATATGAAAGTTTCCTTAATTTGAATGATTAAAGTACATATGGGTGTAACAGGAATTTGTGTTGGTAATGTGGAACATCTGTGGAATGCTGATGGAAGACATCTAAGGGGGTCTTCTTAGGAAGAGGTATTGCAGGATTAAGTGAAGGTTCCCCAATGCCTCAAGGCTGCAAATGTTTTCATATCTTTGTCTTCAGGACCATCCCAGACAGTGATGTCAGACTCTTCCAAGGGTGTTTTCATTTAAGAAAACAGGTTTCTCATAATTTTCATGCAGAGGTATGCAATGCTCGAGGAAATTCTAAAATATTCTTTCCATACATGGACATTTACAGCAGTGGAATGGTGGACTGTATGGTATTTTACAGAGGGTTATAAATTTAATTTAATCATCTTGGGAGCTTACAGGTCTAGTAAATTCTGGAGGACCACTAGAACATTTTATTTTGTATTTGGCCATAATGTTTTTTAATTGTATTTCCTTTGATGTAGCCATTCAGGGCTTTGTTGATCTGTACACATGTTTCAGGAGTTCGCCACATGATTTGGATTATGCACTGGGGTACACTAACTCTGCGTTAGTCCTTTCCAGGGATTTCATCACTATTATAACATCATTGACCAAGTGGCACCACCATTCCAGGATCTGCATTCAGGCATTCAGGAGGTATTGCTCACTGCATGTGGCACTGGGAGACACTAAAACTGTGCCTACGCCTTGCAATGACATCATCAACATTATGACATAATCTAGTTTCATTCTACTTCATAATTCCTGCAGCTTATTATGTACTTGAATCCACCTATGCCTTTGTATTTTCCAAATGGGTATCTCTGAGGATTGTCATCGTACTATATCTGGACATGTACTATTATTTTTTTGTTCTATATGTTTAAAACCTAAATAAAGAATTTCCCCCCAAAAAAGGCATTATGACATCCTCGACCTAATGTCGTCATGTGTTCTGGTGCCCACCTGTAACGGGCGCCTCCCACTAGGGCCCTCTATATAACATGTCCCAGGTGTAGGAAATGCTGAGTGGTACAGTGCGGCCTAAAATGTCTCTTTATGTGTGTCTCGGTGCTCCTACCTGGACCCCAGGCTTTGGCTCCGAAGCAATAAATAAAGGGAATAATTGAGGGATTAAGTAAGAACTTGAGTCCAGACCTTGAGATTAAGTTCAATGGCAGCTTTACTTGAGTAAACGTTTTTCCAAAACAGATTTCAGGCTTTATCTTGGTTCCAGCAGGCTTTAGCATGAAACTGGCAGGCAAACTCCACTCTGTTTCTCTCTGAATCTGCCTGTACTGACAGGCTGGCTGTATAACTCAGCTTCTTCTGTATGCTGCATTTCACTTTGTAGTCTGACTCTAGGTTATGCCAGGGAACTTTCCTCCTGGCTCCTGAGGCTTCAAGCTTTGGCCTCCATGGCCAGCAGAGCTTAAGGTGCTCTGGCTGGTGTGGGCACGTACAGCAGAGACATGCCCCTGCACACCCTTCCCCTAGCTGGGAGTAAACTAGACTGACCAGAACTTCTGCCCCTACCTTTCCTGCAGAAAGTAGGACTTGCCCACCTCTCTCCAGAGGAAGGGGGGGGGGGGTTAAATGGAATGGAAGGTTCCATTCTATCTAAGTATAGCTCTGCCACATGCTGGTGAACCCGCCACATTAGCATCAACAGTTATATAGCATTAGAAATGTGGAGGACCTGGAATAAATGCATAAGATGACATGAAGGTTCTAGTCTAAATTCTCTTGTAGTATATATGGAGGGTAGCGCCTCTTTTAGACTGAACACACCCATCTACCTGTGACTTCTGAGCAGAGTACGTATGTAGCAGGTTTCTACACTGCCCTGAATATTGTAGACTTAGTTAAGTCCAAAGAGAGGCAGTATATTAGTGTTAGGGACCCATCTGCGGAAGCCACCTTGACGCCTGGTAGATGGGCCCGACACACGTTTGATCAAATATGTGCGTTAAGAGCTTCCATTAACTCATTTATACTCAGTATTGTACCACTTTTATTTAGAATGACCCCCATTTCTTAGCTCTATTGTTTGTATGTATAACGGTGTGCAGCCATTTTGTTTTTATAATTATATTTGCTTCATGGATATGAACTTGTGAGTCTGAAGGTTCTAGTCTAAATTCTCTTGTAGTAAGATGACATGAGGTTAGACCAAAAAAAGACAGTAGCAAGGTGCAGAAGTGGTAACACCACACTGGGGTGTTACACACCCTGCAGTTGTCATGTCTGTTCATCATTCAGTGGTCATGTGTGCATGTACGGAACGTGACCACTGAATCCAGTCATTGGCTGCAGCAGTCATGTGAGGGATGAATGGTACGTGACCACTGCAAGCCTAACAGGCATTGGTGCATCCACAATCAGAGTGACAAGACATTTAAACATGAGTAAGGTTTTTTCTTATACAACTCCCTGTTCTCTGTTTTTTTTGTTTGTTTTTTTAATCTTGGAAAACCCCATTAATAAACGTTATTTATTATACATAAGGTATATGTTTTTTTTTTACATTTTACTTTTATTTTATTCTATATTTTATTATTTTATTTATTTTTATTAAACTGTAATGTACTGGCATATAGCTTTATATTAGACTGTCTACTATCAGGTACACAGACAGTAGGGTATCTCAGGTGGACAAAAACCATTGCATGCATTTATGTCGAAAAGCTGGAACAGCCTGCCGAATCCAGTGCTGCAGATCTGAATATACCCTAACCTGACAACAGAGAATATGGTCGGACAGCCTCGGAATGCTTCAAGGCACACTGCACTGTCTGCTGATACAAGGGGTCAGTTTAGACTGCCTTATTCAAAGGGTTTAATGGGTTAAATGGGAGAGATCAGAGACTTCTCTGAACCATGGCATGGGGCTGCAGCTGGGTATCACAGCTACTGTTCTGCTCCTGATTGCACAGGCACAGTAGCAGTGCCCGCCTGGTCAGTGTTACGCTCGTCATGCATCGTCAAACAGTTAAAGTTTCTACAAAGTCAGAGCCAGTTTAGACAAAACCAAACTCCAATCTCAACTATCTATCAAACTTAGCATGTTTGGGTGACTGTCTGGAAGTCTAGCAACTTATCAGCCCTGATGATCTCTCCTCTATCTTGTACATCTCCAGGAACACTTACTAACCTGTCTATTGCTATCTGCTGCTAGTTTTTTTTTTGTTTTTTTCATTTGGTATTATTATAAAATGCCGGCTGTAGGATCAGTGTCCTTTTAATTCCCCCTTATTTTCAAGCCCTCGTTACAATATAAATAACGCCAGGAGCAAAATGTAAAAGTCACTATTAATTGAGTAGGCAAAAACTTTGAAGTGACGTTTTTACTATTCCCAGCATACTCTTCCCATCTGTGGCCATCATTCTGCAAATGTGTGACCATTCATCAACAGAGAATCACTGACCATAACCAGAGTCAGGCCTGATCTTTCTAGGCCCCTGTTGGGAGTCAGGACCATGGCGATCATACACAGGGGATGATGAAGCCAGCTGAAAGCATCAAGACCATTAAATAAGACCTTCATCTATACGGAGGCAAGGAATACATGTGTTATGTTACTTAAACCATGGCAGCTATATATATTAATTCATCTTCTAGAAAATAAAGTTTAATAGCTTGCAATGATAGGGATGCTCTGTGTTCCAGATCTGAACTCGTTCTGTACTCCAGGGCTTTAACAGATGATATCTAATAGAGATGTCCATGCCTTGTTATGCATATAGAGAGCAAGGTTGCTTACAGGGAAGTTAAATCTACTTTAAAACGTATTTTGCCATGTCATAAGATGTTTCCTCCATTTCTTATTGTAGTGAAAGGGAGATCTTCAATTCCATTTTTGAAGATCTAAAGATCATTGGGGATCATAGGGCACATACCTCCACTGATTAACTTTCCCTTTAAAAGGGGAGAATAAAAATGTATTTTGGTTTGGAGAGGGTAGCAATAAAGAGTTTCCACAGGTTGGCATGATCCTTGTCTCGAGCTTCTCTATGATTTCCATATGCCTTTTTAAAGCCATGACTATTCAGGCTCAGCAGTGTGTCACAAGCCTTGCAGGAGTACATCCAATGGTAGAAAATACAGTTCTAAGCAATTGACAGTGCAAATCTTCCCTGATAGCAATGTATGGATATAAGTAGAGATGAGCGAATCGAAGTTGATGAAGTGGAATTCAATCCGAATTTCAGGAAAAATTTGATTTGTACCGAATCCGAATTTCCTCACTCTTCATGGTAACGAATCACATTTTTTCCTAAAATGGCTGCTGTACATGTTTGGACATGGAGCAAGGAACTCTGGGAACGAGGGATCACCCCAAATGCCATGCATGCAGCCAGCCAGCCCTGTGATGTCACAGTCCTATAAGTAGCCTCAGCCATCTTGGATTCAGCCATTTTCCAGTGTACTTAGTGCAGGGAGAGACGTCAGCAGCCGCTAGGGAAAGTGCTAGGAAAGACTTGAAAATGTTTATTTTGCTGTATAGAAGTTCAGGGAAAGGATAGGTAGGAATCATTCCACAGTATTGAAGCAGAATGTATTAGTGCCTTGCTGCACTGACTGGGGATCCAAATTGCCATTATACAGCTCTATAATTCCAGCAAACCCTTATTGTTATTGGGGTGCAAGTGCTGTTTGATACATCCATTAACAACAAGGAAATATTTCTACGTCTTATTTGCCCTTGTGCGGTTAAGTTATATGATTTAAAGCCCTTTTTGGCGTGTATTAGCGGCAAAACAAATATATGATTTGCCGTTCAGCAGTGCAGTTATGTTCTAAAGCACTTTTTGTCATGTATTAGTGGCAAAAAATATATATTATTTGCCGTTCAGCAGTGCATTTAAATGTTCTAAAGCCTTTTGTGGTGTGTATAAGTGAAAAAAAATAAGGGCCTATTTGCCGTTCAGCAGCACAGTTATATGTTCTAAAGCCCTTTTTGGCATGTATTAGTGGCACAAAAAAAAGTATTTGCTGTCGTGTAGTGAGAAAATTACAGCCCTTTCTTGGCGTGTATTAGTGGCAAAAAATATATATATTTCCCGTTCAGCGGTGCAGTTATATGTTCTAAATCCCTTTTTGGCATGTATTAGTGGCAAAAATAGATATATATTTGCCATGCAGCAAAAAGAAATAAGGGCCTATAAGTGGAAAGAATTAAGGGCCTATTTGCCTTCAGCGGTGCAGTTATATGTTCTAAAGCCCTTTCTGGCATGTATTAGTGGGGAAAAAAGGGCTTATTGGCCGTTATCTGGTGAAGTGAGGAAATTACAGACTTTTTGGGGGTGTTTACATTTTCTTTTTATTTATTTAATTGATCTAACATTATGTCAGACAAAGAAGTGCCAGGCCCTGCACAGGGGAGTGCCAGAGGCCTAAATGTTTCTGGCGCAGGCACAGGTCGCAGCTGAGTAAGGAGGTGTGGCAGCAGGAGTCGCAGCAAGAGGCCTGAGCTCCCGGTGTCATCTAGCTGTCGTGTCTTAACCAGCAACCCAGTGGTTCTTGAATGGTTGACTCGGTCATCCACTTCGTCTCAAGTGACATCAGACACCCCCAGCCAAGAGTCGGTGGGTTTGTCCGACACAACCCTTAGTTGGCATGGTCCAGGAGCAGGCCCTGTGCCCTTGCCTGTCCTCAACCTGCCTCTGTCCTTTTCTGTTCCCTCAGCCAGAGAAGTATTATATGCTGTGGGCTCAACTCCACTATACAGCGAGGAAGAGCTACTAGAGGACAGTCAGCAGCTACTGGCCAGCCAAGATGTGGAGGAGACATCCGCCGCTTCCTCCGGTAGGCAGGCAAGTAGTGATGAGGAGAGTGGCATGGGAGCTGGTGTTGCGAGGGGTCAGGCTCCTGACCCAGAGACCGTTGAGGAGGACATAAGTGACGTGCAGACAGTACTCGATGATGATGATGCAGCTGATCATGCAATTAAAATGACAGGCAAACTCAAGTCTGCTATATCTGACTCTTCTGTCCTGACAAGCTTAAGGGGGTTCTGCCGTTTGTTTAGGGTACTTTCACACTAGCGTTTTTCTTTTCCGGCATAGAGTTCTGTCCTAGGGGCTCTATACTGGAAAAGAACTGATCAGGCATATCCCCATGCATTATGAATGGAGAGTAATCCATTCAGGATGCATCAGGATGTATTCAGTTCAGTCATTTTGACTGATCGGGCAAAAGATAAAACCGTAGAAGAAAAAAACTGAAGACTTGCCTGAATGCCGGATCCGGCATTTTTCCCCATAGGAATGTATTAGTGCCAGATCCGGCATTCAAAATACCGGAATGCAGGATCCGTCCTTCCGGTCTGCACATGTGCAGACCGGTAAAAATGTGAAAAAAGATACAAGACAGATCTGTCTGTCCATATGACAAGCGGAGAGACGGATCCGTTCTTGCAATGCATTTGTGAGACAGATCCACATCTGAATGCGTCTCACAAATGCTTTCAGTCACATCCAGATTGGCGGATACGGCGGGAAGTTCCGACTACGGAACTGCTTGCCGGATTGCACTGCCGCCAGTGTGAAAATAGCCTTAAACTGATGATCTAGCATCTGGATAGATCATCAGCATCTGACCTGGTCCAACACCCGGGATCCCCGCAGATCAGCTGTTTCAGAAGGCAGCGGCGCTCCAGTAGGGCCGCAGGCCTTTTCACTGTTTACCGCTGGCCCAGTGACGTCACGACTAGTACCAACTGGCCTGGGCGTGGCTAAGCTCCGTTCACTTGTATGGAGCTTAGCCCCACCCAGGCCAGTTGATACTAGTCGTGACGTCACTGGGCCAGCGATAAACAGTGAGAAGGCCGCGGCTGCTGCTGAAGCGCCACTGCCTTCTCAAACAGCTGATTGGCAGGAGTCCCGGGTGTCGAACCCCGCAGGTCAGATGCTGATGATCTATCCAGAGGATAGATCATCAGTTTAAACAAACTGCAGAACCCCTGTAATTAGTGTCTTCGCTTTTTTCGTGATGCTGTGCTTTACTCTTTGGTCGGGGCTTATGTTCAGCCAAGGGATGTGGTAGAATTAGGTGAGCTCCAACATGGAGTCCCTTCCAGCACACACACTACTACTAGCAATAATTACAGCTCTGCTGTATTTGCTGCCACCTGCTGGTGAACCAGGCATATTACATGTTATAAACAGTTACAAATATTATTATAGATGCACATTATGGAGAGAACCTGGACATAATACATAGATGACTTTATGTTAGACCATTAAGGACAGTAGCAGGTTGTAGGAGTGGCAACACCACTCGGGGTGTTACAATCGCACTTGGGAGCCAAGTTAATTAGGGGCTTCATCATCATTGGGAGATGAGGGTGGCAGCTTGCCTGTGAGGGAGCGGCGGAGCCAGCAAGTCGCTAGCGTGGCCGGGAGTCAGCAGGGTGGCAGCAGTGGGAGGTCGGGAGCCAAATATGCCTGGGGTAGTCCACCCACTTCGCAGGAGCCTACCTGCCCAAAAAGTAGTGGTGCAGGGGTTCACGGTAGCAGTCAGTCAGTGCGGAGTGTTGGGGGTAAAATCACCTACTCTGCGATGTGGCAGTTTTTTGTTAAGCCGCTGGAGGTGGTGAACATGGGTATTTGTAGAATCTGTGGGCAGAAGGTGAAGTGTGGCCAAGGTGCCAATGTTGGCACCACGGCCCTGCGTAAACATATGCAGCATCACCATAAAGTGGCCTGGGAGAACCGTGGCTCCGATGTGGTGGTCCAGCCTTTCGCATCGACCGCTGCATCACCCAGTGGCATGCACCCGATTTCTGTCAGTCAAGGCTTCACCACCTCAGCCGAAGGGAGCTGTCTGTCCTTCCCATCATCTGCTTGTCCTGATGCTCCTGCTCCTCCTGCTACTCCTCTTCAGTCATTCTGTCAGCAATCGATCACCAAAGTGATTGCCAAGAGACAACAGTATGTGTGCACTAATCTAACGGCGCAGAAGCTGAATGTGCGCCTGGCCAAGTTGTTGGTGCTGCAGTACCTCCTTTTTCAAGTGGTGGACTCTGCACCTTTCAAAGAACTGATGGCTTGTCCCTAGCTGAGGTGGGGAGTCTCAAGCCGTCATTTATTTGCCAAAAAGGCAGTATCAGCCCTACACACATATGTAAAACAGAAGGTGGGCCAGTCCTTGAGCCTGTTCGTGTCTGCCAAAGTGCACGGCAGCACCGACGTGTGGAGCTGTAACAACAGTCAGGGGCAATACAAGTCCTTTACGGCCCACTGGGTGAATGTGGTTCCTGCACAGCCACACCACCAACTTGGCCAGGTGACGTCGCTTCCGCCTCCACGTTCTCATGCCGTTGGTCCTGCGACAATGTCCGCCTCTGCCTCCTCATCCTCCACCGTGTCCTTAGCCCCCACTGCAGGGACAATTCACAGTGCCCCTCCAGCATACCACATGTGCAGGGCACGGCAGTGTCACGCTGATCTGCACCTCGTTTGCCTGGGCAAATGGAGTCACACAGGAGAGGAACTGCTCCGTGTCCTTCATCAAGAAATCGAATCCTGGCTTTCTCCATGACAACTCAAAATCGGAACCATGGTGACCGACAACGGGAAGAACATGGTATCAGTGCTGCGTCAAGGAGGGCTGAGCCATGCGCCCTGAATGGCACACATGTTCAATCTGGTTGTCAAGCGGTTCCTGAAGTCTTCCACCCATCTGCAAGACATCCTAAAAATGGCCAGGAAACTTTTCATGCACTTCAGCCACTCGTACACCTCAAAGCACACCCTCCTTGTGCTGCAGCGGCAGAACGGCATCCCCCAACATAGGCTGATATGTGACGTTTCCACCCATTGGAATTCCACCCTCCATATGTTGGACCGACTATACGAACAGAGAAAGGCCATAAACAATTTCTTGATGATCCATACGGACAGGAGTACTCCCCTGTGTAACTTCGATGTCAGCCAGTGGCAGCTCATGCGTGACACCTGCTGTTTGCTCAGGCCCTTTGAGGAGGTCACTTTATTTGTCAGTCGCCAGGACTGTGGTATGAACAACGTCCTCCTTCCCTCTGTCTCTCTCTCTTTGCAGAATCTAAGACTGGCAATAAGTAGTGATGGACGAACAACAGCCGGGACTGTTCACAAACGTGCGTTCGAGATCAAATGTTCGCAGCGGGCCCCGTTAACTTTAATGGCAGGCGAACCTGAAAAACCTTCAGGTCATATTTGTAGCCACCAAATACTTACTAGTAGTGCTCAAATAGTCCCACAACATGGACAGTGACATACCAGAGGGGGATCATTGGCAAAAATTCCCACAAAAAATATGTATTTTAATCGGGGGGCCATTTTATGCATCTTAAAGGGAAACTCCCAAAAATGTGCCCTGCTGGAGCCTAGGAGAAGCCAGTACAGGCCACAAAAATTAGGCATTAACCTGACAGAAAAGAATTTGTGATGATGTGGCTGGAGGTACATTAGGCGGTCACTGGATACAAATTTTACTGTAGGCCACTGGAGTACAGGCCCCAAAAATTAGACATTCACCTGACAGACAAGAACTTGTAATGATGTGGCTGGAGGTATATTAGGCGGTCACTGGATACAAATTTTACTGTAGGCCAGTACAGGCCCCAAAAATTAGGCATTCACCTGACAGAAATGAACTTGTGATTATGTGGCTGGAGGTACATTAGGCGGTCACTGGCTAAAAATTTTACTGTAGGCCAGTACAGACCCCTAAAATTAGGCATTCACCTGACAGAAAAGAACTTGTGATTATGTAGCTGGAGGTACATTAGGCGGTCACTGGCAATTTTTTTTACTGTAGGCCAGTACAGGCCCCAAAAATTTGACATTAACCTGACAGAAAAGGCCTTTTATGCCGCTGTATATACATACACTTATACACATACATTTGTTCTGGGGGATGGCGGATATGTGTGGGCTGGCATGAGGAAATTCATTTACAGGTAGTCGTCACAGGTGTTGAAATCCTCGGAGATCCATACCTCATTCATTTTTAGAAATGTGAGGTAGTCCACACTGTTGTGAGCTAGACGAGTGCGCTTATCGGTCATGATCCCCCCCTGCTGCACTGAACGTCCTTTCAGACAGGAAACTCAACGAGGGGCAAGCCCAGAGTTCCATGGCAGACTGTGCCAGCTCTGGCCACAGGTCAAGCCTGCACACCCAGTAGTGCAGGGGTTCCTCGCTTCTCAGAGCGTCCACATCGGCCATTAACCCGATGTAGTCGGACACCTGTCGGGCTAGGCGTTCCCTGAGGCTGGATCCGGAGGGTGGCTGTCGATGGGTTGGCTGCAAGAATGATCTCATATCTGAAGTGACCAACATATCTTCAAACCGCCCTCTTCTTGCAGGCGCGGTAGGATTGGTACCCGCACCTGTTTCGCGATGCGTGGAAATTCCTCTGCCAGCGTCCTCAACAGCAGAATGCAGCATCTCTTGTAGCAAGACCAGGAAATGCTGCATTCTGCTAGCAATCTGTCATGCTGGTAACATGTTCGCCATTTTGTGTTTGTACTGGCGGTCTAAGTACGTTGCCACTCAGTACTGGTCCTTGCCCTTTATGCTTTTAATACGGGGGTCCCTCTTCAAACACTGGAGCATGACAGCCCCCATTTGCACTAAATTGGAAGCAGTGGAGTGCCCTGGCTCCTGCTCATTGCCCAGGAGAATGTCCTTCTCGGTCTCCTCCCCCTAGCCATGGACAACACCAGGGATCCCCAAAAAGTTTAAAGTCCCCATCAAACCCTGCTCTTCTTGCTACTCCTCCTCCTTCCCCAGCTAGCATCCTCCTCTTCAGGCTCCTGCTGACTTGTGTCAGATGGAATAGCCCCCCTGGGAATTCATTCAGCATTGCGACTTCCTCATCTTCCTGCTTCTGCTCCTCGACTGCTTGATCAATGACACAACGCAATGCACGCTCCAGAAAGAAGGCGTAATGTACGATGTCACTGATGGCACCCTGGCTGCGACTGTCCAGTTTGGTGAGCTCATCAAATGGCCGCAGAAGTCTGCATGCATCGCGCATGAGCAGCCACTGGCGCGGTGAAAAGAAACCAAGCTCCCAGAACCTGTCCTGCTGCAGAGTTCATACAGGTAGTCGTTAACGGCACGTTGCTGCTGGAGCAGCCTATCAAGCATATGCAAGGTGGAGTTCCAGCGCTTCGGGCTGTCACAAATTAGACGTCTGACAGGCAAGTGGTGTCGCCGCCGAACCATGGCCGTGTAAGATCTTCTAAAATGCCCAGAGATTTTCCTGGCCTGCCGCAAGACGTCCTGGACCCCGGGGTAAATGGCAACTAATCGCTGCACGACTAAGTTCAGGACGTGTGCCATGCACAGGCACATGTGTCATTTTGCCCTGATTCAGCGCGCTCAGCAGATTGGCACCCTTGTTGCACACCACTTTACCAACTGTCAAATTGAGCATGGTTAGCCAATGATTGGCCTGTGACCACATAGCTGAAAGCAGTGCAGGACCGGTGTGGCTCTTGGCTTCCAGGCACAACAGCCGCAGCACAGCATGGCAACGTCTCACCTGGGACATCGAATAGGTTCTGGGGAGCTTGGGGGGTGCAGTGGAAGAGGCGGTAACATTTGAGCCACAGAAGCCTGCCTTCTGCCAGACGAACACGATGAAGGCACGGTGGAAGGTGGAGTGGAGGACAAATGGGAGGAGAGAGGAGAAATAGAAGGAGAAAAGGCAGGACATGGAGCGCCGGAAGTGTGGCTTTGTGGGTTCTGACGGTGTTCCTCCCACTCGGCTCGGTAATGGGAGGCTAGGCTTCAATCAATATTTGGTGGAAGCATGTATATCAAACCCCTTAATCAGTATTTTGTGGAAGCAGGTATATCGCAGGCCTCAATCAATATTTGGTGGAAGCTGGTATATCAAACCCCTTAATCTGTATTTTGTGGAAGCAGGTATATGAAACCCCTTAACCAGTATTTTGTGAAAGCAGGTATATCGCAGGCCTCAATCAATATTTGGTGGAAACAAGTCTATCGAACCCCTAATCAGTATTTTGTGGAAGCAGGTATATCGCAGGCCTTAATCAATATTTGGTGGAAGAATGTATATCAAACCCCTTAATCAGTATTTTGTGGAAGCAGGTATATCGCACCCCTCAATCAATATTTGGTGGAAACTGGTATATCGAACCCCTTAATCTGTATTTTGTGGAAGCAGGTATATCGCAGGCCTCAATCAATATTTGATAGAAACAGGTATATCGAACCCCTTAATCAGTATATTGTGGAAGCAGGTATATCGCAACCCCTAAATCAGTATTTTGTGGAAGCAGGTATATTAAACCCCTTAATCAGTATTTTGTAGAAGCAGGTATATCACAGGCCTCAATCAATATTTGGTGGAAACAGGTATATCGAACCCCTTAATCAGTATTTTGTGGAAGCAGGTATATCGCAGCCCTCAATCAGTATTTTGTGGAAACAGGTATATCAAACCCCTTAATCAATATTTTGTGGAAGCAGGTATATCGCAGGCCTCCAATCAATATTTGGTGGAAACATGTATATCAAACCCCTTAATCAGTATTTTGTGGAAGCAGGTATATCTCAGGCCTCAATCAATATTTGGTGGAAACAGGTATATCGAACAGCTTAATCAGTATTTTGTGGAAGCAGGTATATCGCAGGCCTCAATCAATATTTGGTGGAAGCAGGTATATCAAACCCCTTAATCAGTATTTTGGGGAAACAGGTATATCGCACCCGTCAATCAGTATTTTGTGGAAGCAGGTATATTGCAGGCCTCAGTCAATATTTGGCGGAAGCAGGTATATCAAATCCCTTAATAAGTATTTTGTGGAAGCAGGAATATCGCATGCCTCAATCAATATTTTGTGGAAGCAGGTATATCGAACCCCTTAATCAGTATTTTGTGAAAGCAGGTATTTCACACCCCTCGATTATTTTTTTTGCCTCAACACTTATATATCACTATACGCTGTTTATTTGGGGCAACAGGTATATCACAGCCCTCAATCAGCATTTTGTGGAAGAAGGTATATCACACCCCTCAATCAGTTTTTTGGGGGGCAACAGGTATATTACACCCATTGCAATTAGTTGTCCCAATAGCGTTTGTCCCTCTATATAGCTATGGTATCGCAGCAGAACCACACACATCTGCTGCAGAATACAAATGCACTATAATATACTTTCTATGTTAGAAAGTATTATAAATATATCACACCCCTTAGTATATCACACCTATACCGGTCCTTAAAAGGACTTTTGTGGCCCGATTAGCTAGAGTTTGGTGTCCCTAACAGCCTGTCCCTGCACCTCCCCAGGGTGTCAGTCTGGGGAAGAGAGAGTGACTTGGAAGCAGAGACCTGCCGAGGCTCTGTGTGGTCACAGCCTTAAATGGAAAATACCTTGCTTACTGAGTCCAGTGCTCTGCCATGCAGATTCTGAACCTTCTATTTCTTTCTGTTGCTTTTCTGGAGTATTGATGCAAAACTCTAAGGAGTGAGCTCATGTATATTAGCTACTCTCACTTCATCAGGCTACACTAGAGTATACTAAGGTCAACCTGTCCTTCACCTAGGGCAGAGCCAGGATTAATTAGCCTGACTGGTTCATAGAGAGCTATACTCGGTTATACAACACATCAGATAACTGTATACAACAAAATACAAGTACCCTTTTCTAGGATACTGCAAGAGCTGATGCCCATGGAGGTTCAGGACTTGCAGACAATGGTGGGAAAGCAGAAGCATGTTGCTGGTAACATAGTTTAACTTTATTGGGCAATAGACTTCAACAGGTCTTCAGTATGTAACAAAAAGGCAACAGGGCTTGAACATTACAAAACAGTCTGTCAACAGGAGGTGGTGAAGATTGACAAATCTTGGGTAACAGACCTCATCTAGCTCCCAGCTCTCTACCAGCTAGCTACTTGAGTCCTTGCAGAGCACACCTGGCTGTCCACTTCCAAGTCCTTGTGTTGCAAACTGAGTGCACACATTTAGCTACTAAAGCTGTTCACCAACCTAAATGCCATAGTGGAAATGAGACTTGCCTATAAGCACTCACTGGAGTCCTCTAGAAGAGTCATATAGCCCAGCCATTAACATGCAAGCCCATACTGACAATCCAGAGTAATGCCCCATCCCTTTTCTGATATGGCATTTTAAAATTGCCAACCCCTATGCTCTACAACTCCATGTGGCAAATACAGCATTCATGCACACTTATGCATTATCCTTTGGTTTGGTCTCTTCTGCGCTTCCACCAACATGGTGCCTGTGGTTGAATATTACCTCAGCATAATATTGGATATAGTTTTAGATAACCAAGACTGCCATATTTCTTCTCTCACATAACATATATTAAAAAAAGAAATTACATTTCCCCACCTGAGGGCACCTAAGTAGGGATGAGCGAACTCGAACTGTATAGTTCGGGTTCGTACCGAATTTTGGGGTGTCCGTGACACGGACCCGAACCCGGACATTTTCGTAAAAGTCCGGGTTCGGGTTCGGTGTTCGTCGCTTTCTTCGCGCTTTTGTGACGCTTTCTTGGCGCTTTTTGAAAGGCTGCAAAGCAGCCAATCAACAAGCGTCATACTACTTGCCCCAAGAGGCCATCACAGCCATGCCTACTATTGGCATGGCTGTGATTGGCCAGAGCACCATGTGACCCAGCCTCTATTTAAGCTGGAGTCACATAGCGCCGCCCGTCACTCTGCTCTGATTAGCGTAGGGAGAGGTTGCGGCTGCGACAGTAGGGCGAGATTAGGCAGATTAACTCCTCCAAAGGACTTGATTAACTGATCGATCTGCAGCTGTGGATCATTGAGCTGCTGATCCTCAATTGCTCACTGTTTTTAGGCTGCACAGACCGTTTGTCAGTCTCATTTTTCTGGGGTGATCGGCGGCCATTTTGTGTCTTGTGGTGCGCCAGCACAAGCTGCGACCAAGTGCATTTAACCCTCAATGGTGTGGTTGTTTTTTGGCTAAAGCCTACATCAGGGTGAAGCTGTCACACCAAGTGCATTTAACCAGCAATAGTCTGTTCATTTTTTGGCCATATACAAAATCAGGGGCAAGCTGCGCCTGTCACCAAGTGCATTTAACCCTCAATGGTGTGGTTGTTTTTTGGCTAAAGCCTACATCAGGGTGAAGCTGTCACACCAAGTGCATTTAACCAGCAATAGTCTGTTCATTTTTTGGCCATATACAAAATCAGGGGCAAGCTGCGCCTGTCACCAAGTGCATTTAACCCTCAATGGTGTGGTTGTTTTTTGGCTAAAGCCTACATCAGGGTGAAGCTGTCACACCAAGTGCATTTAACCAGCAATAGTCTGTTCATTTTTTGGCCATATACAAAATCAGGGGCAAGCTGCGCCTGTCACCAAGTGCATTTAACCCTCAATGGTGTGGTTGTTTTTTGGCTAAAGCCTACATCAGGGTGAAGCTGTCACACCAAGTGCATTTAACCAGCAATAGTCTGTTCATTTTTTGGCCATATCCCAGTCTAATTCTGTCACTAAATCCATACCGGTCACCCAGCGCCTAAATACTAGGCCTCAAATTTATATCCAGCTAAATCTGTCCCTAGTGCTGTAGCTGGGCGAGTTATTTAGTGTCCGTTCAAGCACATTTCTTGTTCTGGGTTGAAATACAATTCCCAATTTAGCAATTTCATAATTTAGTGGTTCCTGCTATATCAGAGCTCTTTGAAATCTATCCCAAAAAGGGTATATAATATTGAAGGTGCACATAGGGTCATTCAGAGTAACTTCACACACACCCGCTACTGTGTATTTCCAAGTCTAATTCTGTCACTAAATCCATACCGGTGACCCAGCGCCTAAATACTAGGCCTCAAATTTAATTCCCTCTAAATCTCTCGTTACCCACCGCTGTACTGTTGTTGCTGGGCAAGATATTTAGTGTCCGTCAAAGCACATTTTTTGTTCTGGGTTGAAGTACAATTCCCAATTTAGCAATTTCATAATTTAGTGGTTTCTGCTATATCAGAGCTATTTGAAATCTATCCCAAAAAGGGTATATAATATTGAAGGTGCACATAGGGTCATTCAGAATAACTTCACACACACCCGCTACTGTGTATTTCCAAGTCTAATTCTGTCACTAAACCCATACCTGTCACCCAGCGCCTAAATACTAGGCCTCAAATTTAAATCCCTCTAAATCTCTCGTTACCGTTGTCCTGTTGTAGCTGGGAAAGTTATTTAGTGCCCGTCAAAGCACATTTTTTGTTCTGGGTTGAAGTACAATTCCCAATTTAGCAATTTCATAATTTAGTGGTTCCTGCTATATCAGAGCTATTTGAAATCTATCCCAAAAAGGGTATATAATATTGAAGGTGCACATAGGGTCATTCAGAATAACTTCACACACACCCGCTACTGTGTATTTCCAAGTCTAATTCTGTCACTAAATCCATACCGGTGACCCAGCGCCTAAATACTAGGCCTCAAATTTAATTCCCTCTAAATCTCTCGTTACCCACCGCTGTACTGTTGTTGCTGGGCAAGATATTTAGTGTCCGTCAAAGCACATTTTTTGTTCTGGGTTGAAGTACAATTCCCAATTTAGCAATTTCATAATTTAGTGGTTTCTGCTATATCAGAGCTATTTGAAATCTATCCCTAAAAGGGTATATAATATTGAAGGTGCACATAGGGTCATTCAGAATAACTTCACACACACCCGCTACTGTGTATTTCCAAGTCTAATTCTGTCACTAAACCCATACCTGTCACCCAGCGCCTAAATACTAGGCCTCAAATTTATATCCAGCTAAATCTGTCCCTAGTGCTGTAGCTGGGCGAGTTATTTAGTGTCCGTTCAAGCACATTTCTTGTTCTGGGTTGAAATACAATTCCCAATTTAGCAATTTCATAATTTAGTGGTTCCTGCTATATCAGAGCTCTTTGAAATCTATCCCAAAAAGGGTATATAATATTGAAGGTGCACATAGGGTCATTCAGAGTAACTTCACACACACCCGCTACTGTGTATTTCCAAGTCTAATTCTGTCACTAAATCCATACCGGTGACCCAGCGCCTAAATACTAGGCCTCAAATTTAATTCCCTCTAAATCTCTCGTTACCCACCGCTGTACTGTTGTTGCTGGGCAAGATATTTAGTGTCCGTCAAAGCACATTTTTTGTTCTGGGTTGAAGTACAATTCCCAATTTAGCAATTTCATAATTTAGTGGTTTCTGCTATATCAGAGCTATTTGAAATCTATCCCAAAAAGGGTATATAATATTGAAGGTGCACATAGGGTCATTCAGAATAACTTCACACACACCCGCTACTGTGTATTTCCAAGTCTAATTCTGTCACTAAACCCATACCTGTCACCCAGCGCCTAAATACTAGGCCTCAAATTTAAATCCCTCTAAATCTCTCGTTACCGTTGTCCTGTTGTAGCTGGGAAAGTTATTTAGTGCCCGTCAAAGCACATTTTTTGTTCTGGGTTGAAGTACAATTCCCAATTTAGCAATTTCATAATTTAGTGGTTCCTGCTATATCAGAGCTATTTGAAATCTATCCCAAAAAGGGTATATAATATTGAAGGTGCACATAGGGTCATTCAGAATAACTTCACACACACCCGCTACTGTGTATTTCCAAGTCTAATTCTGTCACTAAATCCATACCGGTGACCCAGCGCCTAAATACTAGGCCTCAAATTTAATTCCCTCTAAATCTCTCGTTACCCACCGCTGTACTGTTGTTGCTGGGCAAGATATTTAGTGTCCGTCAAAGCACATTTTTTGTTCTGGGTTGAAGTACAATTCCCAATTTAGCAATTTCATAATTTAGTGGTTTCTGCTATATCAGAGCTATTTGAAATCTATCCCTAAAAGGGTATATAATATTGAAGGTGCACATAGGGTCATTCAGAATAACTTCACACACACCCGCTACTGTGTATTTCCAAGTCTAATTCTGTCACTAAACCCATACCTGTCACCCAGCGCCTAAATACTAGGCCTCAAATTTAAATCCCTCTAAATCTCTCGTTACCGTTGTCCTGTTGTAGCTGGGAAAGTTATTTAGTGCCCGTCAAAGCACATTTTTTGTTCTGGGTTGAAGTACAATTCCCAATTTAGCAATTTCATAATTTAGTGGTTCCTGCTATATCAGAGCTATTTGAAATCTATCCCAAAAAGGGTATATAATATTGAAGGTGCACATAGGGTCATTCAGAATAACTTCACACACACGCTTCTGTGCATTTCCAAGTCTAATTCTGTCACTAAATCCATACCGGTGACCCAGCGCCTAAATACTAGGCCTCAAATTTAATTCCCTCTAAATCTCTCGTTACCCACCGCTGTACTGTTGTTGCTGGGCAAGATATTTAGTGTCCGTCAAAGCACATTTTTTGTTCTGGGTTGAAGTACAATTCCCAATTTAGCAATTTCATAATTTAGTGGTTTCTGCTATATCAGAGCTATTTGAAATCTATCCCTAAAAGGGTATATAATATTGAAGGTGCACATAGGGTCATTCAGAATAACTTCACACACACCCGCTACTGTGTATTTCCAAGTCTAATTCTGTCACTAAACCCATACCTGTCACCCAGCGCCTAAATACTAGGCCTCAAATTTAAATCCCTCTAAATCTCTCGTTACCGTTGTCCTGTTGTAGCTGGGAAAGTTATTTAGTGCCCGTCAAAGCACATTTTTTGTTCTGGGTTGAAGTACAATTCCCAATTTAGCAATTTCATAATTTAGTGGTTCCTGCTATATCAGAGCTATTTGAAATCTATCCCAAAAAGGGTATATAATATTGAAGGTGCACATTGGGTCATTCAGAATAACTTCACACACACGCTTCTGTGCATTTCCAAGTCTAATTCTGTCACTAAATCCATACCGGTGACCCAGCGCCTAAATACTAGGCCTCAAATTTAATTCCCTCTAAATCTCTCGTTACCCACCGCTGTACTGTTGTTGCTGGGCAAGATATTTAGTGTCCGTCAAAGCACATTTTTTGTTCTGGGTTGAAGTACAATTCCCAATTTAGCAATTTCATAATTTAGTGGTTTCTGCTATATCAGAGCTATTTGAAATCTATCCCTAAAAGGGTATATAATATTGAAGGTGCACATAGGGTCATTCAGAATAACTTCACACACACCCGCTACTGTGTATTTCCAAGTCTAATTCTGTCACTAAATCCATACCGGTGACCCAGCGCCTAAATACTAGGCCTCAAATTTAATTCCCTCTAAATCTCTCGTTACCCACCGCTGTACTGTTGTTGCTGGGCAAGATATTTAGTGTCCGTCAAAGCACATTTTTTGTTCTGGGTTGAAGTACAATTCCCAATTTAGCAATTTCATAATTTAGTGGTTTCTGCTATATCAGAGCTATTTGAAATCTATCCCTAAAAGGGTATATAATATTCAAGGTGCACATTGGGTCATTCAGAATAACTTCACACACACACGCTTCTGTGCATTTCCAAGTCTAATTCTGTCACTAAATCCATACCGGTCACCCAGCGCCTAAATACTAGGCCTCAAATTTATATCCCGCTGAATTTGAATACAATACATTGGGCCAAATAATATATTTGTTGTTGTGGTGAACCATAACAATGAGAAAAACATCTAGTAAGGGACGCGGACGTGGACATGGTCGTGGTGGTGTTAGTGGACCCTCTGGTGCTGGGAGAGGACGTGGCCGTTCTGCCACATCCACACGTCCTAGTGTACCAACTACCTCAGGTCCCAGTAGCCGCCAGAATTTACAGCGATATATGGTGGGGCCCAATGCCGTTCTAAGGATGGTAAGGCCTGAGCAGGTACAGGCATTAGTCAATTGGGTGGCCGACAGTGGATCCAGCACGTTCACATTATCTCCCACCCAGTCTTCTGCAGAAAGCGCACAGATGGCGCCTGAAAACCAACCCCATCAGTCTGTCACATCACCCCCATGCATACCAGGGAAACTGTCTCAGCCTCAAGTTATGCAGCAGTCTCTTATGCTGTTTGAAGACTCCGCTGGCAGGGTTTCCCAAGGGCATCCACCTAGCCCTTCCCCAGCGGTGAAAGACATAGAATGCACTGACGCACAACCACTTATGTTTCCTGATGATGAGGACATGGGAATACCACCTCAGCATGTCTCTGATGATGACGAAACACAGGTGCCAACTGCTGCGTCTTTCTGCAGTGTGCAGACTGAACAGGAGGTCAGGGATCAAGACTGGGTGGAAGACGATGCAGGGGACGATGAGGTCCTAGACCCCACATGGAATGAAGGTCGTGCCACTGACTTTCACAGTTCGGAGGAAGAGGCAGTGGTGAGACCGAGCCAACAGCGTAGCAAAAGAGGGAGCAGTGGGCAAAAGCAGAACACCCGCCGCCAAGAGACTCCGCCTGCTACTGACCGCCGCCATCTGGGACCGAGCACCCCAAAGGCAGCTTCAAGGAGTTCCCTGGCATGGCACTTCTTCAAACAATGTGCTGACGACAAGACCCGAGTGGTTTGCACGCTGTGCCATCAGAGCCTGAAGCGAGGCATTAACGTTCTGAACCTGAGCACAACCTGCATGACCAGGCACCTGCATGCAAAGCATGAACTGCAGTGGAGTAAACACCTTAAAACCAAGGAAGTCACTCAGGCTCCCCCTGCTACCTCTTCTGCTGCTGCCGCCTCGGCCTATTCTGCTGCTGCCGCCTCGGCCTCTTCCTCCGCCTCTGGAGGAACGTTGGCACCTGCCGCCCAGCAAACAGGGGATGTACCACCAACACCACCACCACCACCACCTCCGTCACCAAGCGTCTCAACCATGTCACACGCCAGCGTTCAGCTCTCCATCTCACAAACATTTGATAGAAAGCGTAAATTCCCACCTAGCCACCCTCGATCCCTGGCCCTGAATGCCAGCATTTCTAAACTACTGGCCTATGAAATGCTGTCATTTAGGCTGGTGGACACAGACAGCTTCAAACAGCTCATGTCGCTTGCTGTCCCACAGTATGTTGTTCCCAGCCGGCACTACTTCTCCAAGAGAGCCGTGCCTTCCCTGCACAACCAAGTATCCCATAAAATCAAGTGTGCACTGCGCAACGCCATCTGTAGCAAGGTCCACCTAACCACAGATACGTGGACCAGTAAGCACGGCCAGGGACGCTATATCTCCCTAACTGCACACTGGGTAAATGTAGTGGCAGCTGGGCCCCAGGCGGAGAGCTGTTTGGCGCACGTCCTTCCGCCGCCAAGGATCGCAGGGCAACATTCTTTGCCTCCTGTTGCCACCTCCTCCTTCTCGGCTTCCTCCTCCTCTTCTTCCACCTGCTCATCCAGTCAGCCACACACCTTCACCACCAACTTCAGCACAGCCCGGGGTAAACGTCAGCAGGCCATTCTGAAACTCATATGTTTGGGGGACAGGCCCCACACCGCACAGGAGTTGTGGCGGGGTATAGAACAACAGACCGACGAGTGGTTGCTGCCGGTGAGCCTCAAGCCCGGCCTGGTGGTGTGTGATAATGGGCGAAATCTCGTTGCAGCTCTGGGACTAGCCAATTTGACGCACATCCCTTGCTTGGCGCATGTGCTGAATTTGGTGGTGCAGAAGTTCATTCACAACTACCCCGACATGTCAGAGCTGCTGCATAAAGTGCGGGCCGTCTGTTCGCGCTTCCGGCGTTCACATCCTGCTGCTGCTCGCCTGTCTGCGCTACAGCGTAACTTCGGCCTTCCCGCTCACCGCCTCATATGCGACGTGCCCACCAGGTGGAACTCCACCTTGCACATGCTGGACAGACTGTGCGAGCAGCAGCAGGCCATAGTGGAGTTTCAGCTGCAGCACGCACGGGTCAGTCGCACTACAGAACAGCACCACTTCACCACCAATGACTGGGCCTCCATGCGAGACCTGTGTGCCCTGTTGCGCTGTTTCGAGTACTCCACCAACATGGCCAGTGGCGATGACACCGTTATCAGCGTTACAATACCACTTCTATGTCTCCTTGAGAAAACACTTAGGGCGATGATGGAAGAGGAGGTGGCCCAGGAGGAGGAGGAGGAGGAGGAGGAAGAGGGGTCATTTTTAGCACTTTCAGGCCAGTCTCTTCGAAGTGACTCAGAGGGAGGTTTTTGGCAACAGCAGAGGCCAGGTACAAATGTGGCCAGCCAGGGCCCACTACTGGAGGACGAGGAGGACGAGGATGAGGAGGAGGTGGAGGAGGATGAGGATGAAGCATGGTCACAGCGGGGTGGCACCCAACGCAGCTCGGGTCCATCACTGGTGCGTGGCTGGGGGGAAAGGCAGGACGATGACGATACGCCTCCCACAGAGGACAGCTTGTCCTTATCCCTGGGCAGCCTGGCACACATGAGCGACTACATGCTGCAGTGCCTGCGCAACGACAGCAGAGTTGCCCACATTTTAACCTGTGCGGACTACTGGGTTGCCACCCTGCTGGATCCACGCTACAAAGACAATGTGCCCACCTTACTTCCTGCACTGGAGCGTGATAGGAAGATGCGCGAGTACAAGCGCACGTTGGTAGACACGCTACTGAGAGCATTCCCAAATGTCACAGGGGAACAAGTGGAAGCCCAAGGCCAAGGCAGAGGAGGAGCAAGAGGTCGCCAAGGCAGCTGTGTCACGGCCAGCTCCTCTGAGGGCAGGGTTAGCATGGCAGAGATGTGGAAAACTTTTGTCAACACGCCACAGCTAACTGCACCACCACCTGATACGCAACGTGTTAGCAGGAGGCAACATTTCACTAACATGGTGGAACAGTACGTGTGCACACCCCTCCACGTACTGACTGATGGTTCGGCCCCATTCAACTTCTGGGTCTCTAAATTGTCCACGTGGCCAGAGCTAGCCTTTTATGCCTTGGAGGTGCTGGCCTGCCCGGCGGCCAGCGTTTTGTCTGAACGTGTATTCAGCACGGCAGGGGGCGTCATTACAGACAAACGCAGCCGCCTGTCTACAGCCAATGTGGACAAGCTGACGTTCATAAAAATGAACCAGGCATGGATCCCACAGGACCTGTCCGTCCCTTGTCCAGATTAGACATTAACTACCTCCCCATAACCATATATTATTGGACTCCAGGGCACTTCCTCATTCAATCCTATTTTATTTTCATTTTACCATTATATTGCGAGGCTACCCAAAGTTGAATGAACCTCTCCTCTGCCTGTGTGCTAGGCCTAAATATATGCCAATGGACTGTTGCAGTGGTGGGTGACGTGAAGCCTCATTCTCTGCTATGACATGCAGACTGATTCTCTGCTGACATGAAGCCAGATCCTCTGTTACGGGAGCTCTCTCCTCTGCCTGGGTGCTGGGCCTAAATTTATGACAATTGACTGTTGCAGTGGTGGGTGACGTGAAGCCTGATTCTCTGCTATGATATGAAGACTGATTCTCTGCTGACATGAAGCCAGATTGTCTGTTACGGGACCTTTCTCCTCTGCCTGGGTTCTGGGCCTAAATTTATGAAAATTGACTGTTGCAGTGGTGGGTGACGTGAAGCCTGATTCTCTGCTATGATATGAAGACTGATTCTCTGCTGACATGAAGCCAGATTGTCTGTTACGGGACCTTTCTCCTCTGCCTGGGTTCTGGGCCTAAATTTATGAAAATTGACTCTTACAGTGGTGGGTGACGTGAAGCCTGATTCTCTGCTATGATATGAAGACTGATTCTCTGCTGACATGAAGCCAGATTGTCTGTTACGGGACCTCTCTCCTCTGCCTGGGTGCTGGGCCTAAATTTATGACAATGGACTGTTGCAGTGGTGGCTGACGTGAAGCCTGATTCTCTGCTATGACATGCAGACTGATTCTCTGCTGTCATGAAGCCAGATTGTCTGTTACGGGACCTCTCTGCTCTGCCTGTGTGCTAGGCCTAAATATATGCCAATGGACTGTTGCAGTGGTGGCTGACGTGAAGCCTCATTCTCTGCTATGACATGCAGACTAATTCTCTGCTGACATGAAGCCAGATTGTCTGTTACGGGACCTCTCTCCTCTGCCTGGGTGCTGGGCCTAAATTTATGACAATGGACTGTTGCAGTGGTGGCTGACGTGAAGCCTGATTCTCTGCTATGACATGCAGACTAATTCTCTGCTGACATGAAGCCAGATTGTCTGTTACGGGACCTCTCTCCTCTGCCTGGGTGCTGGGCCTAAATATATGCCAATGGACTGTTGCAGTGGTGGCTGACGTGAAGCCTCATTCTCTGCTATGACATGCAGACTAATTCTCTGCTGTCATGAAGCCAGATTGTCTGTTACGGGACCTCTCTGCTCTGCCTGTGTGCTAGGCCTAAATATATGCCAATGGACTGTTGCAGTGGTGGGTGACGTGAAGCCTCATTCTCTGCTATGACATGCAGACTGATTCTCTGCTGACATGAAGCCAGATTGTCTGTTACGGGACCTCTCTGCTCTGCCTGTGTGCTAGGCCTAAATATATGCCAATGGACTGTTGCAGTGGTGGGTGACGTGAAGCCTCATTCTCTGCTATGACATGCAGACTGATTCTCTGCTGACATGAAGCCAGATTGTCTGTTACGGGACCTCTCTGCTCTGCCTGTGTGCTAGGCCTAAATATATGCCAATGGACTGTTGCAGTGGTGGGTGACGTGAAGCCTCATTCTCTGCTATGACATGCAGACTGATTCTCTGCTGACATGAAGCCAGATCCTCTGTTACGGGAGCTCTCTCCTCTGCCTGGGTGCTGGGCCTAAATTTATGACAATTGACTGTTGCAGTGGTGGGTGACGTGAAGCCTGATTCTCTGCTATGATATGAAGACTGATTCTCTGCTGACATGAAGCCAGATTGTCTGTTACGGGACCTTTCTCCTCTGCCTGGGTTCTGGGCCTAAATTTATGAAAATTGACTCTTACAGTGGTGGGTGACGTGAAGCCTGATTCTCTGCTATGATATGAAGACTGATTCTCTGCTGACATGAAGCCAGATTCTCTGTTACGGGACCTCTCTCCTCTGCCTGGGTGCTGGGTAGTGTTGAGCGCGAATATTCGAAAAGCAAATTTTTTTCGCGAATATCGCAACTTCGCGATTTCGCGAATATTTCGAATATAGTGCTATATATTCGTAAAAACGAATATTCGTTTTTTGTTTCCCCCCCCCCCCCACAAAATTACAGTACACATATAATTGATTGTTTCCCAAAGGTCCAACAGCTCAGATCTTACTCACATTGCCTAGAAAGTGATTGAGGCGCGAATCTTCGTAAGGCGATTTTATTAGCGCACATGCGAATATCGGCACGTCCCAGAACAGAGGCAAAGGGCTTTGCATTCATACATTAGTGAATTGAGTTGCGAATCTTCGTAAGGCGATTTTATTAGCGCACATGCGAATATCTACACTTGTCCCAGAACAGAGGCAAAGGGCTTTGCATTCATACATTAGTGATTGAATTGAGCTGCGAATCTTCGTAAGGCGATTTTATTAACGCAAATGCAAATATCTACACTTGTCCCCAGAACAGAGAGGCAAAGGCCTGTGCATTCATATAGTATAGCACCATATTCGCGAATACGTAGAACTTCGTAAAATTCGATTTACGAATATTCGTATTTTTTATTTTACTTTCCACCTTACAGATTACATTGATCTGTACTCTGTCAACTACTGTCATCACCCCCCACTGTATCTCGATTGATTCCCAAAAGTCTCACATTCCCTAGAAAGTGATTGAGGTGCGAATCTTCGTAAGGCGATTTTATTAGCGCACATGCGAATATCTACACTTGTCCCAGAACAGAGGCAAAGGGCATTGCATTCATACATTAGTGATTGAATTGAGTTGCGAATCTTCGTAAGGCGATTTCATTAGCGCACATGTGAATTTTGCATAGCATATGTATTATGCGATAATTCGAATTATCGCATATGCGAAATAATAACGAATTTGAATAATCGCGAATATTTTACGAATATTCTTTCGAATATTCACAAAATTTCGCGAATTCGAATATGGGACATGCCGCTCAACACTAGTGCTGGGCCTAAATTTATGACAATGGACTGTTGCAGTGGTGGGTGACGTGAAGCCTGATTCTCTGCTATGACATGCAGACTGATTCTCTGCTGACATGAAGCCAGATTGTCTGTTACGGGACCTCTCTCCTCTGCCTGGGTGCTGGGCCTAAATATATGCCAATGGACTGTTGCAGTGGTGGCTGACGTGAAGCCTCATTCTCTGCTATGACATGCAGACTAATTCTCTGCTGACATGAAGACAGATTCTCTGTTACGGGACCTCTCTCCTCTGCCTGGGTGCCGGGGCCTAAATATCTGAGAATGGACTGTTCCAGTGGTGGCTGACGTGAAGCCTCATTCTCTGCTATGACATGCAGACTAATTCTCTGCTGACATGAAGACAGATTCTCTGTTACGGGACCTCCCTCCTCTGCCTGGGTGCTGGGCCTAAATATATGCCAATGGACTGTTGCAGTGGTGGCTGACGTGAAGCCTCATTCTCTGCTATGACATGCAGACTAATTCTCTGCTGACATGAAGACAGATTCTCTGTTACGGGACCTCCCTCCTCTGCCTGGGTGCTGGGCCTAAATATATGCCAATGGACTGTTGCAGTGGTGGCTGACGTGAAGCCTCATTCTCTGCTATGACATGCAGACTGATTCTCTGCTGACATGAAGCCAGATTCTCTGTTACGGGACCTCTCTCCTCTGCCTGTGTGTGTGCTGGGCCTAAATATATGCCAATGGACTGTTGCAGTGGTGGCTGACGTGAAGCCTCATTCTCTGCTATGACATGCAGACTGATTCTCTGCTGACATGAAGCCAGATTCTCTGTTACGGGACCTCTCTCCTCTGCCTGTGTGTGTGCTGGGCCTAAATATATGCCAATGGACTGTTGCAGTGGTGGCTGACGTGAAGCCTCATTCTCTGCTATGACATGCAGACTAATTCTCTGCTGACATGAAGACAGATTCTCTGTTACGGGACCTCCCTCCTCTGCCTGGGTGCTGGGCCTAAATATATGCCAATGGACTGTTGCAGTGGTGGCTGACGTGAAGCCTCATTCTCTGCTATGACATGCAGACTGATTCTCTGCTGACATGAAGCCAGATTCTCTGTTACGGGACCTCTCTCCTCTGCCTGTGTGTGTGCTGGGCCTAATATATGCCAATGGACTGTTGCAGTGGTGGCTGACGTGAAGCCTCATTCTCTGCTATGACATGCAGACTGATTCTCTGCTGACATGAAGCCAGATTCTCTGTTACGGGACCTCTCTCCTCTGCCTGTGTGTGTGCTGGGCCTAAATATATGCCAATGGACTGTTGCAGTGGTGGCTGACGTGAAGCCTGATTCTCTGCTATGACATGCAGACTAATTCTCTGCTGACATGAAGACAGATTCTCTGTTACGGGACCTCCCTCCTCTGCCTGGGTGCTGGGCCTAAATATATGCCAATGGACTGTTGCAGTGGTGGCTGACGTGAAGCCTCATTCTCTGCTATGACATGCAGACTAATTCTCTGCTGACATGAAGACAGATTCTCTGTTACGGGACCTCTCTCCTCTGCCTGGGTGCCGGGGCCTAAATATCTGAGAATGGACTGTTCCAGTGGTGGGTGACGGGAAGCCAGATTCTCTGCTATGGAACCTCTCTCCAATTGATTTGGTTAATTTTTATTTATTTAATTTTATTTTAATTCATTTCCCTATCCACATTTGTTTGCAGGGGATTACCTACATGTTTGCTGCCTTTTGCAGCCCTCTAGCTCTTTCCTGGGCTGTTTTACAGCCTTTTTAGTGCCGAAAGTTCGGGTCCCCATTGACTTCAATGGGGTTCGGGTTCGGGACGAGTTCGGATCGGGTTCGGATCCCGAACCCGAACATTTCCGGGATGTTCGGCCGAACTTCTCGAACCCGAACATCCAGTGTTCGC